>NC_059437.1:48151718-48751718 GCF_021028975.2 Sphaerodactylus townsendi
TGTGCACTCCAACACATGCCAGCTGGGTGACCTTGGGCTAGTGACAGTTCTTCGGAGCTCTCTCAGCCCCACCCGTCTCACAGGGTATTTGTTGTGGGGGTGGAGAAGGAGATTGTAAGCCCATTTGAGTTTCCTTACAGGAGAGAAAGTGGGGGATATAAATCCAAACTCTTCTTCTTCTTAGGATACAGCCTGTTTTTACATCCAAGCTATTTGATATTAGTTCATATCAATAAGCTTACAACTCTTTTCCAGCTTCTTTATTTGAGTATATACCACCAAGATTACCAGTGAGTTTATTGGCAGCCTCCAAAACTGAGCTGTTCCACCTGGCTTTTGGCGAGGCTGGCCGCTGAGTTCCGCTCCTCTTTGATGCCCATGTATCACCTGTTTATCTTTGGCAATTTGCCAGCCCCCTCCCAAGGTTAGGACCGGATGCCATCTATCAATTTGAGGATGGGATGTACTATTGCTACTGTTTTAACTCGATTTTAATGATGTTATTCAATTTGTTTGTATACTGTTATTTTTTGTCTTTTGTTTAATTTTTACACCGCTCTGAGCCCTTCGGGGATAGAGCGGTCTATCAAATCGAATTAATAATAATAATAATAATAATAATAATAATAATAATAATAATAATAACAATAATAATAATAATAATAATAATAATAATAATAATAATGAGGATGAGGATGAGGATGAGGATGAGGATGAGGATGAGGATGAGGATGATATATGCTGCAGGGCCTTTATTTTTTAGCATAGTCTCCATAATGATTAACTTCCTTCTGTCCCTGAGATGTCTGTATTCTTTATCTGCTTTCCAGAACGGTCCAATCATCAGTCGAGACACAGGACGGTGTCTAGAAGTAGAAATGTCCAAGGATGCTAATTTTGGGCTGAGATTAGTGGTACAAAGATGTTCGGGGCAAAAATGGATGATCAGAAACTGGATAAAACACGGCCGGCATTGATTTCGGAAGATGCCCTTTCGGAAGAGTCTTTGACCAGGAGCCGGCATCCTGCCAAGAGACTCGGGTTTAAGAGGACTGCTGTATTGAGAAGACAGCTCAAAGAAGAAGGTGTCGAGGACCAGGGTTGTGAATTATGAGACACTAATTGTTCCTTCAAAGAGATTGTGGGAGACTGGCACCCCATGTGAGACTGCTGAAGAGCAAAACTGTCTTGGTCGTTCCACTTAACACTGCAGGTGGGAGCTTCTGTGATTGAACACCACTCCATTCAAAGGTTGCCTGCATGTAGAAAGCTAGCTTGTCAGGGAAGAAGCCTAGGCTAGAACCCTGCTGTCTGACTTGCGGAAGGGATCGTTCTGTATGGAGGAGTGTACAATGATCAGAACCTTCCCCCCAAAACCTGGAGGGGCAATAATCCGTACATGGGTTTTTGCACTAGAGAACTAGGCCTCACATCTTGTATCATTGGGGTGTCCCAGGAAGACTCATGCAAGCATTTGGTTCTTCAGGCTACCTTGAGAGGATCAAAACAGACCATCCGCCAGAATTTTCTTTCTGCTCTTTAGGAAGAAACAAAGGGCAGCCATATTTGTGATGCATTTTCAAGACTGGGGGGTCTCTTGCCTCAGCGATGAAGGGCCTGGGGTGGAAATACATGTGTTAGCTTTAAGTTGCTGACTGATGCACAGCTCCTGTGGTGAACAAAACCATGTGCCTTTTCTACTGTACTTCCTATCCGAGCGGACCAGGGGATCCCACCTCTTCAGCATGTCTGACTGAACTCTCTGAACGACCACCACAAGAAAAAAGTACCCTGTAAATAAATTACACTGCAAAAATCTAATATATGATACGTTTCAACAGTCTTTGCCTGGGAGTCTCTCTGTAAAGTAAAAGTAACATTATTAACTACTGCAGGGTAAAGGCAGAAGTAATGTTCTGAGGGGAGAGAAGCTGATTTAGAAGGGTCATCGAAGCCGCTTGATCAAAACATAGGCCTGTGATGCATTCAGCGCTTCCCCGGGGCTGTTTGCTCCACAGTAGGGTCTCTATACATTTTCCAGTTTACCTGCGAGGAAGTGCCCCGCTGATTATTCCATGCCCAGCCGTCATTTTGCCTGCCTCCTGCTTCTGGGCCAGGAGGTTGTTGCCGCTTTTTCCTTTGGATTTCATTTTTAAAGATTGTTTTAACTGTCTGTGGCTCCTGTGTCAAAAGCGTCAACGCTTTTAAGAGAGAGCCAGCGTGGTGTAGTGGTTAAGAGCAGGTGCACTCTAATCTGGAGAATCGGGTTTGATTCCCCACTCCACCACATGAGTGGCTGTCACTGACTGCACTGCAGATTGAACTCTCTGTCTTTTTAGGAACTGGTTCAAGCGAGACTTTTTGTCTGTTGTTGCAGGGAAAGCGAAGCAGACAAGGCCTCTTCCTGCAGGGCTTTCCAGCTCCTCCCTACCTTTCCCTGATCCACAGAGCAGGAGTTCTGCTCATTCATTGGCCACTGATCAGAAGGGCTTCTGCAGAACTGGCTGTTATGGGAAAAGTTCCTTTCATTGGGGTGGCTAAGCCCCTCCACCTCCTCTGTGTCCTGGCAGAGCTATAAGGAAGGATCACATGGAGATAAAATAACAAATCCTTTCCTTCCTGCTACTTGTCTACATTATTATGCATTTGGTTAGACCTCACCTGGAATATTGTGTTCAGTTCTGGGCACCGCAATTCAAGAGGGACATTTTTTTTAAATTTAAATGTATAGACCGCCCCATCCCCGAGGGGCTCTGGGTGGTGCACAACAATATCAGTGTGTATACAATGTGTAACAAGGGTCACAATAGTGACCATATTTACTAAAATCTATTAAAAACCATTAAAAATCATTTAAAACAGCGGCCAAAACAATAATAACGGCGTCCCATAACCCAATTCATTAAAACCTCCCCAGAAGGAGGAAGTGGCCGGACTCCTCCCTAAAAGGATAACAAATGTATATACGTGAATGGAATTGTAAAAAATAAGGGAGCAAAGGAGCACAGCAAAGGAGGGGGGCAAGCTGGAACGGGTCCAGAGGAGGGCAACCCAAATGGTGAAAGGTCTGGAATCTGTGCCCTACAAGGAGAGACTTAGGAAGCATAGAATTGGTAGCTCTGGAACCCAGATGTCACATTAAAAGTCATATTGTGTAGTTTATAAGAAGTATGAGCGACGCTTCCATTAGTACCTGATTTTTGGAGTAAAAATGTTTTGCAAAGCTGATCACCGAGGCGTGAGCCGACCTGGTATATTAGGAGGGTTGATGGAGCTTGCCAGATGGCATCACTTGATCTTACAGAAATAGTGGCACACAGCCGGTGCTTCAGCACATGCCCATGTTTGAATAGTGGTCCACAGGTGTTTTCCAGGCGTTGCACCAATCAAAACTTGGGACGCGTTGCCACATGTCCCCCAGGTGCTTAAATCCAAATTTATTCAAATGGGGAATACAGCCAACCAGCAACTGCTTCACAACAGCAATGTATTCACATATTATGCACAGAACCTTTCCTAGGAATGCAATTATTCCCAAGTCTAGCAGCCAACAGTGAACCCAGACTGGAGCTAATTCTGCCTACTATTGTACTCCGCCATGATGTTTCAGCTCCCACAGGATTCTTGTATAGGAATGTTGACATCTCTGGGATGTCATGTTGGTGAGGGAGCAAGCGTGTTTTCTGCTGCTCCAGAGCCTAAGACCAGGAGTAATGGGTTCAAGGTGACGGAAAAGAGATTCCACCTAAACATCAGGAAAAACTTTCTGACAGTCAGGGCTGTTTGACAGTGGAATTCACTGCCTCAGAGAACATAAGAACATAAGAACAAGCCAGCGGGATCAGACCAGAGTCCATCTAGTCCAGCCCTCTGCTACTCGCAGTGGCCCACCAGGTGCCTTGGGGAGCTCACGTGCAGGAGGTGAAAGCAATGGCCTTCTGCGGCTGTTGCTCCCAAGCACCTGGACTGTTAAGGCATTTGCAATCTCAGATCAAAGAGGATCAAGATTGGTAGCCATAAATCGACTTCTCCTCTATAAATCTATCCAAGCCCCTTTTAAAGCTATCCAGGTTAGTGGCCATCACCACCTCCTGTGGCAGCATATTCCAAACACCAATCACACGCTGCGTGAAGAAGTGTTTCCTTTTATTAGTCCTAATTCTTCCCTCCAGCATTTTCAATGGATGCCCCCTGGTTCTAGTATTGTGAGAAAGAGAGAAAAATGTATCTCTGTCCACATTTTCTATCCCATGGTGGAGTCTCCTTCGTTGGAGGTTTTTAAAGAGAGGCTGGATGGCCATCTATCAGGAGTGCTTTGATTGTGTGTTCCTGCATGGCAGGAGATTGGACTTGATAGCCCTCTTCCAACTCTATGTTTCTATGATTCTATGATGCTGGACTAGGTGGTTCTATGGTTCTATATCCCAACTGCTGGTTTCTAAAATTCCTTTTAGCCCCTCCCAGTGCAGCCTCCTCCAGGCTGAAGTACCGACAAGGGAAAAGTGTTTTTCAGGAGCAGGTTCACTTTGGTAATGAGGTGGAAGTTGGCAGATGCTTCCTGGTTCTCAATCAAGTTTTTACGATCCCCTGTCTGGCACTGCATCTCCAGATTTTCGAACCTGATTTCCGGCCGCCCTGGTGCTTCTTCGATTGCTTGCCATAAATTCACTTCTCGCTCTCAATCCAGCTCCTCAATCAGAAATGTAGAAATGTCCCTCAACCTGCCAGGAAGGAAGCGAATTGGCAACAGACCTGTTTACACGTGGAAATAAAAGCAGTGGCAAATGGGTTTGCAGAGTTTGCCAGGAAATGTCATCGTTGCTGGTTTCTCTCTCATGAGGCTGAATCAGGGCTTCATTATACAGCTGTTCCATGCATGCACACACCCCAAAAACTGTCACACTGAATACAGGGGACCCTTGTGGGATGGAGGTAAGGCTGCCAACATCCAGACTAGGCCTGGAGATCTCTTGGAATTACGACTGATCTCCACACAACAGAGATCAGAGCTCCTGGAGAAAATATCTGCTTTGGAGGGTGGCATCTATCGCATGATACCCCACTGAGGTTTGATTTATCATTTTTGTCAACGTTTTCCATGCATTTTCGGTTTGCTTACATCGGGGTGTCTTGTTCATTTTGCTTGAATATTTTTCCCAGTGTTTATAGGGTTTTTTAAAAAAAATACTCTGTATTTAGTAATTAGATATGCACCGTGAGGACAAATGTGATTATGAATAGCAAGAAGAAGAAGAAGAAAAAGAGTTTGGATTGATATCCCCCCTTTCTCTCCTGCAGGAGACTCAAAGGGGCTTACAATCTCCTTGCCCTTCCCCCCTCACAACAAACACCCTGTGAGGTAGGTGGGGCTGAGAGAGCTCCGAGAAGCTGTGACTAGCCCAAGGTCACCCAGCTGGCATGTGTGGGAGTGTACAGGCTAATCTGAATTCCCCAGATAAGCCTCCACAGCTCAGGCAGCAGAGCTGGGAATCAAACCCGGTTCCTCCAGATTAGATACACGAGCTCTTAACCTCCTACACCACTGCTGCTCCAAGAATCATTGAAACCTTAGAGCCAGTGTGGTTTAGTGGTTTAGAGCAAGCAGATTCTAATCTGGAGAACCGGGTTTGATTCCCCACTCCTTCACCTGAGTGGCAGAGGCTTACATGGTGAACCAGATGTGTTGCCGCACTCCTACGTTCCTGCTGGGTGACCTTGGGCTAGTCACAGTTCTCTCTGAACACTCTTAGCTCCACCTACCTCACAAGATGTCTGTTGTGGGGAGAGGAAGGGAAAGGAGCTTGTAAGCCACCTTGAGTCTCCTTACAAGAGAGAAAGGTGGGGTATGAATCCAAACTCTTCTTCTTTTGTAAAAAAAATAAACAATGTGCATATTTGCGAATGGAAAATGTTTGGAAAAAGTGACTAGAAAGCCAATAAAATGGCTTTCGTTGCTATCTTGCTGCTTTCAGAAAGTTCAGGGACAAATAGATGCGTTTGAATCTGTGTGGAAAAGAAATTCAAAAGCATTCCCGTTTCCAACCTGTCTGCTTTCTCATAAGCCCATCCTTGCACTGAAGAATGAAAAGGGAATCCTTCCACTGTCATTGAGATGATGTCAATTGAGATTATCTTTGTTATCTTCAAGCTGTTTGTCATGTCCACCCTGCAGACCTTCTCCTGCAAAGCTTCAGAAGTTCCCCACCAGAGGCAAAATTCATTTGCTAAAACAGCAATCCTCCCACCCACCCCAAGTCAATAAGCTATTGGGGTGCTTATTACCCTTGAAAAACCATCTGGTTTCTCTGGGAAACTTTGGTCATTCAGGCTCGGCACTCAGATGCACTGAAGCAAATACGTTCAGCCAGGTGGCAAGAAAATATGTCAGGAAAATTTAATTACTGAACTGCCAAGCTTGTTGTGCATCTAGTGCCGTGGTGGCGAACCTTTGGCACTCCAGATGTTATGGACTACAATTCCCATCAGCCCCTGCCAGTATGGCCAATTTGTAGTCCATAACATATGGAGTGCCAAAGGTTCACCACCACTGATCTAGGGCCGTGGTGGCGAACCTTTGGCACTCCAGATGTTATGGACTACAATTCCCATCAGCCCCTGCCACCATGGCCAATTGTGGAGCGCCAAAGGTTCGCCACCACTGATCTAGGGGATCCAGCATGGCGTAGTGGTTAAGAGGAGGTGGACTCTCATCTGGTGAACTAGATTTGTTTCCCCACTCCTACATTCCTGCTGGGACTAGCCAAAGTTCTCTCCGATCTCTCTTGGCCCCCACCTACGTTCAAGGTCACAGTTCTCTCAGAACTCTCTCACCCTCACCTATCTCACAAGATGTCTGTTGTGGATAGAGGAAGGGGAAAGGAGTGTGTTAGCCACTTTGAGACTCCATATAGGAGAGAAAGGTGGGATAAGTCCAAGGTGAGGTATAAAGGTGAGGTATAAATCCAAATTCTTCCCAATTTGGATTTATACCTCATCAGAATGTATGACAGACCAGAACAGGGGAGCGCAGTGAAGAAATCTTCTCCTGTTCATTTCCACTACATAATACATGTTCCTCTCTTTCTGCAATCCTAAATTAGATCTCATTAGCTAACGTTTTCCATCTGTGGATGTCGGAGGTGAGAACCCGACCCGGCGTGTTTGTGACCACCTGAAATTCATTGTTGCATTGCTCTCTTCTGAACATCTTTGGCTGGTACAAAATAACCTGCTGAAAATTACCTGGTTGGCCTGCAGAATTTTAATTAAAAGTACCAAAAAAAAGCAAAAGAAAAAGAAGAAGAGGTGAGCATCTCAAAAAAGCAGTCGCTGGATGTAATAATGCGAATCTCAAAACGCCTATTCCGCTCCAGCTCCAGCACAGCGCTCATGTTTTAATAATACCTTCTTGTTGGTAGATAACATTCTAAATGCCATGTAGCTTCTGAATATTGATTTGTTTGCTTTAGAAATTGCTTTCCTCCTCGGAGAGCATTGCTAGGGAGTCTCAACCATGACTGGAATGGCCGACGATGGATCCTGATTGAATTAACCAATGCTAAATTAATTTTTTTCCCCTTCCTATGTTGAAATATCCTTTTTTCCCTCTCTCATGGAAACATGTTTCCTCCGCAGAGGTTTGTCAGACCATGATTGAAATCCAATCCGTAGTGAGGTAGGGGTGAGCAAATGTCCTTTGTTCCGTTCCTGTCATCTTCCAGAAATTCTCTTTGCACCATGTTCTTCTTAATTCCAGTTTCTCACAGATGCTTGTCATCAAGCGGAACATGGGTCTTTTCCTACCTTTGCATTCCCCACCCAAGTACTTCAATAAAAGAATATGGATTAAGGTTTGCCAGCTCTGGATTGGGAAATACCCTGTTTCCCCGAATATAAGACATCCACGGAAAATAAGACGTAGTAGAGGTTTTGCTGAAGTGCGAAATATAAGGCATCCCCCAAAAGCAAGACGTAGCAAAGTTTTTGGTTGGAAGCATGCCTGACGAACAGAATACAGAAATATGAGACATCCCCTGAAAATAAGACATAGTGCATCTTTGGGAGCAAAAATTAATATAAGACACTGTCTTATATTCGGGGAAACACGGTACCTGGAGGTTTGTGGGTGGAGCTTGAGGAGGGCGGGGTTTAGGAAGGGGAGGGGCTTCAGCAGGGTATAATGCCACAGAGCCCACCCTCCAAAGCAGTTCATTTTCTCCAGGGGAACTGATTTCTGTCATAGAAACGTAGAACTGGAAGGGACCTCGTGGATCATCTACTCCCACCCACTGCACAACACAGGAAGTTGACAACTCCCTCCCCCCCAATCTTCCAGTGACCCCTGCTCTGTGTTCAGTGGAAGGCAAGAACAAACTTTCATGGTCTTGGCCAATTTGATCCCTACCCAATCCCTGTCCAATCTCATCTCCAGATCCATCACCGGTAGATCAGTTGTCAATCCAGGAGATCTCCTACCCCTACTTGGATGTTAGCAGCTCTATCCAGGAGCCATATGTCTGATCATATCTAGATTCTGTTAGTGTGCCCAGTACAGTGATAGCTCAGAGCATTTTGGGGGTGCCATAAACCTGGAGATCAACCTCTTTACCTGTTTTCTGCCCTCGCTCTCTTCAAACTAGTGCAGTAAGCTCTGCATGCTCCCTATAGAGCTTTCTGAACTCTGTAGGGATTGCTTCCTCTGCTGACAGGTTAGCCATGACTTTGGTTGCCCTAGCAACGGGCAGCTAGAAATGGCACCTGAATGGTGGCCCAAAGTAGGGATCTAATTAGTTTTGGAGCTGACATGCAGAGCTCACTATGCTGGGTTGAATGTGGTGTGAGAAAGAGAGGCAGTAGAGAGGATTCCAGGTGAGGGTAATGGTCAGGCAAGTGGGCAGGTGGCATATAGAGTTGCCAGCCTCCAGACGGGCCTAGAGGTCTCCCAGAATTTCACACCACAGCTATCAGCTGCCTTGGAGAAAATGGCAACGCGAGAGAGCAAACTCTGTGGTATACCACAGATTCTAGGTAGAATTCCTCTCCAAATCTTGCCCCTCCACAGGCACTGCTCCCACACCTCAGGCCAGAGTTGGCAGCCCAGCTGGGAGCTGGCAGGTAGAAGATTGCTGAACCTACCCCCACTCCTCCAAAATCTTCCATCTCAGGTGACTGACTCCAGAGCAACTCTATAGCTTATTGTGGCTGCTTCTCCCAGTCCGGTTTATACCATTTCACTATTTACATTAACCTCAGGTGGCTCAGGGACTGTGTTTGCCTTCTATTGGCTCATATACCCCTTCTGTGACTTCAGCAGAGGTTCTGTGACTGACATTTAATTTACACCAAGACTCAAGAGAGGCAAAGTTCCTTTGTGGTTATTTACTTTCTGCTAAACTCAGAACAAACATAATTATTGCACAGTGTAAGACTCAGGTCGTAACAGAGATCTTAAAAGCTTAGTATTTCAAGAAGCTTAAATAAGCTAAAGAGCGTAAGTGGTTTACAGCGCAATCCTATGTGGAGTTACACCTTTCTAAGCCTGTTGACTTTGCTGGACTTAGAAGAGTGTAGCTTCCTTGAGGATTGAACTGTTAAGGAGCACAGTCTTATTCCACCTAGGTAGCCATGGCAATCTTCAGCAGAAGAGTAAAATTCAAGTCCAGGAGCACCTTAGAGATCTGTAAGATTTTTGGGATATAAGCTTTTGAAAATCAAAGCTTCCTCATCTGATAATGTAAGCTTTGATACACAGGCAGCCCGATCCAAAGCACAAACCAGCCAGGGACAGCGCTGTTACTGCTGTGCCCCGGGGGTTTTCATATGGTGCAGGGAAGAGCTTTTAAAAATGGCCACCTGAAAGCCCTCCACGGGGCCTAATGGAGTTATGCCACCCTTTCAGGTGGCTTCAGTCCATGGTCCTGGCTGGAACATCCCCAGCCCTAACACCTGGGGTGAAAGGCATCCAATGTTGGCTCTACCCCAGGGAATGGCCTGGCCCACCCACCCCGCATCCCGTGCTGGTGTCGGATTGGCAGCAAATATTTCTGGGTTTCACTGCCACAGAGCCAGGGGTAGCTGGACACTAACATCCTTGCCCTCTCTGCCAGCAGGGATACCCCTTACACTGGCAGAGGGGGCCAGACACCGGCGCAAGGGAGAGAAAAGGTTGCAGTTTAAGAGAGTTTGAAAAGCATGGGGATTCTCTGATCTGAGAGCGCAGTGAGTTCTAAGAGGGGAAAACATGTGCACAACTGAGAATCCAACCCAAAGGGAATATACACTCAACGTGAAGGAGACCAGAAGTGCCTAAACAGCCTACATTTCCTTAATCTGAATTATCTTGTAATATTTTACCAATTACTGTTCCTTCAACGGTCTTTTTTTAAAAAACCAACCATAAGCTTCTGCTTTATACAGTTCAACATTTCCTGATTTAAAGAACAGCAAACATTTGAAGTTTGAGTGTCTTCTGAGGGACGGAAGATCTATGAGCCGTTGGCATTTCTTCATGTCTGTTGTCAGTTCTTTTGAGCTAAAAGACAGGGGCAGAAATGAAGGTAACTGACGAAGCAGGCGATAAACTGAGTGAAGGGTGAATTAAACTCATTTTTTAGCAATATCAGTGACTGGTCTTCCTCTAAAGCCCGCACGGTTTGGCACCACAGAATTGTTCGCTGCCTTGGTTTGGTCAAACCAGATGAGGGGCGATTCTGAGAGCGGCTGTCACAAATTTATAACACTGATCTGTCAAGATTCCTCATGGGACCTCACCATATGTTTGCGTCTTGGGGAGGTAGGAAGAATATCACACCTGATGGATGTGTATTCCTTAGCTTTGATTTGCCCTAGGCTCCACTTGTTATATAAAGAGGTGGGGGGTAGATATCTGACCTTAGAGACATGGCACAGACTGGGAAAGGGAAACTGGTTTGCTAGATGGGAAGCTGGTGGGGGGGGGAGGGCAAAGAGCAGGGGTTTAGCTAGTAGCAGGGATGTTTGAATTTTAGTTCCAGCAACACTTGAGTGTAGCCTGTTTGTCACTCTAATACAACACACAGTCACAGCCCCAGACTTGCTCAAAGACAGGAATCAATACTTTAGAAGCAGAATTCTTGTTATATTGATGACAAACAGAGGAAAGACGATGACTATATTGTTTGAACGGAACGCAAGGGGACAGGCAAAAGAGATATATCAGCCCCCCTTCCGCTCTGTGGAAGCCCATTTTGGCTGTTAACGCAAATGACCAGGAAAAGGATTTCTCTTTGCTGCGCCTAGTTTGTAAGTCCCCGGAAGTTTCATTTGTCGTCTATTTTGCAGGCCTTCTGGGGAAGCTTGAAGGGGTGCTTGTTACAAAAGGCCTTCAAAAGAACATTTAATTGCATTTTTTTAAAAGAGGCTTTTAATTTGGACGGCCGTGTCACTGTCAATTTTTGCTGCTGAGAGTTGATTTTTGGTGCTTTCGTTACGGCTGCATCCAAAACGTTGCGTTTCAGTTCTATACTTGCCAGCCACTTTGTGCGATGACTTTGAACCAGATGTCAGTTGGAGCTGCTTTGAGCCACAGTGACGTTGAATGGGATGTAAATTTGAGCCTCTTTGAGCAGGGTGTAATTTCTAAAATAAATAAGATATCCAGATACATATTTAGCAGACATGGGAATGCATGTCAACGTTTTAATCTGCGCCCACCATTGTACCATGCTATTTTGCTTGCCACAGCAGTTAAGGAGTTTACCATGTTAGGTTGGCACCATCTTCTCCACTTCTTTGGGACCAATACTTCTATCATTGCTTAGCAGGGCGCTGAGAAATTCAGTCAGGAGAGAAGAAGAAGAGAAGAAGAGTTTGAATTTATGCCCCACCTTTCTCTCCTGTAAGCAGCCTCACAGCAACTTACGAACTCCCTTCTTTCCTCTCCCCACAACAGACACTTTGTGGGATAGGTGGAGCTGACAGAGTTCTGAGAGAACTGTGACTGGCCCAAGGTCACCCAGCAGCTTCATGTGTAGGAGTTGGGAAACAAACCCAGCTCTCCAGATTAGAGTTGACCACTCTTAACCCCTACACCAAGCTGTTAACCTTATGCACTGTAGATAATTCCTCTGTTTATTTACCCTGTTTCCCCGAATATAAGACATCCCCTGAAAATAAGACGTAGTAGAGGTTTTGCTGAAGTGCGAAATATAAGGCATCCCCCGAAAGTAAGACATAGCAAAGTTTTTGTTTGGAAGCATGCCCAACTAAGGCCGCTTCCGCATGGAGGCAGAAGGGGTTGGGTCGGCGCAATCCACACTGACCCCTCTGGGACCGTTCGCATGGACAGTCCCAGAAATGGCAGGGATGATGGCGCAGAGCTGCGCCGTCATCAGAGTGACTCACCTGTCCTGCGGCCCTCTGGTGCATCGCCGAGGCCAGGGGACACGCCCCCCTACCCTGCTCGACTGCTCCAGGGTCGCAGGGCAAAGGGGGCGTGTCCCCAGGCCTCAGCGACGCACCGGAGGGCTGCAGGACAGGTGAGTCACCCGGTCGGGGGGGGGGAGGGTAGGCGCCTGGAAACCGCTGCCGTTCCCCAACAACCTCGCTTGCCAAGTGAGGTTGGGAAACGCCGCTTTGCGCCCGTCGGGCGGCGCAAGGGCGGCGCGGCTGTGCAGCAGCTGTGCCCCCTGTGTGAATGGCTCCCTGGGGACGGCATTTTTGCCGTCCCCAGGGCGCCATTGACCGCCCGTGCGGAAAGGGCCTAACAGAACACAGGAAAAATAAGACATCCCCTGAAAATAAGACATAGCACATCTTTGGGAGCAAAAATTAATATAAGACACTGTCTTATTTTTGGGGAAATATGGTATGTGTCTGACTGTGTGTAAGGTGATCCCCCCCATCAACAATATGGCTGTTAAGGCAAGAAACTAACTTAGCTGGATTGTCATTGCCTGCTTTGGTCAAGCAACTCGGACTTCTTGGTAGTCTCCCATCTTGGCTTCTGAGAGTCGATGAGATTGGGCTAGCCCGGGCCTTCCAGGGCAGGGCTTCAACACAGGATAGGCTCTGCAGATGGTTGGGGCTACATAGCTGAGTTCTCAGTGGCCAGTGATCTAAATGGAAAAAGTCAGCAACTGGAACTGGCACTCAATTACTTTTCCTCCTCTGGTGCCGCAAGAAGCCAGGCAAGCAGCAGCACCGGCAGCACTGGTGGGGTCCTCATCCATGAGCCACTGTCAAAATCAATGGCAGCTACAAGCACTCAGGGGCTTCATAATCTGTTTACTGCCTGCTTTGCGAACCGTCCGTCAGCTGCTTAACATGATTGAGTCAGATGGGGCTGCGCAAGAAGCCCTTTCAGCTCATTTTTCTGCCCGGCCTGGTGGGATGTCAGCGATTTTTCTGAAATCCTGTAGCTGTGAGAGGAAACTGGGGGGAAAGTGGCCTTCCGTGCTGGAAGATGATGCTAAACAGAAGCAGCCTGCTGTGCGTGCGTGCGTGCGTGCATACATCTCTCTCTCTCTGTGTGTGTGTGTGTGTGTGTGTGAGAGAGAGAGAGGGGGGGGAGGGGGGAGGGAGGGAGGGAGAGAGACGTACTGTCAAGCCACTTCTGATTTATGGCAACCCTACCAATTAATTACCTACAAAATGTCCTATCAACAGCCTTGTTCAGGTCTTGCAAACTGAGGGCCGTGGCTTCCTTCACTGAGCAAACATTTTTCATGTTGGGACTTCATGAGCCAGCGTGGTGTCGTGGTTAAGAGCCGTTGGAGTCTAATCTGGAGAACTGGGTTTGATTCCCCACTCGTCCACCTGAGTGGCGAAGGCTTATATTTTATCTTTCTCTCAAAGGTTTCAGTTCTCTGCTTTTTGCTGTTGCTTTGGTCGATCACTGTACATCCGTGGAATAGTTTCAAGGCCATATCAACCCACCCCTAAGCTTTCGGGTACTTTGGACCCCTCTGGCACTTCAGTCTCACAAACTACGCAGCAGTGGCGTAGTGGCTAAGAGCAGGTGCACTCTGATCTGGAGGAACCAGGTTTGATTCCCAGCTCTGCCGCTTGAGTTGTGGAGGCTTATCTGGGGAATTCAGATTAGCCTGTGCACTCCCACACACGCCAGCTGGGTGACCTTGGGCTAGTCACAGTTCCTCGGAGCTCTCTCAGCCCCACCTACCTCACAGGGTGTTTGTTGTGAGGGGGGAAGGGCAAGGAGATTGTAAGCCCCTTTGAGTCTCTTACAGGAGAGAAAGGGGGGATATAAATCCAAACCTTCTTTCACTCCATTACAGCTGGCAGCCTGGCCCTGGTTCAGTAGGAAGTAGACCAGAGTACCTAGCCCTATATCCGTTTGGAGGGTCTCCTGAAGAATTTCTCACACACACACAATCAAGGTCAAAACTGGACTGAATTGTTCATGGAGGTGTAAAAAGGGAGGAGGTGACATGACATCACAACCCTGACGCTAGTGCTCTATTTGGCCCGCTGCCTCCCTCCCCTTATGGGTGTGTGTGTGTGTGTTACATTTATTACAACAGAGGATCCCCCAGACTGAACACTATTTTATCCCGCTTCTCAAATTATTGAGGGCAGGCGACGGAAAGCCAGGGCAGGAGAATGTCTGCGGCCACCAGACAAATAGTAAGCCTAGTTTCCCTCTTGTTGTTGGGAAGACCAGATGTAACCTTCCCACGGTCCCTGTGATTCCTTTGGCTGCTTCTATAGGTTCTACAGTCTAAATCATAGGTGTCAAACTCGCAGCCCTCCAGATGTTATGGACTACAGTTCCCATCATCCATGCTGGCAGGGGATGATGGGAACTGTAGTCCATAACATCTGGAGGGCCGCGAGTTTGACACCTATGGTCTAAATTCTATGAATTCTATTCAGACTGGCTAATAGGCAGCTCCCACCCAGTTAGATCCCAGCATATAACTTAACAAACAGTTTATATCTGTAAAAGGAGATGGCATTTTTTTTAATGGGGGGGAATGGAATAACACCATCTTCAGATTTACAATTTCTTGGGCATCAGTCCTTTGTTCAGGGATCGAAGCAATTCTCCGATCCGATGTTATGTAAAGCCCCCTCCCCTCCCCTCGGCAGTCTGGGTTTTTTTAATGGCGGCTCTTTCCACTTGGCTATGCAAAACACAATTGCTTTCCTCTTCAATTATAGTAGATTTCTTCTGATTCTTCAGCCCCCAAGAATGAGCCAACTATCTGCTTTCGCTCATAAGCTGAAGCACAATGGCGGGCCTTCTTTTTGAATGAAAGGAACATCTTGTCTCTCCTTTGCAGCAGTGAATTGAAAGGGAGATTGGATTGCAAGAATGTAAGACGCTACAGCTGTACCTTTCAGGATTGGGTTAGCAACAGCGCGGAATTTGTTTCATGTGACATTTTACAGAACGTAGCGAATCTCACATATGTCATCCTCGACGCATCAGTTCAGCAGAAGAGCCTTGAATACTAAGTGGGAAAGTTTGTGAGAAAAGGTCTGGATATCTCACAAGTTTCTGAGAGGTGAATTCACAAGGGCCTGCTCAACTGAGAAAGGTGTCTTTGAGGCAATACAGCCAAGATATGGTGGAAATTAGGTTTATTCAGTGTCTGGGTGAGGAGGAGGAGGAGGAGGAGGAGGAGGAGGAGGAGGAGGAGGAGGAGGAGGAGGAGGAGGAGGAGAAGAAGAAGAAGAAGAAGAAGAAGAAGAAGAAGAAGAAGAAGAAGAAGAAGAAGAAGAAGAAGAAGAAGAAGAAGAAGAAGAAGAAGAAGAAGAAGAAGAAGAAGAAGAAGAAGAAGAAGAAGAAGAAGAAGAAGAAGAAGAAGAAGAAGAAGAAGATTTATACCCCACCTTTCTCTCTGAGTAGTCCAAAGTCACCTAGCAGGAATGTATGGGTGTGGAAACACATCTGGTTCACCAGATAAGCCTCTGCCACTCAGGTGGAGTGGAAATTCTAGGGGTTCTATGGACCCCACCTAGAAGTTGGCAAGCTGATCAAATTAGTGTTAATGTATTCCATACGTGTGTGTGTGTGTGTGTGTGTGTGTGTGTGTGTAAAGTGCCATCAAGTTCCATCAAGTGCCATCATGATCTCTAATGTAAACAGCTTTGCTCAGATCTTGCAAACTGAGGCCCCTTCCACACATGCAGAATAATACACTTTCAATCCACTTCCAAAGCACTTTGAAGCTGTGTGTTCCTGTAAGGCAGGGGCTTGGATGGTTTCTAGTTTAAAGAAGAAGAACAAGAACAGGAGGAGGAGGAGTTTGGGTTTATATCCCACCTTCCTCTCCTGTAAGGAGACTCAAGGTAACTTACAAACTCCTTTCCCTTCATCTCCCACAACAGACACCTTGTGAGGCAGGTGGGGCTGGGAGAGTTCCAAAAAACTGACTACCCCAAGGTCACCCAGCAGGAATGTAGGAGTGAGGAAACACATCTGATTCACCAGATAAGCCTCTGTCACTCAGGTGGAGGAGTGGGGAATCCAACCTGGTTCTCCAGATTAGAATCCACCTGCTCTTAACCACTACACCATGCTGAGGCAGAGGTGAGGGGGCACCCGGGGCAGGTGTTGCTCCAGGCGCCATTTTTCCCCGGTACACCTCTGTCCACCTTCCAAAGCATTTTATCCAGGTGAACGGATCTCTGCTGCCTGGAGATCAGTCTTAATCCCAGGAGTTCTCCAGCCACCGCCTGGAGGTTGGCAGCCCATATTATGCTGAGCATCTCCTGAGATCCTGTGGAACATTTTATCAAGGATCCCTGCTTAAGGGCCAAGCAGCCTTGCCCGGGGGAATGAAACCAAAGACTGCAACCTTGCTGGTTCAGTTTGAATATCACCATTATGTTTTTTTTCCCGTGCCATCAGACTTCCTTCGCCTTGAGTCACACGCATTTCCCTTGAGCGTAAACTGCACGCACATCGCATAGCGGTGGCATCAAGCTGGTGCGTCTAAATAAATGGCCTTGAAATATAATGCAAGAACATTCAGTGCGAGCCGTGGGAAAGAGGTGGACCAACGACAACGACCTTAGCTGGAATTAAAGAGAACCAAAAAGGCTCATCTCAGCGCCTTCCTAGTTGCGCATAGCCAGGTTCTTTGCCCGCTTGCCGAATGCCACATTCAGTTACGATGCAATAGCGAGCATTCAAAAATATACTGCCGCAGCTGCGAGACATGAAGCAGCAGGCTATGAGTGGTTGGTGTCGGAAGTGAAGAACTTTGCATTGTCTCTGGCCTCAATGATAGAAAGGGACTGATCAGTAAGTAACAGAGCCAGCGTAGTGGTGTGGTTAAGAGCGGGGGGATTCTAATCTGGAGAACCGGGTTTGATTCCTCACTCCTCCACCTGAGTGTCAGAGGCTTATCTGGTGAAATGGATGTGTTTCCGCACTCCTACATTTCTGCTGGGTGACCTTGGGCTACTCACAGTTCTCTCAGAACTCTCTCAGCCCCACCTACCTCACCAGGTGTCTGTTGTGGGGAGAGGAAGGGAAAGGAGCTTGTAAGCCACCTTGAGTCTCCGTACAGGAGAGAAAGGTGGGGTATAAATTCAAACTCTTCTTCTTCTCTAAGGCCCCTTCCGCACACGCAGAATAATGCGTTTTCAAACCACTTTCACAACTGTTTGCAAGTGGATTTTGATATTCCGCACAGCTTCAAAGAACCTTGAAAGCAGTTTGAAAATGCATTATTCTGCATGTGCAGAATGAGCCTGAGTCAATTAGATACAGACACTGGTGGTTTCCTCACAGCCCAAATATACTGGGCCAAAGAAGCTATTTATCCCGTTTAGGGGAAGCACTTCGCACAGGGCTCTTCCCCCAAATGGGTTCAGTCTGTTATATTTCCCTCAACCCTGGTTTTACAAAAATCACTACATTAGGAATCTTTCTGGAGAAACTAAAGGACCCACAGCAACTGGAGGGGTGAAATCTCCAGTGCGAAAGCAAACAGGGGAAACTGGGCTCATTAATAATGTGTTACACAGCACAAACCACCACTGGCCTTTTCTCTACTGCTCTGACACTATCCCTTTGATGTGTAGATTGCTCCTCTCAGGGAGCTTCCTTCCTCCCGGCTTCTTTTCGGCCTCCCTCCATCCTTGACCTCCTGCATCTTGCACAATGCATGCAGAGAGATTCAGGCAGCATCCCTCCCAATCCAGCTAGTTAGATTAGAACACAGGACTTATCTTTCTGCTTTTCTATCCAGAACGGAGTTCACCAATAAAGAAGAAGAAGAAGAGTTTGGATTTACACCCTGTAGGGAGACTCAAGGTGGCTTGCAAGCTCCCTTCCCTTCCTCTCCCCACAACAGACACCTTGTAGGGTAGGTGGGGCTGAGAGAGCTCTGCAGAACTGTGACTAGCCCAAGGTCACCCAGCAGGAATGTGCTGGAGTGCACAAGCTAATCTGGTTTACCAGATAAGCTTCCACAGCTCAAGTGGCAGAGCGGGGAATCAAACCCAGGTCTCCAGATTAGAATCCACCTGCTCTTAACCATGCTGCTCCAATATGACATATGCATGGCCCATTGAGAGTCTGGGCAAGAGGATTAAACTCTCAGTCATTACAGTTATAGCCAGTCACCATGAATAACCTTGAAACTGTCACATAGCCTTCTGCTGCTGAGGTCAGCCGAAGGGGTGGGTCAAAGGCTCAGCATCTTTCCTCCATACTCAGATGCAATTCCATTTAAAACAAAGCTGCTCATTGCTGAAGTGGCTGGAAGTCCTTGAGAATCTGGGAGAAGACACTGAAACAGCATCTACGTCTGCCCTGAAACGACATCCTGTTTCTCAGCCTGAGGGTTCTTTCAACAGTTTACAGCAAAAGAAAAGATGGGAAATGTCAAATTGCTATGATAGATAAAATCCTTTGTCTGCCTTCAGTTTTATTCCAGTGTCTCCTTTCCATTGATCAAGGGTAGGGGGCAGTGCAAGGTCTAGCCCAGTGATGGCGAACCTTTTTGAGACCAAGGGCCCAAATTGCAACCCAAACCCCACTTATTTATCGCAAAGTGCCAACCCGGCAATTTAACCTGAATGGTGAGGTTTTAGTTTTAGTTTAGAAAAAACCAGTTGGCTCCCTCTTCCTCCGCCCCACCCGCTTGAACAGGGGCCAGCCTGCTCTAGCCTCCAGCAAGTCCCGCATGCACCTCTCTGTGCCTCTCTAGCATCTCTGCCTCTCTGCGCCGACCCCGCCCCCAGGCAGCAGCTACCCGGAGCACAAGCACCAGGCCCACCAGCTGAGTCCTCCCTGCTCACCGCAATGCACATACGTCATGCTCAGTGGTCCAGGCCAGCCTAGGTGTGTGTGTGTGTGGGGGGGGTGACGAACTCTGTGCTCGTGTGCCCACAGAGAGGGCTTCGAGTGCCACCTCTGGCACCCGTGCCATAGGTTCGCCATCACTGGTCTAGCCCTGTCCCACCTCTAACGAAGTAGTAAACACAACATCAGATCATCAGGTCTGGCAGCTACTGGACAGCTGGGGAGAAAATTCCAAAGATGGGGTGCCACCACTGGAAAATCCATGCTTTTGGTCATGGTCTGCCTTGCATCTGTCCTCACTGGGATATGAAACAGGGTTTGTGAGGCAAATCTTAGCTGCGAGCAAGAACGTCTGCCATGGACGTGCTAGGGTTCCTCTGATGAAGGGTCAGCAGGAAACCCTGGCTCCCATCCACAGCCAGTAGCAGAATTGGTACAGGGAGAGGCAGCCCCTGTGGGGCCAGACATGAACCCACAGCCAGACACCAGTGCAATAACCCTGCAGCCAGAGGTGGGATCCAACCAGTTCTCACCACTTCTCTAGAAGTGGTTACTAAATTTTTCTGAGTGCCAAGAAGGGGTTACTAAAGCAACCTCCCTGCCCAATAGGGACTGTGTGCGGTGGCGCCACTGTTTGAATCCTGCCACAATCAAAACCTATTATTAAAATTTTTGGATCCCACCGCTGCCTGCAGCCCTCCAAGCTCTGAGCTAGCTGTGGAAAGCCAGATCCCAGCCTGCTCACCCCCCTCATCCCTATACATTCAGGAACAGAGGAGAAAGATTCAGGGGGTTGGGGAAACCCAGAAGGCCTTCTCTGTGGTGGCCCCAGTGCTTTGGAACACTCCCTCTCCAGAGGTCAACCAGGTGGTGACTCTGCAGGACTTCAGGCACCTGGTTAAAACCACCCTGTCCCCTGACCCCTTCTGGGTGGTGCCTGCCCCCCCCCCCCCTCTTATACTCCCTTAGTATTTTGAGGATTTGTACCAGCTCTCTCCTGGTTTTTAAATATTCCTTATAATTGTATTTTTATATATACATATTAAAAATGTATTATTTTATTGTACTTTTATGATTCTCCCCGGCACAAGGACTCTGGTAATGGGTGAAAAATGAATTCACTGAAACAAACAAACAAACAAACAAACAAATAAAAAGCCAGTTGCGACTTGATAGCATTTTGCGCATGCCGAAAGTCTTCAAAGTAAATAACGGCCAACAGAGAAAGTAAACTGGGATAGTGATTTACCAAGAAGGAGAGGACCTGAAGACAGGGGCCATTCCTGATAAATAGGGCCAGTTTGAGTGTGTTAGATGCCTGCAGCACAGCACAGGGTCCCAAGACTGCCCATGATGGTGACAACTTGACAGTTTTCCAAATCCCCACCCTCAAAGAAGTGATGGCTTTCAATCTGTCCCATTGTCGCAGGCCTCTCCAACAGCTAGCAAGTTTTGCCCGTTGTCAGCTATTAAGAGACACACACCACACCACACCCCAAGCTTGGTTTGTCTGTCAGCTCATTTGCAAGCAGAAGTCAGAAATCTCTACCTGTGCACCTGCTTCTGAATGAAGCTTTCGTGAAGATTATTGACAGAGCGGAGTCAGGCGCCAAATCCCAACTCCCAAATCCGGCTTACAAGCAATATTCCTTTTTTCTCTCCGACATGAACCCTGACGATCCCTGGCAGCAAAATCTATATTACTATAGATTTTTGCAGGGAGGAGGGGGCAAGAGCTGGCCCAGCAAATCATGAAAGGATCCTCGCTCTTAATTCTTAAAACAAAGCACAGTTGTACATGTGTTTATACACACACACGGATACATACACACACATACAGCATACAGCAGAAATATATATGTACCATGTTTCCCCTAAAATAAGATAGTGTCTTATATTAATTTTTGCTCCCAAAGATGCACTATGTCTTATTTTCAGGGGATGTCTTATTTGTCTGCGTTCTGTTCGTCGGGCATGCTTCCAAACCAAAACTTTGCGACGTCTTACTTTCGGGGGATGCCTTATATTTATGGCTTCAGCAAAACCTCTACTATAGATAGATAGATAGATAGACAGACAGACAGACAGACAGACAGACAGACAGACAGACAGACAGACAGACAGACAGACAGACAGACAGACAGACAGACAGACAGACAGACAGACAGACAGACAGACAGACAGACAGACAGACAGACAGACAGACAGACAGACAGACAGACAGACAGACAGACACACACACACACACACACACACACACACACACACACATACATACATACATACATACATACACACACACACACACACACACACACACATACATACATACATACATACATACATACATACATACATACATACATACATACATACATACATACATACATACATACATACATACATACAGAGAGAGAGAGAGAGAGAGAGAGAGAGAGAGAGAGAGAGATTCTCACGTGTGTGTGTGTGTACACACACACATACATACACATACATACCCTGTACACACACACATACATACCCTGTATATATATAGTCTCTGTGTGTGTGTGTGTATTCCTGCTGTTTCAGCGCTCTCTGCCAGTGGGAGTATCTTAGCCTGCATCCGTAGGGCAAAATTAAAACATCTCTGGTCATTTGCTGGCACTTGCCTGATCTAATTTCCAGCAGATTCTTCCCAGAAGCAATTAAAATATGCCTAGTGGAGCTTCTGCTTAAGTGGACGGGGCTTTCTTTTAATGATAGCCCTGTCGGCAGATCTAATAGCAATAAGGCGCTCATAAATGCTCGGAATCTAACAAGCTCCGTTGTGTTTTGCTGGAGGTGAGCTCTCATCCCAATGTAACGTTCATGCACCCTTTATTGTCTCCCCTCCTTTCTCGGGAACGCTCCCCATCCCCTGGCCTTTTGGGGCTTGTACATTTGAAATCGGCAACAGCAGGCGAGAATTGTGTCCCTCTCCCTTGGGCCTTTGCATTATGATAATGCCTAGATAAAAATGTCCTTTTATTAATTGGAGAGATTTCCACAGGGAACGGTAGCATGGGGGCAGTGTTTGGGGCGGGGGGGAAGTGGAGAACAAAGGAGAGAGATAACTTCAAGGAAGAGAAATACTTGAGGCGGGGTTGTGTTTGTTGCTTGAGACGAGGTGCTCATGAATTCCTATCATTTGGGGGGCGGGGGGGGCACCTTTTTCCCTTGCAGCACTCCTGTGTTTTTATAACATGTCTCCTGTTCAGGAGAAAGAAAAAAAGAATGTAAATCAGTGGAAGAAAGATAATCAGGCACCACAGCCACCAGGAGAGGATATGGACAGGGATATGGGGGCATGTCATTGGCTACAATATTTTGTCACTTCCAGTAAAAAAACTGAAGTGGCTTAGGTAACTCTAGAAACTGCCAGAAACTCTATGGAAAATAAGATCAGGTGATTCCTAGAGTCACCCAATGTCACTTGCACTTTTTTTTTCCTGGGAAAAACATTTTTTTAACCAATGTCACATTTTTTAAAAAAAGTTTCCAACTCTCCAAACCCTTTGGAGCAAGCCAGCGGGTTTCTTTTTAAAATCATATTGGCAGCTCAGAATGGAAAAAAAAAACCCTGCATGTGTGCTGTGTGGTTTCCGGGCTGTATGGCCGTGTTCTACAGCCCGGAAACCACACAGCACCCCAGTGATCCCGGCCGTGAAAGCCTTCAACAATACAACCCCCTGCATGTTCGGACGTCCCCCCTGCATGTCCGTATGCTTCCCTGAGTGTCCGGACACCCCTCTGCCTGTCCGGACACCCCCCTGCTTGTCCAGATGGCCCTCCTGCATGTCCGTATGCCTCCCTGAGTGTCCGGACACCCCTCTGCCTGTCCGGACACCCCCCTGCTTGTCCAGATGGCCCTCCTGCATGTACGGTGCCCCAATGCATGTCCGGATGCCCCCCTTTGTGTCCGGACAGTCCCCCTGCATGTCCGGACGGCTCCCCTGTGTGTCTCTATTCTTCCCTGAGTGTCCGGACACCGCCCTGCATGTCTGGACACCCCACTGCATTTCCAGATGGCCTTCCTGCATGTCCAGATGATCCCCATGCGTGTCCGGAGGCACCCTGCATGTCGGGGCACCCACCTGCATGTCCGGACGGCACCCCTGCGTGTCCAGATTCCCCCTGCATATCCGGACAGCCACCTACGTATCTGGACAGCCCCTGTGCATGTCCGGATGGCCCCTGTGCGTGTTCGGATGGCTCCCCTGCATGTCTGGACACCTCCCTGCATTTCTGGATGCACCCTTGCATGTCCCGATGGCCCCCTGCATTCCGGACACCCCCCCCATCTCCGGCTGCCCCCTGCATTTCTGGATGCACCCCTGTGAGTCCAGATGGCCCCCCTGCATTCCGGACGCCCCCCTGCGTGTCCAGATGCCCCCCTTGAATGTCCAGACGCCCCTCTGTGTGTCCGGATGCTCATCCTGCATGATCGGACGGCCCCTCCTGCGTGTCCGTGTGCTCCCATGCATGTCTGGATGCCCCCCTGCATACCCAGATGCCCCCCTGCGTGTCCGGATGCCCCCTGCATGTCTGGACACCCCCCTGCCTTTCCGGACACTCTCCTTTGTGTCCGGATGTCCCTCCTGTGTGTCCGGACGCCCCCTGCGTGACCGTGTTACCGCGCGTCCAGGGTAACTTTTATACTTCCAGACCAACCAGCTCTCGGCAGCGCAGAGAAACAGAAACAGGACCCAACACAGCGAGTGTAGTAAAATAATAAAAGATTTTATTGAGATGCTGACCTAAGTGTCAGCACCTCCGTTCCACATTAAAACTCTAAAAAGCCCCATTTAACACAGCGATCCAATTACAATATGAACATACATATATACGTGCATATGTACATATGTACAAACATACATATGTATGTGCATATATTCATGCATATATATGCATATGCATATATACATGGATGTGTGTGTGTATATGTATGCATGTACATGTATATGTATATAAGCAATGACTGAGCATTGCTCATTTCTATGAATAAGGTTACTGAGCAGATGAATTTGGGGGGGCAGGATTTCCGGAACCCAGAAGTTCTTCTTTGTCACAGCAGTGGCCTTTTGGCTTGCACCTCAAGTAGAAGAAGTTAGCAGCTTGTCGAAGGCTTTCACTGCCGGAATCACTGGGGTGCTGTGTGGTTTCCGGGCTGTATGGCCGTGTTCTAGCAGCATTCTCTCCTGACGTTTCGCCTGCCTTCAGAAGATGCCAGCCACAGATGCAGGCAAAACGTCAGGAGAGAATGCTGCTAAAACACTGCCATACAGCCCGGAAACCACGCAGCACCCCAGTGATTCCGGCCGTGAAAGCCTTTGACAATACATTGAACATCTCTACGGGGAGAAATTGTTCCAAAGCACACGGAGATTGGAAAAACTAGGGCTCAGGAAAGCACACTTACTGTGTTCTCTAACCTTTCTTCTATGCTGCAGAGACACAGGTACTATCCCATCATTTCTTGCAGCCAAAAGGACTTTCAAAACACCACAGGCTCACCGCATCTATAGGATCCTCTGAAGATGCCAGTCACAGATGCAGGCAAAACGTCAGGAGAGAATGCTGCTAGAACACGGCCATACAGCCTGGAAACCACACAGCACCCCAGTTAGCAGCTTTCTAACCTCAAATACTTGCCCACATTCTCAGGAGAATACCTGAGGCTTAGCAGCCTTATATAGAGTTAGATCCTTGGGCTGTTGTACTGAGTCTGATTGGCAGTGGCTCTCCAGGGTTTCAGGCAGGGGCTTTCACGTCTCCTTGTCTCTTATCCTTTTAATAGGAGATGACTGGGATTGAAACCAGAACCTTTTGCACGGAAGACAGAGGTTCTACCCCTGAGCCGTGACCCGCATATTGTGCATTTGAGTCAAACTGGAAACAGGAGCCAGCCTCCTCCGTTCACACATTTTAACCCAAATTCATAGGGCTAAAGAGTGAAGCATTATTTTTCAGGCCCCTGGAGGGAAAATGAAAAAGCCCTCTAGAGCAGATGTTTTAAAAATGTCCCGACTTTATCCTAAGCTAGGATTCCTTTCAACGCATTGTGATGTGCATTTAGTGATATGTAGGCCTCACTGAATTCTGCAGAGGCTTGCTCCTAGGTAAACTAAACATGCGTAGGATCACAGATAGATTCATAGAATCTATCAGCAGCTACTGGCTGGGATGATTAAAGGGAATCTCTATATTCAGAGGCACTAAATCTTAGATTTCCAGTGCCAGGAGGCAACATTGGGAAAAGGGTTCACTCTGGCCATTTGCACACTTGTGATCTTCTTCGCATTGAGCATATATTTCCTTTGAGTTTGATTCTTGGTTGTGCACGTGTTTTCCCCCTCTGGAACCCACTGCGCTCTCAGATCAGAGAACACCCACAGTTTCCAAAAGCTGTGCGATTGCAACCTTTTTTCTCCCTTCGCAGGGAAAGTGAAGGAGATCCCAATGGGTTACAGTTTTGCCAGGTTTTATTGCTCCTCCCCACCTTTCCCTGCCCACTCCAAGGTAGTTCCTCCCACTCTTCAGACCACTATTTTAGAATGATTGGAAGGGCTTCTTTTTTTCAATGATGATGAAGAAGAAGAAGAAGAAGAAGAAGAAGAAGAAGAAGAAGAAGAAGAAGAAGAAGAAGAAGAAGAAGAAGAAGAAGAAGAAGAAGAAGAAGAAGAAGAAGAAGAAGAAGAAGAAGAAGAAGAAGAAGAAGAAGAGGAGGAGGAGGAGGGGGGGGGAGGAGGGAGGGAGGAGGAGGAGGAGGAGGAGGAGGAGTTTGGATTTATATCCCCCCTTTCTCTCCTGCAGGAGACTCAAAGGGGCTTACAATCTCCTTGCCCTTCCCCCCTCACAACAAACACCAAAGGTTTATTGACGGAGCAAAGGAACTTGTGTGAAGTTGATGTGGTGTAGCAAAGTAACGCTAGACCAAAGACAGCAGGGGAGAAAAAAGTGACAGGCAACCTCCCCAGATGGCGGTTGCACAAGAACAACAAGGAAGTGGCAGGCAGGCAAAACGGTGGATCATATTGGCTCAGTTAGGGACACTTCACATGGGGGAGAACCTGAGTAAATAAAAAAATGAAGGAAACCCCCGCTGTGAAGCAAACAGCCCTGGAGTGAGCAATGCATGTATAAATGTTG
Source organism: Sphaerodactylus townsendi (assembly GCF_021028975.2). Classification (NCBI taxonomy): domain Eukaryota; kingdom Metazoa; phylum Chordata; class Lepidosauria; order Squamata; family Sphaerodactylidae; genus Sphaerodactylus; species Sphaerodactylus townsendi. Next base: position 48,178,150 of record NC_059437.1, read on the forward strand.
TGTGACTATAAGTCCTCTTCCTATACAGGAAAGCAATGGGAGATTGGCCAGCTTGTTGAATGGTTGGAGGACTGGCCTCGGTGGATCTGGAGAACTTCGAAGTCCCTGCCAACTGTAAAGCTCACTGGGTAACCTCAAGCTGGTTAATATTTCCCAGCCTAGCCAGTCTCACCAGGCTGATAATACAATGGGGAGTTATATTTTAATTTTTCAATTAACATATGTATTTGTTTCTTTTGTACCCTGTTTCTCTCGACAATGGGGACCCAAAGCAGCAGACGTTATTCTCTTCACCTCCATTTTTCCTTACGACAACCTTCTAAGGTAGGTTAGGTTGATGCAGTGTGAGTGACCTGAGGGCCTCTAGCAAGTTTCAGCGGCAGAGCAAGGATTTGAAATCGATTGTCCCAGATCTTAGGTCAATTCTGCAACCACTATACCATCCTGGCTCTCATACTCAACCTCTTCTCTTGGCTTATAATGCATACAAAAAAATTGCAGGGGTGGTTTTGGGGGGGCAAAGGAATACAGGTAGGGTTTTTTACCCCCCCCCCCCAAAAAAAAACACCAGTGTTAGGTGAAAGCAAAGAGGAAAAATCAATCCACTTTGCTGGAGCAGCGCAGATAACCTGGCACGTGAGGGGTTAAGTGGAGAGCTTGGCCCTCATTATCAATTTGGGATGTCCGCCACAGGCTGGCCTGGGAGAAGCTGAAAATCCTGGGGGTTTGTAAATGGAACAGGTGAAACGGTAACTGGTGATAATGGATCGTTCATTATCTGCAATTAACATTTGGTAAACAGGTGTTTGGGACTATATAAAATGAGGGATGGGAGCAAGGAGAAGTCATCTATATTCTGGGGTGGTTTGTAGTGAAATCTAAACGAACAGCCGATTTCAATTGGAGAGGGGTGGAGGCACGCTTCCTGTCTCCTGTAGACCTTTTGCATCATTAACAACGGGACTGGTAGAGTGGACTCAAGTTTTTAAAAACCACACAGACTGTTGTGACAAGGGGCTTAGGATCTACATTTAGATGGTAGTGACGACAATACGGAGAAGAAGCCAGAACCTCTGATAAGAGCGGTGGAGTATTTCATTTATTTTATTTTCATGTACTTTATAGTCTGCCCTCCGCACTGGGACTCTAGGCAGGCTTGGCTTCTCCCTGGAGCAGCAGTGGCGTAGGAGGTTAAGAGCTTGTGTATCTAATCTGAAGGAACCGGGTTTGATTCCCAGCTCTGCCACCTGAGCTGTGGAGGCTTATCTGGGGAATTCAGATTAGCCTGTGCACTCCCACACACGCCAGCTGGGTGACCTTGGGCTAGTCACAGCTTCTTCTGAGCTCTCTCAGCCCCACCTACCTCACAGGGTGTTTGTTGTGAGGGGGGAAGGGCAAGGAGATTGTAAGCCCCTTTGAGTCTCCTGCAGGAGAGAAAGGGGGGATATAAATCCAAACTCTTCTTCTTCTTCTTCTTCTTCTTCTTCTTCTTCTTCTTCTTCTTCTTCTTCTTCTTCTTCTTCTTCTTCTTCTTCTTCTTCTTCTTCTTCAATAACCAGACTCTTGGGCGCAGAAATCAGTTTGCTGAACTGGAATCGCAGCATACAGCCACCAGCAATTCTTGGCTGGAACTAAACTGCAATACAGCAAGTCTGTGTTAATAACCCTTCCCTTCTAGCCCCCTCCATCAGAATCCCGGTGGGATGATGTAACTAGCAGCATTCCATGCAAAGCAGAATCTTCAAGGCCACCCAAAAGATAATGCAGGCAGCCCCCAGGCCCACTCCGCACATGCAGAATAACGCACTTTCGATCCACTTTCAATGCACGTTTCAGCTGGATTTTACTGTGCGGGATAGCAAAACCCACTTGCAAACAATTGTGAAAGTGGGTTGAAAGTGCATTATTCTGCATGTGCGGAAGGGGGCCCAGTGAAAGGACAAGAAAACATTTTCGTGCCCCCCCCCCTAAAAAAGCCAAGTTTCCCACCGCACCTCCTCCCAGCTCATCCTAAAGATCCATGGCTACAGCAAGGAGAAAGCCGACATATCAACAGCTTTTCGCAGCATCTTGAGAAGCTATTTATTTTTATTTCTTTTGTGGTTGGCACACCATTATTCCTCCCCCCTCCCTTTCTGCCATAGAAGAGAATCAGCGACCCGGTGCTGACCCCTTGTTCAAATATTTTTTATATCAATATATCGATATAAATGTGGTGCACCAATGGGAAAAAATATGCTTCTTTTTGTGAAGATGGACTTTCTGGTGCTTTTCCTCCATTGGTGGCATGTCAAAATGGTGTATATCTTCACCCTGTTAAGCCCACCAGCCTCCCCTGCTGCATAGAGGGCTAGAAACCATGGGGGGGGGGGGCAGTGCATAATAATAACCAACATGCCCTGAAACAAAAGACTCTGCAGTGAATTGTATTCGAGACTGCAGCAACCTCACCATGCATAATGGGCCTATAAGAACCTCTATTAAATCTGGGGATGGAGTCACGTTGGGTATGGCAGGTTAAGCAAAGAATTCATCGCATTCATGTGTTACCTTTCCTCCAGTTTGTTCAGGGCAGCATGCAGGGGGGCAACTCCATTGACTCCCCGAGAACTCTGTGAGACAATACAGCCTGATTTAACAAGGTGATTTACCAAGAACCTTCACAATGGAATAGCAATTTGAACTCGGTTCTTGATGACCCAGCACTTACACTGGGTCATGATGCCTATAATATTGCCAGCCAAGACCGCAACATAAATAATGAACACAGCACGTCTCGCTGAGGAATGTTTCTACATTTGGCCACTCATACGTTAGCCCTACTAATAAAGGACTATAGAGATCAGGAGATCTAAAACAAAAGAAATCCATCATGGTCTATGAAGTGCCGGCATTCTGGATTAAGAGTCGCCAGATGTCTCTTCCCTTGACTGTATTGCTAAGTAAGTTTTAATATATGCAAGAATTATTCATTGTAAATTATTTCTATTCCAAGCTAGCACCTTCTGCTTGTGGTGCAGATTTCTGTTAATGGCTTTTGGATCATGAACATAATTAACTATTATCTGTTTAGGGCACATTTTGGATAGACCTTTTCAGCATGTAGATATATTTGCAAGTGGTTATGCATTCCGGAGATGTGGAAGTTTGGATGTGAGGTTATACAGGACCAGCTCGCTTATCCATGTGGATTAAAATAAAATGCGCCCGGTGCTTTTTATGCTATTTTATTTGTTTAGGGGATGTAAATGGAAACTATCTGGAGACCTGCTCCAGGTAGCAATCTTTACAGAGTAACATTTTCAATAAACTATGGCTTTCTGCTATTATTATATTGAGATATGGATATATCAATATGAGAATTTAGAGGTCAGTGTGTTTTGGCTAAGCCCATGTGGTTGAGCTTCTTTTCTTTGTAAAGGCCATAAAGGAGGAAGCATATTGGAGCCCGGCGAGCAAAATGGCTGGCATGGAGGAGAAGGAGAGGGATTTCTGACAGCGGTGTTGCTGCTGCTGCTGGAGCTTCTGGCTGGCTGGTTGACCGGACAGGTCTGTCGTCATCGTCGTTGGGGGCACTTTGGCTGCCCTGACAGATGGGGATGGGCTGATGGTGCTGCAGGAGCAGCCCTCAGCTGGCGTTGGAGTGAGGCAGCTGTGTGGGGTCAGCAGCCACATTATAACAGCCATTGCCAGCATTATAGCGGTGTTATAACGGCGTTATTACGGCATTATAATGGCATAGTAATGGTGTTATAACGGTGTTATAATTGCGTTATAGCGGTGTTATAACGGCAGTATTACTATGTTATTACGTCATTATACCGCATTATAACGGCATTGTAATGGTGTTATAACGGCGTTATAACGGCGTTATAGCGGTGGTATAACTATGTTATTACGGCATTATACCGCATTATAACGGCATTGTAATGGTGTTATAACGGCGTTATAGCGGCGTTATAACGGCGTTATAGCGGCGATATAACGGCGTTATAGCGGCGTTATAACGGCGTTATAGCGGCGATATAATGGCATTATAGCGGCATTATTGCGGCGTTATAATTGCGGTATGACTACGTTATTACGGCATTATTACGGCGTTATATCATGGGGGAAAGGGGTAAAAGGGGCAGTTGCTGCCGGTGCCATTTTGTAAAGGCCGTAAAGGCGGAAGCATATTGGAGCTCGGTAATAACATAGTTATACCGCCGTTATACCACCGTTATACCGCCATTATACCGCCGTTATATCGACGCTATAACACCGTTATACCGATGCTATAACGGCGTTATAACACCACAATAACGCCGCTATAATGCAGCTGTAGCGATTATAAGCGGCTACTAACGCCCATTCTCGCGCCCGCTATAGCGCTGCCGTTAAAGCGCCATTCAAAACGCCGTTATAATGCTGTTATAACGCCGTTATAATGCGGTTTAATGCCATAATAACTTAGTAATACCGCCGTTATGCCACTATAACACTGTTATAACGCCACTATAACGCAATTATAACGCCGTTATAACACCATTACTATGCCATTATAATGCGGTATAATTCACTTAATACAAATGGATGCCGCCAGCGTTATACCATGCCGTTAATACGGCGGCTAAGCGGCGAAATGTCTCCAGCCACTACCACAATGCCGTTATAACGCCGCAATAACGCTGGCTGCAATGCGCTGGCTATAATGCGTTATAGACAAAATTATTATTGTTATGTCCCGCTTATAACGCCGTTAAAACGCCGTTAAAACGCCGTTATAATGCTGTTATAACGCCGTTATAATGCGGTTTAATGCCATAATAACTTAGTAATACCGCCGTTATGCCACTATAACACTGTTATAACGCCACTATAACGCAATTATAACGCCGTTATAACACCATTACAATGCCGTTATAATGCGGTATAATTCCATAATACAGTAGTTATATCGCCGTTATACCGCCGTTATACCGACGCTAAAACGGCAATATATCGCATTTTCACAATGCTTCGCTATAACGCCGCAATACGCTTATAATGTAGCTATAATGCGCTATAACGCATCGGCCATAATGTTGTTATAATGCGTATAATGCTGTAATGTTATACTGGCCAAGTATATTCATCAAGAGTAACGCTATTATACCGCCGCACCGACGCTTATAACGCAGAGGTCACTATAACGCTTATAATGCAGCTATAATGCGTTATAACGACCATTACAATGTTGTTATAATGCGGTATAATGCTGTAATAACATAGTTATACCGCCGTTATACCACCGTTATAACGCCATTATACGCGTGTTATACGGCTTCTCGCATAGCGTTATTACCGGCAGCTATAGCAGCCCGTATAATGCAGCTATAGCGCATTATATAGCGCGTATATAACGCCGCTATAACGCCGCTATAATGCCGCTATAACGCCGCTATAACGCCGTTATAATGCTGTTATAACGCCATTATAATGCGGTTTAATGCCGTAATAACTTAGTAATACCGCCATTATACCGCCGCTATAACGCCGTTATAACGCCGTTATAACGCCGTTATAACACCATTACTATGCCGTTATAATGCCGTAATAATGCCATTATAACACCGTTATAATGCTAGCAATGGCTGTTATAACATGGCTGCTGTTATAACATGGCTGCTGACCCCACCCAGCTGCCTTTCTCAAACCCCTGCTGAGGGCTGCTCCTGCAGCACCATCAGCCCCTACCCATCTGTCAGGGTGGCCAAAGTGCCCCCAATGACGATGACGACAGACCTCTCTGGCCAACCAGCCAGCCAGAAGCTCCAGCAGCAGCAGCAGAACTGCTGTCAGAAAGCCCCTCTCCTTCTCCTCCCTGCCAGCCATTTGGCTCACCATGCTCCAATATGCCTTGGGCTATTCACAGTTCTTCAGAACTCTCTCAGCTCCACCTACCTCACAAGGTGTCTATTGTGGGGAGAGGAAGGGAAAGGAGCTTGTAGGCCACCTTGAGCCTCCGTACAGGAGAGAAGGTGGGATATAAATCCAAACTCCTCCTCCTCCTCCTCCTCCTCCTCCTCCTCCTCTTCTTCTTCTTCTTCTTCTTCTTCTTCTTCTTCTTCTTCTTCTTCTTCTTCTTCTTCTTCTTCTTCTTCTTCTTCTTCTTCTTCTTCTTCTTCTTCTTCTTCTTCTGTCTAGTTTGGTCCTGCCAACTGTGTAGTTTGAGAGCAGAGCTTTTCAATACCTCAGGGAAAGGTAGGTAACTCATAAACAAAGGGGAATTGACTATTTGGGGGATACGAAAGGTACACAGCATCCTCAAGTACATAGAAAGAGTATTGTGCTAACCTAACTAAAACTCTTCCTTAACTAGAAATGAAAAATGCTGGGGAAAATATACGGATTTACTAGAATTCCAGGCATGTTCTGGGCTATCAGTGGGGTTCTCTGTATCTTGACACGCTTCTGGCATTTGTTACCACAGTGTTAGATGTCAGGTTTTAGTAAACCACATTCCATCACAGGCTGAGCTCCAGTTGTAAAGCACTTTCTCTTCCAGCTCTCTCAGCCCCACCTACTTCAGAAGGTGCCCATTGTAGGGAGGGGAGGGGAAGGGGAGGGGAGGGGATCGTAAGCTGCTTTGAGACTCCTTAAAGGTAGAGAAAAGCAGGGTATAAAAAAACACCCAACTCTTCTTCTTTTAGTCAAGGTGAACAATATTAAGGTGATTGCCAAGGACAACTAATTGGCTTGCAAAACTTGTCCTCAGCTTAAGAAACGTCAGATGTGCAAATGAGGGCATTGTAACTCTTTTCACGTCTAGCCAATTAAAGCTTTTACCTGAGAGTGCTAAACAATTCTATGCCCGGAGCCTGGAGGAGAAAAAAAAGACCCTGGGAAAAAAAACAAACGAGAGCCGAGTCGTGATTAGTGTCAGAAATGTATCTATGATGCATCACCGACCCCGTGCTTGGGTTTGCAAATTCAAATTGGATCCCACAATTCCTTGCGAGCTGCCTTATCTCTGCACGCAGGTGTCTTATGCAACCCCGCTGTCCTGCTTCTGCCTTCTGGTGGCACGTCAAGATTCTCTGGATTGCATTTTATAACAATGACTACCATCGCTCTCTCGAGTAGCCATTTTTCATATAAATGGAGTCCTCCCTTCCCCTAGAAGAAGAAGAAGAGTTTGGATTTATATTCCCCCTTTCTCTCCTGCAGGAGACTCAAAGGGGTTTACAATCTCCTTGCCCTTCCCCCCTCACAACAAACACCCTGTGAGGTGGGTGGGGCTGAGAGAGCTCCGAAGAGCTGTGACTAGCCCAAGGTCACCCAGCTGGCGTGTGTGGGAGTGCACAGGCTAATCTGAATTCCCCAGATAAGCCTCCACAGCTCAGGAGGCAGAGCTGGGAATCAAACCCAGTTCCTCCAGATCAGATACATGAGCTCTTAACCTCCTACGCCACTGCTGCTCCTATAGCAGTGATGGCGAACCCTATAGCAGTGATGGCGAACCTATGGCACGGGTGCCAGAGGTGGCACTCGGAGTCCTCTCTGTGGGCACGCGCACACAGAGTTTGTAATGTGGGGGCAGAAAATTACCCCCCCACACACACACATCTAGACTGGCCTGGGCCACTGAGCACGACGTGTGTGCACCGTGGTGAGCAGGGAGGACTCGGCTGGCAGGCCTGGTGCCTGTGCTCTGGGTGGCTGTTGCATGGGGGGGGGGGAACGCAGAGGAGGCAGAGATGCTAGAGAGGCACAGAGCAGTGTGCTCGGGACTTGCTGCAGGCTAGAGCAGGCTGGCCCCAGCTCGAGCGGGGGGGTGGGGCGGAGGAAGAGGAAGCCAACTGTTTTTTTCTAAACAAAAACCTCAGAGTTCAGGTTAAATTGCCGTGTTGGCACTTTGTGATAAATAAGTGGGGTTTGAGTTGCAATTTGGGCTCTCGGTCTGAAAAAGGTTCGCCATCACTGCCCTACAGGGAAGATAGGGATTTTCCCTCAGCTTTGGGACTTTCCCAGGGAGATAGGGAAAGGATGCGTTAGAAAAGCTTTGGCTCAGGGGTAGAGCATCTGCTCAGCATGCAAAAGTACCCAGGTTCAATTCCCAGCGACTCCAGTTAAGGGATAAGGTGACATGAAGGACACCCATGTGTACGATTTTTAGATCCCCTGGCCACTGGCTAGGGAGTGGAAGGTAGAGTTGCCCGCTCTGAGTTGAAAACTCCTGGAAATTTGGGGGTTGAGCTTGAGGGAGACCGGGATTTCAGATTCCACCCTTCGAAGCGTCCATTTTTCTCTAGGGGAACTGATCTCAGTAGCTGGGAGATGAGCTGTAATTCCAATCAGAGTGGATCATAAGACTGACCTTGGTAGACAAATGTCCAGCTTCAGGCAGCTTCATAGGTTCATAGCTTTGTGCATTCTCAGTTTAAAAAGGGGACACACATACATACACCCCCAATGGAGAATGGAGTTTACCCCAGGAAACATAAAAGAGGGAACTGGCCCTTTTCCATTCTGTCACAGTCCTCTCAGAACTCTCTCAGCCCCACCCAGTGGTGGGATCCGGCAGGTTCTCACAGGTTCCCGAGAGTAGGTTACTAACTATTTGTGTGTGCCGAGAGGGGGTTACTAATTGGTGATTTTGCCATGTGATTTTTGCCTTAGTTATGCCCCTCCTCTCAGCAGTAGCGCGCAGAACTGGAAGCAGCCTAGCAGGTGGTGCACCGGCGTGCATGGCAGCCTGCGCCTGCGTGCATTCGTTTCCTGCCCAAGGACCGGGGCAGCAGCTGCATCCTTGCCACAGCCCCGCCCAGAAATGCCCCGCCCCCAGAATGCCCGGCCACGCCCCCATCGTGCCCCGCCCAGCCCCATTGGCGCTACGCCACAGTTTGAATCCCACCACCATGGGAACCTGTTACTAAAATTTTTGGATCCCACCACTGGCCCCACCTACCTCACCAGGTGTCTGTTGTGGGGCAGGAAAGGTAAAGGAGCTTGTAAGCCACCTTGAGTCTCCTTACAGTAGAGAAAGGTGGGGTATAAATCCAAGCTCCTCCTCCTCCTCCTCCTCCTCCTCCTCTTCCTCTTCTTCTTTTACTTGCAGATAAGTTAAGCCCCTTTTGCCCCAAAGCAGGAATCGAGCAAGCAATTAAATATCTGCTAAGTGCATTTCCATAAACCTTTGGTGTTCCTGTGACAAATGGATGGCAAGTTAAGGACATCTGAAATGAGATGTTAGATTTTAGTATCAATCTTATACCGCTGATGGCTTTACTGCCATTCATTAAAAAAGTATAATCCCTCCACAATATTATATTTTTTTTAGTCATCTTCCGATTGGGACAAGAATCAATGTAGACAGAAACTGGGGAAGATGAGCCCCTTTCTCAATTTATGTGGTTGAGTAAAAGATGAATGATTGAGATGTCTTACTTAGATATTAAAAACTGGAATTACTATCAAAGATATCTTTATGAGACCTGAAAACCTGTTATAACTCTTTGGAATAGACTCGGATCCTAGGGTGGCATCTACTCTTCTGTGTGCAAAAGGTATATTTTCCCCACATTCCTCTGCATTGCTTCAGTTAACCCTGGAAACCTAACTTCCAAAGTCACAAAACTTTCATGGAGGAACACCCACGCAGATTGGAGTTGAAATGACTCTCTTCCACAAGAAGAAGAAGAGTTTGGATTTATATCCCCCCTTTCTCTCCTGCAGGAAACTCAAAGGGGCTTACAATCTCCTTGCCCTTCCCCCCTCACAACAAACACCCTGTGAGGTAGGTGGGGCTGAGAGAGCTCTGAGAAGCTGTGACTGGCCCAAGGTCACCCAGCTGGCGTGTGTGGGAGTGTACAGGCTAATCTGAATTCCCCAGATAAGCCTCCACAGCTCAGGCGGCAGAGTGGGGAATCAAAGCCGGTTCCTCCAGATTAGATACACGAGCTCTTAACCTCCTACGCCACTGCTGCTCCTACGCCACTGCTGCACAGATTGGAGTTGAAATGACTCTCTTCCACAAGAAGAAGAAGAGTTTGGATTTATATCCCACCTCTCTCTCCTGTGAGGAGCCTCAAGGCAGCCTACAAACTCCTTTCCCTTCTTCTCCCCACATCAGACACCTTGGAAGTAGGTAGGGCTAAGAGAGTTCCAAGAGAACGGTGACTGATCCGAGGTCATTCGGCAGGCTTCATGTGGAGGAAAGGGGAAACAAATCCATTTCTCCAAATTAATTCTCCAAAGTATAATTCCTCCACAATGCTATATTCGGAGAACTGTGCTGTGAAGAGCCCCGAGGAAAGGACTTCGTGCATAATGGGCTGGAGACTTTCAGTCCCCGGTGAATCCTTTCCCTCTTCCAAATATTTTTCCTGCTTCCTTTGTTAACTTATGTGACCAATGGCTGATGTAATGTGCTATTTCTAGCAGAAGCACAAAGTGCAACCAACAGTAACGATTGTACAACATCGGATTGGAGATGTATTTCCAGGCAATAGAATTAAGGCAATATGTAAATTGATAAAACATACTAATGCACGGAATGGGGATATTCCATTTAATCGCATTCCATTCTGTCTCAGGAGCTCAGAATACCTTACAGCAATTTTTCCAGATGCATTTCACAGTCTAAGTACCGCAACAGCTATATGAGTTTTTCAAGAAGATCTCTTTTTTTTAATGTTCCTCCATGAAAATGACAACTTGAAGAAGCTGGTGCTATTTCAAAAGCAAGCTTTCTTCGACATGTTTGCCTGGTGCCTTCGTATACCTTCAACCTTTTATAGGCAAAAAAAATAGGAACCATCTTGATGCATATATTTCTGTTCTCCAACGAAGCATTAACTTTCCACCCTTTCTAAAATAACCTGTTGTTGAAGACTTTTCATTGCTTGGCAGTTTGCTGCATTCAGTTATTCTGCAAAAAGAAAAATCTCTGGTTCGGGTGGGTTTTCCGGGCTGTGTGGCCGTGGTCTGGTGAATCTTGTTCCTAACGTTTCGCCTGCATCTGTGGCTGGCATCTTCAGAGATGTATCACAGAGGAAAGTCTGTTACACACTGTTACACACTTCCCTCTATGATACACCTCTGAAGATGCCAGCCATAGATACAGGTGAAACATTAGGAACAAGATCCACCAGACCACAGCCACACAGCCTGGAAAACCCACCAGAACCAGTTGAATCCGACCGTGAAAACCTTCGACAATACAGAAAAAATCTCTGTTCTTTACTGGTTTTAAAGTTGAAGTGTCTTCCATTTTGGTTTAATTTTACCAAGAAAGGACTGTTGTCCTATGATGTATTGTCAACAGCACCAGTTAGAACTTCAGCAACTGAATAAGATCATAAAATCGTGTATAGGAGTATAGGGCTTACAAACTCCATTCCCTTCCTCTCCGCACAACAGACAATAATAGGGAGTGTCACTTTAAGAGAACATGACATAAAGGAGAGTAAAACCAGTTATAATCAGGGCAAGCCAATGACAAAAAATAGGCTGGTATCAGTCATGGGCCATCTTTTGGTTACTTTCATTTGATCGTTTCCCATCACCCAGAGACTGTGGTTTTTCTATAATAGTTCTCGGATTGCCAGCTATGGGTTGCGAAATGGCTGTAGAATGGAGTCTGGGAAGGATGGCATTTGGGGAGGAGAAGAAGAATAAGAGTAGAAGAGGTTGGATTTATACCCCACCTTTCTCTTCTGTAAGGAGACTCAAAAGGGGCTTACAAACTTTGTTCCCTTCCTCTTCCCACCACAGACATCTTTGTGAGGTAGGTGGGGCTGAGAGAGTTCCGAAGAACTGTGACTTGCCCAAGGTCACCCAGCAGACTTCATGCGGAGGAGGCGGGAAACAAACCTGGTTCACCAGATTAGAGTCCCTCACTGATGTGGAGGAGCAAGGAATCAAACCCAGGTGTCTAGATTACAGTCCACCGCTCTCAATCCCTACACCAGAAGGCTCTCAGCGGTGTATAATTCCACAGACCCCACCCCTCCAACACAGTCAGGTTCTCAAGAAGAACGGATCTCTGTAGTCTGGAAATTAGATGCAATTCTGGGAGGTCGGCTGCAACCCTATCAGAAAGTTGGCCAACCTATTTCCCACTTCGTGGAACAGGCTCTTTGAGGAGAACAGGCTGCTTAAGAAGGCTAATCCACATACACACATTTCCCTCCTTAGTGTCTCAAGACATTAAGAGGATTTGGTGGGAGCAGCGTATTAAGAGCCCTGATGTGGATGGCTCAGGCTAGCTCAGTCACGTCAGATCTTGGAAGCTGAGCAGGGTCAGCCCTGATTAATACTTGGGAGACCACCAAGATTGTCCAGGGTTGCTCCACAGAGGAGACCACCAAGATGGTCCAGGGTTGCTCCACAGAGGCAGGCAATAGCAGGCTACCTCTGTTAGAACTAGATTAGCCTGTGCACTCCAACACATGCCAGCTGGGTGACCTTGGGCTAGTCACAGTTCTTCTGAGTTCTCTCAGCCCCACCCACCTCACTGGGTGGTTGTTGTGAGGGGGGGAAGAGAAAGGAAAGCCCTTTTGAGTCTCCTCACAGGAGAGAAAAGGGGATATAAATCCAAACTACTACTACTACTACTACTACTACTACTACTACTACTACTACTACTACTACTTCTTCTTCTTCTTCTTCTTCTTCTTCTTCTTCTTCTTCTTCTTCTTCTTCTTCCTCTTCTTCTTGCCTTGAGAACTATACAGGGCCGCCATAATTCAGATGGTGCAGTTCCACTTTGGCCCCTTCCACACATGCAGAATAGCGCACTTTCAATCCACCTTACAATTGTTAGCAAGTGGGTTTTGCTTTTCGCACAGTCAAATCCAACTGCAAAGGGCATTGCAAGTGGATCAAAAGTGCATTATTCTGCATGTGCAGAAGGGGCCTTAGACCAACATCCTCTTTCATACCAGTCAATTTCCCCAGAAAGCACACAAGCAGGACACAGAGCCTCCCTGCTTGTTGCAGCCCACAACTAAAGTACATTGCCTCTGACTAGGGAGGTTCCATTGAGCCATCATCCAGGGCCGCTATACAAAGGCAGGCAATGGAAAACCCTTGAAAACCCTACAAGGTTACCCTAAATTGGCTGCAATTTAACCATCAATGCATTAGTTCCATGTTAGAAACAATAAGAGATTCTTTGGGGTTAGGGTTAAGGAGAATGTTGGAAACCAACAACCCCAGGGGTTAAGTGAAATGCCAGTGTGATGTAGTGGTTAAAACAGGTAGATTCTAATCTGGAGAACCAGGTTTGATTCCCACTCCTCCACTTGACCTCCACTTGATCTTATCTGGTGAACCAGATGTGTTGGAATCAAAAACAAAGGCAAGAATACAGAGAGTGAGAAAAGAACAGAGTTAGCCTAACCCCCAAATTACCTGCCAAAAACATACAAGGAAGCGTAACAATACTGTATTGAATAGTAATACTAAGATACTAGTCAGCAATCAATGAACAGAAAAATCATATCAAGTGTCCATGAAATTTTTTGGATATACAGTACATTTCTATACAATACGTTTGGATATACAATGCGAACCAGATGTGTTTCCATACTCCTACACACAAAGCCTACTGGATGACCTTGGACCTTGGACCAGTCACAGTTCTCTCAGAACTCTCTCAACCCCACCTACCTTACAAGGTGCCTGGATATACAATGCGAACCAGATGTGTTTCCATACTCCTACACACAAAGCCTTCTGGATGACCTTGGACCAGTCACAGTTCTCTCAGAACTCTCTCAACCCCACCTACCTTACAAGGTGCCTGTCATGGAGAGAGGAAGGGAAAGGAGTTTGCAAGCCACCTTGAGTCTCCTTACAGGAGAGAAAAGCAGGGTATAATTCCAAACCCTGCTTCTTCTCCACTGACCCCACCAAGTGATCTCTTCCCAACCTGCACTTAAGACCCATAAAGACTGACTCACGTAATGCATTTTCCCTTTGCTTAATTAATCACATCTTCACTTAGTACTAGATTATTAGCTTTATTTTTCCCCCAAGTCCTCCACCTCTTTGATCTTAATTATAACGGGATCGAATGCACCGTCTCTGTCTAATTGCCATCATCTTTTGTCGATACTTCATGGTGGGTGATCAATAGACAACTTCTTAAAAGGCCTCTCCGATTCTCTCCTGACACTTCAGACAATATAATTAACTGGCCACTGGTCAATGCTGTGTAACCTCAGGCAGACAAAAGTATTAGCTACCAGAATCCCAATTTTTCTGTACATTTCCATCTTAAGGATATTGGCCATTAAGGGGCTCCGAACAGAAAGGTGGTCATAGCAAGATCTGTCTTTAAGTAAACAAATCAGAGCCAGCCAAACTGAAGGATCAGACGGTATAGTCACTGATCTAGCCAGCATAGGACTATCCAAGGAATCCTTCCATAGGACTATCCAAGGAATCCTTCCATAGGTTTAGGCATTAGATGCTGGATCACATAATTTTATTCTAATCTGGAGAACCGAGTTTGATTCCCCACTCCTCCACTTGAGTGGCGGAGGCTTATCTAGTGAACCAGATGTGTTTCCGCATTCCTACATTCCTGCTGGGTGACCTTGGGCTAGTCACAATTCTTCGGAACTCTCTCAGCCCCACTGACCTCACCAGGTGTCTGTTGTGGGGAGAGGAAGTGAAAGAAGCTTGTAAGCCACCTTGAGTCTCCTTACAGGAGAGAAAGGTGGGGTATACATCCAAATTCTTCTTCTTTTATCCCACTCTGAAGGGCGCCCAGGACAATTAGGGCATACTATCAGTTGCACGTTCTCAGCTAGTGTGGTATAGTGTTTAAGAGGATAACAAATAGCACTTTCTGTGACAAGAACTGAGCCAATGTCTGTGCAGGGCAGGGAGGGGGTGTGATATCAACCCTTATGCATTTGACTGAAATGATGCCCTGGAGACCACTCAAATCCATCAGAATCTCCAAGAGCACCATGAAGTTGTATATAAGCTTTTCCTCTCTCAAGTGATAATGAGGTAATATTCTCTTGCATCCCAATAGAGAATCTGGACTAATTATTTCTATAAGAATCAATCTCTCTTTCAAGAGCCAGTGGACAGCAGTGGATAAAAGTGTCAAACTGGTATCCGGAAGGCCGTTTAAGTGTGAATTGCAGCTCGTGCCCCGGAAGCCTGCTGGATTGTCAGGTCTGAAGTCTGAAGTCAATAAACAGGCTCTTGATGCTTGATCAGAAGTCTTGATTGACCGCAGCTGGTACCTGGCTTTTACAAAGCCCGTTCTGTTGAGCCAGGGGTAGGGAACCTGCGGCTCTCCAGATGTTCAGGAACTACAATTCCCATCAGCCTCTGTCAATTGGCCATGCTGGTAGGGGCTGATGGGAATTGTAGTTCCTGAACATCTGGAGAGCCGCAGGTTCCCTACCCCTGTGTTGAGCTATGAGAACACAGTTACATTTATTCCCTGAGATTTCCCGCCATAAAACCCCCTCCCGGTTTCCCGTGGAATGTAAGAACCACTGAACAGAAAGAAAGATGTTTGGGAGTCGAGGATCTCAAGGACAGTGCAGTGATAGAGTCCAGCCCCGTGCCGTCTCCCCCTGCTGGGTCGGCGCCAGAGTCGCCTCTGGTTAAGCTACAGTTGCAAGCATCAAAGGAAAACGAAAGCACAGAAAAGATATATTAACAAGATAAGTACTCACTTACTTTTACCATTCTTTTTGTTTACATCTACGTTACCCTCCTAAGGAGGAGTCCGGCCGTTCCCTCCTTTTAAGGAGGCTTTTTAATAAATTGGGTTATGGGACGCCTGTTATTATTGTATTTACCACTGTTTTAATGGTTTTAATGGATTTTAGTACATGTAATAATTGTTTCTTTTGTTATAAACTGGATATATGTTGATGTTGTTGTGCACCGCCCAGAGCCCCTTGGGGATGGGGCGGTCTACAAATCTAAACAATAAATAAATAAATAAAATAAACAAGTGAGTCTTTTAAAAAATCCCAAGTTGCAGCAGCTCGTGAGCGAACAGCCAGACAGGAAGTGCTTTATTTGCCTCCTTTAAAAAAATTTTTGCAGCTTGCATCTGCATAGCTACGCAGGTGCAGATGGTTGTATCATGAGAAATTGGCATGGCTGTAGGGGTTCATTTGTGCATGCTTGCGTAGCTACGCTTTGCTGGGAAGTAATTTTTTTTTTAAGTGACGCGTCTCCGTGTGAAGGCGCGGACAGCAACCTGGATTGTTTCTGTGGGCTCCAATCGCTGCCTGCATGGATGCATGTGAACACAAAAACACAGGTTCCTTTATCCCAACTGTAACCCATTATGCATTTGCTGTGTTGAAGGGGCCTGAGACATGCAGACTAATGCACCTTCGATCCACTTTCGCTCCACTTTGCAGCTGGATTTTACTGTGTGAAAGCAGCAAATTCAGTTGCAAATGATCACTAAAGTGCATTGAAAGTGGTTTGAAAGAGTGTTATTCTGCAGGTGTGAATGTCTATTGTTAAGCGTTGAAGTGTTTCTCCAGTGATAGATTTTTCACCCTAAAAACAACTTATTCATCTGGAAAGATAGCATTGTTCATCCTAAATGTGACTTCACCCCGCTTGCACCTTTTTTCATATTTATAACTTTGCCTTTTCTTATTTTTTGATTAAAAAAGATTAAAAATAAAATGAAGAGTGTGCTGTATTCCAGCCTTTCATTTCCTTTACCTAGGCTTTTAAACAATTTGAGTTTCTTGCCTTTCTGTAAAACATAATTTCATTTTTAATTACCGTCCTTGGCTTCCCATTTTCAATAATCATCTTTTAAAAGAAAAAAAAACCCACAGAAAATGCATTAACTCCTCTTTATAAATTCTCTTTCTCTCTTTCATAGCTTGGTGTGTTCTGCTATTCATCTCTGCCGAGATAACTTCGGCTGCGCACACTTAGCCTTTCTGTATTAATATTGGACGCACATTTCAGATTTGTCATTGGCAAACTGTCTCTTTATGCTCCAATATTTCTTATTTTTAATTTCCATTTGTTGGAAAGGAGCTCATTCAAAAGTGTCTCAGGGCAAAGTCACCCTAGAAGAAATGCAAAAAAAGAAACTCTTTCATAATCTTCTGCCTGCCTTTATGTCAATGCAACGTTAAATGGGGTGCTTAAGAATAAGGTTACTAGTTCGCTTGAGGCTTGGCGACTCCCAGTGCAATTGGATGCAGAATTACTCAGGGCATGGCCATTGAAATGAACGGGCTTAGACTGGAGTAACTCCCTTTAGCATGGCACTGTGGGGCGGACAGACACCTTACACTGCAAGGTGTTGACTTCATAGTACGTTTAGAGACCTTTGTGGATGTCTCAGATGGTGATTCTCCTTTCCAGCTGAGCTACGCTTTGCCACCAGTGGGTCAATGAATGAGCCAAGAGTCCATCATAAAATTGGCTGTCCATGATTGGTCAATCAGCCACAAGCCAAACCAGTGTATTTCAAAGCACTCCTGCTGCAGAGACCTAGGAAAGAAGAAGAGTTTGGATTTATATCCCACCTTTTTCTCCTGCAAGGAGACTCAAGGTGGCTTACAAGCTCCTTTCCCTTCCTCTCCCCACAACAGGCACCTTGTGAGGTAGGTAGGCCTGAGAGCATTCTGAAGACCTGTGACTAGCCCAAGCTCACCCAGCTGGAATGCAGGAGTGCAGAAACACATCTGGTTCACCAGGTAAGCCTCTGCCACTCATGTGGAGGAGTGGGGAATCAAACCCGGTTCTCCAGACTAGAATCCATCTGCTCTTAACCACTACACCACGCTGGCTGTCCTATTTCTAGGCAGTCAGAACCGAGGCGAGTCGTCTGACAGAGGAGCCAGATGGAGACGACATCATAAAAGCAACATCTGAGGAAAATGGGTTTTAAGAACATAAGAACATAAGAACTAGCCTGCTGGATCAGACCAGAGTCCATCCAGTCCAGCACTCTGCCACTCGCAGTGGCCCACCAGGTGCCTTTGGGAGCTCACGTGCAGGAGGTGAAAGCAATGGCCTTCTGCTGCTCCCGAGCACCTGGTCTGCTAATTCTTCCCCCCAGCATTTTCAATGAATACCCCATGCATAATTTTATAGACTTCAATCATATCATATTTTATATTCCAACTTTACATGGACATAGTCTCTGAAGACCAGGGACCTTCTGAAACCTTCTTCCAAAACAGCAGAAGGCAAAACTGCACAACGTGCCAATGTGAAAACCCTTCTATATCTGTTTATTTCCAGAGTCAAAAGGTATGTCACTGGATAAGGGATATACTTATTTATTTATTTATTGCAATGCCACCCAGTAGCTCTTCCAGAGAAATGCAGCCTGTGCAAGTCACTAGAGAGGATGTTGGGTCCCCCCTTCGCCTCTGCTTTGTGCCATTTTTTTCTCTCCAGCAAGAAGACCCAGAATATAAATTGACCTCATTTGTCCTCATTAAAAATAACTCTGCCCCGCTTCTATATTTTTTTCCACAGGCACCGATGCTTAATCACCTTGGCTGATTCAATTAATTTTCATTTGGGCGCACTGGACCTTGCTTGCGCCGTAAGTGATGTGACCCAGCAAACCAGATGGCGCAAAGTGTGGTGGTGGTAGGGATGTCCTTGATATTACTTATGGAAGCGCCATCAAGTCACAACCTGTTTATGGCAACCCCAGCAAGTGGCTGTCAAGGCGTGCGAGAAGCAAAGGTGGTCTGCCATTGCCTTCCTCTGCCGACCCTTCCTGGGTGGTCTCACATCGAAGTGCCAACCCTCCATAGTTTCTGAGACCTGATGAAGTTGGCCTGTACCATGCTGCCTTCCCTCTGCCACAGAGCCAGCATGGTGGAGCGGTTAAGAGTGGTGGACTCTAGTCTGGAGAATTGTGTTTGATTCCTCACTCCTCCACCTGAGCAGCAGACTCTTATCTGGTGAACTGGGTTTGTTTCCCTGCTCCTTCACATGCAGCCAGGGGGCTATCTTTGGCTTGTCACAGTTCTCTCAGAATTCTCTCAGCCCCACCTACCTCACAAGGTGTCTGTGGTGAGGAGAGGAAGGGAGCAGAGTTTGTAAGGCCCTTTCAGTCTCCTTATGGGAGAAAAAGGTGGGGTATAAATGCAAACCCTTCTCCTCCTCCCCCTCCTCCTCCTCCTTCTTTGATGTTATGTATGTGAAGTTGCAGCTAACTTCTGATGGGCCAAGCGAGGGGCTTTCAAGGCAAGCAATTAAGTAGAGGTGGTTTGCTATTTCTTCGCAGATTTCTCGTTGACAGTCCCGCATCCAAGTACCAACATTGCTTAGCGGCCAAGAGTAATGAGATTGGGCTGTACCATACCATTCCACGTCATACACATATCACAATTATTCTAAAATCAGCATTACAGCAAGCCATTAAAATCACAGCCTAAAATTCGTGTGGAAAGATGAGCTACTTAAAACCAACTACAGGGGTGAAAAAAGACTTGGGAGAACAGCAAGATCTTTGTTTGACATCAAAAAGATTGTATAGGAGGAGGAGGAAGCTTGGATTTATACCCCACCTTTCTCTCCTGTAGGAGACTCAAGGTGCAAGTAAGAACATAAGAACATAAGAACTAGCCTGCTGGATCAGACCAGAGTCCATCTAGTCCAGCTCTCTGCTACTCGCAGTGGCCCACCAGATGCCTTTGGGAGCTCACATGCAGGATGTGAAAGCAATGGCCTTCAGCTGCTGCTGCTCAGTAAGTAAGCCTCAGCCACTCAGGTGGGGGAGTGAGGAATCAAATGCGGCTCGCCAGATTAGAATCCACCTGCTCTTAACCACTATACCACGCTGGGTCTCACCACGCTGGTAGTAGATGGGACTCTAGAGCAGTGGTGGCGAACCTTTGCCACTCCAGATGTTATGGACTACAATTCCCATCAGTCCCTTCCAGCATGGCCAATTGGCAGGGGCTGATGGGAATTGTAGTCTATAACATCTGGAGTGCCAAAGGTTCGCCACCATGGCTCTAGAGAATAGAGTTCCACAGCTTGGGTGCTGCTCCTGAGAAGACCTTGTCTCCAACTTACTCCTATCTAAAACAGTGGCCCAAACAGCAGGATCTTAGCTGTGAAACTCAGCTGCTGGGCAGCTTCATACAGGAAAAAGGCAATCCATTTCTTTAATCTTTTTGAATGGGATGCAATTTTTTTCTTTCCAGAAGATACTTACGTAATCATACAGTTATCTGTTAACAATCATATTGATACTTGCTGATTTCCATCAACACATAATTGGCATTGGATATTACTGATCCTTACTGATCATTTGATGAATTTGTATACCTCTTTGACTATTTGGAAATAAATATGCCTTGTTGCTATTTTTTTTAAAGTCCTGTTGGTGTGACTGCTGGACTTTTTCACTCATTCTTACTATTCTAGGAAGAGGTGACAAGGAATGTTTTGTATATGAATGAGAACTCATGAATTGATCAGGCAGAATGGAGATAGTGAATTAACTGAGAAGTTTTTAATTATAAATTGCAAGGCTCTTATGAACTGATTGTGTGCAAAGAAGACAATTGATTAATTGAAGATATCAGAACGTCAATTTTAAGGGCTCCCCAGGGAAGGAATTCACTAATGAGATGATTAATCACAACAAAAATGGGTAGAGTTACAAGAAATGGATTGGTAGAATGATCATAAAAATGGAATGGTCTAAAAATAAGGAATGTGTGGCTGAATACCAACATACCTGAAGTACCAAGAGATAAGAGGGGAAAGAAACCCAGTGCTGGAGGAGGAGGAGGAGGAGGAGGAGGAGGAGGAGGAGGAGGAGACTGGGCACAGGAGCACCAGCCCTGCTCCCGTGTGACTGCCAATTCATCTGCACAGTGCCAACCCAAAGAGGAAATGACCATGCCAGCGCCCTTTCCCCATGACTAGTATTGCGGCTTTCCAAATGTAGCTTCTGGTACACTGTCTTTGTTATGTTGGGACTATGACAAGATTGATAAAAGCAGGGATCCTGGAATACATTTCAAAGATCACACGTTGGGTCATGGAGGCCCTATTAGTCCCCTTCTGCAGATGCATAATAATGCACTTCCAATCCACTTCCAATCCACTTTGCAGCTGGGTTTGACTGTGTGGAATAGCAAAATCCACTTGCAAACAATTGTGAAAGTGGATTGAAAGTGCATTATTCTGCATGTGCGGAAGGGGCCTTGGGTGACGCATTTCATTCCAAAAGGACTCCAGCCAGAGGATTTAAGATTCTTAGGCCGTTTCCGCACAGCCGTGGAGGCGCCTCCACACCGGCAGAATTCTTGCCGGCGTGGAGGCAGAGGCCGTTCACATGGAAGCATGCGGGCGGCCTCCAGAGAGGCCGGCAGACGGCAGGCGGCTCCGCACGGAGCCGCCTCTTCCCCCTTCCCCGTTCGACTCACCGTGTCCCCGTCGTCGGCCTGCTGGCCGTCGAAGCCCCACCCACGCTGCCCTCCGACCTCCAGGGGTCGGAGGACGGCGATGGGCGAAGCTTCGACGGCCAGCAAAATGACTATGAAGACATGATGAGAATCGAATGAAGAAAAAAAAAAAACAAATGTTCCCAGCGGTGCTGTTAAACATGCACCGCGGCTCTGCGTACACGCCGAGGAGAAAACAACCCTTTAAAGAGATTTGTTTTTCAGGGCGTACAGTCACCGCCCTGGGGGAGGGGGAGCGCCGCCTGTGCGAATGGCTCCCTGGGAACGGCGTTTTTACCGTTCCCAGGGCGCCATTAATAGGCCGTGCAGAAACGGCCAAAGTGTTAGTCAAATATGTAGGTCACAAATATAATTATATAGATATTCATAGAGGGTTGCTACAACAGGAAGCTTTTTATACTTTCATTTTAGAAACTTTGCATCCAACAGAACTTAATTCCCAGTGGGATTTTATCTCCCTTTGTCTAAAGATGATAGGTACTGAAGGATTGTTATCAAATAAAAGAATCTGACAGTAATGGCTGTTTCAGTTGAGCTTGATTTATGGACTTATATTGGAAATGGATATTTAAGTATGTGTTTCAGTGACATAAAACTAAGGGCATAGGCGAGCTTTTGAATTGGAGAGTTGTGGGGCTGGCTGAAAGATATGAATGTAATTGGATGTGAATATGTTTATCTGACGTTTGTATAGTGATCTCTGAGGTTCGTTTTCTTGTTGTTTAGAACGGCTAGGTTTATTTCTGAGAAAGAGCTGTTGAAACAGGCTTGTTCCGAGAGCTACTTTCCAAACATTAGCTTGAATTAGAGACAGGGCACGTGTGTTCACACCCTTTCTTCTTGTCCACATGGGAAGTCAACGTGCAGATGGGTTTTATGCACCTGGATATTATGAACTATGTTTTTATGAGGATATGTGTGTGTGTGTGGGGGGGGGGGGATCTTCTTCCAAGATACTGAACTTTATAGTAGATGTGTGGAGCTGGAAACTTTCAAAGATGCATAGAGTATCCTTCAGAAAGATGAATATTTGATATAGTTAATGCAATCTTTCTATTACAGTCTCAGTGCTGGAGAGTCTGCAAAACACAGCCAATGTTAAATGAAGTCTATTTGGCATAATAAGCCTGCATGAGTAGAACGGAGCATTTTATAATCGGGCTATCAGGCTGAAGATGTGCTTTTACTTAATATTAATTTAATATTATCATGCATCACAGTTAACGTCAAAGATGGATTGTTTCAAACTGATGAGAATGAAATATGGGTAAATTAAGAGCAAAAACCCTTTAGCAATTCCTTTAAAAGCTTGACTGTAGATGGAGAGCAAAGATAGAAGCAGAGCGATCAGGGGCAATCTGATATTTACTGTGCTGAAAATATGGGGTAAATATGAAGGATCATTAAACTCTGCTTTGTCACAGTAACTGGATTTGTATTGTCAAAGGCTTTCATGGCCGGAATCACTGGGGAGAATCACTGGGAATCACTGAGAGAATGCTGCTAGAACATAAGACCATAAGAACATAAGAACATAAGAACTAGCCTGCTGGATCAGACCAGAGTCCATCTAGTCCAGCACTCTGCTACTCGCAGTGGCCCACCAGGTGCCTTTGGGAGCTCACATGCAGGGAGCTCACGTAGCAAAATGCAAAGTGATGCACATAGGGGCAAAAAATCCAAACTTCACATACACGCTGCAAGGGTCAGTGCTATCAGTCACAGACCAGGAAAGGGATTTGGGCATTTTAGTTCCGGGCCATACAGCCCGGAAACCACACAGCACCCCAGTCACTGGATTGCATCTCAAGAAAGATTTAAAAGCCAAACTATTTGGAATATTTGGAGCAAGTGTAACCTCTAACTGTGGGTTCTGTGGGGCAGTACTTGGAAGGAGTTGCAAAGAACCAAATTTAAACAACAAAATGGTTTACTTTTCTTTACAATTAACACTTTTAAAACATCAACATTTAACGTTACAATTCAAGGTCCTGTTCAGGTTGCATTTCAAGTCCTTCTATTTACAGTCTACTGATATTGCCAAGTCCAAATTCTCCTTTGCAAGTTGGCTGGCTCCTGAAGACTCCAAGGGCTTGATGAACAGGTTGCAACATGATGAAGGTCTCCAGGAGAACTCTCACCCATTACAACCACAAAAGAAACCCTGAAACAATAAACTCCAACATTTAC
Source organism: Sphaerodactylus townsendi (assembly GCF_021028975.2). Lineage (NCBI taxonomy): Eukaryota > Metazoa > Chordata > Lepidosauria > Squamata > Sphaerodactylidae > Sphaerodactylus > Sphaerodactylus townsendi. Next base: position 48,201,777 of record NC_059437.1, read on the forward strand.
AACATAGCAAAAACAACAACTACCTTCCCAGTAGTTTCCAACAATATTGCAATTACCTTAACAAGGTGTTAAGGGCTTATAGAAATCAAGGTCCGAGTCTGGTAGCCTTGTTCTTCTGCAAAGGAGCTCTTTCAGCCTCTCTGCTGCTTCGAGTCTCCACCCTCTTACTGGGTCAACCCATTCTGGGCCAACCCATTCTGGGCATGGGGGTTACACAAGCTAATTATTTTTTTTTTCATTTTGAAGTGGTTACAACCAGGGCCCACCCGGTTTAGCTTCTGAGATCAGGCTCGTCTGGGCCAATCATAAGAACATAAGAAGATAAGAACAAGCCAGCTGGATCAGACCAGAGTCCATCTAGTCCAGCTCTCTGCTACTCGCAGTGGCCCCCCATTCACCTTAGTTATCCATCAAGAGCTGTGGGATAATACAGAATGAATTCTTACTGAGACGAAAAGGTTACATGTGCAGATGTACGATTCAAGCGGCATCTACGGCAGCCCTCTAGCACGAACTCTCAAACAATCAGAGCCAGATGCTCACAGAGGCAGTTCTAACGTGGCATGAGATGTTACTTTTCTCTTCCATTTTTGTTCATCCCAAAGTGCCTTCATTGATCTTTGTGAGTGGTAATAACATGAAGACATCTGCTGTACAGACTCAACTGCAAACATGTACACACAATCTTCTTGTGAGAATAAATGTACACTAAAACCTTTTATCTGGTTTGTTTTATTGTAGCGTCTGTCAGAAAAGGAATCATACACGGATGCGAGAGCTTAGAACTACCTGGTAGAGATTCTTACCCTCTCTCTTCTTTCCTTTATGTGCTCCAGTCTCTGTTGTTTCCTGGGGAACAACACGATCCAACACAGAGTTCACCCTCTTAAGTCCACCGGGCTTCATTGGCTACGTACAGAAACCAACCCTTCTTTTTCAGCCATCATCTGTTGATGATGCCAGCGTGGTGTAGTGGTTAAGAGCAGGTGCACTCTAATCTGGAGAACCGGGTTTGATTCCCCGCTCTGCCCCTTGAGCTGTGGAGGGTTTCCTGGGGAACCAGATTAGTTTGTGCACTCCAACACATGCCAGCTGGGTGACCTTGGACTAGTCACCGTTCTTCCAAGCTCTCTCAGCCCCACCCACCTCACATAGTGTTTGTCGTGGGGGGGGGGAGGGAAAGGAGTTTGTAAGCCCCTTTGAGTCTCCTTACAGGAGAGAAAGGGGGATATAAATCCAAACTTTTCTTCTTCTTCTTGATTCCAGTGCTTAGCAAAAACTAAGCAGGCAGCAGTAAAACAGGTTAAGAGAAAAATATACAATATCAGTTGGGAACACATAGCAAACATTTAAAAGTAACAATTGAGGAACAAAAAAAGGGAAACTTGTATTCTAACCATGAACTGTTCTGTCAGCTACTCTTTCCTGGCATTCTTGCACTCTTGGACAATACCTTCCCAAATGATAAAATTCTGCATTTTCATGGCTGCAAGACCAACAGAGAGTAAAATGTATAACCTGGAGAGATCACCGGCAGTAGAGAAGTCAAAATATGTAAACCACCTTGTTGGAATTCTATGATTTGTCTGCATGAAATTATTTAAAGTAATGGTATGTGGTATATTTGCATATATGTAAATAATGAACTTCTCAATTAAAAAGGGGGGGCGGGTTGCTCTGTAAATCTGGTTTATTATAAACGGGCATTTCATTGCTGAATTGGCTCTACTGTTGTCTAATTCAGGGGAGGCCTTGAGAGACCTCTGGAAGGGATGAGAAATTGCTAATAACCTTCTGGCAGGGGGTGTTTATTTTCTGAAACCATTTTTACCCTGCGCTCTCAGCCAAATTAGCTCTCAAGATGCCTAAACAAGTTCCACGTAGAAACAATAAAGCCAACCCATACACAATTAAAACCTCCAGCAAGAACGACATAGATATTCAGTTTCTTCTCTTGTTCAGGAAGAGTGCCCAAATGCACAAATGAACAATAGCGACATCACACTTGGTCTGCAGTGGTTCACTTATTTCAGTGGTTCTCAACCTGTAGGTTGGGACCCCTTTGGGGGTCGAACGACCTTTTCACAGGGGTTGCCTAAGACTCTCTGCATCAGTGTTCTCCATCTGTAAAATGGATAAATGTTAGAGTTGAGGGTCACCACAACATGAGGAACTGTATTAAAGGGTCACAGCATTAGGAAGGTTGAGAACCACTGACTTATTTGGAGGAAAAACTCATTGAAAAGGGGTACTTGGAGACAGAGAATCTCATAATTGTGATCAGCGAAATAGTCTCTTCTACTACCCGTTGCCCTGACCTGGAAAGCTCCAGACTAGAACTCCAGATCTCATCACCTAGAGCAGTGGTGGTGAACCTATGGCACGGGTACCAGAGGTGGCACTCAGAGCCCTCTCTGTGGGCACGCACAAACAGAGTCGCCCCCCACCCCCAACACATCTAGGTTGGCCTGGGCCACTGGGCTCGATTATTAGCATTAAACCTAAGAACTAATTTTGGGGAAGCAGTGTAGGTAATCCTGTTAAGCACTGTTGAACCCCACTGATTTTCATGTGAAGAACTAAAGCGTGATCCCTTACCTGGGAGTAAGCTCGGGTGCTGGCAATGGGACTTGCTTCTGAGTAAACCCTCCTAGAGTCGTGATTCACCCGTTGGAAGAGTTGCACGATTGCTTCAAAGCAAAGCCACCAACTACCACCAAGCTTACTCCCGAGTAACACACGCCTCGGAGCCAACCATTTTTTCTAAACTAAAACCTCAGTATTCAGGTTAAATTGCCATATTGGCACTTTGTGATAAATAAATGAGTTTTGGGTTGCAATTTGGGCACTCTGTCTCGAAAAGGTTTGCCATCACTGACCTAGAGTACTGTGCTCAGTTCTGGGCACCGCAATTTAACAAGGATATTGACAAGCTGGAACGTGTCCAGAGGAGGGCAACCAAAATGGTCAATGGTCTGGAATCCATGCCCTACGAAGAGAGACCATAGGAGCTGGGGATGTTTAGTCTGGAGAAGGTTAAGGGGGGACATGATAGCTGTGTTTAAATATTTGAAAGGATGCCAGGTCAAAGAGGGAGAAAGCTTGTTTTCTGCTGCCTCAGAGACTACGACACAGAGTAATGGATTCAAGGTGCAGGGAAAAAAACATTCCACCTAAACATTAGGAAGAAATTCCTGACCATCAGGGCTGTTCAACAGTGGAATTCTCTGCCTTGGAGAGTGGTGGAGTCTCCTTCTTTGGAGGTTTTTAAACAGAGCCTGGGTAGCCATCTTACAGGAGTGCTTTGATTATGTGTTCCTGCATTGCAGGGCGTTGGGCTTGATGGACCTTGGGGTCTCTTCCAACTCTATGATTCTGTGATTTATCAGATCTCAAAAGATAAACAGGGTCAGACCTGGTAAGTGTTTGGATGGGCATCCTCTAAATAATATCAGGGTCATGATGCATCAGGTCGTTTCCCCACTTACCATGACCCCCCCTTTGCTGCATGCTACTCTCAGTGCGCGTCATTTCTGGCGCGTGCCCGGGCTTTCCCACGACCCCACACTCTGCGCGGGGTCATCAAAAGGCGCCATTTTGAGAAGCGCCAGGAATGACGCGCACTGAGGGGGCGCAACAGCGGCAGCGTCGGGGCGGCTGCGTTGTCGCCGCCCCTGTAGTGGGGAGTGCCGGGGGACCCCATGCTACTTGGCGACAGTAGCACGCAGCAGAAGGTAAGTGGGAAAATGACCAAAAGATAAACAGGGTCAGACCTGGTAAGTGTTTGGATGGGCATCCTCCAAATAATATCAGGGTCATGATGCATGCAGTGGCAGGCAATGCCTAACTCCCTTCAAATGTCTCCTGCCTTGAAAACCATATGGGATCCCCATAAGTCCTTTGTGACTTGTCAGCTACAAAGAGAAGGTTAGTGATAGTTCAGATCGAATTGTGAACCTCGGTCAGTTTGTGGTCTACTAAGACTCCCATATCCCTTGCTCTGGCTTTAGTCGGGCCAGGAATCACCAGTAGATTGTAGTTGGCAGAGCATAATACCCTTTGGGGAACATATTGAGAGAGGCGGTCTTGCAGGTACGATGGTCTCAGACCATTTAAGGCTTCAAATGTCATTACTAGAATCTTGTATATTAAAGGCTTTGGCAGGTAGGATATTAGGAGCTGTAGAAGCCTTCCACCCCGATAAGTATATTTTCAAAAAAAGGATTGCACTTTAAAAGAGCACTCAAGACCATTAAGTGCAAGCATTACATCTTACTTTCTAAACAGAATGGGAATGTTTAAATAGGAAGCGATTATTTTGACTGCATCCATCTCTGTGCATTGACACACTAATGTTGCTGTCGGAGCAAGCCCGTCAATTATTTTGGAAAAAGTAATTCTCTCTTCTAAGAGAAATAAAACCCTAATGAAGAATATTTATAGAGCAGCATAATTTTGTCAAACAGTGACCACGTGAAGCAGAGGCAGTTTGCTCTTACTGTAACTAAGCAAAACATTTCCTAAAACAATAACGGTTCATTTCTGGGATGCGCCGGCAATTAACTTTTAAAGAACACGCAATTTTTAGTGAAGTGAGAAATGGTTATTACTTCAAGGGATTTTACCCGCCCCTTTCCTTTGAACAACAAAAGGACAAGAGACCAATCTTGCTTTCATGATGGCAGCTCTTCTGGAACGATGGCCTTTTAAAATGATTGGTTTCCACCCATGGACGCGTGTGTCGGACCCAGCTCTTGTCAAGTTGAGGTCATAGCCAGAATTAGGGCCCATGAGAGCAATTGTTCAAATGAACAGACAGCTATGACCGGCAAGGGATGAAAATGGCTATGATTTCTGAGTGTTGACATGGTACAGTGGTTAAGAGTGGCAGGCTGTGATCTGAATAACTGGGATTGTTTCCTCTTCTCCTCCACGTGAAGCCTGCTGGGTGACCTTGGGCCAGTCACAGTTCCCTCTGAACTCTCTTAGGGTCCCCCCCCACCTCACAAGGTAGTCACTTGTTGGGGGGGAGGCAATTATAAGCCACTTTGACACTCTTTGCAGTAAAGACAAAGTGGGATATAAAAACCAACTCCTTTCCTTCAGATATGATCCCTCAAAAATGTCCAGTGGAGATGTTCACATATTTGCAATGTCTGAGAAATGTGTGCATTTGCAAATATATGCTCCGGTATCCACCTCCTTCCCCTTGCAAACTTTTGCTGTTATTGTTATTATCACCAAGGCCCCTTCCTCACACGCAAAATAATGCGTTTTCAAACCACATTCACAACTGTTTGCAAGTGGATTTTGCCATTCCGCACAGCTTCAAAGAGCATTGAAAGCAGTTTGAAAGTGCATTATTCTGCATGTGCGGAAGGAGCCCAAGTCACAGCTGACTTATGAGGTTTTCAAGGCAAGAGACACTCAGGCCCCTTCCGCACATGCAGAATAATGCACTTTCAATCCACTTTCAATGCACTTTGCAGCTGGATTTGACTGTGTGGAATAGCAAAAGCCACTTGCAAACAATTATGAAAGTGGATTGAAAGTGTGCTATTCTGCATGTGTGGAAGGGACCTCAGAGGTGGTTTGCCATTCCCTACTTCTGCACAGCGCCCCTGGGCTCCCTTGGTGGTTTCCCATCCAAACACTGACCAGGGCCAACCCTGCTTAGCTTCCGTGATCTGAGAAGATTGGGCCGCCAGGTCAGGGCTCCCTGCAAACGGCAGGACCGAAATGTGAACCCGCCATTTGTAGTGTTTGTTTTCTCCTATTTGAACACCTGCACTCTAGAACTGTGAGTTTGCAGTTTAAACAGAGCAGAATTTCAAGTATATTTGCTCATGTGCAGTTAGTGCAAGCTCTTGGCAACACAGTGTGTGCTCACAAACGGAGAGAATGCCCCTCTTGCCCTGGTAACCACCAGATTGGATGATTGAAATGCGCTTTACATTGGGCTGCTATTGAGGATGGCTCAGGAGCTTGAATACAGTAGCTCATCTGCTGGTCTACTCTACATTGGTCAGACCTCAACTAGAGGACTGTGTTCAGTTCTGGGCACCACAATTTAACAAGGATATTGACAAGCTGGAACATGTCCAGAGGAGGGCAACCAAAATGGCCAATGGTCTGGAATCCATGTCCTACGAAGAGAGGCTTAGGGAGCTGGGGATGTTTAGTCTGGAGAAGTCTGGTTTCCTCAGTTCTTACTCTAAATATGGGAATGCCACAGGGCTGTGTGTTGAGTCCTTTATTGTTCACCCTTTATACATATGATTGTACTCCTGTCTATCATAGTAACACCATTAGCAAATTTGCCGATGACACAATGGTGATGGGGCTCTGGAGGGGATGAGTCTGCCTATCGGAGTGAGGTGAACCGACTGCTCTCATGGTGCAGGGAAAATAACCTGGTTCTTAATACTAACAAGACAAAGGAGCTTATAGTGGACTATAGAAGGAATAGCTCAGAAATTCAGCCCTTGACTATAAATGGAGATCAAGTAGAGCGGGTGGCTAGTTTTAAATTTCTGGGTGTTATGATTAAAGAGGACTTGACCTGGGGCGTACAGACTGCCGCGGTGGTTAAGAAGGCCCAGCAAAGACTGTACTATCTGAGACTTTTAAGGAAACAACAACTGAATGGAAAACTCCTGGTGTCCTTTTACCGCTGTGCTATAGAGAGTGTCTTAACCTACTGCATCTGTGTATGGTTCTCCAGTTGCACAGTGGCAGATAGGAAGGCGCTCCAAAGGGTGATCACTACTGCACAGAGGATTATCGGCTGCCCTCTCCCCTCCTTGGAAGAACTCTATAATTCCCAAAGCCTAAAGAAAGCCCAAAATATTCTGAGAGACCCGTCTCATCCAGCACACTCTCTTTTTGAACTGTTACCATCTGGCAGACGATACAGGTCTATAAAAACTAGGACAAAGAGGCTTAGAGACAGCTTCTACTCTAGAGCTGTGGCTATGCTGAACTCCGTGGCTTCGTGTTGATGTGTTTGGGGCTGTGTAGGGATGGGTGGAGGAAGGGGAAAGTGAGGATGGGGTATGAGTCTGAAATTGTGTGCATCGAGGAATGCTGCTGTAAATTTCATTGTGCGTGCACAATGACAATAAATGCTTATGCTTATGAAGGTTAAGGGGAGACATGATAGCTATGTTTAAATATTTGAAGGGATGTCATGTTGGCGAGGGAGAAAGCTTGTTTTCTGCTGCCTTGGAGACACAGAGTAATGGATTCAAGGTGCAGGAAAAGAGATTCCACCTAAACATTAGGAAGAACTTTCTGACTGTTGGGGCTGTTCGACAGTGGAATTCACTGCCTCGGAGAGTTGTAGTGTTTCCTTCTTTGGAGGTTTTTAAACAGAGGCTGGATGAACATATGTCGGGAGTGCTTTGATTGTGTGTTCCTGCATGGCAGGGGGTTGGGCTTGATGGCCTCTGGGGTCTCTTCCAGCTCTATGATTCTATGATTGGCGCTTCACACTAGAATTGTATCCCCCATCACTGGTTCCCAATGCACTACTGGGCTTATTTCAAAGTGCTGGTGCTAACTTCTAAAACCCGAAATGGCTTCAGACCTGGATACCTGAGAGAGCACGTCTGCCCCTATCTTCCTGCCCAGGTGCTAAGGGGAAAGCCTGCTTGGCTGCCCCGCCCCCTTTGGAGGTGAGCAGGGTGGGGTGGCCCAGAGGGTCATTTTTGCAGTAGCCCTTACACTGTGGAATTCTCTCCCTCCAGAGGTTTGCCATGCACCTACACTCTTGGAGTTTTGACACCTGGCAAAAATTGTCCTCCTCACCCAGGTGTTTGGTTGACTCCCCACACTGGGAGAGGAGCGCCTGAGGCAGGGGTCTGCAACCTGCGGCTCTCCAGATGTTCATGGTCTACAATTCCCATCAGTCCCTGCCAGCATGGCCAATTGGCAGGGGCTGATGGGAATTGGCAGGGGCTGATGGGAATTGTAGTTCATGAACATCTAGAGAGTCGCAGGTTGCAGACTCCTGTGGGCCTGAGGTGTCCACACATCCCTCCCTTTTCGTGCGTGGGTGGGATGGGTGAGATTTCAGATTGCATTGTGGGGGGTGTTAGGATGAGGTTTTATTGTGATTTTACCATTGTTGGATTTTTTAATGGTTTTTATCGTAACCTACCCTGGTGAAGGGCAGGGAATAAATGCAAGTAAATAAAAATGAACAAATTACCTACAGCTACTTACTCGTGTCAGCATGAGATTCGAACTAGTGGCCTCCCATATCACAGCTCTTAGCCACTCTGATATCCAAGCTAGGTAGCTGGTTGAAAATGGCAGGGGAGCTGTTTGCTCATCCTTGACCAATTAAAGTGAAGGGTTTTTTTTGTTACGTTAATAAACGCGAGTGCTTAATATTACACTGGTGACTTTTAGCCGATTGCCGTTAGCTCCTAAAGCGGTAGGCCCTTCCCTCAATTAAAAGAAAATCAATACATGCCCTACTTTCTGTTCCCGCTGCTTAAAATCCCACCGTCTGTCTCTGGGAGGATCTACTACAGGCTCACGGTTCTGTCTCATCTCTGTCAAAAGACATCTTCTGTACCCTTTTCTTCCAGCTGTCTCAGCCCGTGGAGGAGCTGTGACAAATGATCAGATCCCAGGAGGGGGTTTCGACTGCAGGCAGCCTGTTGAAAGAGCCAGACAATGTTTGAAAGGACACGGGAAGCAAGTAACCGGCAGGCCACAAACGAAGGCGTGTGCTGTGCGGACGAGAAGGGGGACTGTTCAGCAGAGGAAACAAGGAAAATAATGAGGAAGTGTGAATGGCCCAGCCTTCCTCTTGGGTGGGAGGAGGTAGATTTACCGTTATTCTGCAGATGATCCCGAACGTCCCAGTCCTGATTCAAAAATCTTCTGATTCCACTTCCTCTTTGTGTGGTTTGAATTCTTTATTTTCAGTTTTCCTGGAATGACTGTTTTCTCTTCAATATTGAAGGTATTGACCTTCAAAGCCATTCGCGGCCTTGGCCCTGCTTATCTGAGGGACCATCTCTCCCTATATCGCCCTTCTAGGCCCTTCCGCTCATCGGAGGTGGACCTACTGGTGATCCCTGGCCCCAAGGCGATCCGGCTTGCCTCTACAAGGGCTAGGGCCTTTACGGCTCTGGCCCCTACCTGATGAAACAGGCTCCCAGGTGAGATCAGGGCCCTGCGGGACTTACAAAGTTTCCGCAGGGCCTGTAAAATGGACCTGGTCTGCCAGATGTTTGGCCAGCCGGGATGATGTCAACTCCGCCATAAGAACATCTGGCCTCCCGTGGGTATATAAAAGGGGGAGGGAGGAATTGAAGCCATCTGTAGTCTTGCTATTTTATGTATTATTTGATGTAAATTATATATTATGATGTTTTAAATTGTTTTATTATTGATGGACACCGCCCTGAGCCTTTGGGGAGGGCGGTATATAAATATAATGAATGGATGGATGGATGGATGGATGGATGGATGGATGGATGGATGGATGGATGGATGGATGGATGGATGGATGGATGGATGGATGGATGGATGGATGGATGGATGGATGGATGGATGGATGGATGGATGGATGGATGGATGGATGGATGGATGGATGGATGGATGGATGGATGGATGGATGGATGAATACATGCTCTTTTCATTCTTATATGTGCATTTATTGCAAGGGTTGCCAATTCTGGGTTGGGAAATTCCAGGAAACTTGGAGGTGGAACCTGAAGACAGCAGGGTTTGGGGATGGAAGGGGCCTCAGTGGGTGTAATGCAGAGCCCACCCTCCAAACCAGCCGTTTTCTGCAGAGGAACTGAAGTCTCTAGACTGGAGATCAGTGGAAATTCTAGGGGTTCTTTGGACCCCACCTAGAAGTTGGCAAGCTGATCGAATTAGTGTTAATGTATTCCATACTTGTGTGTTTGTGTGTGTGTGTTTGTGTGTGTGTGTGTGTGTGTGTGTGTGTGTGTGTGTGTGTGTGTGTGTGTGTGTGTGTGTGTGTGTAAAGTGCCATCAAGTTGCTTCTGATTCATGATCTCTAAAATGTCCTAATGTAAACAGCTTTGCTCAGATCTTGCAACCTGAGGCCCAGTGGTGGGATCCAAAAATTTTAGTAACAGGTTCCCATGGTGGTGGGATTCAAACTGTGGTGTAGTATCAATGGGGCCGGGTGGGACATGTCAGGGGTGTGACATGCCTGGGCGGGGTTGTGGCAAGGACGCAGCCGCTGCGCCGGTCCTTGGGCGGGAAACGAATGCACGCAGGCGCAGGCTGCCACGCATGCTGGTGCACCTCCTGCTAGACTGCTTCAAGTTCTGCGCGCTACTGCTGAGACTAAGGCAAAAATCACATGGCAAAATCACCAATTAGTAACCTCCTCTTGGCACACACAAATAATTAGTAACCTACTCTTGGGAACCTGTGAGAACCTGCTGGTTCCCACCTCTGCTGAGGCCCCTCCCACACATACAGAATAATGCACTGTCAATCCACTTCCAAAGCACTTTGAAGCTGTGTGTTCCTGTATGGCAGGGGGTTGGATGGTTTCTAGTTTAAAGAAGAAGAACAAGGAGAACAAGAACAGGAGGAGGAGGAGTTTGGGTTTATATCCCACCTTCCTCTCCTGTAAGGAGACTCAAGGTAACTTACAAACTCCTTTCCCTTCATCTCCCCACAACAGACACCTTGTGAGGTAGGTGGGGCTAAGAGAGTTCCAAAAAACTAACTACCCCAAGGTCACCCAGCAGGAATGTAGGAGTGAGGAAACACATCTGATTCACCAGATAAGCCTCTGCCACTCAGGTGGAGGAGTGAGGAATCAAACCCAGTTCTCCAGATTAGAATCCACCTGCTCTTCACCCCTACACCATGCTGGCTCTCAGATTTAATTGGCTATGCAGATATTTTTAAAAAATGTGACTCGGCAGCAACTGCCAACTCAGCTCAAGCATCTGCACCTGGTTACTGAAATTAAACCATGGCAACCATCTTGGGATGAATCCGCCAATTGCGGCAGCCATTTTGTGGCAGCCATTTTGTTTCTGGACCCATCATGCCATGTCAGAAGTCGGTATGTGCTCGCAGGCTCAAAAAAGGTTGGGGCCCCCTGCCTCCAGAGAAAAGGTCTGCCTCTTTAGGTAGGTGTCTCTCCTTCAAGAGATGGAGTGGGAATAGGCAGAGATATTAGGGTATAAATAAAAGCTCCATCTTATTCAAGGAAGGCATCAATTTCCTGGGAACTGGCCCTGGTGCTGAATTGCCTCATTCCAGCCCTTCTCGTTGCCGACAATAAAAAAGGTTTCTCTCTTCTGGTGTCTTTAATCTGACACTGATCACACAGGCGAGATGCAAACAACTCGGGATAATCTGCCAACCTTTTATTAGCTGCCGTGCTGCTCAAATTGCATGTCATTTTATACCCTGAAAAATAACAAAGCCACTCATTCATTCACTCAGAAAAGATCCCCACGCAACTCGAGGAAGGTGTGCGAGCGCATCAGGCAAAATGCTATGTTTACCATCAAGGAATTTGTGCCTCTAATTTCTGGGGAAAGGGAGAGCACCTTTTAATATGATTTTATAAAGAGGGGGCCTATTTCAACTTGACAAGGACAGATTGCCCTTAATGTTACGCTTGGTTACCTGGAAGTGGCTCGCAGTGCAGCAGAAACAGATAAGGTGTCGTTGCTGGTCGGGGAGAAGTGCTTGTATTAATAGGAACTAAATGGTGGGGAGGGGGTTTCATTCTGCCATGGGTGGAGTGGAGGAAGAGTCATAGCTGCTGGCACTAGGTGGCACTGTTATGTGTAATCGCATGACCTTTTCCTGCTCGCCACATAAGAAAGGAAGTGCAATCTTATTTGGTATCTTAACACCATCATCTTTACATTTCAAAACTATTATATCCATTGGAGAGGATAGGGAGAAATCAGAGGACTTGGAGCCAGGTGAAGGCGGGAGCCAAGTGTATGGAGAGGAGAACCACACCAGTTATGGGGTATTTTTTGTCTAGTTTCTCAGCATTAGAGTGGGAGAGCCAGTGTGGCAAAGTGGTTAAGAGCAGGTGGATTCTAATCTGGAGAACTGGGCTTGATTCCCCTTTCCTCCACCTGAGTGGTAGAGGCTTATCTGGTGAACCAGATGTGTCTCTGCACTCCTACATTCCTGTTGGGTGAGGAGGGGTGTGGATTTTCCACCCCCCACATGACTAAATGGCCACAGTCTGGGGACATTTGACTCCATATGTCCCTTTGGGTGGTGTACCCCTGGTCCTGGCCCAGTGGCCCAAATTTCTCAATCTTGTATGCCGCAGACATCTTCCCATTCATCCCCCAGCACACATTTCTACATCCCCACCTACCTCACCAGGTGTCTGTTATGGGGAGAGGAAGGGACAGGAGCTTGTAAGCCACTTTAGTCTCCTTACAGGAGAGAAAGGCAGGATATCAATCCAAAATCATCCTCCTCCTCCTTCATCTTCTTCTTCTTCCAAATGAACAGTCAAATGTATAATAGAGTAGGTCCAGTGGTGGGATTCAGCAGGTTCGCATCACTTCAGCAGAACTGGTTGTTCAAATGGTGCTTGTAAACAGCCAGTTGTTAAAATGGTGCTTGTAAAAATTATTTTAATCCCACCACTGAGTAGGTCCTCTGGTGTTAGAGATCCACAGTCTTTTGACATTTGACAATGGTGTCCATTCAGTACAACATCGGCATTGTTTGAAAGCATAAGACGTGAAGGCCTCTCTAAGATTTTGATCTAAAATACTGACTAAGTAGGGAGCTCTGAGATTATTGTTTTTGAATAATGTAAACTATGTAGCCCAGGGGTCTGCAACCTGTGGCTCTCCAGATGTTCATGGACTACAATTCCCATCAGCACCTGCCACCATGGCCAACTGGGGCTGAGTAGCCTATGAGGTTACTGGTTTCCTGATGGATGATGGGTTGGATCCTCCCTGCTCTTTCAGTCAATCTCACCCAATTCCCTTCTTTATAAATGCTCTTATGCTACATAACTTTTCTTCATGCAGGGCCCATAATCCACAAAATGGCCATCTTTGGATGTCCACGCACTTCCATCCTTCTGTTTTCACCAACAGAAAAAACAGTTGGATCCAACCCAATATCATGATATGCCTTTACATGGCACCATCCATTCCAGCACCACTATTTTACCCAAAGTGCACCTGTTGGCTTGCCAGATTCTGCATAAAAGTGAGACCGCTTAATCAAACTAGTCATGATTTACCTGACAACCACAAAAGATGCTGTTTTTCCTCAGCCATTTGTTGCTGAAATTACACATCATGAAATTTGTCAGGCAAGATGTATAATATTCACTTGGGGAGAGGCAGACATTGCCCCAAATCTTCTCTATAACATAAAAGAATCATTCATCTTTCCCTGCAGATGAAAGAATGCTTTCATAATGTATGAGTTCTGACGGGTGTTTGGTTTCGCTTGTAATAAGTGACTTCACAGATCAATCAGAACCCAAATGTTATGAAGTCATTCCCAACTGAAAACTGAAAATTCCTCAAAATATGACGCATGCCTGAAAATTAAATTGGTTCCCCTATTCCTCTCATTCCATCTTGTTTTATAAACTTTCTATCCTCTCTTTGTCATCCAAAGTGAGATTCCAGTCCTTTTGCAGAAGAAAATAAGACAAAGAAGAGTTTGGATTTATAGCCCGCCTTTCTCTCCTGTAAGGAGACTCAGGGTGGCTTACAAACTCCTTTCTTTTCCTCTCCCAACAACAGACACCAGGTGAGGTAGGTGGGGCTGAGAATGTTCTGAAGAACTGTGACTGACCCAAGGTCACCCAGCAGGCTTCATGTGTGGGAGTATGGAAACAAATCCAGTTTGCCAGATAAGAATGTGTAGGAGTGGGGAATCAAACCTGGTTCTCCTGATTAGAGTTCACCACTTTTTAATCACTACACCATGCTGGCTCTCAGTTTTAAATGTTGACTGCTAATATAAGTTCTGAGGAGCACAGTGGCATAGGAGGTTAAGAGCTCATTTATCTAATCTGGAGGAACCGGGTTTGATTCCCAGCTCTGCTGCCTGAGTTGTGGAGGCTTACCTGGGGAATTCAGATTAGCCTGTGCACTCCCACACACACCAGCTGGGTGACCTTGGGCTAGTCACAGCTTCTCGGAGCTCTCTCAGTCCCACCCACCTCACAGGGTGTTTGTTGTGAGGGGGGAAGGGCAAGGAGATTGTAAGCCCCTTTGAGTCTCCTGCAGGAGAGAAAGGGGGGATATAAATCCAAACTCCTCCTCCTCCTCCTCCACCTCCTCCTCCTCCTTCTTCTTCTTCTTCTTCTTCTTCTTCTTCTTCTTCTGAAACAGTGATATTTGGCAACATTTTACATTTTGACTGATCTTTGACTCAGTTTGTGGAAGTCGATTTATTTAGGGCCAAACTCCATGAGATGCTGTGAGCTTTGAAATTAATATGGCTGTGGAAGGCGCCATTTTAAAAAAAGTTACGCCCTTGTCACCAGATTAGAGTCTGCTGCTCATCTGGAGGAGTGGGGAATCAAACCTGGCTCTCCAGATCAGAGTCCAATGCTCTTTACCAACCTCCACTTAATTGTAGATGGCTAGGCGGAGGTACTGCAACTCAGCAAGGCCTCTAAACAACAATCCAGGCATGGAGTGTTAGACCTATGACTCCCATCTGGCAGGAAACTTAAAAAGTCATGGGTGGCTGTGGGTTGTCACGAGCACCTTTGTTAAATGAGGGGAAGGGCCACATCAGCAAACCCTTCGGGGATAGGGCGGTATAGATAGATAGATAGATAGATAGATAGATAGATAGATAGATAGATAGATAGATAGATAGATAGATAGATAGATAGATAGATAGATAGATAGATAGATAGATAGATAGATAGATAGATAGATAGATAGATAGATAGATAGATAGATAGATAGATAGATAGATAGATAGATAGATAGATAGATAGATAGATAATAATAATAATAATAATAATAATAATAATAATAATAATAATAATAATAATAATAATAATAATAATAATAATGTTTCCTCCCCCCCTTTTAGTTCTTTGTTAAATCGATGCTTCAGTGCGTTATGGTCTCATGCTGCATTTTTTACTCCTTGTATACTCAATGTTTCGAAGACTGCCCCCCCCCCGCAAAAAAACCAAACAAACCGAGAAATGCTGCAAATAAACAGGGGAGGGGGAATTGGGTGAGCTCAGAAAATGGTGCCAAGGAGGACATTTGGAGAAGCATGGGAAATATAGTCAATAGCACAGCAATTGAAGACATTTTTAAAATGTTTCATGCAGAGAACTGCTTTAAAGGGGGATTCATTTAAAATGTTTTGAAGCTGGAAATAAAACATGTGGGGCTTAAAACAACGTGGAACCCAAATGTTTTCAACAGAAAAGAAGAAACCATGAAAATGAACAGAATTTGGCTGCCAGTGTTGAAAAACTCTAGAATCAAGACAGTGACTGATCAGCTCCACACAAACACAGGATAACTATAGACTATAGCAATCAAAGGGAACAAAGATCAGGATACTTCTATTCAGATCCATTCACCTATTGACCTTACCATCTTCATTGTTACTCCCATGCTACAGACTTCTCTGTGACTCACATGCCAGGCTACTCTATTCAGATGGCCTCACCTTTTGATCTCACAGTATATATACTCCACTTGCTTTCCATTCCTACCATCAGATCCTCTGAAGATGCCAGCCACAGATGCAGGCAAAACGTCAGGAGAGAATGCTGCTAGAACATGGCCATATAGCCCGGAAACCACACAGCACCCCAATGTGGAACCCCATGGAGGAAACCCCATGAAGGAAACATTTTATTTCTTGCCTCAAAATGTTTTAATTGAATTTTGTGGACAAGGCCACTAACTATCACACCGTGCTGAAATAGACAGTAGCTAAATAGCTTTGGCATGACTTCAGGCAGCTCCATATCTTCAGGGGGCCACATCTACCCAGGCAGGGGGCTTCGATTCTCCTACATGCTGTATAGGGACAGCTCTAGCCCAGATTTCTTTTCTGAATTTTTTTTCAAGTTTAGATTTCATTGCCCAGATAGAGCCTCTGTGGTCTCAGCCCCGCCCCGCCACCCTGCCGCCATGTTGAAAGAGACCATGCAGCAACCAAACACAAGTGTCATGTGATTAAAGGCAACTAGCCAGTCAGTGGAGCTATCGCTTTGACAAGATGGTAGCTTTTCCGTTCTCCTGACCCAAAGTCAGCTCATTCCCTTTCTGATATTAATCACGCTGCTTCCCGTCGGCATTTTGAAGGGCAGGCAAGATCAGTTCGGTGATGGGTCTTCTGAGAAACGAGTGAGTGGGCTTCTGCTGGGAGATGTCACGCTAGCCTCATTTCCTGGTCTTTGGGCGAAGGGAAGGGGCTACACTGAGAGAAGATATCAGAGCAGAGGAGCTCAGAAGAGAACAGGCTGGGTCACATGGGTATTCTGCAAATGGTATGGCTCCTAATTAATAGCTGGGGGGAAACTGGGATTAATTCCACCGAGGTCAATTGTCAGATATCCCTGCCCCATCGTCAAGGGCTCCCGTAGGGGGTCCTGCTGCCATGGTGATGAGACAAATCCTAGTCAAGAGAGCCATCTTATAATCAAAGGACAGAGCACCTGGGGCTCTCTATGCCTGTTAGAAAAATATCATGAGCTTATCAGTGGGTTGCAACTCTTTACGGTGACGACGTTTGGAACCATTTTTTTTGCCATCTTGGAAATTGGTAATTAATAAATTATTAGAATGTTTTAATGTTAGTTAGTTGTGTTTTGAAATGTATGTTGCGAGCTGCAGTTGCGAGAGAGGCCTATTAAATCCGATGAAACGAACAAACATATTATTATGTGAGATGTCCCCGAGCCTGAAAGGGGAGGAGCAGAGTACAAATCTAATCAATAATAATATTTTGCAAGGGTGAAAATTCAGGCTATAGTGAGGGGTGGGTTATACTGTAGCATTGGTGAGGATATGGCATCATGCATTAAGAGGGTCCAAGGCAGGTTTTCATGATAAAGGCAGCAACCAAGGATGCTGTGAACTTTGCAGAACCTTAAAAGCAATGATAGGAGAACGGATTGTAACCAGACCAACCTATGGTGGATGGGGGGCTCTGTTTTGAAAACAGTGTCTCTACCTATCCTACCAACCCTTGGGGTGCCTAGCAGTGCAATGCCAAAATGGGGAGGACATTCTCTGCACTGGCTAGTGTACCCACAAGGACACAGTAAAATACTGTAATTTCATCAGTTTCCTCCCACCTTCAGCCATTTTCAAGCTTGGCCCATCAAGTTAATGCCTCAACTCAACTCTTAAGGTTGATGTCTGTCTCTTGTCTTTCCCCAGAAAGGTGGGACTCCTCTTTATCCCAGGAGATTGAGGGTCACTCTGCATAACCCTAAAAGTCCCTTTTTCCCTATAAGAAGCCCCCACCCACAATAGCCAGTGTTTAATATCTTTGGACACCTGTTTGTTGATAGTGTCCCACAACACGTTGTTCTTTCTTCTACCAGAGCTAAGCGTGGGTTGCTCCCCTCTGTTCATCAGACTATTCCACTCCAAGATCAGGTGACTATAATCCATATTCCCCCCCATTCCCTTCAACTATTCTAAACCTATCCACTCAACACTGCTTATATTCTAGGACTGTGTATTCTGCTGCTTTCTGTGCTTGTGTGCCCCTATCATCCCCAAATAAAATAGTTAAACTTTTTTTCTCTCCTGCGGATTTCTTGCAAAAGCTGGCTTTTGTATACATAGGCAACAAAGATCTCCAGCTTACTTTTTGCTAAGCCAAGAGTCTGCTCTCACTAATTCCCTTACTCTAAAAGGGACAGACTCCCACCATTTCAGGTAACAATTGGTCAAGCTTACAGCGATTAAACAGTTGAACAGGTGGACTCTAATCTGAAGAACTGAGTTTGATTCCTCACTCCTCCGCATGAGTGACAGACACTAATCTGGTGAACAAGATTTGCTTTCACACTCCTATATTCTTTCTGGGTGATCTTGGGCCAGTCACAGTTCTTCAGAACTTTCTCAGCCCCTCATACCTCACAAGGTGTCTGTTGTGGGGAGAGGAAAGGAAAGAAGTTTGTAAGCCCCTTTAAGTCTCCTTACAGGAGAGGAAGGGGAGGGTATAAATCTAAAACTCTTTTCTTCGTCTGTCTTTTGCACCTGCTCAGATAGCAGACAGAATTGCCTTGATCACTGGTGAAAGAGTCCCACTCACACAGGAAGGTCATCACACTGACCTCCTTTTTAAGTAAGGTTGCTCACTGGTCACTACTTCCTTGCATTGGTACAATGGATGCATCACTAAAATGACTTTCGATTAGAGGAAGGTGTTTTAAAAACACTACAATTCCCATGAGCCAGTGCAAGAGGGTTCTTGCAGAATTCTTCCATAGCTGGCAACCTATAGCATCAAGGAACAACATGAAAATATGGAACTGAATCCGAAGGGACAGATTCCTAATAAGTCAGTTCTGCTTTGGAAACCAGATCAGATGTTCAGATTCAGGGGGAAATTCAGACAAGCAGAATTTCAAAGGCCTCAGGACTATTCAACATAAAACAGATATCATCATCCTGGCCATTCCTATAGCATCATGGTGCCAAGCTAGATAGACTGCGGCTCTAACCCCCAGATGCCCTTATGTTCCCCTGATAATTAATGGGAACTCTGTGCTTGTCCTTGTAAAACCTCGATGTCTCCTTGTACATCAACAGAACAAAACAAATCACTTCCTAGGGTATAAGAAAAAGATTTCCTTGATTAACATTCTGATGGAGTGCTGACATTCTGTTTGACAAGGAGATTATCCTTTTGTGATTGTAGGCTAATATTATAGCTCCTGCATGTCTATCAAGCCCATGTCCCAAGGTGGCTCCGTGCTATATATCAGCTCTCTTTTCATCTTTCTGTCTAGCATCATTGATTGAAAATTCCAGTGGGACCCCCTCCCATGGCCGGCAAAAGATGACCCTTGCTAAACAATGCCACCAAATCTCAGGAAATATGCTCTGCTTATAAACCAGGGTTGAGGAGGGGTTTCCTTTGATATTTTTAAAAAAATATTCTCCCCAAGTTTAATAAGCAGGGAACACCAAGACGTGAAGCTTGCTTTCTAATTGATGTTTTTTGGAACGCTCAGTTCTCTTCCAGATACCATGCTTTGCATATGGATGGAATGTATAAAGTTATGTTCAGAGTTCCCTTGCTTTAACATGTAGTGCTTACAGATGGACCATTCTGCTTAATTGGGATTGCATGGGGAATAATCTTTCCACTCTCCAAGAGAGAAGAAGAAGAAGAAGAAGAAGAAGAAGAGTTTGGATTTATATCCCCCCTTTCTCTCCTGTAGGAGACTCAAAGGGGCTTACAATCTCCTTGCCCTTCCCCCCTCACAACAAACACCCTGTGAGGTGGGTGGGGCTGAGAGAGCTCCGAGAAGCTGTGACTAGCCCAAGGTCACCCAGCTGGCATGTGTGGGAGTGCACAGGCTAATCTGAATTCCCCAGAGAAGCCTCCACAACTCAAGTGGCAGAGCTGGGAATCAAACCCGGTTCCTCCAGATCAGAGTGCACCTGCTCTTAGCCACTGCTCTTAGCCACTACGGATTTATACCCTGCTCTAATCTCCTGTAAGGAGACTCAAGGTGGCTTCCAAAGTCCTTTCCCTTCCTCTTCCCACAACAGAAGCCTTGTGAAGTAAGTGGGGCTGAGACAGTTCTGAGAGAACTGTGCCTGGCCCAAGAAAAAGAAGAGTTGGATTTATATCCCCCTTTCTCTTCTGCAAGGAGACTTAAAGGGGCTGACAATCGCCTTGCCCTTCCCCCCACACACAAACACTCTGTGAGATGGGTGGGGCTGAGAGAGCTCCGAAGAACTGTGACTAGCCCAAGTTCACCCAGCTGGCGCGTACTGGAGAGCACAGGCTAGTCTAGTTCCCCAGATAAGCCTCCACAGTTCATGTGGCAGCGGGGAATCAAACCCGGTTCTCCAGATTAGAGTGCCCCTGCTCTTAACCACTACACCACTGCTGCTCACAATGTCATCCAGCAGGCTTCATATGGAGGAGCAGGGAAACAAAACCAGTTCACCACCACCACGCCCCATTGCTCGTATGGAGGAATGTCGCTGTTATCCACGATGCTGTGTTGTCTCTTCTAGACTTAGCTGTTGTTGCAAACAATGGTTGCAGTTTTCTGCAACAGAGCGTTTCTGTAAACTTTGGCACAATTTTAAAAAAAATCCTTCTTGTCTGTTTCTGGATGGGCCATTGATTATCCACGTGGTCTTTTACAGGAATGCCTAATTAGCCATGCATTCTCTTTATTTATTTTAACTGCAGGCGTATTTATCCTAAGGGGAACTTTTTCTTTAAAAAAAGAAAAAGAAAATGATGAACCACTCAAGAAACAGCCCCAATCAATACTAAAATTATGAGGATTGTCAATGGCTCCTCTCTTCTAATGAGCTGATGAGCCCATAAACCCTATTGGATGAACCTATTGATCATGGCTTCCCGCATCAATGCTATACACTATGTGTAGATAACGTGCCAACAAGCCACAGCCCCGTTACGGCGACCTAGTAGGGTTTTCAAAACAAGAGACATTCAGAGGTGGTCAGTGGTGGGACCCGAAATTTTTAGTAACAGGTTCCCATGGTGGTGGGATTCAAACTGTGGCGCAGCACCAATGGGGCTGGGTGGGGCACGATGGGGGCGTGGCCGGGCATTCCGGGGGCGGGGCATTCCTGGGCGGGGCTGTGGCAAGGACGCAGCCGCTGCGCCGGTCCTTGGGCGGGAAACGAATGCACGCAGACGCAGGCTGCCACTCACGCCAGTGCACCTCCTGCTAGACTGCTTCAAGTTCTGCGTGCTACTGCTGAGAGGAGGGGCGTAACCAAGGCAAAAATCACGTGGCAAAATCACCCATTAGTAACCCCTTCTCGGCACACACAAATAACGAGTAAGCTACTCTCGGGAACCTGTGAGAACCTGCTGGATCCCACCTCTGGAGGTGGTTTGTCATGACCTGTCTCTGTGGATTTCCTTGGTTGTCTTCCATCCAAATACGAACCAGGGCTGACCCTCTTAGCATCTGAATTCTGATGAGATCAGGCTAACCTCTGCCATCCAGGGCAGGGCACCGTATCAGCATCTTCTTTTGAGGAATGGGAAATTGTGATGGAACAGGCCAGCTTTGACCTGCAGGCTCTATCCCACCCAGCCTTCTCCCAGAAGTTCCCAACTCCTCCTGAAGGGGCTTCTCTCTGGCCCTTTCTGCATGGGCCAATTAAACTGGGATTACACCAGTAAAAAATCCAGATTGGGGAGGACCCTTGCATGGATCCTGATCCTAGTGCAGATACGCTCCGCATTTTCCCCCAACCCAGGTTTTTCAAGAATTGTGATTCTTTCATTTCAACACGGTCACGTTTAAACAAGAGAATGGCTCATAAGGAGATTCTCGAAAACCCCTCCCCTAGCTCAAATCTGCAGGGGAAACTGGCCATATCATGGCCTGGGGGGTCGGTACTGCCTGCATGCGCTTTGCAGGCAAGGGGGAGGGGGGAAATGATGCACCTACATGTGAAGGCAGGCACCCCAGCTGATATGCTCACTGTCCATGGGCACGGCCAGCCATGCGAATGGCCCAGAGAAAGGACAGGTTCAAGTATCCCGCCTGCAACCCACTTTGAATTTGCTGTGCGGAAGGGGCCTATGTGGTACAGAGAACTGCTATCAGCATTCAATATTAAACAGTATTTATTAAAAAGAGGTATGTTTGCAAGCATGTTTTGCACAGCACCAGACTGAGTAAGGGATTTCAAAGAAATGAGGGATTATCACAGTTCTTTTATCCCTTCCTTTATTCCCTATCAGATTTATGCCCTATCAGATGATATCATGGGGTAGTCTTAGGATGTTACGGCTGTCTACAGATTCTGCATTATCTGGGAGATAAGAACATAAGAACAAGCCAGCTGGATCAGACCAGAGTCCATCTAGTCCAGCTCTCTGCTACTCACAGTGGCCCACCAGGTACCTTTGGGATCTCACATGCAGGATGTGAAAGCAATGGCCTTCTGCAGCTGTTGATCCCGAGCACCTGAGATGTCCTTCAGCTCCTTGGGCGAGCACATGGTCCAAATGGTTGCCTTCTCCAGAACTCCATATTATACACAAATACAGTGGGGTTGCGCAACTCAGATACAACAAACAAATGATTTGCATTAAAAATGGCTAGCAGTAGAAAGACTGAGTAATGTAACAGTTTACTAGATTAACAATGAGAACCACATCTACTATGGGGCTATGATGCCTTTAATGCCGCCAAACCACATGTGTTCAACTGCAAGTCACCAATCAACATTCATATCAAGTACGCAAGATTCTTTAGATTAAACTGAAAACCCACTAACCCACTATCTGAAAACCTGCTAACAAGCGACCAGAATCCAGCTTCAAAGTAATCTTTGGAGGCTTGTGTAATTGTGGTATTTTCACAATTCAACAGTTCCATATTAAGTTGTCCGTACAGTTCAACTGGGATTGCATTTTTATCTCTGTGCTGCTAATCTCAGAAGGAAATTTTGTGGCCAGAGCTTAGCAACACAGAGAAAAATGCAAGTCTCACTTGAACTGTATGAGTGACTTAATATGGAATAAAATTGTTGAATTGTGAAAATACCACAATTACAACGAGTCTCCAAAGATTATTTTGAAGTCATGTTGCACCAGATTCTGGTCGTTTGTTTGTGGGTTTTCAGTTTAGTCTAGAGAATCTTGCATATTAGATAGGAATGTTGATTGGCTACTCATACTTGAACACGTACAGTCTAGGGACATGAGAGGCATCATAGCCTCATAGCAGATGTGGTTCATGTTGTTAATTTAGTAAACTGTTACATTATTCAGTCTTTGCACCACTAGTCATTTTGGGTGCAAATTCTCTAGAACTCTAGCAAGAACTCTGTCGCTTTCAATGGTCTCAGCCAGAAGAGAGCTTCAGTGGCGTAGGAGGTTAAGAGCTCGTGTATCTAATCTGGAGGAACCGGGTTTGATTCCCAGCTCTGCTGCCTGAGCTGTGGAGGCTTATCTGGGGAATTCAGATTAGCCTGTGCACTCCCACACACGTCAGCTGGGTGACCTTGAGCTAGTCACAGTTCTTCGGAGCTCTCTCAGCCCCACCCACAGGGTGCTTGTTGTGAGGGGGGAAGGGCAAGGAGATTGTAAGCCCCTTTGAGTCTCCTGCAGGAGAGAAAGGGGGGATATAAATCCAAACTCCTCCTCTTCTTCTTCTTCTTCTTCTTCTTCTTCTTCTTCTTCTTCTTCTTCTTCTTCTTCTTCTTCTTCTTCTTCTTCTTCTTCTTCTTCTTCCTTTCTCCCAAGAATTCCCAGCCCCAGTCAGCCTGGGTCACAGAACCTTTTCTCTTCCTGAGACCTCTCTATCTTTTTGGAACCTCCAAATCTCTGATACCTGCTTGGAAGAGGGGGAACTTACCCCTTCCCATTGTCTCTCGCTACCTGTAGTAGCATCTCTAAAAGGTGGTTGGGCAAGGCCGGAAACCTCCTGCTCAGAGGGGAAAAAAAATGCTTTAACGTTTCCTTCAAACCTCAAGAAGGAGGGAAGCCATTCCTCCACAGACATCAATGAAGACTCTCCCCAGGCCTGAAAGCACAGAGATCTCAGATGACTAATCTGATTTAAAGGAAGAACAAAAGCCACGTGGGTCCTTTTATTCTGACAGAAAACACTGCACAAGTTTTATTTTATTTATTTATTTATTTCTTCAATTTCTATACCGCCTGATCCCCGAAGGGCTCCAGGCGGTGAACAACAAGAATCAAACAAAATTAAACAGGAGCAAATCATATACAATACACAAACACATAGGCTCCATCTCGTTAATAATCAATACACAATACACAAACACATAGGCTCCATCTCGTTAATAATCAATAAAACATCTTAAAAACTCTTATAAAACAGCGGTTAATAATTACTAAATAAATAAACAAGAGGCGTCCAGAAAACCCCAATTAAAACCTACCCCAAGAAGGGAGGACGGCGGGCCCCTCAATATGAGGGGAAGCCTGATGTAACAATGCAATGGCAAAAAGCAGTGAGGGGGCACCACATCAGCGGCTGGACACTCCAAAGGCCCGGAGGAACAACACGGTCTTACAGGCCCTGCAGAATTCAGCAAGGTCCCGCAGGGCCCAGACAGCTGGAGGAAGGGTGTTCCACCAGGCTGGGGCCAGTGCTGTAAAAGACCTGGCCCGTGTGGAGACCAGCTGCCTCATTGAGGGGCCGGGGACCACCAGCAAATTGGCCTCTGCTGAACGGAGAGACCAAGTAGGGACGTATGGGGTGATTTCACCCTCACCAAGACTCTTCAGGCTGGATATTACAGAATCTGAAAAGGCAGGAGACAGAAGATCTGGTCTTGAAATGTCTGTATTTGGGGGAAAAAAACAGAAGCTCTTGTCTTGCAGGTGAGCATGCAGGCAAATGCATGGCTCTGTCAAGTTGCTGCAGACTTATGCTGATCCCAGAGGGTTTTCAAGGCCAATCAGCTTGGCTTCATTGCTGGTTTTAGGTTACAGCATATTTGGGGGTGGGGAGAAGAGGATTTGGTGGTGTCTACTCTTTGGCCCCTTCCGCACATGCAAAATAATGCGTTTTCAAACCACTTTCACAATTGTTTGCAAGTGGATTTTGCTATTCCGCACAGCTCCAAAGAGCACTGAAAGCAGTTTGAAAGTGCATTATTCTGCATGTGCGGAATGAGCCTTTGTTAGAAAACAAGGAACAAGGTTGGCCAAACCCCCCAAAAACTTGCCACACAACAGGAATGCACAAGGAAGTGTTAATACCAACAATGACTAAAGTGCATAGATGCAATATTCACAAATTGACATAATCAAGAATGAAATCATTCCATGAGTCCATAAGGTTCTCACCACTGTAATTCTATAAATATTTCATTCACAGTCCAATGGAAAAAAGGCGGAATCTGGTGGAATCACGGTCCACTCACCACACCGCCAAATGGCACCGGTTCAAGATGCCGCCAAATTGTACAAGTTCAAAGGAGCAGCAGCAAAACGCCTGCGCATGTAACCCCCATGCTCAGAATGGGTTGACCCAGTAAGGGGTGGAGACTCAAAGCAGCAAGAGGCTGCAGCAGACCTCATGTAGTTGGAGGAGACAAGGCTACCAGACTCGGACCTTTGTTGTATAAGCCCTTAACACCTTGTTAAGGGTTTCTTTTATGTTTGTAATGGGTGAGAGTTCTCCTGGAAACCTTCATCATGTTGAATCCTGTTCATCAAGCCCTTGGAGTCTTCAGGAGCCAACCCACTTGCAAAGAAGAATTGGACTTGGCAGTATCAGTAGACTGTAAATATAAGGACTTGAAAATGCAACCTGAACAGGACCTTGAAGTGTGATGTTAAATGTTGATGTTATATGTTAAGAAAGTAAACCATTTTGTTTTTTTTAATTTGTTGTTGCAAACTCATTCCAAGTTCTGCCCCACAGAACCCACAGATAGAGGTTACACGCGCTGAAGTGTGTTTTCGCTAATCTTCTTCAGTGCATGTGCGTCCTCTTCAGTGCAGAACCTTATGGACTCATGGAATGATTTCATTCTTGATTATGTCAATTTGTGAATATTGCATCTATGCACTTTAGTCATTGTTGGTATTAACACTTCCTTGTGCATTCCTGTTGTGTGGCAAGTTTTTGGGGGGTTTGGCCAACCTTGTTCCTTGTTTTCTGGTTTAGTCTTGCCCTCATTCTTCCTTTCCATCCTCCGTCTACTCTTTGTTTACTCACTGGAAGTGTATGGGTGTGAGTGTGTTAAGTGTAGGGACCCACTAAAGTCCATCCAGCAGCCACTGTAAAGGGCCATTATTTATATAGCTTGCAAAAACCAAATGCAGCCTGTGAAGTTTTGAAATGAACTGATCAAAAGTATTTGAGGCAATAAGCTGGTCTGCGTTCTCACAGAGGAGAAAAGCATGGTATATTTAGCTACTTATCCCCTGCTTTTTCTCCTCAGTGTGACTTATCATATTGTTCTAGTGATAGCAGTTCTTGTGATGGGAAAGCCATTCAGGAGGATAAAAGGTGGACGGAGATATGAAGCATTATTTTTCAAGACTCATGTTTGTGCCATCTCCCCGTCTCTCTTTTTTTAAGTGTAACTATTCTTTTACGGCCAGCCAGTAAATTATCATCCAGAGAATTACTCAACTCTTTTATTGAAGGATACTTGTAGATCTTTTTTCTTGTGAAGTGCGAGTTCTTCAAGAAGCTAAGAAACAAATTTATAAGTGTCATTCTGGGGAGAAGAGGGCTGGGAGAGAACGGAGATTGAACTAGTATTGAATTCGGCAGCTGGTTAAATGTTTGAAATTACAGTTGCGTTCATGGAACGGAAAAAAAAAACTCCACCCCTCCATCTCCTTGAAGAATGATGCTTTTTAAAATATATTCTTGATTATAGGGCAATGCAATCTTTTCTTCTTTTTTTAAAAAAAAACCTTTTGTGAGGAAATAACCAATTTCCCTTTTGTACAAATTTCCATGCCTCCCCGAACGCTTTGAAACCATTAAGCATCAGTTCTATTCTCTGGCGTTTTAGGAACTATTCACATTAGCTAGTTATTTCTCTCCGCGATTTGGATATTTTTTTTTTTAATATTGCACGGAAGGAGTAGATTTATTTGCTAGATGACCAGGAGGGCTCGTCTAACTCAACGGTTTTGCACAGGAGATTGAATAAGTTTTCCGAACCTCACAGGATCTTTTTTAGCATTGCAAGCCCAGCCTCAGAGCCAGGCTAGGAAGTTTAAGGCAGTCCATAATAATGCCTCCTTGGTTTGTCTGACTTCAAAGGAGAGGAAAAGTCTCCTGCATACACATCTATGGCCCTTTCCACACGGGCCTTTTACAGCACCCTGGGGACGGCAAAATCGCCGTCCCGAGGGAGCTGTTCACAAGGGGGGCACGGCTGCTTTGCAGCCGCGCCGCCCTTACTCCTCCCCAGCAGCAGCTTCCAGCCACTGCCATGCGAACGGCAGCGGCTGGAAGGCGCCATCCCTCTCCCCTTGCCCAATCAACTTACCATCCCTGCGACCATCTGGCGCGTCGCCGAGGCCTGGGGACACGCCCCCCTGCCCTGTGACTCCGGAGCGGTCGCGAAGGGCAAGGGGGCGTGTCCCCTGGCCTCGGCGACATGCCGGACAGTCGCAGGGACAGTAAGTCGATCAGGCGACGGCTCAGCACGGCGCCATCTTCCCGGTTGTTACCGGGACCGTTCATGCGAATGGTCCCGGGGGGTGGGTCGGTGTCATGTACGCCGACCCGACCCCCAGCGTGGCCATGTAGAAGCGGCCTATGATTGGAGATTGTCCTTTCATAATAGTGTTGTTGGCCTGATCTGAATGGCCCAAGCTAATTGGGGCCCCTTCCGCACATGCAGAATAATGCACTTTCAATCCACTTTCAATGTACTTTGCAGCTGGATTTTACAGAACAGCAAAATCCACTTGCAAACCATTGTGAAAGTGGACTGAAAGTGCATTATTCTGCATGTGCGGAAGGGGCCTGGATCTTGTCAGATATCAGAAGCTAAACAGGGTCAGCCCTTGCTAGTATTTGGATAGGAGACCTCCAAAGAATACTAGGCAAATTTGCACAGGCAAATGGCAAATTGCTTCCGAATGTCGCTTGCCTTTATTATGTGGTAAAACCTTAGCGAAGATTTTGCCATATAAAGGTAAATGTAGTTCCCTGGGCAAACATCAGGTCATTAATGACCCATGGGGTGATGTCACATCATGACATTTACTAGGCAGACTTTGTTTGTTTGTTTGTTTGTTTGTTTGTTTGTTTGTTTGTTTGTTCGATTGTTCGATTTATAGGCCGCCTCACCCCCAAAAGGGCTCGAGGGGGCTCACAATATGGCTGTTCACAATGACAGCAAATAAATACAAATAAATACAAATACCAAATATAACTTCACCCCATTAAAATCTAATAGCAGCAATTACTTTAAATGAATAGAAATTAAAACAACAAAAGTTGTTAAAAACAGGCGCCCGATCCAAAGGCCAGAGAGGGAGGGGGAAAGGCAGGGCCCGAGATGGGAATCAGGCCCAGCCAAGATGGAAGACAGGCAGCATCAGTGGGGGGCGGTAGAGCCGCGGCTAGCCCCCCCCCCCCCCAAAGACCCAGTGGAATAGCTCCGTCTTACAGGCCCTGCGGAACTCACCAAGGTCCTGCAGGGCCTGGACAGCTGGAGGTAGAGCATTCCACCAGGCAGGGACCAGAGTTGTAAAGGCTTATGTGTGTTTTGCCACTGCCTTCCCCAGTCCTCTACACTTTACCCCCAGCAAGCTGGGTACTCATTTTACTGACCTCGGGAGGATGAAAAGTTGAGTCAGCTTTGAAACGGACTTCCGTAGGGATCGAACTCAGGTCATGAGCAGAGCTTTGATTGCAGTACTGCAGCCACCACCCTGCGCCATGGGGCTCCATAGAACACCTTGAAACACCTTGAAACACCTTGAAACACCAACCAGGTCACCATTGCTCCCTTGTGAGTTAGCAAGACTTTCCCCTACCACCAACAGTGTTGTTATGGGGAGGAGAATTCCTTTTTCCATGATCAATTTATCTTATTCTTTTTTGAAAGAAGGGTTTCTCTCTCATTTCTCTTTGTAGGGAACAACTCTATGCACCTTCCTATAACTTCAGCCCTTGCGGCTATGTAGTGTTACGCACCTCAAGGGTGTGCCGCGCCAGGATGTAGGAAGGTTTGAGAAGATATTGCCTATCTCTGAGCATCTGCAGAGTGTGATTCCAAAATTGTTGCAGAACCTCCCTTCCTGCTGTCCGGTTCCTGAATTTCTGTTTGATCAAAATAGAATTGATTCGAAATTGCTAAAAAGAGGTAAAGAAGTGGATAGATGTATTTCAAGGAGAACTGGATAAAGAGCCATTCACAGAAATTTTTCCTTAGCAGTGCTATTTTGTAATAATTCACCTTCTGGGTTTTCCGGAACCAGAACAAAAAATCCTTTCTGTACAACCTGGCTGCCTCTAAAAGCACAATATCCAATGACACCTGTATCTTACTCAAAATAATTTCTGCCATGAATTCCCATTAATTTAATTTAAGGATGAATAAGCAAGAAAAGGCTAAAAGATTGTGCCCATGTAACGATGGCTCAGTTGAATCTCTGGCCCACCAATTACTTCACTGTCTCAGATTCAAGGAAATCAGATCCAAGTATGTGAATCTCACTCCTTTACATTTACCCGATCTCCCCGATTTAATTAGATTACACTACTTGTTGGACAACCCTGATCCTTCTCTCTGTACGATAGTGGCAGACTTTCTCCTGGAAATAAATAAATGCCAGTAGATTTCCTTCGTCCTAACATGTATATCCTGTATTGTATATGCTTTTTAATCTGTTTTTATTATTGTTGTACTGCTGTCTATGCCAATAAAGGCTTGCTTATTGAATTTAAGGCTGTTTGCAGTAGCTTCCAAGCCAGGTCTTCGCCTGAGGCAGAATGAAATCCTGAAGCCATAGAAAGGGCTGCATCACATCACACAGGAGGTGGGGGAAATTGCATTATTCAATGCCCTCCCATGTTAAAACTCCCTGCAAAGAACAACATCAAAACAGCACAACATAGCGGCAAGTTCTAATTTTACTAGGGTTGCCAGCCTGCAGTTGGGGTCTGGAGATCCTCCAGACATTCAGATGATTTCCAGACTATAGAGATCAGTTTCCCTGGAGAAAACGGTGACTTCGGAGGGTGGGCTGTATGGTATTTCAACCCACTGAGATCTCTCCCCTTCCCAAATTCCACCTTCCCCAAGCTGTACCCTCAAATCTTCAGAAGTTTCCCAACCCACTGCTGGCAAAACTAAACGTAGCTATTTGCAGACCCCCAAGGAATTATTTATGCAAGGAACACTGGGAAAGTACACTCTTCCCCGCTCCCGTACACACACACAGTCTAAAGAAGAAGAAGAAGAGTTGGATTTATATCCCCCTTTCTCTCCTGTAAGGAGTCTCAAAGGGACTTACAAACTCCTTTCCCTCCCCCCCCTCACAACAAACACCCTGTGAGGTGAGTGGGGCTGAGAGAGCTCAGAGAAGCTGTGACTAGACAAGGTCACCCAGCTGACGTGTGTGGGAGTGTACAGGCTAATCTCAATTCCCCAGATAAGCCTCCACAGCTCAGGCGGCAGAGCTGGGAATCAAACCCGGTTCCTCCAGATTAGATACATGAGCTCTTAACCTCCTACGCCACTGCTGCTCCCTTAGGGACTTACAAACCCCTTTCCCTTTCCCCCTCACAAAAAAACCCCTGTGAGGTGGGCGGGGCTGAGAGAGCTCCGAAGAACTGTGACTAGCCCAAGGTCACCCAGCTGGCATGTGTTGGAGTGCACAGGCTAATCTAGTTCACCAGATAAGCCTCCACAGCTCAAGTGGCAGAGCAGGGAATCAAACCCGGTTCTCCAGATTAGAGTGCCCCTGCTCTTAACCACTACGCCACGCTGGCTCTCACAGTCCCCTCAACACTCTGCCATCTTGTTAGCACAACAGTTTGCTGCATGTCTATACCAGCATCTGCTTTTTTAACGCGAGCTCATGGATGAGTGTGTCTGTGCCCTAGTTATACACCACAAAAACAGAAGTCTCTCGTCTAGATGCGATAGTGCATATGACAGTATTTTCCATGTCATTTTACTTCCCTATATCTGTGATTGCTTTTTCATTTATTTGTCATGACATACTTCAGTATGATGGTGGAGGGAAGGTAAAATTACATCCAGATAGTTTTTTAGTGTTGGGCCTTTCCCCACTTACCTTAAGCCCCGTGCTACTCTCCTCAAGTAGCGCGGGGTCCCTTGGCACTCCCCACGACAGGGGCGGCGACAACGCAGCCGCCCCGACGCTGCTGCTGTCGCGCCCCCTCAGCACGTGGCATCCCTGGCGCTCTTGTAAACGGCGCCTTTTGATGACCCCGCGCTCTGGGATGCCTGGGCGCGCATCAGAAATGACGCGCGCTGAGAGCAGCGTGCGGCATAAGGGGGGGTTGTGGTGAGTGGGGAAACACCCGTTGTTTTATTACTGTGTGCATGTGCCTCAGTAATATGGAGTCCGGGAGGGGGGAAGGGGGGCAGAGAGGCGCAAAGGTTCTAAAAGAAAATGACAGATAAAATTTTGAAACCAACTGCCACCCCCCCCCCCCGCAAAAAAAACCCCATACAAAAATAGTTTTGAGCCCAGTGTACATGCAAGTAAATTGAGATTGCTTTTTACAAGCTCATGCATCAGTATTATTGTGCTTTATTAAAGTGTGCACGTGTCTCAGTAACACTGGGGGTGGGGGGAAACTGAAACCAGATGTCACATAAAATTTTGAGGCCAGAAATGAAAACAAAAAGTGAAGGATTACAAAGGCATCCACTCCACCTCTGAAACTTGACTGGGTAATCTGGAAACTTGACAGGGGGAAATTTGGGCCAGGAAATTTCCAGAAGCAGCTGGGTAGAGAAAGCAACACTGAACGCTGTAATAACGGCTTTCTTTCACCTTTCTTTCAATTGCGTGCTTTCAAAACTTGACTCGAATCCACTTCGTTTAACTGTAGTAAAAAGTGCTCCAGCCTTTGGTGCTTCGTTCTGTGGTTGCTAAAATTTATGTTTCCGTAGCCATTTTCCCCTCACACCCATTGCCCTTTCTGTGTTTTGATTGAATCCAGCCTGACCTTTAGCAAGATTCCTCTCATAAGCCACCTTGCTCAAAGGCTAGAGAAGCCGTGCGAGGGAATGACTTTAAACTTAAGCTTAAATTAGAGATCCCCAGAGATGGTTTCGATTTTCCTGTGACTTCTTCGCCTCATCTCCAGATGCCTGTTATTAAAGGACAGACAACACTGATTTTCGTGAAATTGGTGTGGAGAACCTCCAAGAAGAGGAACTATTTTATCCCACGTATCTCCTTTATCCCACCGGTGGGGGAAAACTCCTTTGTCCTTGGTGATCTCTGATGTGCTGTATGTCACAATCCTGCCCTGGGTCTCTGTCTTCTCACATGCATGTTCACGTCTGCCTGCAGGCAAAAGCGTGTTTCCTCTTTTTTGCCACCACCCCAAAGATATAAAACCCAGACTTCACATTACTGCCGTATTGCTAAAACACTACATTGAAGAAGGAGGAGGAGGAGGAGGAGGAGAAGGAGGAGGAGTTTGGATTTATATCCCCCCTTTCTGTCCTGTAGGAGACTCAAAGGGGTTTACAATCTTCTTGCCCTTTCCCCCCTCACTACAAACACCTTGTGAGGTAGGTGGGGCTGAGAGAGCTCTGAGAAGCTGTGACTAGCCCAAGGTCACCCAGCTGGCGTGTGTGGGAGTGCACAGGCTAATCTGAATTCCCCAGAGAAGCCTCCACAGCTCAGGTGGCAGAGCGGAGAATCAAACCCGGTTTGATGCGGTGAAATCATGCCCTGGTTTTCCCCCGGAAATGATGTCACCCCATTTTGCAATATTGTTCCTCTTTCCCCCTCGGTACTCCATTGAGAGCCATCAGAGGATGGGAAGTAGCAGCAAGGGGTTATAGTAGGCAAGTGGCAGACCTTCTTCCCTGGCACCCATTTGTTTCTTCCCAAAAGCAGAGAGCTAACCCTGGCTTTTCTCCCCCTCAGTGGAAGTACTACAGAATATCCCAGGAGGCATCACCCTCAAGTCCTCACGGAGTTTCCGTTCTGAAGTGAAACTGCCCCCAGTGCTGGATTTAGATGAAGAGAGGCCACTCTCAATCCCCCACCCCCACAACTAGAGTACGGTGGGGTCCACAAAATAGGGTCACAGAATGGGATCCACTTCAGTGAAGGCCCGGAAGGACAAAATCAATACAGACATCGATGTTAATGTTGAGTTATTGGCTTTAGACATTATTATTCTGAAATGAAGGGCAAGGGAAATTATTGAAGGGTTGTTTAGAGACTACGGTGCATTGTGACTGGATGTGTAAGAAAGGCCAATGACAGTGTCAAAAATATTATATGCCTTGGCTGGAGGCTCCCTAGATTTTGAGGCCCTAGGCTTCGGCTTGCCAGGCCTGTAGGTAAATCCAACACTGGTTGCCCCCATGCTCGACTTGGGACCAGAGGTGGGATCCAGCAGGTTCTCACCAGTTCCCGAGAGTGGGTTACTAATTATTTGTGTGTGCTGAGAGGGGGTTACTAATTGGGTCCGCTTTTCCATCTCCACACCCTCGCCTCCCCCTCTCTTCTTCTTTCTCGTAGCCCGGAGCTTGCCGGCTAGTAAGAGGAGGGACCCTTTAACTACTGTTGGGTCCAGGGGACTCTTTAGTTGTGTCTGTTGGCAGTAGACGATAGGACTTGCTATAATGAGTTTAAATTATGGACAGAAAAATACCAGCTGGAAATTAGGAACTTTTTTTTTACAGTAAGAGTTTTTTACAGTAACAGATAAATTATTAATGCCCCGCCCCTGGAATGCCCGGCCACGTCCCCATCATGCCCCGCCCAGCCCCACTGGCGCTACGCCACTGTTTGAATCCCACCACCATGGGAACCTGTTACTAAATTTTTGGGATCCCACCACTGCTTGGGACTCTTAGTATTTTGTGACCATCTCTTGGTAGCCATTATGGGATTGATCCAGCCTCCCGTGGCAACCATTTTTCAGTTTCATCACTCACTTTCCCAAAATTCCAAAAGCGTCCACAGACTCCACAAGGTAAAGGATTTCTTGGACCTACGTGACAACTTCCCAAAGTCGAATCCTGAGTGAGCAGAATGCTTTTAGGAAGCAACAGAGTTCAAACCTCTCGTCTTTAAAACTTTCTCAGTAATTTCCAATTAAGTTAGGCATGGTGGGGGGAAAAATCGTTGGCAGCTTGATAGGGCTGTTTGCAATTTGCAGACAAATGGATGATTTATTGACAAAAGTCACCAGAAACTAATCATTAGGTATTTGACCTCCAGACTCAGTCGGAGTCCTAGCAGTTCCATGTGAAGTATGTTTTCATTTCATAAAAAGAAACAAAACAAGATTTCCTGTTGTTCTGTGCTTGTTCTCACTCTGTTTCCTCCTTGTACCAGCAGGGTAAAGAATGAGATTGTGGGGGAGGATGTAACTTATATTGATGGGTTATCTTTCAGGAAGTGAACGTCAATGGGATACAGGGAGAACACTAATCAGAATTCCATTGACAGATACCTGTTGGAAATCAGAAGTGATTCACTCCTCAGAGATGTGAACTTTGGCAGAGTATACTCTGAAACAGTGCAGAAGGAAAGCATCGCGTTGGATTTTGAACAAAGTTGGGCAGGTTTGCAAAGAAGACATCTGCAGAGTTCTGCCTCTCCTTGTAAACCATATGTTGAAGTCCAACATTGATGTTGAGCCTGAATAAGAAGAGTACATATAACCAGAGGTGGGATCCAGCAAATTCTCACAGGTTCCCGAGAGTAGGTTACTCATTATTTGTGTGTGCCGAGAGGGGGTTACTAATTGGTGATTTTGCCACGTGATTTTTGCCTTAGTTACGCCCCTCCTTTCAGCAGTAGCGCGCAGAACTTGAAGCAGTCTAGCAGGAGGTGCACTGGTGTGTGTGGCAGCCTGCGCCTGCGTGCATTCGTTTCCTGCCCAAGGACCGGCGCAGCAGCTGTGTCCTTGCCACAGCCCTGCCCACCAATGCCCTGCCCCTGGAATGCCCGGCCACACCCCATCATGCCCCGTCCATCCCCATTGGCACTACGCCACTGTTTGAATCCCACCACCATGGAAACCTGTTGCTAAAATTTTTGGATCGCACCGCTGCATATAACTCAACGGTGAAGTGTGAGCTCAGTCTGAGGAGTTGGACAGTCCTTGGCCCTTCAAGTTACAGGATCTCAGGAGACATTTCATAAAATCATAGATTTGGAAGAAACCACAAGCGCCATCCAGTCCAAACCCCGGCCATGCAGGAAGACACAATCAAAGCACTCCCGACATATGTTCATCCAGCCTCTGTTTAAAAACCTCCAAAGGAGGAGACTCCATCACTCTCCAAGGCAGTGCATTCCATTGTCAAACAGCCCTTACCATCAGGAAGTTCTTCCTAATGTTTAGGTGGATTCTCTTTTCCTGCACCTTGAATCCATTACTCCTTATCCTGGTCTCTGCAGTCCACGCTGGGCAGGTCACTAATGTTTGATGCCACCTACTGACCAAGGGGGAAGGCAAGTGGCATGGTTGAGCCATCAGATCTTGGATACAAAGCAGAGCTGTTGGGTGGGAGCCACCAAAGAAGACTCTGCAGAGGAAGGCAATGGCTAACCACCTTTCCTTCTCACTTGCTTTGGAAGCATCTCGCTGTGGTCCCCATCAGTCAGCTGCCATTTGGTTCATGAATCTCACAAGGGTACAGACAGGAAAGAGATTCCCATACAACTCAGTGAGATAAGGATGCCCTGTTTCCTGGATTCCCCCCCCCCCCCTTTCAAGCCTTCCTTTGCAGTTGTCTATCATGCACGCCCAGGTCTTCTGCAATCTGGATTAGCCAACGGGGGCCCTCACCAGCCACTTAATTGCCTGGCAGGGAGGCCAGAGTTGCTTGGTTGAGCTTCTGCTCCGGCACCACCATTCTTCTCCAAATGAGCCCTCACGAAACACCTGCTAAGTTTTAATTAAAATAGAATGGATTCCAGCTGCCTGAACAGGTGGGGAGAGAGAGAGATGACCCAGGTTGCTCGGTGCTCGCCATGTGTTCAGGGGCTTGGCAAATTCCTCAACAGCACGTCCATCAAGCAGTTATGGGAAGTGTCAGAAAAGATCCAATGAGGAGTCAGATCCTGGATTTTCAAAGCATTTCACTCAGGGCCCATGAACCTTAACAGTTCCGGTTGACAACTTCCAGGTGTGGGCTGGAGATCTAGGTCGAATCCCCACTTGAAACTTGCACACAGATCCAAACCTGTTCGTTGTGAAACTGTGTCCTTTTCATCAGAGTTTCTCCCTCCCTACCACAGTGAGCACACAGCAGACACACCCGGTTGCAGAACTCTTAGCAATCCCCTCTACCAGGCGAGCTCGCTTCGCCGGTCTCCCCTGATTGGCTGGCGTGCCTTGTTGGGGCAGGACCTTTTCCCACTGCGGAAACGTACATTGTAGGGGCGTGATCAAAAAAATCAGCGTGTAAAAGTTTAACGTTTAACTGTTTCAACTGTGCAAACAGTGAATCGTTACCTGTGTAAACCATTAACGATTCAAAGTTACACGTTTGACTGTTCAACGTTTGCATCCCCTTCTGCTGGTTGATTGCAAAAGTGGAAACGAAATCAAGGAAAGGCTGTGTGTGCATCACAGTGCTGATTGGTTTCCTGAATTCTGTGTCACACTCCAGGGTGGGAAGCGAGTCAGGGCTTCAACCCTCACCCCTCCCCTTGGATCAGCTCTGAACTGTGTTAATCGGGTCTGTGCCACTTGCAACCAGGTCCTGCCAGAACGCGGATTAACGGGGAGAACGAGCGCCAGAAACAGAATCTGCCACGCAAGCAATGGGGAGGTTGTCCCTCAAACCTGGTTAGCTTGTGTTCTGAAACCTGGCTAAGACGGTAGTGGGGATCCGACCCTAGACTCTAAAAGATCTGGAATCCATGCCCCATGTAGAGGGACTTAGGGAACTTGGGTATGTTTAGTGTGGAGGAGAGAAGGCTTAGGGGTGACATCATAGCCCTGTTTAAAGATTTGAAGGGGTGTCATGTTGAAGAGGGAGCAAGCTTGTTT
The DNA here is from genome assembly GCF_021028975.2 of Sphaerodactylus townsendi. Classification (NCBI taxonomy): domain Eukaryota; kingdom Metazoa; phylum Chordata; class Lepidosauria; order Squamata; family Sphaerodactylidae; genus Sphaerodactylus; species Sphaerodactylus townsendi. The sequence continues at coordinate 48,238,690 of NC_059437.1, forward strand.
TCTGCTGCTCCACAGACTAGCATATGGAATAATGGATTCAAACTACAAGAAAAGAGATTCCACCTAAACATTAGGAAGAACTTCCTGATGGTAAGGGCTGTTCAGCAGTGGAATGCACTACCTCAAAGTGTGGTGGAGTCTCCTTCTTGGGAGGTTTTTAAATAGGGGTTGGAGGGCCATTTGTCAGGAGTGCTTTGATTGTGTCTTCCTGCATGGCAGGGGGTTGGACTCTATGGTCCTTGGGGTCTCTTCCAACTCTGTGATTCTGTGATTCTATGATCTCCATGAGGAAACAGCGACTTTGAAAGATGAGCTATATAGAATCATGCCCTGCTGAACTCCTGTCCATCACAAAATTCCACCTTCTCCTAGTCTATCCCCCCAAAATCTCCAGAATTTCCCAACCCAGAGCTGACAACTCTATTAACGATGCTATGGCGTATATCTCGGTCAAGCCTTCTTGCCAGAATTAGATATAATTCAACATGAACGTGTAAGTGCTTGGTCATGGATCCAAACTTTCAAGGTGGCCACGGAAGAATTTTTGAAGGGTTCAAATAATAGATTGCTTTGTGGGATGGGCGTATGGTAGTGGTGAGGGGTGATGCTCAGAGGCAGAACATGACCTCTGTATACAGAAGATTCCAGGGATCTCCATCTAAGAAAATCATGGCTCTACCTGATGTTTTAGAAAGCTGTGACTGGGACCCCACCAATTACTGTGTTAGCTGCATATGTTCTGCCCCTCATACTGATAGCCATTAATGCCGATGCTTTTAAAAGAAGACTGAACATATTCATGAAGTCTATGACAGCTAAATCCAACTGTCCGGGCCCTGCGGGACCTTGGTGAGTTCCGCAGGGCCTGTAAGATGGAGCTGTTCCGCCGGGCCTTTGGAGGAACCGGCTGCTGATGGTGCCCCCTTCCCCCCCTTTCATGGCCCTCTACATCTGGGCCATTTGTCATTCAATGGGACCTGCCATTCCTCCCTCTTGGGAAGAGGATTTCAAATATGGAGCTGCTGGATGCCCTTTATTTTTATGCTAGTATTTTTATATTGTATTTATATGAGATCTAGCTTTTACTGTTTTATCGCTGCTTTTAAAGATTTAGCCATTTTATGTTATATTATGTTTATTGTTGTACACCGCCCGGAGCCCCTCGGGGATAGGGCGGTATAAAAATCTAATAAATAATAATAATAATAATAATAAATGGAGCTTCCATGGTCAAAGACAGTGTACCACTGAAACCTTCTCGATGGTAGGCAACAGAAGAGATGCTCTTGCCTTGACGTCCTCCTGCTGGACCACATAGAAGCAATTAGCTGGCCACAGTATAAAAGAAATATGAGGACTAATAGATTTTGGGCACTGATGTAGTAAGTCTCTCAATAGCATACAAGAGAAAAGGAAATTCATTTTAGGCAATGCTAAAGATTAGATAGCCACTGTGTTATAATAACTAGAGCACAGGTGTCAAACTCGCGGCCCTCCAGATGTTCATGAACTACAATTCCCATCAGCCTTGGCCAGTATAGCCAATGCTCATGTTGGGAGGGGATGATGGGAATCGTAGTTCATGAACATCTGGAGGGCTGCGAGTTTGACACCCCTGAACTAGAGTATTGGACTACACGTTCAAATTCCTGCTTGCCACAATACCCTCCAGGTACCCACAGGACTGTCCTCCCATCCTACCGCAGGCTGAGAGACAGTGGGGTGTAGTGGTTAGAGTGTCAGAGTTTGATCTGGGAGAACCAGGTTCGAATGTCCATCCAGTCGTGGAAGACTTCTGGGTTATCTTGGGGATGGGTGATCTTAGGCTGACCTGGGTGATCCAGGCGACCTTGAGCCTACTTCATAGTGTTGTTGAAAGGATAAAAAGGAGGAGAGGAGAATGGTGGAGGTGTTTTGCATCCCCACTGGGCAGAAAGGCAGAGTATGAATTAAATAACAGGGCTGTTGTGAGGATAAGCTGCGGAAGAAAACCATGTACGTCATCTGGGGCATCTCGGTGGAAGGATGGGGTAAAACATAACTTTGCCTTTGTAACTCAAGAGATCCTCCCGGGATTCAACAATATGGATTCTGATCATGGTTTTTCACATTGCGTTAGAAATTCTTCCCAGGACCCAAACGTTAATGAACCGGCAGCCCCCCAAACGTGTGTTGAAAATAGACAGCTCAGTTGACTGAAAGGTCAACCTTCTGATTCCATCTGCCAGAGTTTGTGCGCAGGGCATCAATCCTCGGAGCTGCTCTGAATGAAAACCTCATTAAGCCGCTCCAGGCCATATGTTCTGCTCACCCTTGGATGCTAAAGAGGAATTTTGCAGGTCGTTTGGCCTTTATGGGCCCGGGACTCTCGGGGGCTCGAAAACTTCTTTTAAAAGCCAAGTTTGTTGCACTTAGAAAGCAAACCTCTGAACACATTTGCAAACAAATCCTCGTGACCAAATGGGTCGTCTGTTGTGAAGTGTGTAGGCCATTTTTTTAAAAAATGCATTTATTTATTTTTGCTTTCCCAAACCGTTAGTTTCCTGGATCACACAGGAAAATGGTCCCCAGAGATGACTCTCACCTTTTTGAACTAATTCAGGCTCCTCTGCATACCTGGGCCAAAACTAACAAAATGAATTTCAACAGAGATAAATGTAAGATTCTACACTTAGGCAGAAAAAAATGAAATGCACAGATATAGGATGAGTGACACCTGGCTTGACAACGCTACATGTGAAAGGATCCTCTGAAGATGCCGGCCACAGATGCAGGCGAAACATCAGGAGAAAATGCTGCTAGAACATGGCCACATAGCCCGGAAACCCCACAACACCCCAAACTACTACTCCTACTCCTACTCCTACTCCTACTCTTCTTCTCCTCCTCCTCCTCCTCCTCCTCCTCCTCCTTAAGTATTAGACTACTGCCTTTGGGATTGCCAGGACCAGTATCTGCCCTCAGGCCGGACTTTCTTCCAGGTCTAAATGTAGATATAACCCCCTCTAGCTCTTTGAAATCCGGCGTGAATAACCTTGTCGAATTTGTGTCCAGTGCAAGTTTCTCATCGCCTGCATAATACAGCGGAAAGTCCTCTTGACAACTGAGCCATTCCGGCACCAAAGCTTGCCGGCATCGTTCAAAGCCCACCGTGACAGCCTTATTCCTTTCTGCGGAGTATTTCTTCAGGCATGTGTTGTCAAAGGGCTGTTACTAACTGGCCATTTGTACAAGCTGCTGAAAGGTCACAAATGGGAAGTGTGAATCAAAATGGCTCTAGGAAAGGTCCTCTGACTTCTGGTTGGCGATGCAGCAGTGGATTTCTTCCCTTGGGGAGCTCAGGGCAGCAAACAGCAAGTGACCGGAGAGATTTGGCAGCTGACATCCCACAAAAAGAGTCATTCATAAGAACATAAGAAAGAGCCTGCTGGATCAGACCAGAGTCCATCTAGTCCAGCACTCTGCTACTCGCAGTGGCCCACCAGGTGCCTTTGGGAGCTCACATGCAGGAGGTGAAAGCAATGGCCTGCTGCTGCTGCCGTTGCTGCTGCTGCTGCTGCTGCTGCTCCCGAGCACTTGGTCTGCTGAGGCATTTGCAATTCAAGCCTTTGGCCACTGATGGGACAACTGATAGGGTTGCCAATGCCAACCTCCAGATATTAGCTGGAGATCTCCTACTATTACAACTGAACTTTAGGGGACAGAAATCAGTTCACCTGGAGAAAATGACCACTTTGGAAGGAGGACTCTATGGCATTACACACTGTTGAAGTCCCTCCCCCTCCCCTCCCCTCACCAAGCCCCACCCTCCTCAAGCACCACCCAAAAACCTCTAGGGATTCCCCAGTTTCCTCTTCTGCAGAAAGAATAGGGATGGGGTACCCCCTTTGAGGGTCCATAACTTTGCCCCCCCCCCGAACCAAACTGCACCAAACTTGGGGGGTCGCATAAGGACAGTCTCTTGATGATATGCTGAAATGTTGGTGTTGCTAGCCTAAAAACTGCGCCCCCTGCAGGCCAAAAACGGAAAACAACTAAAAAATACCCCAAAACAAACCCTGCATTTTTGGTGCCCCCCACAAGGTGATGCCCTGGGCAGCTGCCCACCTTGCCCAATGGGCATTACACCCCTCTTTTCCTTCCTTTCTCACCATTTTCTATTTCCTCCCACTATGCTTCCTACAGGCAGTTCTCAGCTCTATCCGTTCAGTTCATTTTGAACATTTGGGTTATAGTCTGTCTCAAGCTCAAGAGCAAATGTGACCAAGACCTTGAAAAACCGTGCAGGGCAGAGTATTGGAGAGTAGGGATCCGGTGGAGTCAGTAGCATGCCAGCGGTATCAGTAACATCACTACGTCACTTCTCAACACAACTTTGAATATAATGCAGGAATTGCCAGAAGCTCTATGGTTTTCTCATAGAGTTTCTCGTGATTCCTAGAGCCACTCATCGTCACGTCTGAGTTGTACCTGGACATTATGCACCAGCCCTCCAAGCACCACACAGCTTTAGAAATTGGCTGAAACTCTATGGTTTTACTGAGACCACTCCTGCATCCCTGCCCCCCCCCCCCCCAGTCTGATGACTGGCAACCCTAGATCATCTGTTCTTCATTGGTATCTAGCATCGGTGAGCTGGGCAGAGGTCAGGTCTTCCTGTTCATAGTTTATTAAAATCACATTCTCCCCTAAAGAAAAAAAATGCCATTTTTCTGTCTTCCAGGCATGAAAGTTTCCTTGTTTTTGAAGTGCCAAGTCACGTGGCACTCCCTGAAGATTACTGAGGCCAGAATAAGATTTTGGAAAGCAGGAGGCTTCAAGCATCCTTTCTTTTTTTTAAAAAAAGAAATACTTTTTATGTCCCTTGATTTATTAACCACCTTTGGTAAGAGTTCAGGGAGTTAATTAATGGCCATAAATTGATGGGAAATTAAAGAGAAGGCAAGGTTTGGCGGCCCAGGGTTTGTAGCATGGGTGCGTGGAACCACAGGGATTCTATTTTATGTGAAATACCAGTTTTTGCTTGAAGCAGGTTTCAGGCAATGTGACAGGCCCGTGAATTAGTGACTCTGATAGGAAGTCACACAGACTTTTCCGAAACGGCATTTAGAAAGCTGGAGCTAAATAGCCAAGAAAGAATTCCTCATGGTCCATCATGTTCTTTAAGATTTGGGGGGAGGGGGTATCCATTCATGGTTGCCAAAATCCAGGTGGTGGCTGGAGATCTCCTGGGATTACAACTGAACTCCAGGTGATAGATAGCAGCTCACCTGGAGACAGTGGAAGGTGGACTATATGGCATTATAAGCCATTGAAGTCTCTTCCCTCCCCAAAACACTCCCCTCCTCAGGCTATCCCACCCAAAATCTCAAGGTATTTCCCAAATCACCTGAACTCCAGGTGATAGATAGCAGCTCACCTGGAGAAAGTGGAAGGTGGACTATATGGCATTAAGCATAAGCATTTATTGTCATTGTGCACACACAACGAAAGCTACAGCAGCATTCCTCGATGCACACAAATTCAGACTCATACCCCATCCTCACTTTCCCCTTCCTCCACCCATCCCTCCACAGCCCCAAATACATCAACATGAAGCCGCGGAGTTTAGCATCGCCACAGCTCTAGAGTAGAAGCTGTCTCTAAGCCTCTTTGTCCTAGTTTTGATAGACCTGTATCGTTATAAGCCATTGAAGTCTCTTCCCTCCCCAAAACACTCCCCTCCTCAGGCTATCCCACCCAACATCTCAAGGTATTTCCCAAATCCCTAGACCCCAAGTTGTACAGTTTTCAAAGCAAGAGACAAAGGTGGTTTGCCACTGCCTGCCTCTCTGAAGCAATCCTGGACTTCTTTGGTGGTCTCCCAACTAAGCACTAACCAGGGTTGACCCAGCTTAGCTTCCAAGATCTGATGGGATCCAGCTACTCCAGTCAGCTGGTGCATGATGCATCACAGAACCCGTGCTTGAAGTTATATCGGAAATGAAAACCAACTCCTCTTCTTTTCTGATGCCGGCCTTCCTTTGGAGATCCAGCGCGGTGTAGTAGTTAAGAGCAGGTGGATTCTAATCTAGAGAATTAGGTTGGATTCCCCACTCCTCCACCTGAGGGGCAGAGGCTTATCTGGTGGACCAGGTGTGTTTTCGCACCCCTACATTCCTGCTGGTTGACTGGGCTAGTCACAGTTCTGTCGGAACTCTCTCAGCTCCACCTACCTCACCAGGTGTCTGTTGTGGGGAGAGGAAGAGAAAGGAGCTTGTAGGCCACCTTGAGTCTCCTGGACAGGAGACAAAGGTGGGGTATAAACCCAAACTCCTCTTCTTCTTCTTGATTCTCGCCTCCGTCTATTTTCAGATTGGCACATTTGGGGGAATATTGGTTTTACCCGCACGTTTCCTGATGAACAAGTTAATTTTATTTTCAAGCCCATCATAAGCAACTTGTCTTGTGCAGGCATCTGTTTAAAATAAAGCAATTATTTGCCGTGCTTCGAGAGGAAAGGAAAATGCATTTGGGATGAAGCCTGTGTGCATTTCCAAATGCTGGATTGCTCATCCGTTTTCTCTTCATCTGGTCAATCATTTGAGGGAGAAATCTGCATATCACATCCAGAAAGTTGTTTTTACTTGGATGATCCTCCTGCAAAATCTCCCCGTCTAGCGAGTGGACTGAGCCTGCAGCTAACAAAGAAATAAGTGATAACGTGACTTTAAGGCAAACGTGCACACTGTCTTAAAGAAGGCTTTGGGGATCTATTTATTTCCCAGAGAAAATATGACTTATCACCAGCCTGCGGCTGCAGTTTTCAGGATACTTTCCTGAGTAGCATGGGACATATTTTTGAGTAGAGTAAAAAGTAGGTGAATAACATTTGGTTTGCCTAGTGATCCTGGCAGGGATCATCCTGCACATGTGTTGTTTTTCCTTTTGTTTTTTGTTTTTTGTTTTGAGGGGTATGTCTGCGAAGCTACGACATCATGATTAGAGAAGCTGCAATATGTGCCTGCTTTGGAGAGGGGCTACTAAGCCCATGAACTAGAGCAGAGGTGTCCAACTCTGGCGCCATGCCAGCAGGGGCTGATGGGAATTGTAGTCCATGAACATCTGACGCGCCAGAGTTGGACACCCCTGAACTAGAGCGTCCATCTGTCTCCCAAAAGGCTGGCTTCATTGACATTGGGGGTCCATGATCAGATTCCCTGATACGTAGTTAGTAGAGTCAGCAATTCCAGGTTGGGAAATTCCTGAGGATTTGAAGGCAGAGTCTGAGGCAGGTGGAGTTTGGAGAGGCAGCTCATAAGAACATAAGAACATAAGAACTAGCCTGCTGGATCAGACCAGCATCCATCTAGTCCAGCACTCTGCTACTCGCAGTGGCCCACCAGGTGCCTTTGGGAGCTCACATGCAGGATGTGAAAGCAATGGCCTTCTGCTGCTGCTGCTGCTGCTGCTCCCGAGCACCTGGTCTGCTAAGGCCTTTGCAATCTGAGATCAAGGAGGATCAAGATTGGTAGCCATAGATCGACTTCTCCTCCATAAATCTGTCCAAGCCCTTTTTAAAGCTATCCAGGTGAGTGGCCATCACCACCTCCTGAGGCAGCATATTCCAAACACCAAACAGCAGGAAGCTCAGCAGGAATAAGATGCTATGGAGTCCATCCTCTCAGGATTCGTTTTCTCCAGGGCAGTGGCGAAGCGCCAATGGGGACATCCGGGGCGGCTTGTCCCGGGCGCGCCTCTGCCAGGTCACGTGGGGGGCGCAAAAACGCAGCAACGCCCCCTCCCCCCCTCCCCGGCAGCTCGGCTTACGCAGCCACAGCATCCTCGCCCGGCGGGAAGACAGACTTACAGCAGTAATGGATCCTATCGATGTGAACATCCTAAACAAAAGGAGGGGGCCTGAGGAGGAGCTCTCTGCCCCCTCCCTTCACAGAGAGACTCTGCAGCCAGCCAGCCAGCCAGCCAGCCAGGCGAACCGTGTGCAAACGACCCCGGCAACTGTGACTGGGGGCGGGGTCAGGAGCCTGGAGGGCACTCAATCAGATGCAGCAGAGCCAGGCAGAGGGGCGGGGTAACAAAGGGCAGGAAGTTGATAGAGGGAAAGCCGAGCAAGAGAGAGGAAGTGACGTACGTTGTAAATAAGGAAGAGAAAAAACGCAGCAGAGGAGAGACTCTGGAGAGAAGCTGCTGCCATGTGCTCTGCAAACTGAAACCTGGGAATGGATCGCCCCTTTACTCACTCAGGATGCTGCTGCATTCCGAGGAAGAAAGAAGAGGGTCTCCCCACCCCTTTCTCTGGCAGCATCTCTAGGATTTCAAGCATGCTAGCTTCAAGCCTTCAGTTTCAGTGGGTCAGAGGCAGCCAGGGACCCTACATCCACTGAAGTTTGCTCCCCTCCCTCTGGGATGCAAAGCAAATCCCCCCTTCTCTTTCCCTCCCTTCTGTCTGCAAAACAGACTTTGGTTGTAGTGAGGGAGGGCAGCTGCCGGGGGGCGGGGGGGGGGGGGCAAAACTCAGATTTAGCACCCGCCTCCATTTTCCCTAGCTACGCCTCTGAAGGTAACCCAGCAGAGTTCTATTCCAGAGCAAGGATTTGAGCCTAAGTCTCTCTGATCCTGGTCTGACACTCTAGCCACTACATCATGCTGGCAGGAAGTCCAGAGAATGTCCTTTCCTCTCTATTGGTCCTTTCTGAGGTTAAACATGGGTAGCAGTGCCATTTGGGGGAGAGAGACTATGGGGGTTCCTTACCCCTTCTGGCAGGGACACAGTCTGATGGATATAGTGACAAACATGTTGGACTAAGACTGGAGTAATCCATTTGATTCATCACTTGGTCACAAACCTCGGGCCAGTTGTTCAGTGAGAGAGCACCTGCCTGGCATTTAGGACCACCAATCTCAAAGTGGGGCCTGGTCTTTAGACTGCAGAGATCAGTTCCCTGGCAGAAATGGTATAGACTCTATGATATACCATAGAGTGTAGGATAAACAAAAATCCTACAGTGACATATTGGCACTGAGCTTCTTCCCCTCCCCAAATACTCCCAAGTCACCCCCACCAAATCTCCAGGAATTTTGTAAGCCAGAGATGGCAACCCTGTTTGCCTGAATAAGAATGCAGGCTCAGTTCCTGGCCCCTCCAATGAAAGAATCTCAGTTAGTAGGCATTGGGACAAGTTCTTTCTTTGCCTGAGACCCTGGAAAGATAGTACTGAGCTAGGTGGGCCAATGAGCGAAGTAAAATGTATTGTGAATAGTTCATAGCACAGTCCTGTACAGAGTTACTCCAGTCTCAGCCCACTGATTTCATTCGGCTTCCGCTGAGGTAACTCTGCATAGGATTGCAGTTTATGTCCACTCTCATTATTTATTCATTCATTTAGTGCATGTTTAGCCTGACATTCTTGGTTATATTGCAAAAAAAAAGCAGAATGATTTGCAAGCATCTGGGGACACTGACTAAAAAAAAGAAACATATATCAGGCAGAGAACGTTTGTTTTACAAGACAGTCAGTTCTGACTGAGGCTGCATAAGATGCTAAAATGCTTGGAGTACTAGTGGGTGTGGCCTCAAGGAGGAGATCTGGGTTCAAATCCCTTCTTCTTGGCCCCAAAGTGCAGAGTGTGACTTTGGGCTAGCCATGGATGTTTCTGCCTCGCTCTCTAGTTTAAACAACATTAAAAGTGATTCTGTTTCAGGGTGGATTCCCCCCTTCAAAAAATAGCATCACTTTCAATGTTGTTTAAACTAGGCAGCCCTGGGTGTGTTCAGATTTGTGTGTTGGGGCATGTTCTATAATGTGAGTGTGACTTTGAGATGACATGGTCCAAAAAATGTTGTTTTGTTGTGTGTGGGGGGGGGGGGCGCAAAACTCAGATTTCGCCCCGGGCTCCATTTTCCCCAGCTACACCTCTGCTCCAGGGAAACTGACAGCTGTTGTGTGGAGATAAGTTGTACTTCTGGTAGAAATCCAGGCCTGACCTGGAGGTTTGTCAACCCTAGTAGTTCAGCCTTAATAAGCAACTGCTGGAGAGAGTATACTCTTGACAGAAGAACGGTACGCTACTCTCTGGGATGGCCGTCCTCTTCCGCTGAGCGCACAGCTTCAGGAGGGACACAGATGGAGCAGTGAGAGCAATAAGGAAACCTTCCCAGCCAGCTAGATCTGCAGATTCAGCCCTGGATAAAGGAACCTGAAACCTTGGCCCTTTCCCCACTTACCTTAAGCCCCGCGCTACTCTCCTAAAGTAGTGCGGGGTCCAGCTGCACTCCCCACTTCAGGGGCAGCGAGAACGCAGTCGCCCCGATGCCGCCTCCCTCGCGCCCCCTCAGCGCGCGTAATTCCTGGCGCCTTTTCAAATGGCGCCTTTTGATGACCCCGTGCAGAGCGCGGGGTCATGGGGAAGCCGGGGCGCATGCCAGGAATTGCGCGCGCTGGGAATTGCGCACAGCAACCCTCCGACAAGGTAAGTGGGGAAAGGGCCCTTGGCAATCAATGGGGAGACAGATGTCACAGCCCGATCGCCCTCCCATCCGAACTCTCCATATACAGCAGTTTCTTATGTTACCTGATTTCTCTGGGTGTAGCTCACTTCAATGCCCGGGTTTTCTTCCTTTTTATAATCACATCTGACTGAGCATGAAATTGAAATTGCCTTAATGTCTCCAGCATCCCCAAAGAACACCAACGCTTAAAAACATGATGCAGCTCAGCTTTGATCTTAGCATCTGTTTTACCAAAATCCCTGTCTAAACTCTTCAGAGGGGGAATCAAGCACTTAATCATTATCAAAATGCCGCATCTGAAAGCATCTGTCTTTGGTGCAAGGAATCAGAATAGACAGCTGGGGGGGGGGGGGTTCCACAGTTTGGGTGGCATTCTGCTGTTGGGTTTCTTTTTCCAAGACTTCTATCCTGGTAATTTTTCAACACTTCTGCCATAATACAAGTGCATGACTCAAATGTCTCAAATAACAGTTCAGAAAGTTAGCATCATGTTCTCTAATCTGGAGAATCTGGTTTGACTCCGCACTCCTCCACCTGAGCGGCAGAGGCTTACCTGGTGACCCACTGAGACATTCCTGCTACATTCCTGCTGGGGTTCAAGCAAAGGCAAGGGTTAAGGCAAAACCCAAAAACCCAAAAAATAAATTGACCATAGCCCTATACTCTCGATAAAACTGGCGCCTCTAGATTAATCAACGTAATACTCAGTAGTCTCCAGAGCCCCTGTTTTTTTTAACCCTAACCCTAACCGAATATTTTTATTTAATTTATTCTTTGTTACAATTTTGAGAACAATTTATGACTGAAAAATTAAATAAAAATAATAAGTTAGGGTTAGGGTTAAGGCAAGGGCAGGGGCTCAGGCTTGCTTTAGTGTTACGGTGAGTTCTAGGGTGCAGTCCAATATTACAGTGATCAGCAGTTTTAGGTATCGGGTTTTTGTTTCAATTTTGGGAACAATTTATGCCTGAATAAATTAAATAAAAATAATAGGGTTTGTTCAGATTTGTGTGTTGGGGCATGTTCTATAAGGTGATGGTAACTTTGAGATGACCTGGTGCAAAAAAATGTTGTTTGGTCGTGGTGGGGGAGGGTGGCCGCCCATATGGAGTGGGGCCGCAAAACTCAAATTTTGTCCCAGACTCCATTTTCCCTAGCTACGCCTCTGGTCTCAAGTTTACTCCTTGCTGGTTTCCTCTGTTTAAAACAAGCCATTTGGGCATTTATGTGGATACATTCCTATCTGTCTGCCTATCTGCTTGACACATTTTTAACCCACCCTTTCTCCAAAGAACCCAAGATCTTTAGGTCTATAGTGCTTTCTACACTGAACCATCTGCCTTTCAGAATTAAGCACACCAGAAGTCTCTGGAGCCTGACAGGGGCTTGTTTCTACTGGCCCCATTCTCATGTCTTCGGATTGTTCCTTGAATTACCATTGGTTCTGCTTCCAATGGAGATGCAGCTTTTATCTGACCCCAAGGCCATCTTGGTTTGTAGACTTTTCCATCTTCCATTGTTTACTTGTTGCTGAAAGACTCTTAATAATCTTAACATACCAAATTAGAAAACAAAAAAATAAAAAAGATATAAAAACTATCCAGAATTTTAAAGGGTAAAAACCAAGTGAATCCTGAACCATAAACGTTTGTGGTAAGTTCAGATTTGCTTCCCATAAAACAAGTTAAACTATAAATTCGTACAATATGCGTACAATTTTCAGTGACAGCTGTTTCAACGGTTTTGTAACCAGTTGTGCTTGTTCAAATTTGCTTGTAAAAGATCAAATTTAGACTCTCCTTATTAGATTTGATTTTTTTTCATTCTATACGAATGACTTGCATGTGCACACCTCCGGAACTGTGAGTGCAAATATTAGCCCATTGATGAACACGGGCTCTTCCAAAGCCTCCTACAGAGATCTTTCCCCAATTTCAATTCTTTCCGATCCACTAAACCTCCAACTCATCATGTGGATGGTATTCTGAAAGGGAACATTTCAGAGCAACGACTTCTCGGTCACCTGCCAATATTTTCATCGTTGCTTAACAGGGGATTTGAATTATTATTGAGCCTTTCTTTGCAAAGACAGCCGAGTGCGCAGAAATTTGATTAGACTACGCCTCTAACTGGATACCCAGGAACACTAGCCCCAGTGGACTAATTCCATTAAGAGCAGAGCTATCCATCTTGCGTGGAGCTGATGAATCCAGACAACTGGCGCTGGCAGAGCCGTTCGTATATTTGTGTGCCATATAATGAAATCAAATGATATTTACAGCGTTTGTTTTCAAAGCCACTGGCTCAGTGTTTAAGCACTTTGTCATGTTTTAGAATGTAGCCATGTTGTTCTGCCATAGAAAAGCTGGACTTGAATTCAGGAGAAACTTAAAGGAACCAGATTTTAGGGGTTTGCCTCTAAGCTGCTACTGGATTTGAATCTAGCTTGGGGTCACTCTGAATTTGGCCTTCAAGCATCTGTCTCTCCTACGTCAGTGAACTTCCCACCTTTATGGAAATGATTTTGACACAGCTGAGACCATTGGAACTACTTGAGGAAGAAGAAGAGTTTGGATTTATATCCCCCCCTTTCTCTCCTGTAGGAGACTCAAAGGGGCTTACAATCTCCTTGCCCTTCCCCCCTCACAACAAACACCCTGTGAGGTGGGTGGGGCTGAGAGAGCTCCGAGAAGCTGTGACTAGCCCGAGGTCACCCAGCTGGCATGTGTGGGAGTGCACAGGCTAACCTGAATTCCCCAGAGAAGCCTCCACAACTCAAGCAGCAGAGCTGGGAATCAAACCCAGTTCCTCCAGATCAGACCTGCTCTTAGCCACTACGCCACTGCTGCTCCCATGAGATGGTGGCCAGTGGATTGTCCTCCCAAGCATGGCCACAAGAGGGCAGGCAAGTGAATCATAGAGTGGGAAGAGACCCAAAGGGCCATCAAGTCCAACCCCCTGCAATGCAGGAACACACAATCAAAGTGAATGACCGTTATTCCTGTCCTGCCTGCCGACCTACTCCCAGTAATCCTGTAGCGCCGAAACTATTATATTACAAAATTTAAAGTTTTATTAAAGGGTTAAAAGGATTGAAACATTTATTCGCGATGCGACATTTCTCTTTGCTATAGAAAGCTGACAAGTTTTTATGATTGAAGCTACTTCAGAAGATACAAAGCAGAATGCTCTTTTCTTCTGTAAACATAGTTTGTTTTGGAACAGATATAAGCTATTGAGACAGGCCACTAAAATGCTTATTTACACCAGCAATGAAACAGCTATTTAACTGTGAAATGATATCCTGCTTTGATGACTGAAGTATAATAAAGGCCATTTTTGTGGTTTCGCTTTTCAAAATTAAGTCAGTTTTGAAATGAGGTTTGCATGAAAAGGAAAAATGCAGCTCACAACATGCCAGGGTTTTACATCAGTAAAAACTGAATGACATATGTTCTTTTGCTCTTGCGCCTTTTGACAACTGAAAAACAACAATAAGGAGTGTTCAAGGTTATAGACTTGTGGACAAAAATGATGTCATCAAATGAAGTTGCAGCGATGCACCTTTTGCAATGAGGTATCAGTGAGACAGCTCTCACAATTTGCGGACTTGTATAAACGTCTGCATCTCGCGTCTATAAATCGCTTCCAGCCTCCAGAATCTAGCAAAAGATTATTTTTATTCCTTTCCGCAGTGGAATAAAACCTTTCCCTTTTTTTATATATTTATAGCTTAACTCTCACCTACAAAGCCTTATTGGTCGTTGGGGTTTGGGGGTTTGGTTGTGACCAAAAGTGGCCACAACGATACGACTCACAATCTAGTAATTCCTCATTTTTTAAAATAAAAAAGTCCTTTAAAAGGCAGGGAGGAATAATGGCGGTGAGCCAAGGGAAATGGTGTCAGTGTGGGTGGGAACTACAAAGATTGCTCTAATGTAGATTTGGGAAAGATTGCACATAAGTGATGGAAAGCATAGAACCAGGATGAATGTTTTGGGTCTAGCACTGTGCTATTGAGTCCCAGAGAGAATACACTACAGTTGCAAAGCAACTAGGCAGAGCTTTCTTCTCTCCCAAGTTTAATGGAATAGTTTCTGCATAGAGTTTCAGGGTAGAGGGACTGTTAAGTCTTCCATCTTTTTTTCACTTCTGTAATTTATAGAGGTTTTACAGCAGTTTTCAACACAAGATACACACTGCTTTCAGGCAGCAGCTGCTCATTGCTGTTTTCAACTGCAGGACAAAGGAAGAGCGGGGATGTAAGGAAATATATGTATATTTTTAAAATATCATCTACAATCATCCTCATACACATCACTTGGCTAGTCAGTGGTTGATTTTCCCACTACTCCTATCTTTTGTTCTCGTTTACAATCCTATATTTGTTGGTATTTGGGGAGAAAACAAGATGACTCAATTACCACCCCCACCACCCCCCAAGACATGTATCTTCTGGAATTTTTCTTGATTGAAAAAAGAGCACTCAAAAAAAAAAAAGTAAAACCCTGACACACACCAGGCTAAATCAACAAGCAGTTAATATTCTGAGATAGAGGAATACTGTTCAGTTAGATTAATCAAACCCCCTTCCGCTTGCCAAAGTCTAATTATCCTTTGATCCGCATTAATGACTTCAAAACCCGCAGTACACCTGGTGGGAGGGCTCCGCGTGGTGCATTTTCAGCTAAAAGGAAAAGCCCCCTCCCTTTCCCCCTCCACGCGAGCCAAATCTAATTTGCTTACATCAGTCGACTCAATTGTCTTAGTCAGATCCGCGCGGCTCCCGGAGGAGAGCAAGACCATGGCAGAGGGAAGAAGAAAGCGCACCGTTTTATCAGGGTTACAAAGCTACCGTTATTGCACATGGTGAACCCCATTCCCACAGAAGACTGGAGCAGCCTGTTGAATTGGTCGGAATTTTAATTTTGTGTCTAGTTGCGGCACCTTGGTGTGCTTGAGTGGATCCAGATGGACCACTAGACCACTCAGTACGAGGGGCATTCATAAAGGTACAATGGTCAATTATGCAGAAGGCCCCTGTGATGCGCTGACAACTGAAGTTGCCACACATAAGGGGCAGAAATGGTGCACAACAAACCTTGAGAACCTGTGTGGTGTAGCGGTTAACAGCAGGTGCACTCTAATCTGGGGAACAGGTTTGATTCCCCGCTCTGCCACTTGGGCTGTGGAAGCTTATCTGGTGAACTAGATTAGCTTAGGGTTCCGGTTCCGGCAGGCGAAGTGGATGCACGCTTCCAGCTCCTCCGCAAGTTTTTCTTTAACAACTTATCTTTATTAGCCCTTCCACTAAGCCATTAAGAAAATTTAAGCTGCTGTAACTGTTGTAACTATTCTGTTGTAACCACTCTGCAAAAGCTCTGAATACCTGCAAGCTGAAAGGGGCTTTGAATACGCTGTGTTAGCGGCTAATGAGTTGCTCTCAGTTGTAAATCACCGTTGTAAATCACTGCTGCAACAGTAGAGCTTGGAAACGGCATGGGGAATAGGAAACGCCGGCTTTCTTCCCCCAACTCAGTTGGGCAGAGTAAGAAAAAACAAAGCAAAATAGCCAACTATTTGCAAGAAAGACCTATAATTGAAACGGACCATGGAAATAGGTTTGCTGTTCTAGAGGAAGCGCAACAGCATAGAGAAGACAACTGTTTAAATGAGTCATTCGCTCCCCCGCTCCATGGAGTGGAGTTAAACACTACCAAGCAAGACTCTTTACTGTCTGATCTTATCTCCGGTCAAGCTATTTTAATTTCCAAAACCCTGGAACTCCTTTTAGATAACTTCAACAAGATAGGAGCTAAATTGGAGTTCTTGGACAAGCTCAGTCAAACAATGGAACAATTTAGTATGCAACTTCTGTCAATAGGAGGAAAACTCAACACCTATTTTAAGGACCAGAAACCAAGCTGCCCTTTTTGGCACAACTCACAGTCCTTAGTACTGCAAAGGGAGCAAATAACCTTGCATATTGGTGACTCCAGTCTGAATGCAAACCGTTGGGACAGTCATTATTCAATCAGGCAGTCACTAAGCTCTCTGTTGCAGTGTAAACCTGGAGGCTTACATCTTTCTAAATTTGAGTCACTCCCAAAAATGGGTCATTACAGAAGGCTTGCTCTTACCTTTACGCAAAGCAAGACTCTAAGAGACTGCTCCAAATTAAAAAAACACTTGCAGAAAAATATATGATATCCTGGTGGTAAGAATGTTTAAAGACTCAGTGATGAATAAGCTGATTGGAGAACCTAAGAATACGAGGTATAGTAGCTTAGTCTCCCAATTCAAGGTTTAGTGAAAGACTGGAATCAATTGGTATCACTGCTCTCTCCTGATCAACAGCTCACTATCCCAATCAGAGACAGAGGAGCGAATGGGAGAAAATGGAGCTTACCACCACAGGGATATCAAATAATGTAGACAACAAAGAGAAGAAAAGGACCAAAGAAGACATTACAGGACGGGGGTGGCCTGATTTTGGATGAGAGCGAACTGACAATTGACACCCCAGTTTTAACAACGTGCTCCAGCAACATTAGCTTCATTAGGCTTTCCCTTGCGTGAAACTCCAAATCAAAAGCAACAACAATTGTCAAAGCCCCTCTTAAAATATAGTTGTATGAATGGGAAGTGGACCCAAAACCCATGGAGGCTTTATATCCTTCACTGATCCAAAGTAACAGCCACAAATCCTTGGGCACACGAACTTCACTTGAACTCAGTTGGTCCGACTCCCTACAATCTGCACAGCAGGCAAGGGTGCCACCACCATCTAGAAGGACAACTAAGTGCCCCGAGGCATCCCTTCTTATAACAGAAGCAATCATCGAGAGTGAAAGTTCTGAGGAATCCACGAAGGACAAGGCGTTATCTGAAGCTGAAGTTTATGAGGCATTCAACAAGGATAAAGATTTACCTTTACTTCAACAAAGCAGCGTCCATCATATAAAGACGTTGCTATGGACTCAAACTACAGAGGTCCACTTGCAGTCTGTATAGGGCTAGCACATGGGAAATACAACTTAGACCCTCTCTCTTCCAGTGAGAACATCTTTAAACAACAGCAATAGAAAGCGGATGTGTGGTACACCATGTCGATGAAGGAAATTGGGAAGTTGAACTCCTACAGACTGACTACTACCACCAAATGTCCCGCCAACGAAGGCCTTGAGATCATCTCCTGGAACATTGCTGGGTGGGCAAGACAGTGAACTCTGAAATTACCCACTACCTCACCCAATTTCATGTCATTCTTTTACAGGAGACATGGATGACCTCCCCAATCAATATTCCTGGTTATAAATCATTTGCACTCCAGGCCTCAACTTTGAAGAGAGGCAGACCATCAAGGAGGCTTAGTAGCATTTATATCTCAAGGAATTACCTCAACAGAACTTGATGTGTGTGAACCAGTGCGCCAAATGATCAGAATACTGTACTTAATAACAAAAGCTTTATCCTAGTGAATGTTTACCTCCCCCAAAGAAATGGGCTGGTAGCTAATGACAGTGATTGGAGAAGACTGTCAAATTTTATGGGTGACTTAGAAGCCAAGCACCCCCAGTCAGAGTTAGTAGTGGCGGGGGGGGATTTTAGCATCAGAAGTGGGAAGCGATCCCATCCAATTATGCTCCCAAGAGATATAGATCAAGAACTCCTTCAGCTACATTTTACACCATATCCAAAGAAATCTAAGCACCTTAATTCCAACTTAAAAGGGATCCATTTAGCCAAAATTGGCCCTTCTACACAACAAATTTTGGCTAAATGGATTAAATGGATTTCCAAATTCAAGGTGAATTCACTTTTATCTCTTCTCATGGGTGCAGCGTGTAGACTATATACTGGGTGTCTCCACACACTTGTTAGCCAGTCTCCAAGCCTTTTAGGATAGGGGATTCTATGATCAGCGATCACCTCCCACTCATCCTCTCCCTCATAGAGACCTCTACCATAGTTTCAAACCATGGAGTGAGTATACGACTCCCACAATAAGATGGTCAATCCAAGCATGTAATAAAACCAAGGGAAGCGCTAAGCAATACCACCTACAAGTCTTTAGAAGCCTCAGTAGTTAATGCAGATAATGTTAGCAACAGTATAAGGAAACTATGAAAATCTTGTCACATATTTGGTGTCCCTTTTAGGGGAACCAAGAAGGAAGAGGAATCTCAAAGGCAGAAATTGGTTTGACACTGGAGTGTAAATATTTGAATCAACAGATCCGGATCATATACAACAGATTTAGGGCCTCCAAGGCCCAAATTTACCTCCTGAATTGTTCCAGTCTCAAACAGACTTTACGCAACCTCATTAAAATAAAACGTCAAGAAGAGTCAATAAAGCGCAACTGGGAGCAACTACTACATTACCACCCTATCCAATAACACAAAACAATTCTGGCGAACTAACAAATAGGGGGCATGTGTCAAAATCT
Source organism: Sphaerodactylus townsendi (assembly GCF_021028975.2). Taxonomy (NCBI): domain Eukaryota; kingdom Metazoa; phylum Chordata; class Lepidosauria; order Squamata; family Sphaerodactylidae; genus Sphaerodactylus; species Sphaerodactylus townsendi. Next base: position 48,257,652 of record NC_059437.1, read on the forward strand.
CCCAATAGCAGCTGACATCACTCCTTCATTATGGCAAAAACACTACTCTGGAATTCTCTATACCGACCAAGAGATTGACCAAAGATCAAGCATTAGCCCAAGGATTTGCCTGAATGGGCCCCAGTTAACAGGCAAGAGGTTGTGAATTAATTTACCAACTAAAGTCTGGGAAAGCAGCTGGCCCTGATATCATTGCTTAGCAGAGATTTTAAAAACTGATCCAGACTGGTGGGCTCCAGTGCTGGCCTCATTATTTACACGCATCAACAAATCTTTAATGATTCCCAAGGACTGGTTAAAGGCGATCGTTGTACCCCTCTACAAAAAAGGAGACCCCCAGTGTCCCCTCTAATTATAAGGCCTATCAGCCTTTTATCTATCGTAGAGCAAATTGTATGCTAATTATTTACTGAAAGAAAAAATTAAAAGAGCTGGACAGACCAACACCAGCTACTCGGCCCAGAGCAAATCGGGTTTAGTGCAGGTAATTCCACTCCCTAGATCACTATGCATTTCTCCAACATCTCTTGCAAGCAAATACGTAGGCACAAGGAAAAGCAAGCTTTATATGCTGCTTTTCTAGATTATGAAGGGTACCTTTGACTCAATTAGATAAGGGAACTGTTATGGTATAAAATTAAAATCCTTAAACATGGAACAAGAGACTTTTAGCTCTAATTAAAAGCGTTCCCACCACGAATACAACTTGCCAAAATAAGAACTCCAAGAGATGGCTTGCGTTAACAGAATCAATTAAGGTTAATAAAGGGGTTAAACAAGGTTTGCCCACTGGCACCCAGTCTATTTTGCTCTATTTCTTCATGACTTCCCTGCAACCTTGAAAACCAAAATCGATGTGCCATCCACCACGTTTAGGTTCCCTACATATATCTACCCTGGGTTTCTATGCAGACGACGCTGTTCTTTTGTCATCTTCCCAAGTAGGCTGTAAAAGCGCCTACTAAACTGCAGTGCAGATTATTGTCATGTAAATAAGCTGGCGGCTCAATTATGACAAGTCAAAGTTATGATCTTTGCAAAATCTAGGCGTAAATACAGCTGGAAGGAGTGAACAACCATGTCTCAGGAGCAAGTAAGCCAGTTTAGATATATCTAGGGGCTCCTATTCAGCTACAACTCTATCTTGGGTCCCCCACAGCAAACAAGTAGAGAACAAAGCTAAGCGGGATTGAATGCTGCAGCCGCATTCTTCGATTTTTCTATTCTGAAGGACACCAATTTGTCCCCGCTGCACTGAAAATCTTCAATGCAAAGATAACTCCCTCAGCTATTATACGGAGCCCCAATATGGGATTACCATCAAATTAAATCACCTTTTGAGTCCAGTACAGGCATACTTTTATGCGAAGAATTTTAGGGTCACTAAGGTGTGTCCCCTATGACACCATTACGAGAAAACTGGACAAAATAGCATGGAATTGATGGGCATGGACAAAGAACATTTTAAATTGATTACTGGACCCAAATTCATTTTGAGCCCAAACCCAATAGCTTTATACATCAACTCTTATCAGAATCTGCTTCTGTGAAATGGGTAGCTGACATAGATAAGAAACTTAACAACATGGGCTTAACAGCTGACCAGTTCCAAACTATGTCTGCCATCAGGAATTCAAAATGAAATCAAATCTGTTTTTTTAGTCGAAAGAGAGAAACCTGGGAATGGTGCAGGAGGGGGGGAAAAGCTGCTCTCCACAGAGCCTTGGAATTGGTCCGATCAGACCATTGTGCCAACTATTTGTAACATTTTTTGTGTAACCCCAAACATCAGCATGGAGCATACACTTTGGCTCTGTTTTAACGCATCTGCCCTAACGCTATGACTCTTGGTGCAGGTATAATAACACTCCATATGAGAACAGGTTATGCCAGTGTAATATGGGCCGCTTGTTGAGACTGTTCAACATGTACTATTGAATGTCCAAATGTACGAGTCGATTCACGCTCTATATTACATCTGTCCATTGATAGAGAGCTCAAACGATGTTAGGCTACCATCTGTTATGAATTTTCTACTCAACGGTTCCTGTGATCTTGTATGTGAGAATGTTGCAAGTTTTTTGAGGAACTATTTGGTAAGGCGCAATCATTGCCTACATAGTAGCAATGGCTAAATTATTTTATGTGTGCATGAATGTTGTGAATGTTCAACGCTGTTTTAATGTATTTTAATATTTGAATGTTTCAGTTAGTAGATAAATGCACCTTTTTACTAACTCTGTAATTTATAATGCCAATAAAGGCTTTGGAATTGGATTAGCTTATGCACTCCAACATATGCCAGCTGGGTACCTTGAGCTAGTCATAGTTCTCACAGAACTCTCTCAGCCTCACCTAAGAACATAAGAACATAAGAACTAGCCTGCTGGATCAGACCAGAGTCCATCTAGTCCAGCATTCTGCTACTCGCAGTGGCCCACCAGGTGCCTTTGGGAGCTCACGTGCAGGATGTGAAAGCAATGGCCTTCTGCTGCTGCTGCTCCTGAGCACCTGGTCTGCTAAGGCATTTGCTGTCTCAGATCAAGGAGGATCAAGATTGGTAGCCATAGATCGACTTCTCCATGAATCTGTCCAAGCCCTTTTTAAAGCTATCCAGGTTAGTGGCCATCACCACCTCCTGCAGCAGCATATTCCAAACACCAATCACACGTTGCATGAAGAAGTGTTTCCTTTTATTAGTGTCTGTTGTGGGGAGAGGAAAGGAAAGGATCTTGTAAGCCACCTTGAATCTCCTTACTGGTGGAGTATAAATCCAAACCCTTCTTCTTGTTGTTGTCAAAGTAGACTGGGGGGAGGAATTAAAGCCGCCCTCCCCACTATGATGACTCTGATCCATTGCTCGCTCTCTTCTTTTTCATGCATTATATTCATGTATGCCACTGGAAATTGTGTTTCAGGAGCACGCACTATCCGCTAAGACCACCAGACCACAGCCCCGCAGTCCGGAAAATCCACAACAGTCCGATCCATAGCTTGATGAGAGCAGACCTAAGACCAGCCTAGCTTGTAACTCACCATCAGGCTTATCTTGATTTCTTGGAGAGTTAAGTTAATGCCCTTGTTTCCTTTTACGGATTGCCATCTTTCAGTCCTTTGCATCTATATGGGGAGAGGATTACTTCCACCACGCTTTTCTAATCTTCCGTGTTGACTGCCCATCTTTTTGGTTCCAGAATCATTACTACCGTCTTGGAAGATTCCAAATATGATGCAGTTATTGAATTTTAAATGAAAACTAAATTGACTGTGGGAGAAGGGGGAGAAAAATATTTCATAATGCCGTAATTTTTCCTCCGGGCACAGTTGCTACATTTTATTAGAAATAAGCAATTTTCACGGTGTCTCCAAAATGTATGGAGGAGATCTATGGGAGGGCATTAATCTGGAGGCGAAGCTTTTTACAAGCGTTTAGCATGGAAACCACGGCTTAAGGTTTGCATGTTTTCAGCATTTCTCCAGAGTCCTGTGGGGGCAATTTGTTAATTTTATGGAAAGAAAAAAAAACCTATTTGGGCTATTTCTCAATATCTTCCATCAGTCAAAAGCCTTCCCTGCAGAATCCCCAGAAAGGAGCTTTATGGAACCGTTCTGAAGTTCTCTTTGGTTTGGTGGGGAAGAATAATTATATATAGGTGGAAGCAAGTGAGTCCCATTATTACGAGGAGCTTTCTACTTCAAAAGGCTACCTGCTTCATTACTTTCAAAGAGACATGATCACATGCAAGCCCATAGCCTGCCTATGTGCCACAATTCCAGGCGGCTCTATTCAAACATGGCAGGAGGTCATCTGTTTCCTCATCATCAACAACAACTACCCAAACGATGTCACTGTTATGGTGGCCAATCTCTAGTTGGGGCCTGGAGAGCTCCCTCTACTACAGAGGTGTCCAACTCTGGTGCCCCAGCTGTTCATGGACTATGATTCCCATCAGCCCCTGCTGGCTGGGAATCATAGTCCATGAACAGCTGGGGTGCCAGACTTGGACACCCCTGCTCTACTATGACTGATCTCCCGACAGTGAGATACTGGATAGCGTCACTGGATGAAGATACTGGATAGCGTCACTGGATGCTAGGCAGTCACATCCCTTTTCTCCAGGGAACCTTGCCAGCCCTTGGTTCCCTTGGATGAAGATACTGGATGAAGATACTGGATAGCGTCACTGGATGAAGATACTGGATAGGGTCACTGGATGAAGATACTGGATAGCGTCAGAAATGTCTATTGTGACAGGTAGCTCTCCAAAGTCTCAACGAAAGGTCTTTCACATCCCCTGATTCTTTTAGCTGATAATGCCTAGGATTGAACCTGGGTCCTTCTGCATACAAAGAAGTGCTCCACCAATGAGCCTAGGGTTGCCAAACTGGAGACTGGAGATTTTCTGAAGTTACAACTGTGTTCCAAAAGACAGAGGTCAGTATGGAAATGGTACCTTCAGAGGGTGGGTGGCATGAAGCTCCTCCCCTCCTCAAGCTCCACCCCCAAATCTCTCCAATCCAATAAGATGTTCTGAAGATTTCAAGTACTGGGAATGAATGACTTCCATCAAAACCAGACATGTGTCGATATACTCTCTCCCTTTGTAGCCGTCGCAAGCTGGTGTGTTTTGATATTTTAGCGGTTCTGTTTGTGACTAATGCATTATAGCAAACTACAAGAATGTTTCTTTTGAGGGGGAGGCCCCCCTCCCCCACGCCCCTTGATCAGAACTTGTTCAGACAAAATCGGTGAACATGGGGTGCAGTTGATTACATCTCAGTACGGAAGGTGAGAAACAAGAGCTTTCCAAAAGGCAGTCTAAGCCGGGTAATCATTAGCTTCCTTGCCAGATGTAACCCTTCGAAAACAATGCACAGTGATTGCCAGGTAATTCGAGAGCGTGTCCTCTTTTCGATGACAGGGGTGCCAATAAATTGCCAAGAACGCCTCCTGGGGAGCAGAATATCACATTGTGAAAGCAGTGGCATTATCTTCTCAGGAGCTCCACTTTGGATGAGAATTCAACAGGGCAGGAGGCAAAGGAACTACCACCGTTTCTCTCAGTGGGAGGTCTGTCTCTAAGGTTGTTTGCGTTGGCGGCGGCAGGGACAACAGGTACATTTTTGATTTGCTTCATTTATACTCTGCCTTTCTCCCTGATGGGGAGCCAAAGTGGCTTTAAATTCTCTTCTGCCCTGCTTTATCCTCACAACCACCCTGTGAGGTAGGCTAGACTTACAGAGTTTGTGTCTGGCTGGCCCAATGTCCCCGGCAAGTTTCCACTGTCCCCCAAGTCCTAGTCTGACACTCAATCCATTATATCACACTTGCAAAGACGGATGTGATTGTTGGCTCTTGTGGGTTTTCTGGGCTGCGTGGCCGTGGTCTGGTAGTTTTTGCTCCTAAAGTTTCACCAGCATCCATGGCTGGCATCACCAGAGGTATGGCACAGTGAGGTGCATTTCTCTCCATGGCGCACAAGAACTTTGGGAAAAGCAGCATTTCCAGGCACAAGAGGAGGAGGAGGAGGAGGAGGAGGAGGAGGAGGCGGAGGAGGAGGAGGAGGAGGAGGAGGCGGAGGAGTTTGGATTTATATCCCCCCTTTCTCTCCTGCAGGAGATTCAAAGGGGCTTACAATCTCCTTGCCCTTCCCCCCTCACAACAAACACCCTGTGAGGTAGGTGGGGCTGAGAGAGCTCCGAGAAGCTGTGACTAGCCCAAGGTCACCCAGCTGGCGTGTGTGGGAGTGTACAGGCTAATCTGAATTCCCCAGATAAGCCTCCACAGCTCAGGCGGCAGAGCTGGGAATCAAACCCAGTTCCTCCAGATTAGATACACAAGCTCTTAACCTCCTACGCCACTGCTGCTAAGAGCAAAATGAACATTTAGCCAGATGAATATAGGTAGGGTTTGGAGAATAGATTCTATGGCATCGTCATGATCAGCCCCTGTTTTATCCTGCCTTGTTTCCTGTCTCCTGCCCGGGATGAGGGAATCTTTCTCTTCTCATGCCCCTCCCTCCTGTGCTTATGTTTTCCCGCTTTGCTTCTCAGGCTTTACCAGCTCCTTAGACCCCTGCTGTTGTAGCTCTGTCAGTAGTGTGGAATGAAGGTTGTTTTGACCTTGGTGGTGATGGAGAGGAGGTTTCTTCTTCTCGGGACCGTGGGACTGGAGGGGTGCTACCCTTCCTTGGGAACTGGTAGTCAGGGGTGGGATTACATAGCATGGGGGATGACTTGGGGTATAATGGTGACTGCAATGCTGGTTATGCTTAGATCTGGCAATAGACGCCTAAATGCTTGTTCCTGATGCTGTTTCATAATAAAGAAATCAACTGAATACAAAGTCTTGTTATTGAACAGCAGGACCGGAGCAAGGGGGAGCTGCGCCGGGGGCACATGTGCGCCCTGCGCCCTGCCACGCCCCCACCATGTCCCAGAACACCCCTGCGACACCCTGGAATCAGAGGTGGGATCCAGCAGGTTCTCACCAGTTCCCGAGAGTGGGTTACTAATTATTTGTGTGTGCCGAGAGGGGGTTACTAATTGGGTCCGCTTTTCCATCTCCACGCCCTCGCCTCCCCGAGAGGCATCCTGCCTTTGAACGTGAAGGTTCCATATAGCAATGGCGACTAATAATGTCACTCCCTGAACTGGGTTAATCCTTTCCAGGTACTGCAATTCATTGATTCTCAGCCTTTCGTACCTTTTATCTCACCAGTCTCTATCAAAGAACCTGTGTGTTCCACCATGGCTGTGTTCAGATTTGTGAGTTGGGGCATTTTCTATAATGTGAGGATGATTTAGAAATGACCTGGTGCAAAAAAAAATGGGGGGGGGGGTCATGGTTTTGCCCAGGGCTCAGGTTTGCCTAAGTACACCTCTGCCCCCTTTGCTGAGGGGTGGGGGGCTGGCAAGGGAACTTCTTACTAATATTTTTGGATCCCACCACTGCCTGGAATGCCCCCGCCACGGACCCACACCAGCGCACCCCGGGTGCATGGCACACACACTCGTTCCCTTGATGCTATGCCACTGTTGAACAGTCCAGAGCCATAACACTGTCCTCCCTGAACTCTGCCCTACCAGGCACTGTGCCCACATCTCCAGGAATTTACAACCAGCAGCTTTAGCACTGGTAGCCAAATACCTTCTGCCCTTTAGGATGTTTGATTGGATCTGTGATGGTTCAGGAAGCAGATGGGTCCTACAAGGAGAGACTTAGGGAACTGGGTAGTCCAGTTTGGTGAAGAGAAGGTGACGAGGTGACATGATAGCCGTGTTTAGATATTTGAAGGGATGTCATGTTGGGGCAGGGGGGAGCAAGGTTGTTTTCTGCTGCTCCAGAGACTAAGGCTCATTCTGCACATGCAGAATAATGCACTTTCAAACTGCTTTCAGTGCTCTTTGAAGCTGTGCAGAATAGCAAAATCCACTTGCAAACAGTTGTGAAAGTGGTTTGAAAACACATTATTTTGCGTGTGCAGAAGGGGCCTAGGACTAGGAGGAATGGGTTCAAGGTGAAGAAAAAGAGATTCCACCTAAACATCATGGAAAACTTCCTGACAATAAGGGCTGTCCGACAGTGGAATGCACTACCTCAGAGTGTGGTGGAGTCTCCTCTTTTGGAGGTTTTGAAAGAGAGTCTGGATGGCCATCTGTCAGGAGTGCTTTGATTGTGTCTTCCTGCATTGCAGGGGGTTGGACTTGATGGCCCTTGGGGTCTCTTCCAACTCTATGATTCTGTAATTCAATCAGGACACTCCTAGTTCTCCATTTCTACCTGCTCCATCAATGAAATTATGAGGTGTGCCTGGAATTTCCTTCTAGGCTCTTTAAGGCACTTGGAGCATCGGGGAAGGATCCTTTTCTTCCTCCAAGGAGGAACCATCCCCTGGCCCACAGCAGGTCCTGACAACCTAAAAAAAAAGTGGGAGTCACTGGTCCGATAAGCCACAGCAGGACTGTTTGGGTGGTGGCCCCCCATACCCAGAGGTGTATCTAGGGAAAATGTAGCCCGGTGCAAAATCTGATTTTTTTTCACACACTCCTCCACTCCATATGGGCAGCTGCCGTCCCCCGCCCCCCCCCCCCCCACGACCAAACAACGTGGGTTTTTTTGCAGGTCTTGAAGTCAGTGTATGGATCCCGGGGGGAAGGAGGAGGGACATGGGGCGATTTTCTGCCCCCCCCCCCATGACTAAATGGTCGCAGCCCAGAGACATTTGACCCCATATGTCCCCCTGGGCAGTACGCCCCTGCCCATAGTTGCTTGCCTTCTTTCCATCCCCAAATATCTTGAAAGGTTTTGCAAGCATCCTCGTTGTTACTGCTGCAACTGTACTTGATGCTCTCCTGCCTAATCGTGGCTCACAGTGATCGTTTGAGTGTTTTAAGCGTTGCCGTTTGTATTTGGATGCTTTTTTGAAACTGGGCAAGAACAGCACTGGAGTAAACAAACCATACATTATAGACAAACCGTCTCCAGGGATTTATCAGGGACTGACAACCAGAAAGAAAACAAGGACAGATGGAACCTCCACAATATGTAGATCCAGCTGAAGAACACCCTATCTATTAGACCGTCTGTCTCGCTTTGAGGTTTCCAGCGTTGGCAGGTGCGAAAGACTGATGCAAATGCTGTTCTCCATGCCTGAGCTTGCTGGAGATTCATCAAAGGTGCTTGTAACTGTTATCCACACGAGATCCAATTGAATACATCACGTCATCGCCAATGGAAATCTTAAACTGCAGTGACAAAGAGATTGCAGTTGACGGACGGGATTGCTGAGTACATAATTAAGTCCCCTGTGTGTGTCATTTGCATCCTCGCTGACGTAATTGGAAACATCTGACCAGTTTGAGCACGCAGATTTAGAGGGGATTGGGGGATAAAGAATCAAGCTTGCAAATGAGAAACATGACGACCGAATAATGTTCGTCCGTAAGATCCTCACACAATCCAGCATTGTTAGGGCATAATAACCACAGGGCTGTCGACCTCCGGGTGATGGCCGAAGGTCTCCTGCGATTAAACTGACCTCCAGGCGACAGAGATCAGTTCCTCTGCAGAAAATGGATATTTTGAAGGGTGGATTCCATGGAATTGTACCCCACCGAAATTCCTGTCTTCCCCAAACCCCACTCTCCTCAGGAGCCAAACCTTAAATCTCCAGGTATTTCCCAATCCAGAGCTGGCCACCCCAATAATCTGGCAGGAGAGTCTCAGCCTGACCAGAGTCGTTTCCCCACTTACCTGCTGCTGCACGCAACTCTCCCCAAGTAGCGCGGGGTCCCCCGGCACTCCCCACTACAGGGGCAGCGACAACGCAGCCGCCCCGACACTGCCGCTGTTGCGCCCCCTCAGTGCAAGTCATTCCTGGCACTCCTCAAAACGGTGCCTTTTGATGATTTCTGTGCAGGGGTCTTGGGGAAGCCTGGGAGCGCGCCAGAAATGATGCACGCTGGGAGTAGCACGCAGCAACCTTTGGTCGAGGTAAGTGGGGAAACGACCAAAGCTTCCGGCCATTTTTAGGTCATATCTGGCCCTTGTAACAAACGCATTTGACATCCCTGGTCTAGAGCAGGGGTCTGCAACCTGGGGCTCTCCAGATGTTCATGGACTACAAATCTCATCAGCCAATTGGCCATGCTGGCAGGGGCTGATGGGATTTGTAGTCCATGAACATCTGGAGAGCCCCAGGTTGCAGACCCCTGCTCTAGAGCAACCAAGCTAAGTTTTCTCTGTTCTGCCCCTTTTAAGAACTTTTCCTGTTTGATCAGTTTGCTCCTTGTTCAAAAGAAGCGCCTGACAAAAGCATTTGTTTTAAAATCTATATATATATTCTCCACAGCAGTGGAAAGAAAGGCACCGGCTTGCTGAAAGAAGTTATCTAAAATGAATCTCCAGCTCGGTGAATATTATAAAAGCGGCCGTCGTTTTTTCTTCACTGCCGCTCTCCCATTTACAAGGGACCCGAGAGCTCCGATTATTTCCAGAGACAAGTTCTGCTAACCGGGGGGACGGTGTGTACTTTCTCAAAAGAAAAGCCGAGGTTATCTTTCTGCTTTAGTCGGAAATTGTTTGCACCGGGCTGTGCTGGCACCTCAGCAAAAGGGCAAACTGGTGCGTAGCCACCTTCATGCTGAAGGCCACTGAAGGACAAAATGGCTGCTTCACAGGAGAATCTGTACAGCTCAGTAGTAACAGAGGCTATGGTTCAGTAATAGGGCATTTGCTTGGCGTGCAAACGTCCCAGTTTCAAACTCTGGCACCTCCAGTTAGAAGATCTGGGCACACACTTTAATGTCCCTGGGCCTAGTTCAGTCTAAGCCTGCATGGTGTGGTGGTTAAGAGCAGGTGGATTCTCATCTGCAGAACTGGGTTTGATTCCCCACTCCTCCACCTGAGTGGCGGAGGCTTATCTGGTGAACCAGATGTGTTTCTGCACTCCTACATTCCTGGGTGACCTTGGGCCAATCACAGTTCTCTCAGAACTCTCAGCCCCACCTGCCTCAGAAGGTGTCTGTTGTGGGGAGAGGAAGGGAAAGGAGCTTGTAAGCCACCCTGAGTCTCCTCACAGGAGAGAAATCCAAATTCCTCCTCCTCCTCCTCCTCCTCCTCCTCCTCTTCCTCTTCCTCTTCCTCTTCCTCTTCCTCCTCTTCCTCCTCCTCTTCTTCTTCTTCTTCTTCTTCTTCTTCTTCTTCTTCTTCTTCTTCTTCTTCTTCTTCTTCTTCTTCTTCTTCTTCTAGGCAGCTTCATGTATTCCTCTCTTCCCTCTTCTTGATGGTCTGAAAGATCCAGGGGCAGCTCTATAGTGAAGATCTTACCTGTCCCAGCCCCCGTAGCCTCCACCTGGGAGCCAAAGAATCTAGCAGACCAGGTGCTCAGGAGCAGCAGCAGCAGCAGAAGGCCATTGGTTTCACATCCTGCATGTGAGCTCCCAAAGGCACCTGGTGGGCCACTGCAAGTAGCAGAGTGCTGGACTAGATGGTCTCTGGTCTGATCCAGCAGGCTAGTTCTTATGTTCTTAAAGAATCCTTCTTATTCCTCCAGGTCACTGAAAACAGAAAGTCAAGCAACACAAGACAGTTTCAGAACTCTTCCAAAAGCGTCCAGCAACTGTGTGAGGCTGCCTGTTGACATGGCAAACCGAATGGTGGTCAAATCCTTGCTAGAGAAACATTTGTTTGCAAGGGTTCAAGAAGCCACGTGGCCTCATTTCACAAGGTCTAAGAATGCGAAAAAGCCCTGTTGGATGGTGGTCTGCTTAGGCCGGCATCTTGTTTCACAGTGAACAAACCAGGCATCGAGGACGCGGGACTTCTCTACCGAGGCCCGTTTCAGGAACTTTTCTCGTTTCATAGGTTTGCTCCTTGTTCAAAAGAAGAATGCGACGAAGCATTTGTTTTTTAAAATAATGCACAGCAGTGGAAAGAAAGGCACCGGCTCGCTGCAAGGATTTATCTAAAACGAATCTCCAACACGGTGAATATTATAAAAGCGGCCGTCGTTTTTCTTCATTGCCGCTCTCCGTTTTACAAGGGACCCGAGAGCTCCGATTATTTCCGCAGACAAATGCTGCTCAATGGGGGGACGGTGTGTTCTTTCTCAAAAGAAAAGCCGAGGTTATCTCCCTGCCTTAATCTGAAATCTTTTGGCACCATGCTGGGTTGTCACCTCAGCCAAGGGACAAACTGGTGCCTAGCCATCTTCATGCTGAAGGCCACTGAAGGAGGACATGGCTGCTTTACAGGATGTGGTATCACATCTCTGCTGAAGAAGAAGAAGAAGAAGAAGAAGAAGAAGAAGAAGAAGAAGAAGAAGAAGAAGAAGAAGAGGAGGAGGAGGAGGAGGAGGAGGAGGAGGAGGAGGAGGAGGAGGAGGAGGAGGAGTTTGGATTTATATCCCCCCCCTTTTCTCTCCTTTAGGAGACTCAAAGGGGCTTACAACCTCCTTGCCCTTCCCCCCTCACAACAAACACTCTGTGAGGTAGGTGGGGCTGAGAGAGCTCCGAGAAACTGTGACTAGCCCAAGGTCACCCAGCTGGCATGTGTGGGAGTGTACAGGCTAATCTGAATTCCCCAGATAAGCCTCCACAGCTCAGGTGGCAGAGCAGGGAATCAAACCCGGTTCCTCCATATTAGATACATGATCTCTTAACCTCCTACGCCACTGCTGCTCCTTTCCCAAAGTCCTGCCTTCCTTTCCCAAAGTCCTGCCTTCCTGGGCACCACCCCAATTCCCCAGGAATTTTTCAAGCCAGTTGGCAGCTGGCGTTCTTTTCCCTTTTGTGGCGCAAGAATGTTCCACTTCTATTTTCTGTTGCCCCAGGAAGTGAGATCAAAATGAACAGGCTGAAATTAAATCAAAAGAGTTTTCCTCTAAACGTTTCCCTCCTTAAAACCAGCTTCCTTGATAGGTGAGGACTCCCCTCCTTGTGGGGTTTTAAGCAGAGACAAGATGGCCATCCAACAGCAAGGCTGAGTCTATAAATTTAGGAAGATTATGAGAGGGTGGGCGGGAAGGATTGAGTCAATGCCTGGTTCTCGTGGCCCGGTCTCACATGCCCAGAGCAATGCCAATCGCCAGGAAGGAATTTTCTTCCAAGTCAAATTGGCCCGGGATCTGGGAGGTTGTTTCCTTCCTATGGGCATTGAGTGAGTGTCACTGGGGGAGTGGGGGTAACTATAGACAGTGGTGGGATCCAAAAATTTTAGTAACAGGTTCACATGGTGGTGGGATTCAAACAGTGGCGTAGCCCCAATGGGGCTGGGCGGCGCACGATGGGGGCATGGCTGGGCATTCTAGGGGCGGGGCATTAATAATGTCTCTGTTACTGTAAAAAACTCTTACTGTAAAAAAAAAGTTCCTAATTTCCAGCTGGTATCTTTCTGTCCATAATTTAAACTCATTCTAGCAAGTCCTATCGTCTACTGCCAACAGAAACAACGACTTCTCCTCTAATTGACTGCCTGTCGAATACTTAATACTTTCAAATTCTTAATTTTGTTTCTAGAAATCAAAAGAAGGATACTTTCCTTAAACAAGGAACTTTACCATATTTCTAAAACATGTTTTTAAAACAGCCCAACAGGGAGAATGATCCCGTTTTCTACCTTCGCTAACCAGCCACATAGGAAACGACAGGACTTTATGATTTTTGGACCCAATGGAATTTCTAACGGAAAAGCAGACCCAATTAGTAACCCTCTCTCGGCACACACAAATAATTAGTAACCCACTCTCGGGAACTGGTGAGAACCTGCTGGATCCCACCTCTGGGTATAGATAGTTGTGAATTTTCTCCATTGGGAAGGGGGTTGGATTGGATGACCCTTAGGGTGCCTTCCAGCTTTCCACTGCTAAATTCTCCTGATTAGGATTTTGAAAATGCAGCCACAGTCATTTGTATATCGTTCTGCTCGTTCCCATTAATGAAGGAAATGCCAAGATTATTTTAGCAGAACAGAGACATGAGAGCTGCCATTTTACTAATTAAACCACCCTTTCCCTCTCAACCCAGAGAATAATTACAGAAGCAAACTCTTACTCTCTTTTTTCACATGCCCCCTTTCTATTGTTTACTTTCATTCTCTCTCTCTCTTTTTTAAAGAAATACAGTGATTTATAACAAGGTGCCAGTATTAGTAATTCTTGTTAATGATGTCCATGCGCAAGTCGGGCTAGCAAAATGCAATCGCTGGGAACATAAATCTAGCCTTCCTGCTTAATTTCACATATCAGTAATAATAGTCAGGCCATTCTTCTGAAATCTGTACAAAAATATAATTACAAATGTGCCATTAAACACAGCTCTGTGGTAAAGCGGCAACAGCCCCTCTCGTCAGATTATTTGTTTCTGCATGTGGCACTTTTATCTTCAAGTCAAATGCGACAGACAGGAGAAAGAATTGAATTCCAGATAAATGACTGGTCATCTGCAACAGTCAGACAGGTAGAGTCAAGAACGAGGGTTGCCAATGTTGGAATAAGCGACTTCTGCATGCCTGGACACTGGGGGGTGCTCACCCCCCCCCCCCCCCACCCCCCCCCCCCCCCACCCCCCCCCCCCCCCACCCCCCCCCCCCCCCACCCCCCCCCCCCCCCACCCCCCCCCCCCCCCACCCCCCCCCCCCCCCACCCCCCCCCCCCCCCACCCCCCCCCCCCCCCACCCCCCCCCCCCCCCACCCCCCCCCCCCCCCACCCCCCCCCCCCCCCACCCCCCCCCCCCCCCACCCCCCCCCCCCCCCACCCCCCCCCCCCCCCACCCCCCCCCCCCCCCACCCCCCCCCCCCCCCACCCCCCCCCCCCCCCACCCCCCCCCCCCCCCACCCCCCCCCCCCCCCACCCCCCCCCCCCCCCACCCCCCCCCCCCCCCACCCCCCCCCCCCCCCACCCCCCCCCCCCCCCACCCCCCCCCCCCCCCACCCCCCCCCCCCCCCACCCCCCCCCCCCCCCACCCCCCCCCCCCCCCACCCCCCCCCCCCCCCACCCCCCCCCCCCCCCACCCCCCCCCCCCCCCACCCCCCCCCCCCCCCACCCCCCCCCCCCCCCACCCCCCCCCCCCCCCACCCCCCCCCCCCCCCACCCCCCCCCCCCCCCACCCCCCCCCCCCCCCACCCCCCCCCCCCCCCACCCCCCCCCCCCCCCACCCCCCCCCCCCCCCACCCCCCCCCCCCCCCACCCCCCCCCCCCCCCACCCCCCCCCCCCCCCACCCCCCCCCCCCCCCACCCCCCCCCCCCCCCACCCCCCCCCCCCCCCACCCCCCCCCCCCCCCACCCCCCCCCCCCCCCACCCCCCCCCCCCCCCACCCCCCCCCCCCCCCACCCCCCCCCCCCCCCACCCCCCCCCCCCCCCACCCCCCCCCCCCCCCACCCCCCCCCCCCCCCACCCCCCCCCCCCCCCACCCCCCCCCCCCCCCACCCCCCCCCCCCCCCACCCCCCCCCCCCCCCACCCCCCCCCCCCCCCACCCCCCCCCCCCCCCACCCCCCCCCCCCCCCACCCCCCCCCCCCCCCACCCCCCCCCCCCCCCACCCCCCCCCCCCCCCACCCCCCCCCCCCCCCACCCCCCCCCCCCCCCACCCCCCCCCCCCCCCACCCCCCCCCCCCCCCACCCCCCCCCCCCCCCACCCCCCCCCCCCCCCACCCCCCCCCCCCCCCACCCCCCCCCCCCCCCACCCCCCCCCCCCCCCACCCCCCCCCCCCCCCACCCCCCCCCCCCCCCACCCCCCCCCCCCCCCACCCCCCCCCCCCCCCACCCCCCCCCCCCCCCACCCCCCCCCCCCCCCACCCCCCCCCCCCCCCACCCCCCCCCCCCCCCACCCCCCCCCCCCCCCACCCCCCCCCCCCCCCACCCCCCCCCCCCCCCACCCCCCCCCCCCCCCACCCCCCCCCCCCCCCACCCCCCCCCCCCCCCACCCCCCCCCCCCCCCACCCCCCCCCCCCCCCACCCCCCCCCCCCCCCACCCCCCCCCCCCCCCACCCCCCCCCCCCCCCACCCCCCCCCCCCCCCACCCCCCCCCCCCCCCACCCCCCCCCCCCCCCACCCCCCCCCCCCCCCACCCCCCCCCCCCCCCACCCCCCCCCCCCCCCACCCCCCCCCCCCCCCACCCCCCCCCCCCCCCACCCCCCCCCCCCCCCACCCCCCCCCCCCCCCACCCCCCCCCCCCCCCACCCCCCCCCCCCCCCACCCCCCCCCCCCCCCACCCCCCCCCCCCCCCACCCCCCCCCCCCCCCACCCCCCCCCCCCCCCACCCCCCCCCCCCCCCACCCCCCCCCCCCCCCACCCCCCCCCCCCCCCACCCCCCCCCCCCCCCACCCCCCCCCCCCCCCACCCCCCCCCCCCCCCACCCCCCCCCCCCCCCACCCCCCCCCCCCCCCACCCCCCCCCCCCCCCACCCCCCCCCCCCCCCACCCCCCCCCCCCCCCACCCCCCCCCCCCCCCACCCCCCCCCCCCCCCACCCCCCCCCCCCCCCACCCCCCCCCCCCCCCACCCCCCCCCCCCCCCACCCCCCCCCCCCCCCACCCCCCCCCCCCCCCACCCCCCCCCCCCCCCACCCCCCCCCCCCCCCACCCCCCCCCCCCCCCACCCCCCCCCCCCCCCACCCCCCCCCCCCCCCACCCCCCCCCCCCCCCACCCCCCCCCCCCCCCACCCCCCCCCCCCCCCACCCCCCCCCCCCCCCACCCCCCCCCCCCCCCACCCCCCCCCCCCCCCACCCCCCCCCCCCCCCACCCCCCCCCCCCCCCACCCCCCCCCCCCCCCACCCCCCCCCCCCCCCACCCCCCCCCCCCCCCACCCCCCCCCCCCCCCACCCCCCCCCCCCCCCACCCCCCCCCCCCCCCACCCCCCCCCCCCCCCACCCCCCCCCCCCCCCACCCCCCCCCCCCCCCACCCCCCCCCCCCCCCACCCCCCCCCCCCCCCACCCCCCCCCCCCCCCACCCCCCCCCCCCCCCACCCCCCCCCCCCCCCACCCCCCCCCCCCCCCACCCCCCCCCCCCCCCACCCCCCCCCCCCCCCACCCCCCCCCCCCCCCACCCCCCCCCCCCCCCACCCCCCCCCCCCCCCACCCCCCCCCCCCCCCACCCCCCCCCCCCCCCACCCCCCCCCCCCCCCACCCCCCCCCCCCCCCACCCCCCCCCCCCCCCACCCCCCCCCCCCCCCACCCCCCCCCCCCCCCACCCCCCCCCCCCCCCACCCCCCCCCCCCCCCACCCCCCCCCCCCCCCACCCCCCCCCCCCCCCACCCCCCCCCCCCCCCACCCCCCCCCCCCCCCACCCCCCCCCCCCCCCACCCCCCCCCCCCCCCACCCCCCCCCCCCCCCACCCCCCCCCCCCCCCACCCCCCCCCCCCCCCACCCCCCCCCCCCCCCACCCCCCCCCCCCCCCACCCCCCCCCCCCCCCACCCCCCCCCCCCCCCACCCCCCCCCCCCCCCACCCCCCCCCCCCCCCACCCCCCCCCCCCCCCACCCCCCCCCCCCCCCACCCCCCCCCCCCCCCACCCCCCCCCCCCCCCACCCCCCCCCCCCCCCACCCCCCCCCCCCCCCACCCCCCCCCCCCCCCACCCCCCCCCCCCCCCACCCCCCCCCCCCCCCACCCCCCCCCCCCCCCACCCCCCCCCCCCCCCACCCCCCCCCCCCCCCACCCCCCCCCCCCCCCACCCCCCCCCCCCCCCACCCCCCCCCCCCCCCACCCCCCCCCCCCCCCACCCCCCCCCCCCCCCACCCCCCCCCCCCCCCACCCCCCCCCCCCCCCACCCCCCCCCCCCCCCACCCCCCCCCCCCCCCACCCCCCCCCCCCCCCACCCCCCCCCCCCCCCACCCCCCCCCCCCCCCACCCCCCCCCCCCCCCACCCCCCCCCCCCCCCACCCCCCCCCCCCCCCACCCCCCCCCCCCCCCACCCCCCCCCCCCCCCACCCCCCCCCCCCCCCACCCCCCCCCCCCCCCACCCCCCCCCCCCCCCACCCCCCCCCCCCCCCACCCCCCCCCCCCCCCACCCCCCCCCCCCCCCACCCCCCCCCCCCCCCACCCCCCCCCCCCCCCACCCCCCCCCCCCCCCACCCCCCCCCCCCCCCACCCCCCCCCCCCCCCACCCCCCCCCCCCCCCACCCCCCCCCCCCCCCACCCCCCCCCCCCCCCACCCCCCCCCCCCCCCACCCCCCCCCCCCCCCACCCCCCCCCCCCCCCACCCCCCCCCCCCCCCACCCCCCCCCCCCCCCACCCCCCCCCCCCCCCACCCCCCCCCCCCCCCACCCCCCCCCCCCCCCACCCCCCCCCCCCCCCACCCCCCCCCCCCCCCACCCCCCCCCCCCCCCACCCCCCCCCCCCCCCACCCCCCCCCCCCCCCACCCCCCCCCCCCCCCACCCCCCCCCCCCCCCACCCCCCCCCCCCCCCACCCCCCCCCCCCCCCACCCCCCCCCCCCCCCACCCCCCCCCCCCCCCACCCCCCCCCCCCCCCACCCCCCCCCCCCCCCACCCCCCCCCCCCCCCACCCCCCCCCCCCCCCACCCCCCCCCCCCCCCACCCCCCCCCCCCCCCACCCCCCCCCCCCCCCACCCCCCCCCCCCCCCACCCCCCCCCCCCCCCACCCCCCCCCCCCCCCACCCCCCCCCCCCCCCACCCCCCCCCCCCCCCACCCCCCCCCCCCCCCACCCCCCCCCCCCCCCACCCCCCCCCCCCCCCACCCCCCCCCCCCCCCACCCCCCCCCCCCCCCACCCCCCCCCCCCCCCACCCCCCCCCCCCCCCACCCCCCCCCCCCCCCACCCCCCCCCCCCCCCACCCCCCCCCCCCCCCACCCCCCCCCCCCCCCACCCCCCCCCCCCCCCACCCCCCCCCCCCCCCACCCCCCCCCCCCCCCACCCCCCCCCCCCCCCACCCCCCCCCCCCCCCACCCCCCCCCCCCCCCACCCCCCCCCCCCCCCACCCCCCCCCCCCCCCACCCCCCCCCCCCCCCACCCCCCCCCCCCCCCACCCCCCCCCCCCCCCACCCCCCCCCCCCCCCACCCCCCCCCCCCCCCACCCCCCCCCCCCCCCACCCCCCCCCCCCCCCACCCCCCCCCCCCCCCACCCCCCCCCCCCCCCACCCCCCCCCCCCCCCACCCCCCCCCCCCCCCACCCCCCCCCCCCCCCACCCCCCCCCCCCCCCACCCCCCCCCCCCCCCACCCCCCCCCCCCCCCACCCCCCCCCCCCCCCACCCCCCCCCCCCCCCACCCCCCCCCCCCCCCACCCCCCCCCCCCCCCACCCCCCCCCCCCCCCACCCCCCCCCCCCCCCCCCCCCCCCCCCCCCCACCCCCCCCCCCCCCCACCCCCCCCCCCCCCCGCCCCCCCCCCCCCCGACCCCCCCCCCCCCCGGCACCCCCCGCCCCCCCCCCCCCAGCCTCCTCCCAACCCCCCCCCCCCCCCCGCCCCCTCCCCCCCCCCCCCCCCCCCGCCCCCCCCCCACCCCCCTCACCCCCCCCCCCCCCCCCCTTCCCACCCCCCCCCCCCCCCCCCCCCCCCCCCCCCCACCCCCCCCCCCCCCCACCCCCAAGCCCGGAAACCACACAGCACCCCAGTGATTCCGGCCGTGAAAGCCTTCGACAGAACATTACATTATTTTTAAGTATTATTTTTTTCCCTTGGGCAACAGGAATTGGACACAGGGAATTCCCTGGCCCAACCAGGGGCTTGGCAGTCCTGACCGGTACCCTAGTAAGGCAAAGGAGGAATGAATGTATAGCTATAAGATTTGCTGGCAGGACTCTTGAAAATGTAATGCCCAGGAATGGCTTCTCACAATCAACCTTTCGGAAAATCAGTTGCTGAATGCAGCACTCCGGCATTTCAGATTTCTGGCTCTCCTGTGGATTCGAAAGAAAGATTGGGAGGCCGTGCTACACACGAGGTCGATTGTTTAAGGATGCTGGGGGATTTGGCACGAGTCCCCGTATAAAGGCTGGAGGCCAGCCTCACCAAGGAGTACCTTGTGCCAAAAACCGGTCCCCTGACAACCCAGACTGTGCTTGGTAACGGCCATTGAACTCGTTCCATTAACTTTTGCTGGAAGGCTGCTGACGCCGTTCAGATGGAGCGGCGCAGAACTGGCAGAGTCCAAACGAATTACAGAATAGCAGCAAGGCCCCGAGAGAGACACAAAAAAGGGGGAAGGAGAGTCCTACGCTTTGCTGCAGCGGGGTGTCAGGAACAATTGGACTTGAAAGATCTTTTCAGATGTTACCGTCAGGCATAATAGAATCCAACCAACTGTGCGTAATAGAAGTAGGTAGCATGCTGCCTGTGGTCCTCCCGATATTACTTGCGATTCTTAGCTACTGCACGACACCAGCTCTTTAGGGCCACATATCTACCAAGGAATTCCAGTCCAAGGTCAACAGGGAGGTCTGTTCTCTCTTCCCAGAAAGAACGTTGAGGCCAAGGGTGAGACCCAAATCCTCACACCTCTGCTGGTATCATGGGGACCACGGCAGAAGTGCCAGCAATGGATCTTGGCTTGCTTCCTCAGCCAGTTCTTCTGAGTAGAGTGGCCCTCACAGTGTGGCTCAGGCCCTTTCCCCACTTACCTTAAGCTCCGCGCTACTCTCCTCAAGTAGCGCGGGGTCCCGGGGCACTCCCCACTACAGGGGCGGCGACAACGCAGCCGCCCTGACGCTGCCGCTCTCGTGCCTCCTCAGCGCACGGCATCCCTGGCGCTCCTCGAAACGGCGCCTTTTGATGACCCCGCGCAGAGTGTGGGGTCGTGGGGACGCCCAGGCGCACGCCAGAGATGCCGCATGCTGAGAGTAGCGCGCAGCAAAGGGCAGGAAAGGTAAGTGGGGAAACGCCCTCAGAGAACCACTGGAGTCACTCAGTCTGGGTTATTTCTTGAGCTATTTTAACTCCCGCCATCCACCTGTGCTTTAAGCTCTCAGAAGTTTGAATGGGCTGATTTCTCCTTCCTCCCTTCAAGTGACTCTTTGCAATTTTCAACATTACATCCATTTGAAGGCATATTTAGGCCTCATCATGCCCTGTTTTGATGGTTTGGCCAAGTAAGACTGTCTAAGAATACAAACAAGAAATCCAAACTCTATCTCCAAATCTCCAGGAATTTCCCAACATAAAGCTAGAAACTTTACCTCTCCCAGTGGCAATGGGGGACAAGGAAACCCTAACCTTTCCCCCTTCATGGACTCAAGAAGAAGAGGAAGAGGAGGAGTTTGGATTTATACCCCACTTTTCTCTCCTGTAAGGAGACTCAAGGTGACTTACAAGCTCCTTTCCCTTCCTCTCCCCACAACAGACACCTGGTGAGGTGGGTGGGGCTGAGAGAGTTCTGAAGAATCGTGACTAGCCCAAGGACACACAGCAGGAATGTAGGAGTGCAGAAACACATCTGGTTCACCAGAGTAGCCTCTGCCACTCAGGTGGAGAAGTGAAGAATCAAACCCGGTTCTCCAGATTAAAACCCACCTGCTCTTAACCACTACACCACACTGGCTCTAGAATCCCGAGGCTGATCCCAGCTTGTTCCCAGCTGGGAAACAGCTTGCCTGCCCTTTCTTGTACCAGTGTATTCATTGAAAATGCTGGGGGGAAGAATTAGGACTAATAAAAGGAAACACTTCTTCACGCAACGTGTGATTGGTGTTTGGAACATGCTGCCACAGGAGGTGGTGATGGCCACTAACCTGGATAGCTTTAGAAAGGGCTTGGACAGATTTATGGAGGAGAAGTCGATCTATGGCTACCAATCTTGATCCTTCTTGATCTGAGGTTGCAAATGCCTTAGCAGGAGCAGCAGCAGCAGCAGCAGAAGGCCCTTGCTTTCACATCCTGCACGTGAGCTCCCAAAGACACCTGGTGGGCCACTGTGAGTAGCAGAGTGCTGGACTAGATGGACTCTGGTCTGATCCAGCAGGTTAGTTCTTATGTTCTTATGTGTACCCTCTGGCTTCCAAGCACAGTCTAGCTACTGGGTTCCAAATGTTTCAGTATTTCCAGCCCTACATTAATTGGGATCTGTCAACATGACCATCTGGGTGGGAGACACCCACTGAGCAGAATGTCTTGCTCCATGGCACATATCCTTTTATTTTCCCTCCCCCTCCCCATAAGTATTTAAATTTATGACTTTCCTCCCTGCTGCTTTTGCTCCCCCCCCCCCAAGAAACACCACCCAGCTTTCCCCATCAAAGAACAATACTGGAAATCCCACCCCCCCCACCCCCCCACCCCCCGCCGCTCACTCCAAGTGTTTCATTCCCGCTTAACCAACAACGCATATATTTGTAACTTGGAAACAGCAACAAAATGGGTCAAGGATCTTTTCTTTTTCTTTTGCTGTACAATAAAACTAGATTGCTGTGATTTTATCTCATCAGATTTGCCAGATGCATAATTGCTTCTCAAGGTTACTTTCTATTTCCTGCCTAATGGATAAATGAACGGCCAATCTTGTTTCCTCCTCTCCCCCCGCCCCCACGTTATTGGCTGGAATCCAAATCTGTTAGGAGCATCTCTTGATCTGATAAGTGACCCAACCTCTCGGGTTTAGTCTAGGTGTTGTGAATGAATGGAATAGCTTTTTCACAGTGTCCTTGAGGATTGTGGAAGGGATTTGAAAACGGGGGTGGAGTTAGAAGCTGGCAAATACAGTCCCCCATGCATGTTGGAGGAGACTGGATAATGTCGGGACTCCAACGGGTGTTCCACGATGCCTGCGGAGATCTATTTGGTGTAAATTCACCGCACCAGTCATGGGCTTCTTATTCTGCGCATACCAAAGAGGAAAGGGCAGCCCTTGCCTGAGGCACAGAATGCCCAAGGGACCAAAGAGATACATGCCAGGACATAGTAAATATATTGACTCGGAGGTTATTTGAATTAAACGCTCCAATTTTTTAACAGCTTCCTCTGATAACGAAAGGGCTGGAGAAAGTCAATCAAAATGTAATTCTCCGATTTATCTCCCCGGGGGCAAAAGGCACAAATCTGGAAGGATTTCATTCTTTAATGCAAATAAAGACCCCAGTTAACTCTCTTTGTCACTTTCTCATTGAATGGTAAGTCAGCCATGCGCTCCCATTGTCTGCCTGAGCGAGTTCTGTATCTTTCAATAAATGGCCTGAGGCGGTGAGTTATGGGAAGAAGAAAAAGAAGGAGGAGGAGAAGAGTTTGGATCCATACCCCACCTTTCTCTCCTGTAAGGAGACTCAAGGTGGTTTACAAGCTCCTTTCCCTTCCTCTCCCCACAACAGACCCCTGGTGAGGTGGGTGGGGCTGAGAGAGCTTCGAAGAACTGTGACGAGCCCAAGGTCACCCAGCAGGAACGTAGGAGTGTGGAAACGCATCTGGTTCACCAGATAAGCCTCTGCCACTCAGGTGCAGGAGTGGGGAATCAAACCCGGTTCTCCAGATTAGAATCCACCTGCTCTTAACCACTACACCACGCTAGCTTTCTGTGGAAGAACTGTGGAAGAAATCACACTAGGCAGGCCCTTTGGGACTCGCACCTCTGCCCTAAATTGGACAGCCCAGGTCCAGTTGTCAGATGTCAGAAGAGAAGTAGGGTCAGCCCTAATTACTAGTTGGATGGGAGACCACCAAAGAAGACCAGGGTTGTAGGCCACCATCTCTGCATGACTCTTGCCTTTGTAGCCCCCATGGATCACCATAAAAAGGCTGGGACTGGATGGTCCTTTCCACCATCATGAAAGGCGTCAGTAGCAAAGTCTTTTCTTAGGGCTGCCAGCTGTGAGTCAGGAAATCCCTGGATATTTTGTGGATGGAGCCTGCGGAGACAGGGTTTATGGAGGGTGGGGAGCCTTATTTATTTATTTGTTTATTACATTTATATACCGCCCTCCCCGAAGGCTCAGGGCGGTTTCCAGCAAGAATAAAAGTTTAAGACATCGTATATATAATTTAATTAAAATACATAAAATACTAAACTATAGATGGCTTCAGCTATTCTATTCCCCTTTTTATGAACCCACGGGAGGCCAGATGTTTTCTTTTTATGGCAGTTGACATCATCCCGGCTGACCAAACGCCAAACGCCTGGCGGAACAGGCCCGTTTTACAGGCCCTGCGGAAACTTTGTAAATCCCGCAGGGCCCTGATCTCACCTGGAAGCCTGTTCCACCAGGTAGGGGCCAGAGCTGTAAAGGCCCTGGCCCTTGTAGAGGCCAGCCGGATCGCCTTGGGGCCAGGGATCACCAGTAGGTCCGCCTCTGATGAACGGAGGGGCCTAGCTGGACATAATATCATACAGTCCAACCTTCAAAACACCTTCCTTTCTGCACTTTTCCCAAGCCTGCTTTGCATATGAGCTTTCAGGGAAGTTGGGTGGTGGGGCGTGGATTTGCTTTGGGGTGGTAGAGATGGGATACCCCCTACCCTGCGAGTCTCATGGGCTGGCTTCCCACTCATTCTAACTTTTAGTGGAGATTGTAACCAGAGGTGGGATCCAGCAAGTTCTCACCAGTTCCCGAGAGTGGATTACTAATTATTTGTGTGTGCCGAGAGGGGGTTACTAATTGGGTCTGCTTTTCCGCTAGAAATTCCATTAGGTCCAAAAATCATAAAGTCCTGTTGTTTCCTATGTGGCTGGTTAGCGAAGGTAGAAAACGGGATAATTCTCCCTGTTGGGCTGTTTTAAAAACATGTTTTAGAAATATGGTAAAGTTCCTTGTTTCAGGAAAGTATCCTTCTTTTGATTTCTAGAAACAAAATTAAGTATTTGAAAGTATTAAGTATTCGACAGGCAGTCAATTAGAGGAGAAGTAGTAGTTTCTGTTGGCAGTAGACAATAGGACTTGCTATAATGAGTTTAAATTATAGAACGAAAGATACCAGCTGGAAATTAGGAACATTTTTTTACAGTAAGAGTTTTTTACAGTAACAGAAAAATTATTAATGCCCCGCCCCCGGAGTGCCCGGCCACGCCCCCGTCGTGCCCCGCCCATCCCCATTGGCGCTACGCCACTGTTTGAATCCCACCACCATGGGAACCTGTTACCAAAATTTTTGGATCCCACCACTGATTGTAACTATAGCAAACCGGCACTGACCAATTATTTTAGCCTGCTCCACCCAAGCACCACATTTGTCCAAAGTTCTCGTGGACTTTGTTGATCTTCACCTACCCATTAGCAGTGCTGGAAAGAAAGAAGCCCGCTTTCATCCCTGCTGGATTGTGACCTCCGCCATTAGCAACTTTAATAGAGAAACCAACTGGGGTAGTCATTAATTTCCCGGAGTTCCGTGCACTTTTGCCTCCTTCGCTTACAGTCAGAGATGAAGGCGTGCATTCATCACTGCCGGAGCGGGTTTAAATATCAAAATGCTTGATGAATTTACACTCAGCTGGCCGGAAGCGATGGCGTGATTGCGGCATTTTATAATCATCAAGACTTCTTTCTCTGAGCAGAATTCATTTGCATGGGCAATGAGGGGTTGTTTTTTTCGCTAAGTTACTGCCCGTAACTTTGCCGTGCTTCAGGGAAGAAACACGAAAATGAGAAGAACCACACCCTGAGGATTTTTTATTTGCAGGAATGGTTCCCATTCTGCACACACCCACCTATTTAACTGAAGACTGAGCTGAAATAGGGGGGGGGGGGTTGTAAAAAAAAGAATTCACCCCTTTTGAAATGTTCCCTGGCTTGCAGAGCGACTGTAACTCAGCTCTTCCCTCCCCAAAATCTGATTTAAGAGCCTACGAATTTGGGGACAATTCAAAGGGACTGTAAAACTATTTTGGAACCAGAGCAAAGGCTTTTCTGCATTCTCATTTTCCTTACTAGGAGCGTACACCGCTTTTTAACAGTATTTTTTGGGTTCAGATGTAATAGACCCATTTTTTAAAAAAAAAATTAAAAGCCAAATATCTATACCGAAAGGGTGTTTAAAGGCTTTTTTTCAATTATCTGAAAAATTGGGGTCTATTAAACCCTACAGGAAATTTTAGAGAGGCTCTGGGGGTTTGGTTTTTTTAAGGTAGAGTCACCAAAACTGTGACGTAGCTTCATGTGATTCTCTTTAGAAGAACCCCCAAGTTTGGTAAACCTTGGGTCAGGGGGTCCAATTTTATGGCCCCCCCCCAAATGCCAGTTCTAGCTTGGGAAATGCCTGGAGATTTGGGGGGTACAGCCTGAGTGTGGGGTGGGGTTTGAGTTTGGGGAGGAACCTCAGTGGGGAATGATGCCACCACCCTCCAAAGCAGTCATGCTCCCCAGGGAAAGCAAGTTCTGTTACTTGGAGATCGGTTATAATTCTGGGGATCTCCAGGCCCCACCTGGAAGTTGGCAACCCTGGAGGTTGTGCTTAAGAAATAAGCAGCATTGCCCTTTAAGGAACCAAAAGGCCAGAAGAAAAGCAAGCGACAGCATTCTCAACCTAATTGGGGATTCACTCCGAGAGGCTGCTCCCTTTGAAGCTATAGTGTTTGCACAATGCCTCAACCTGCCCACCACGGAGTTCTGGTCCTGGTCATTCCCCAGGGCACAGGTGTCAAACTCGCGGCCCTCCAGATGTTATGGACTACAGTTCCCATCATCCCCTGCCAGCATGATGCTGGCAGGGGATGATCGGAACTGTAGTCCATAACATCTGGAGGGCCGCGAGTTTGACACCTGTGCCCCAGGGCTTTCAAACCCCATGAAAGGAGATCTCCGCTTCCTTGATATTCAGTGCTGCTGTGCACCTGATGCGGGTGGGGGCCAGGATGTCCTTCTAGAAACTGAGATGTCACTGAAAGGTCATGCCACTGCCAAACTGCTTACTGGTTCCACAGAAGTGTGCGAATATCCCTTTGCTGAAGATTTGCTAGTTCTGTTTTGAAGAAGGTCCATGTTTTCCCAGTCTCACTGATGCCCAAACTTCACAATCCCGAACCTCTGCATTCTCAGCACTAAGCCTTGGCAGGTGGCCGGTTAAAAAACATGCTACAAAGTCTTTGTGTTCCTTGCCTGGATGAAATTTTTTAGATGTTAAACATGGGTGCGTCTCATTCAATTCATGAATCAGATTCCATCCCGGATCAGATTGCCCCGTGAAAGACTCCTCATTGCCTGAGTTTGAATGTCTATCTTAGCATCCCACTGTGGGCTTGCCTGAATCTCTTGTGATTTGTGGCCTTGAACATCTTCTGCAGTTTGCAGGGCGGGTGGAGGTTTTGCAGAATGAGCACGGAGGAATTTGCTTCTCTTGTGTTGAGCCCCTCCTCCGCCATTCTCTAAAGCAGGATATTTTTAGAACTCTTTCACTGCTTCCAGGCATGGCAGTCATGGCTTAGAGAAAAGTATGTTGGTTGGTTGGTTGCTAGGTATGCCAAAAGTGCAGGTGGCCAAAAGGTTAAAGGAAATCATTTGGTAATAGTGTTTTGGAGGAGGAGGAGGAGGAGGAGGAGGAGGAGGAGGAGGAGGAGGAGGAGGAGGAGGAGGAGGAGGAGTTTGAATTTATATCCCCCCAGGATAGGCTGACCAGACGTCCCGCTTTTGGCGGGACAGTCCTGTCTTAAAACAATTTGTCCTGCATCCCGCGGGTTTTTTCAAGTGTCCCGATTTTTGGAAGGCTGCCGCACTGCCTTCTGGGGCGCAAGGGGCAGCCTCCTGCGCGTGCGGCCGCAGGAGCGCACGGCCTTCTGGGGTGCTCCCGTTTCCCGCCCTGTGACATTCCCGCCTACCCGCCCGTCCTGGTTCACAAAGGTGACCATCTGGTCACCTTACCCCAGGAGGAGGAGGAGTTGGAGTTTGAATTTATATCCCCCTTTCTCTCCTATAAGGAGACTCAAAGGGGCTTACAATCTCCTTTTCTTCCCCCCTCACAACAAACACCCTGTGAGGTAGGTGGGGCTGAGAGAGCTCCGAAGAACTGTGACTAGCCCAAGGTCACCCAGCTGGCATGTGCTGGAGTGCACAGGCTAATCTAGTTCATCAGATAAGCCTCCACAGCTCAAGCGGCAGAGTGGGAAATCAAACCCGGTTCTCCAGATTACAGCGCCCCTGCTCTTAACCACTACACCATGCTGTAGCATTTGGGAACATCCCACAAGCTACGAGTTGGCCCAGCAAAGGCAGACGTCGACACGTCCTACTGGGAAATGAAAATTGATTAGGCATGAATTAATATTCCGATGAATAACTGACATCTGTGAAAAAGCGGCGTGTTCATTGATATCTAATTTGCTGCAGTTAATTTGCTCAATGCCAATTAGGAGCCCGAACATTCCTTATCGCCACCTTCTATTATTCTCCAAATCTCATTACACATTTCCGCGTTGCTTATGTAACGATGGCTTAATTACATGGCAGCTAAATTTATACCCCGGTGCCCGACGGATTGCTCTTAAGACAGCTTCCTCAGATCAACAGGAGATAATTGCTACGTGCTCGCTTTAATGAAGGCAAATGATAGATTTGGCGTTTGGTCTTGACCTACAAAGTGATAGTTGCCTCTGGAGGAGAAGGGAATTTGGCCATCCAGCTCCATCAGGAATCGAGTTCTCCTCCAAGGTTTTTCCCCCAAATAAATAAAAAAATTAGTGAATATTTTATAACACAACTAACCATACAGCTGAGAATGGTTTATAGGCAAAACTCAACAGGTCTCTGCCTCCTAAGGTCTTCCAATCTGCACCAGAAAATAAAGAAAATACTGCTTTATTCAATGAGTAATTAAACTGTGGAATTCATTGGCTAGGCAGGTAATGAATTGCCATAAGAATAAATACAAGGGCATTCAACATATTTATGTAGGAGATCTCCGTCAATGGTACCCTTCTCTGTTGCACAGAAAGATGATAAGTTTGATCAGTTGAGGTGCAGAGGTTGAGAAAAGTATATGTTTCCACATTAGAATATAGAGAATTATCATTCATTTTTATGTGCTGCCTTGGTCAAAACCACTATTTTGTGCATTACTGACATTGGTAACTTGATATAAGAACATTTATAGTTCATTGAACAACTATCATCAAAGATTCCATCAAATGGGGGGCAGGGATAGGTAGGTACTTGGATCCAGGTGGAGCATTGTACAACAAAGAAAATCTGACATGTTTTGTTCTGTGATGGAGGACTATACAATCCTAGAAGAAGAAGAAGAAGAAGAAGAAGAAGAAGAAGAAGAAGAAGAAGAAGAAGAAGAAGAAGAAGAAGAAGAAGAAGAAGAAGAAGAAGAGGAGGAGGAGGAGGAGGAGGAGGAGGAGGAGGAGGAGGAGTTTGGATTTCTATCCCCCCTTTCTCTCCTGCAGGAGACTCAAAGGGGCTGACAATCTCCTTGCCCTTCCCCCCTCACAACAAACACCCTGTGAGGTAGGTGTGGCTGAGAGAGCTCCAAGAAGCTGTGACTAGCCTAAGGTCACCCAGCTGGCGTGTGTGGGAGTGCACAGGCTAATCTGAATTCCCCAGATAAACCTCCACAGCTCAGGCGGCAGAGCTGGGAATCAAACCCGGTTCCTCCAGATTAGATACATGAGCTCTTAACCTCCTACGCCACTGCTGCTCCTATTATCATCTTTCTGTGGAACAGAGTATAGTCAAGGTTGCTGAAGTGAGCCTTCAAATCCAGAGGCTGCAAACCTCTGAATACCAGTGTTAGGAAGCAGCATCAAGGGAAAAACTTTGCCTTTTTGCATTATTTGCTGCTCTCCGGGAAAGCTGACCGGATGCTGTGTGAACCAGGATACTGGACTAGTCTGACCCTGGTCTGACCCTGCAGAATCTTTTTACACACAGAAGAGTAGGGAGAGAGAAACATTGTTAAATGGACAGAATGCTTGTCTGCAGTAGGCAATGAAGATGGCTGGGGAAACCGTGACAATGCAGAAAAGTTGAGGCAACTTTTCCTGCAAAATAAGGAACAAAGTAGGCACCCCCTTTTCCTGGCCAGCTTCTACCAGCCCACTTGCTTCTGAAAGACAACCTTTCCATTGAAAAGGGGAAGGGTATACACATTCCCTAAATAAATAAGTAGGAACCTGCTACAGGAAGGTTTCTTGGACACTGGCATTATACATTTCCTCTTCCTGGCTGTTGATTAATTTATGCACGGAATTGTGGGATTTGTCGTTTTCTCTGCAGCCTGAATTGGACGGGAAGGTAGAAAAGACAAAATATCGTCAAACAGTATGTTCGTTTTAAAAGGCAACCTGTTAAGCAGAGGTCGTGGCTGAAAAGTTCAAGAGGTACTATGAGAGTTATGCATGACCTCACTGACAGAGATGTTGTGATTGGCTCAGCCTTCGTGGCAGCCATTTTGTGGTTGATTCTGCCTGGATGGTATGCATTATTACTACACAGAAAGCATCCAGACACAATAATACATACAGTCCAGTGAACACTGCTTTGGGGTGCTGTGTGGTTTCTGGGCTGTATGGCCCTGTTCTAGCAGCATTCTCTCCTGACGTTTCGCCTGCATCTGTGGCTGGCATCTTCAGAGGATCTGAGGATCTTCAGATCCTCTGAAGATGCCAGCCTAGGCTCTGGCAGAAAATGCTACTTAAATAGCCAAGAAACCACACCAATGTTGACCGTGAAAATATGCGACAATACGTGAACACTACTTTTTTTGCAATATTTTACCAATGCACACATAGGAATTCATGAGGGAGAATTGCAAATGAAATTAATTTTTAAAACTTTTCTCCTAGGAATTTAGGAAGAACGGTTTGCTGAACAGTAAATAAATGTAATAAGAGAAACCATCCCATCCCTAGAGATGGCTTTAGAGAAGGCTTGTACTTTGAAAATCGGCCAAGCTAATCTTCAGGTTGTGCCAACGTTATCCGTGAGTTGTAATCTTGACAGCAATCCAGGCAATGTTCATCCATCAACTGAGTTCTCTTGAAGATTAGAACTCTTGGAAAGAAGACAGTCAATAGATTGTCAGCATAAGGCAAAGAGATTTGGAAGAAGATAGTTTCTGAAATCAGCAGAGCTCTCTCTGTTCAATATTGTGCGCTTGAAAGTTTGTTCAACATGGCAAGATTTTTCCTCTCTTTCTCCCAATCTGACAGCATTTGTTACATCTTCCTCCAATATGTGACCTACTTGTAGCAAAGGATAGTCAATATCCATTAACTTCTCTCTCTTGTACAGTCGATAGTTTGTTCCTTTAATTCCACTCCTCTCACTGCTTTCCCGGGGAAGTTTCTGAACATATAGTTGAAATGATTTTTTAACTCATGTTTTTATTAATATGGTCAAATGTACACTGGGCTTCTCAGCTCCATCTTGAAAATGCAGAAGATGTTAGTAATTAGGGTTGTCGGCTGCAGGTTGGGAAATACCTGCAGGTTTGGGGGTTGGAGCCCAACCAGGTGGGGTTCGGAGAGCGGAAAGACTTCAATGGGATATAATGCCTTGGTCCACCATCCAAAGCACCCATTTTTGGTCCCCTGGAGATCAGTTGTAATCGCAGGAGATCTATCACCTGATTATGCAGAAGAAGAAAAGAAAAACTCTCCTAAAACCTGCCAGACAGAAGCAAATTGCTTTCAGTTATTCTGAGAAGAACAGAGATGTTCCTGTGATAATTTTCTGTCTTCTTTTCATCATGTAGGGACAAATGTTGTTCTGGCAGAAAACAAAGCTGAAAGGATAACGCCGTGCAATGTTTACCACCACCACCACCACCACCACCACCACCCCCCCCACATTCCAGATGTATACTGGTAGGGGTGAACAATTATTTGGGGAGGTGGGTGGGAGAGGAGAGAATCCATGTGGTAGGTAACAAAACCCCCTCAAACGGCTTTTAGGAAACATAGCAAACCATGTCAATCCCCCTCCTCCTTAGGAGAACACTTAAGATCATGGAAAAGCTGGTGCAAAAATGTCTGCTTTCCCATTCATTACATTTAGATCCCCCTTTTCAGGCTCTCTTGGGGCTTCTGGCACCCTCAGATCAATGAACTAAGACCATAGAGGGGAATTGGAAGTAAACAATAAGAGATGTCAGTTTGGCAATTAAAATGCATATCTAATTGGAGTCAGGCCAACCATAACTTGCTGCTGGTGGCTTGGTTCGACGGACGAATTTATTCATTATGTTATATTTATACTCCACCCATCCCTGGCCATAGCTGGACTTGGGATGGTTGCCATCCATTTTCCCAAAGGGAACTGGTCTTTGTGGTTTGGAGATGAGTTGTAATTCCAATCGATCCCCAGGTCCCACCTGGAGGTTGGCATCCCTACGTTTAGAGCAACTGGCGCTGAGTGCTCTCTGTCAAACTTGGGTGCAGGAAAAGCAAACTCCCCGCAGCTCCTTGCTGTCTCACCGACGGGCAGGATAGCCCAACGTCACGAGTTAACAAGTTCAGTGGCTGCCGTACAAGGAGCGCATTTGTTCCGGGCGCACTGCAGGTAAGCGTCTGGCCCGCCAACAGTGGAAGGTTTTGTTATCCAACTTGTCTTGCCGAGTTTTTGCTTCAATTACGCCAGAGAACGTCGCTTCTTCCTTGCCCTAATAAACACCGCAAAGGAAATTAAATTACTCAGACACGACGACGAGGAACTGCTTTTGACATCTCTTCGAGGCACAGATTCCTGTTGTGTTGGCTGCTTAAGCGTGTCGGCCTGAACTCAAAGTCTCATGTTTATGTATGATGTTGAGGATTGTTCATTGTCAATACGAGCATTGCCGGAGAACTGAAATTAACTCCAAAAATGTAATGGGAGTTGCCAGGAGAACGTTTCCTCTTCTGACATCGATGGGACGGCCCTATTTGGGCAGATGATAGCCCAAGTGTATCAGACCAGTGCCACCAGCCTTGGTCCAATGCCCTATGAACTAAAATTGTACCATGTCCTGGACTAAAATGGATCCCATCAGTGGAACAACCTCCATTTTATGTATTGTCGAAGGCTGTGCCACAGAGAGAAACGCATCTTGCCCAGTGGTGGGATCCAAAAATTTTAGTAACAGGTTCCCATGGTGGTGGGATTCAAACTGTGGCGTAGCGCCAATGGGGCTGGGCGGGACACGACAGGGGTGAGACCAGGCATTCCGGGGTGGGCATTCCTGGGCGGGGAGCTGGGTCAGGGGCCTTGGCAGCTGCGCCAGTCCTTGAATTGGGGAAGCCAGTGCAAACAGAGCAGGCTGCTGCGCCGCCGGTGCACCTCCTGCTAGACTGCTTCAAGTTCTGCGTGCTACTGCTGAGAGGAGGGGGCATAGTTAAGGCAAAAAATCGCATTGGCAAAATCACCAATCAGTAACCCCCTCTCGGCACACACAAATAATTAGTAACCTACTCTCGGGAACCTGTGAGAACCTGCTGGATCCCACCTCTGATCTTGCCGTGGCATGCCTCTGAAGATATCAGCTACAGATGTGGGCGAAGCATTAGGAGCTAAATGTACCAGACCACAAAGACATCACCTGGAAAAACCCCTCTATGGAATTATACCCTGCTTGAAGACCCCCCTCCCCATATCCCTCCGCCTTGAGCTCCCCACACCACCAAATCCCCAAGTATTCCCCAGCCCTGAGCTGGCAAACCCACTAATTGGAGATGAGTCTGAAAAAATCAAGACTCCTAATCTATGGTTTGTAATCTTGTATCTTTGAAATATTAAAGAAAACGTGGGACAGGACAAATTTAAAGACCCTACCCTCACCCACCCACCCCCACCCTGGCATTTCAGTTCCGATCCAAGGCCAGCATTCTACCACAGTTGCCTCAAATGTTTACTAGAACAGGGGTCTGCAACCTGCGGCTCTCCAGATGTTCATGGACTACAATTCCCATCAGCCCCTGTTATCATGGCCTAGACGGAAAACTAGAGGGGAAACAATTCATTCCCTCTCACCAGCACCCATTTAAGTCTCTGACCAGCGTATTAATCGAGTCCTTCAAATAATCTCTCTTTACATCGAGGTTTTTAAGCTTTTCTAATACAATTATTCAAATCTCTGATGTTAGAAAAGCTTCATTCGATAAGGCTGGACAATTCAACAAAATGTGGTCTCCTCTGCCTTAAGTTAGCAGAAGGCTAAACACACCTGGGGGAAAATGTGTCATTCTCTAATGCAGCAAATTTGTTAGAGAAAATAATGTCGTCCTGGGCTATTTCTAAGGAATTTCTGTTTTTAAGGTACTTGTCTATTTTTTGTTGCTTCCCTGCCTTCATTCCAGAATTTTCTGGTGAAGGGAGCTAGATTTCCCTCGTTTTCCTTGTAAGCCTACCGCCGCCTGTGGATGCCATCTTCCAAAAGACTGGACCGTCTGCTCTCCGTAATCTTGTGCCCGTCACCATCCGTCAATCCCTCCCTTGCTTGCTCAGATTTGAAACTAATACTTCCTTTTGTGCTGTCTCTGCCTCCTGGATCTTAAATGGCAAAAGATTTTGTAACAGGCTCTGTCTTAACTATAAATTGCTTTACAAAGGGGCTGGCACCCCCACCACAAGTAGTAGTTAAGTTTCTTCTACAAGAACATGCCGAATGTCCCCTAACAATGCCATCTTTGGGGAAATAATAGGAGGCTGATTTTACAACCACTATGAGCCTGAAAAATCTTTTTAAAATACAGTGTTCAAACTCTTTTTTTTTTTACTTTCTGGCATTGACAACCTTTGATTTTTCCCTTTGAAATCCCTGCTGCTTATACCGGATGGCGTGTGGGCCAGAACTTCACACATACACACATAAACTGGTTTCTCTCTTTTCTCGTGCTTTCTTCTTTGCTCCGGTGCTTCCTCCTTGCAACATCCCCCGTTGCGGATGTAGCCAAGCATTCATCACCGGTACAGACGCTTTCAGCTTCCATATTTCCTCTTTAAAGCGATGTGTTTGACAGTCGAAAGCTGAGCCGGGCCTTACGCTCTCCTGGAGTGATTCTTGCTGTGCATCTCTTGAATTTCACTCATATGTCACTGCAAACAGGGCTTGCAAGATGGATATGCATAGCTTTAAGAAAAGGATGAACAATGGGAAATGTTTTATGTTGGCAGGCCTGTGGCTAAGGATGTAGCGGGATACTTCACACTGATATATGAACCTTAACCATCTACACCTCTACAAAGTTTGACTGTGTGCATTGTTCATCCCAGTATCAAATTAGATGAGGCAGCAGCAGCCATGGATATATCAGTTTAGACCTGGAGAAAAGACTTTTCCACATTGGGTGCTGTGTGGTTTTCGGGCTGCAACCCGTAGCGATGTTCTAGCAGCATTCTCTCCTGACGTTTAAGCCTGCATCTGTGGCTGGCATCTTCAGAGGATCATGAAGATGCCAGCCACGGAATAGCTTAACGTCGGAAAATCTTTAAACTGCATACAACCGAAGGCTCTACAACATAGTAATATTCGGCACGATGAAAGCCCTTCCGACAATGCACTTTCCACATTCTCATTTTCTTTGCTTATAAATTCCTGTTTCTTTGGAGTGGTTTTTTTTCCAGTTCCGCATGTGTTTTTCTCCCTCTAGTGGTCGATTTGGTATCACATAGGTTTGTGTCTGGCATATCTCCCTGCAGATTTAAACCGCAGGTTTTTATGCTAGACATAAACCCCTGTGATATAGAATCGGCCATTAGAGGGAGCAAAGAAACAGAAATGTGCAAGCAAGGAAAATGAGATGGCTGAAGTACTCATGCAGAACAACAGATGGTATGAATATGGTATGAATACATTTGCACAAATTTCTGCCACTTAGAGTGAGCAAGGAAGTCCCTGTCTGTATCCAACGGAATGCACATTTGCATTGCCCCAGCCTTTCACAGAAAAATCTCAGGGATGTCTGCATGGCCCCTGTCTCTGGGATATGATTTTCTGCAGCAAAATTAGTCTAGCACAGAATTTTGCATTCTCTCGTTTTAGCATCAAGTCTCTCAAGCTTTGTCTGTATACTGTTTTTACCCTTCTTGAACGTTGGCAGGTGACAGTTAAGGAACAATTCAGCCTGCTGTCTTACGGAGCATACACCAAAGGAAGAGGGTAAAAGGATTTCTGCAGTTATATTTTTGTCCTCTGTTGCCCCCCCCCCAAAAAAAAACCTGGCATTCCTTTGTGCCTGAATTCCATTTTTAATTAGGAGAATTCATAAAATTAAATCCAGAAGTGGAGCATTCATAATTCAATGCAGCTCTCTGCAGTTCATTTGAAGGGTTTTTTTCTCTTTGTTACCACTGTGCACACCTGTGCTGATCAAAAACTTCCCCCAAAAAACGTCTGAATGAGTTCACCCTCGTCGCTGCTTCAAAGCATTTTGGGGCTGCGTTGCCATACTAATGTTTATGTGCGCTCCTTTGCATGGCAAAACATCCCACGAAAAGATTCTTCATGCGACCACGATCACAGTCACATCAAGACTTTTTTTTGGCACTGTTTTTCAATGCACACTCGGCTGTCTGCAAAACGCCACATAAGGGGATTTCAATGCGATTGCACCTGTGAATGCATTGAGGTTGTGTTTTAGCCAGGTTGTATTAATTTTTACATGCACGCCAGGACTGTGGAGGAGGGCGAAACATAGCTGCAAGAAACTGTACGTGCACAGCGTTCTGAACAAAATGGAGACCTTTTTTTAAAAAAAGCCTCTAACATATCAGTACAACTTTAAGTAATCTGGAACTCCACAATCCAGAGGGAAATTTGGATGAAGAGAATTTCAGAAGCATCCCTTAGTAAAGATGAGGTTTTGGTTCACTTTCAGACCACACAGTACACTTGACCTAGCGATGCTTTGAAAAATAAAAAGTCAAATCCCACGGTAGACATGATGGATCTCCTGCAGTACCAGCGGGGATCATGATGTTCAAATGTGTCATCATTCTAAAGTTAGGGATCCCGGCAAAGAAAAGTAGCCGTTTCATTGAGAAATGTGTTATCCTTTCAGTGGTAATAGAGGCAAGGGAAATGGAGACAGATGGCCCCAGATAAGCTTTGTCTGAACTTTCATCATAGAGTCTCTTGGCTTCTCTGCAAAACACCTGATGATTGCAACCCGGCACTCACAAACAGCCAACATGAGGGTAACTCTACATCTAGACTGTACCACTTCAAGGTTGTCCAACAAGCTTCAAGAACCAGTGGACTAATATCTGCAAACTCATTGGGTGACCAGTCATAAACTCTTAGCCTAACCCACCTCACAGAGTTGTTGTGAGGACAAGCTGGAGGAGAAGAGAACTATGTAAGATGCTTTGGATTCCCAGTAAGGGAGAAAGGTGATGAATGAATGAATGAATGAATGAATGAATGAATGAATGAATGAATGAATGAATGAATGAATGAATGAATGAATGAATGAATGAATGAATGAAATAAGTCTATACTAACATGTAGATGAACTAACTTTGAACATAAGAACAAGCCAGCTGTATCAGACCAGAGTCCATCTAGTCCAGCTCTCCGCTACTTGCAGTGGCCCACCAGGTGCTTTTGGGAGCTCACATGCAGGATATGAAAGCAATGGCCTTCTGCGGCTTGAATTCAGATCTGCAAGGCTCTCCTATCCAAACGAGTCTAAAACCAAAAGCATCTTTCCTGGGACTTCCCACCAGAGGCATATCGAGGGAAAATGTAGCCCAGTGCAAAATCTGAGTTTTCTGTCCGCTCCCCACCCCCCAGTATGGGTGGCTGCCCTCCCCCACCAGGAGCAGCAGTGGCATAGTGGTTAAGATAAGGTGTACTCTAATCTGGAGGAACTGGGTTTGATTCCCAGCTCTGCTGCCTGAGCTGTGGAGGCTTATCTGGGGAATTCAGATTAGCCTGTACACTCCCAACACACGCCAGCTGGGTGACCTTGGGCTAGTCACAGCTTCTCGGAGCTCTCTCAGTCCCACCTACCTCGCAGGGTGTTTGTTGTGATGGGGGAAGGGAAAGGAGTTTGTAAGCCCCTTTGAGTCCCCTACAGGAGAGAAAGGGGGGATATAAATCCAACTTTTCTTCTTCACGACCAAACAATGGTTTTTCGCACATCTTGAAGTCAGTGTATGGGCCCAGGGGGAAGGAGGAGGGGTGTGGGGGGTGCCCCACGTGACTAAATGGCTGCAGCCCAGGAACATTTGACCCCATATGTCACCCTGGGCGGTACGCCCCTGCTTCCCACCACTCAGAGAAACAGGCGCCTTTTCAAGTGTTACTGTGGAACCTGCAAAGGAGACCTATTGGAGAACCTGAGGGGAGATAAGCAGGGGTTCATCCCCAGTTGGTGGCTTCAGCACTCAATTGACAAATGGAAGAGCAGCGTCAGAGCACGACTTCAAGGCTGTTTTTGTAGAAAAAGCACGGGAGGAAAACAGCCGCGTTCAGAAGGAAGCTGCATGGCAGGTTCAATTAAATTGAGCTAATTAAATCTGGAAGGATGAAGGGGGGTTGCGAGCAAAGATTTCTCTCTCTCTCATTGAAACCATTTTATTAAGGTTTCAGGGACTGTTTCCTAATAAATAAGGCACGGAGATAAATTGAGACACAACAATTAACAAACGTGATGATTCAGCCCCGCAAGCTTTTTTAAACAGTTTATCTAATCTTTATTCACAATGCCAGTGCTCTTATATATATCACAGCGACAGCAAGGCAATTCAACCGTTTAGAGTGCAGACTCTGGATCTCTGAATGTGGATTCTTCCTTCCGCCATATCTGCACTCTGGGTGAATGAAGCGTGAGGCTCTGCAGGCATATGCAATAAGCAGTGATGGGATCCAAAAATTTTAGTAACAGGTTCCCATGGTGGTGGGATTCAAACTGTGGCATAGCGCCAATGGGGCTGGGTGGGGCACAACGGGGGCGTGGCCGGGCATTCCGGGGCGGGGCATTCCTGGGTGGGGCTGTGGCAAGGATGCAGCCGCTGCGCCGGTCCTTGGGCGGGAAACGAATGCACGCAGGCGCAGGCTGCCACGCACGCCAGTGCACCTCCGGCTAGACTGCTTCAAGTTCTGCGCGCTACTGAGGGGAGGGGCGTAACTAAGGCAAAAATCGTGTGGCAAAATCACCCATTAGTAACCCCCTCTCGGCACACACAAATAATTAGTAACCTTCTCTCGGGAACCTGTGAGAACCTGCTGGATCCCACCTCTGGCAATAAGGAAATCTAGAGTTACAGGGGTTCAACATTTCAGCTCCAGACGGTGATCCACAGTTGGATCTCTGTATGAATAAAAGAACTCTGACCTGAGTGGTTCAGGTTAGCCGGTCTCATTAGATCTCAGAAGAAAAGTAGGATCAACCCTGATTAGAAGAACAAGAAGAGTTTGGATTTATATCCCTCCTTTCTCTCCTGCAGGAGACTCATAGGGACTTACAAGCTCCTTTCCCTTCCTCTCCCCACAACAGACACCTTGTGAGGTTGGTGGGGCTGAGAGAATTTTGAAGAATTGTGAGTAGCCCAAGATCACCCAGCAGGAATACAGGAGTGCGGAAGCACATCTGGTTCACCAGATAAGCCTCCACCACTCAGGGGGAGGAGTGGGGAATCAAACCTGGTTCTCCACATTAGAATCCACCTGCTCTTAACCATTACACCACACTGGCTCCACACTAGAGCAGACAGCAGGACTATGTTGATAGGTTAGACAGTATCGGGGAATCTTCTCATTCCTAACTTTGAAATGGAATCCCAAAAGTTTGGAAAACAACCCTTTGGAAACATTAATATACAACTTGCTGGGATGCAGAATACATTTAGCGACATTTTCTTTTCCTGAGATCAGGCCTCCCCTGCCTCCCGCCTCCCCCGGTTGTTCTGCCTTTTCAATATCTACTTACCAGTTTGAGCAGTTCACACTGATCAATACCACTCCTGGGCCTAATGGTATCCATAAATCAGCTGCAATATAAATTGCTAAACTGCAGGCCAGGCGAAACCGCTGCATCATTAATCTCAGGTGCTTTATCATCCACGTTGGGTTCACGTGCATCGGTGAAGTAAGACCAGAGACAGAAGATTAGTTGTGCTTAAAAAGTGATGAAATGACCGAGGGTCTTGTGATCCAGTCTGGGGATGCCATGGGGGTATGGAAAAAACCCCCCCATATGGAAACCCCCCTCCCATGGAACTCCAGCAACAACAGGCATCCCCCAACTATTTCCCTGGAACCACAGAGTTGCTGTGTGTGAGCTCCTGATCGAAAAGCTCTTGAATGCACTGAATTTCTGTAATGCATGGAGCTTCTCAAGGTATGAGGCAAGGCAGAGACCTCTTCGTGACTGGTAAGCATTGCCCATTTAGAATGCAAACAACATTAATGAAAGAAATGCAATTACTGAGGATTTTTGAGCAGCAGATAACCATAAAAACAAAACGCCTTCATTAAATTAAATCTTTTCTATTGCTTAGAATGTACTTCCTCAGAAACTCCCCTCATAATTAGTCTCTCTGACTTGGTCCTTGGTTTATTTGTGGCCTTAACTTTCAACTTTTTCACTGTGGAGATACCAGGGGAAAGGGCTCAAGATATACAAACCTCCTGGCCTGAATAAGAAATTCTAGTTGATGAATTTTGAAAGATACTCGTTTGCGTGGGTTTATTTTATTGACCTTTGAAGAAGATCCTTTTGTGGGTCAAAACACATCAGGTCTTTTGTGGCACTACCTAGGGGTAACCGTTCTTAAGTTTTATACACTGAAAGTGCACCTATTGAGATGACCATTTGGGTTTCAGCATGACTTGTTTTTAATTTTAGTTATTAGGCACCGTGCAATAAAAAAGTATATTCTTTTCCCCTCTTCCCTCAACCTTTTGTTTCCTAGCAGGGGCTTCGATGCCAAAACGGGATGCCTGAAGGTAGCTCAGGAAGGACAGCATGAGAGAATTGTGCTGGGCTTTTTACATGGCTATCAGGAAAGAGGAAAGCGACCCACCAAGTCCAGAGGGCTCGGCCCTCTGCCATCTGTGGGCCTTGGCAGGCAGCCAACCATGCCGACCCCTGAAAACGCGGCCCTCTTTAAGTGGCCATTCCATGCTTCCCAGCATCTGTTTCCATCCCTAGGATTGCCCAAACGGGAGGCAGATGGTTATGCAAAAGCGACCGATAAAGCTGTTTGGAGTAGCAAATGGAAAAGGGGGGGCGGGGGGGTTTCCTCTGACATTAGTATGCTAAGCCTTGTGATGGGTCACATTTGTAATAGTTTTCCCCTTCTGGCTGTACACTAATATATTTGAGAACACTCTCATGTCATGCGGCGTCAGGCAACAACATATTCCCCTCTGTTCCGCCGAAAGGAACAAGTTTCAATCTGCCAGGCGTTCTTTAAGCCTGACCTTTACCTGCCGTTCCGCAATCTGGTCGGCAAACCGATCACGGTTGTGAATGCATCGACTTTGGCAAACGTGTGTAAGAACGGCAGCCGGGAAGACCTCATCAAGAGCCCTGCGAGGCTTCGGAAAGGTTACAGGGAACCTATTGCCGCCTCTTACAGCAATGAACCAAAGCGGCACGTTTGGGTTGTAGATCGGCATGCAGGAAATGTGGCTGAAACTGTTCCGGCCCTCTTCTTAGCCTGATGCAATTTCTGTAGACCCCAGTCGCCATGTCGATCCTAAAGAACAGGTGTAACGAAGGTCAGCGGATAACGTGATGAACAAACTTCCCCCTTCTTAGAGCTGCCAGCTCCAGATTGGTAAATATCTGGATATTTGGAGGAAGGGAGGGGGAGCTGAGGAGGATAGAGTTTGGGGAGGGAAAGGACCACCATGGGGTATAATGCCATTAAAATCTACACTCCAAAGCTGCTATTTTATCCAGGGGAACTGATCTGTGCAATCCGGAGATGAGTTGAAATTCTAGGAGATCTCCCGCAACCAGAAGTGGGATCCAGCAGGTTCTCACAGGTTCCCGAGAGTAGGTTACTAATTATTTGTGTGTGCCGAGAGGGGGTTACTAATTGGTGATTTTGCCACGTGATTTTTGCCTTAGTTACGCCCCTCCTCTCAGCAGTAGCTGCCTGCAGAACTCTGAAGCGGTGTAGCAGGAGGTGGACCGGCATGTGTGGCAGCCTTCTCATGCTCATGCTCGTGCATTTGTTTCCTGCCCAAGGACCGATGCAGCGGCTGCATCCTTGCCACAGCCCCGCCCAGGAATGCTCCGCCCTGGAATGCCCAGCCACGCCCCCGTTGTGCCCCGCCCAGCCCCATTGGTGCTACGCCACAGTTTGAATCCCACCACCATGGGAACCTGTTGCTAAAATTTTTGGATCCCACCACTGCCCGCAACCATCTAGATATTGGTAACCCTCCCCCAGCTTGACCTCAGCACGGTCATAATGCCATAGACACCAACTTCCACAGCAACCACTTTCTCCAGAGGAACTATAGAACCAGGTAGGCACCAGGACTCAAATTTATTAATGAATTAGGATTTCTTATTCAAGCCAGGAGGCTTGTATATCTTCGGCCCTTTCCCCTTATATCTCCACAATGAAAAAGATGAAAGTAAAGGCAACAAACTGGGCATTCTAAACCAAAGACGGTCCAGTGCATGGCGGATGAAGTTACACTTCTACTTAGTTCTTTTTGTTGAAAATGGTATTTTTGTTGCAGGCCTGTGGTAATTCCGGCAGATCTCCAGCCACTGCCCAGAAGTTGGCAACCCTACCAGTTGAGAATCTCAAAACCCTTTTAGACACATGATGGTTTTGAGGAGAACGGGTTTAGTTTTCAAAGCATGTTGTCTGCAGAAATCAAAGAGAGGGGTAAAGAAGGCAAGACTGGTTTGAGAGATGTGTGTGCTCTAATGGACATACGCTGGGCCACCCATAGCTGTGTTCCCGTTGGGATCACATCCCTTTGTACATGCATAGCTACTAGGTACACTTGTGATACTAGCTCCAAGTTAGTTTCAAATTGCCTGTTCTTGTTCCCAAGGAAATCCAATGCATAAAGGTCTGGAATCCATTGCCTGCGAGGAGAGACTTAGGGAGTTGGGTATGTTTAATTTGGTGAAGAGGAGGTTAAGAGGTGACATGATAGCCCTGTTTAGATATTTGAAGGGATGTCATGTTGGGGAGGGATTAAGCTTGTTTTCTGCTGCTCCAGAGACTAGGACCAGGAACAATGGGTTCAACATCAGGAAAAACTTCCTGACAGTCAGGGCTGTTCGACAGTGGAATGCACTACCTCGGAGTGTGGTGGAGTCTCCTTCTTTGGAGGTTTTTAAAGAGAGGCTGGATGGCCATCTGCCAGGTGTGCTTTGACTGTGTGTTCCTGCATGGCAGGGGGTTGGACTTGATGGTCCTTGGGCAGTGGTGGGATTCAAATAATTTAACAACTGGTTGTTTACAAACCCCATTTTACCAACCGGTTCTGCCAAAGTGGTGCGAACCTGTTGAATCACACCACTGTCCTTGGGGTCTTTTCCAACTCTATGATTCTATGACACATTGACTGTTCCTTTCATTTTTTAAAAAAATCCAGACTTCATTCAGGATACTGGGCATGCTTGCCACGTCAGTGCAGTAGCTTGAACATAGCTGAACATAGCCTGAAAAGTTCAAACCTTTTTTTCCTGTTCTAAGAAAATCTCCAGCAGCCGTCTATGCACGTGCGCCTTGATTAAAGCACAACATGAAAAGAAATCCTGATGTGGTCAAACAATCGCATTGTGATTTCTTTTTTTGTGTGTGTGCCTGCTGAATTGTTGTGTTTATTCGCTGGTCGGCGCCGGTGGCCTGGGAAACGGGAAAGGCAAAACGGTGCCAGTTTGCACCCATTTTGAAATAAAGTTTAGAAATCCTGCCAATTCAAACCTGACATCAGGTGGAGCCGATCACAGGACAGCGTGAGTCTGAACAAGAACAGAATGTGGAAGATCCGTTCGTTTTTTAATGGCTGTTCCCTCAAATGAGCTGCTCAATGGGATATTTTAAGTGGTGGGATCCAAAAATTTTAGTAACAGGTTCCCATGGTGGTGGGATTCAAACTGTGGCGTAGCGCCAATGGGGCTGGGCGGGGCATGACGGGTGTGTGGCCGGGCATTCCGGGGCAGGGCATTCCTGGGCGGGGCTGTGGCAAGGACGCAGCCGCTGCGCCGGTCCTTGGGCAGGAAACGAATGCACGCGGGTGCAGGCTGCCACGCACGCACCTCCTGCTAGACTGCTTCAAGTTCTGTGCGCTACTGCTGAGAGGAGGGGTGTGACTAAGGCAAAAATCACGTGGCA
The DNA here is from genome assembly GCF_021028975.2 of Sphaerodactylus townsendi. Lineage (NCBI taxonomy): Eukaryota > Metazoa > Chordata > Lepidosauria > Squamata > Sphaerodactylidae > Sphaerodactylus > Sphaerodactylus townsendi. Next base: position 48,301,252 of record NC_059437.1, read on the forward strand.
AAATCACCAATTAGTAACCCCCTCTTGGCACACACAAATAATTAGTAACCTACTCTCGGGAACCTGTGAGAACCTGTTGGATCCCACCTCTGGATATTTTCAACTAATGTTTCCCAAAACCACGAGTACTAGAAACTTGGGTTTGCTTTTCTTTTCTTTTTTTTACAAAACATGAACACTTCAATTGTCCAACAAACGTCACATGATATATAGGCCATCTAAAGCAGATTGCCCAGTTTGTGAGTTCGGAATATTTTCCCATCTATTTACCGGCCTTCGTTTTTTATTTAATGGCATCAGCACTTGTGATGAAAGAGCCAACTTTCCCACCTTAACGTCTCCCTGTTGATATATTGCATCAAAGTTCATTTGGCCTGAGCCATCGATAATTAATTCCCTTCCATTATTTATGGCATGGCGCTCCATTTTTTATTATATTTTCCTCTCTGTTTTTTTCCCCTTTGCTAGAGAATAGTGATTGCCTCTGTAAAACGAAGCAGCAATTTTTCATCCAATTTCAAACCGCTTCTTCTAGCTTATGATTTCTATGCAGTATAATCTTCCCAAGGCCTGCAGGATTTAGCAAGGGAATGTGTTTTAGGGTGAATTACAGCAATTATTGGTTTTGTCATATTTTGTCTGAGCCTATTGCCCTTCCGCCCTTCTTCAGGTGACACCAAGGCTATAGAATCCTCTTCCTAGAGAGGCCTATTCCAGCCCATCCCTCTTAGCCTTCAGGCACCTGCCTGAGGGTGTATATTAGAGATCGGATCTCTTGCTCTGATATTGCAAAGTAGACCCCAATCCTGTGAGGTAGATTAAATTTAAATAGAAGGAAAGGTTCCAAATCAACTGGTGAGCTTTATTGCCATACAGATCTTTAAAAGTGTGTATCGAGAACCCAGCATGGTGGAATGGTTAAAGTATTGGATTAGCATCTGGAAAACCTGAGTTTGGATCCTTCAGCATACAGCACTGGTTGTAGAAAGTGCCACAAAGTTGCAGCTGATGTATGGCGATCCTTCACGGGGTTTTCAAGACAAGAGATGTTCAGAGGTGGTTAACCATGGGCTGCCTCTGTATCACAACCCTGGATTTCCTTCGTGGTCTGGTCTCCCATCCAAGGACTAGCCAGGCCTGACCCTGTTTAGACTCTGAGATTTGATGAGATTGAACTAGCCTGGGCCACCTAAGGCAGGGCAGGGGTGAAGCCGCAGCTGCTTTACGGTGACTCTAGATGGGGTTTTAAAGCCAAGAGACATTCTGAGGTGGTTTGCCTCTCAGTCACAACCCTAGACTTTCTTGGTGGTCTCCAAGTCCTTGGTGGACTCCTGAGTCTTAACTCTGCTTGTCTTCCAAGATCTAACAGCATCAGCAAGCCTCATTAAAAAGGCCACATAAAGATTCCTGACCCCAGGAGCTTACATTCTATATTTTGATGGGAATGGAAGAGGAAAAGGGAAAAAATCCAGTTGGAAAGAGTGACGAAAGAAGAAGAGGAGTCTGGATTTATATCCCACCTTTCTCTCCTGTAAGGAGACTCAAAGGGGTTTACAATCTCCTTTCCCTTCCCCGCCCCCCAACAACACCCTGTGAGATGGGTGGGGCTTAGAGAGCTCCAAAGAACTATGACTAGCAGCCCAAGGTCACCCAGCTGGCGTGTGTTGGGTGCACAGACTAATCTAGTTCCCCAGATAAGCCTCCACCGCTCAAATGGCAGAGTGGGGAATCAAACCCGCTTCTCCAGATTAGAGTGCGCCTGCTCTTAACCACTACACCACTGCTACATGACTGTATATAGAGGGTCGCTCATAGGCTTCTCTGAGGCTTTTGAGTTGTGCGCAAAGCTGAGCAAACTCTGCACCCTGCCCCTAGCGCTGAGCTAAATTTCTGAGGCAAATGTTTGCATGGAAAAGACCCTAAACCTTCTCCAGAGGAGTCTTGCCTCTGCACATCTGCGCTCATTCCTGTTAACGGCCAGCTGCTTCAGTGCCGCACAGCCCAGCCAACCAGGGATCCTGTAATTTACGTGATGGCACAGCCAATCCAATTCAGCAGCAAGATAATCACACGGTGAACATGGCTTCCTGCTTCCGCTGAATCATAGAGTTGGAAGAGACCAGAAGGGCCATTGAGCCCAACCTCCTGCCATGCAGGAAGACACAATCAAAGCACTCTTGACAGATGGCCATCCTGCATCTGCTTAAAAACCTCCAAAGAAGGAGATTCCACCACACTCCGAGGCAAAGTGTTCTACGGTTGAGCAGCCCTTACCGTCAGGAAGTCTTTCCTAATGTTTATGGCCAAGCAGTTTTCTCTTATATCTCAGGCATTCTGAATGGGGGTGGGTGGTGGGCAGAGAGACACATTTGGCATGAATCAAGTCATTTCTCCAAGCCATTGATGCTTTTGTTTAGCTGGTAGCGTGCTTCCTTTACGCCTAGCCAAACGTCGCTCCCCTCTGGCTTCCCAAGTTGCTCCCTTTCTATGTCGATGCCTGCCTGTCTGCCTGCCTGCATGTTTCTGGATCAAGCACATAATGCGCCCAGCGGACTGCCAAAGAACAACGGGCAACAATTCATTCCCGCTTCTCCCTCCATGTTGTTCAGTGGCTGTATCCCCCCACCCCCCACTACTCCTTTTATGGTTTACAGTGTTATCACACGCCTGTCTAAACTACCACCTTAAAATAGATTCTTCAGGGCTATTTCCCCCATAAAACATGGCAATAATAATGATTTCTCCTGTAAAAGCCACCGGTTCCTGCTTGCGCTGTAATTTCCATTCTGCCAGGCCATCCGTGTGTGGTTGATGACAATCAAACTGCCGGCTTGCAGATGGTTCGGAGAACGGCCTCCGAGAAGAGAAGGCGGGAAGGATAAGGGGGAGGCCTCTGCTTTTCACAACACACCACACTGCGGGGAGAAGGTGTGTCCCCCCCCACTGCCAGTCTCATAAAATAAGGTTGCCAACTCTGGGTTTGGAAATGCCTGGAGATTTTAGGAGCTCCAGGGGCCATAACTTCAAGTAGAAGCTACCAGTTTTTCCCTCGGATAACTAGTCTCTGTTTTCTGGAGATCAGTTGTAATGTTAGGAGGTCTGCAGGCCATGCCTGGAGGTTGGCAACCCTACCACAAAGCCATGTCAACACTCTCGTTTGGATGCTCCACAACCTGCCCTTAAAAGCCAATGCACACAATGTATTGTCGAAGGCTTTCACGGCCGGAAACACCGGGGTGCTGTGTGGTTTCCGGGCTGTATGGCCGTGTTCTAGCAGCATTCTCTCCTGACGTTTCGCCTGCATCTGTGGCTGGCATCAGATCCTCTACTATTCCCATCAGCCCCTACTAGAACCAGGGGGCATTCATTGAAAATGCTGGGGGGAGAATTAGGACTAATAAAAGGAAACACTTCTTCACACAATGTGTGATTGGTGTTTGGAATATGCTGCCACAGGAGGTGGTGATGGCCACTCACCTGGATAGCTTTAAAAAGGGCTTGGACAGATTTATGGAGAAGTCGATCTATGGCTACCAATCTTGATCCTCCTTGATCTCAGATTGCAAATGCCTTAGCAGACCAGGTGCTCAGGAGCAGCAGCAGCAGAAGGCCCTTGCTTTCACCTCCTGCATGTGAGCTCCCAAAGGCACCTGGTGGGCCACTGCGAGTAGCAGAATGCTGGACTAGATGGACTCTGGTCTGATCCAGCAGGCTCTGTCTTATGGTCTTATGTTCTTAATGCTGCTAGAACACGGCCATACAGCCCGGAAACCACACAGCACCCCAATGCACACAATGTTTTCATGCCCCCTGAGTGTCCGCTCAGCTCTTGTTAACCAGGCTCGCTACGTGATTTCCGTAGAGCAATGTGGCATGCGGGGACCCAATTTGGAGGAGGACTGTGTTGCACAGATAAGAGGGGAGCGAAGCCTTCCCTCCCCTGCCATTTTCTCAACACAAAATTTCCCAGGGAGATGCTATTGGCCCCATTGAGGAAACCTTCATGTAGCTGTCTGAACATGGACGTTTCCCCAACGGGGAATCTATAAGGTTGAACTAAGAGCTAGAACAGTGTTTCCCAACTTTTTCGATGTTGCAGTACCCTTGACAGGTCTACCGCTCGGAAGGTCAGAAGGGGTGAAATCGGTGTTCCGGAACGGGCTCTGGCGGGTCAGTGCCTCATAGGGCCCATCCCGCCAGCCCACGAGACCCTCGCCCCACCTCGGGACTCCCACGATGCATGTGCGGAAATTTTCAGGTCATAGGCCAGTGGTGGCGAATCTTTGGCACTCCAGATGTTATGGAGTACAATTCCCATCAGCCCCTACAATCGGCCATGCTGGCAGGGGCTGATGGGAATTGTAGTCCATAACATCTGGAGTGCCAAAGGTTCGCCACCACGGTCATAGGCTGACAGAGAGGCCAGGGAGGGCCGGAGTTGCAGTTGCCGCTGCCAGCTTGATTGGAACCATGTGGGGGGCGATTCTGCAAAGGGAGGGGCGGTAGAGTTGTCGCAGTACCCCTGGGATGTGCTCACAGCACCCCAGGATACCGCAGAACCCCGGTTGGGAATCACTGAGCTAGAAAGTACTCTTGAGAGTCTGAGGTGAAAAGAGCAGGGATATGGCTATCATTTCAGCACCACACTGTGGGGACGGTCTCTCTGCAGAACATTTTTTTTAGCCCACCCATCTTCCCAGGAGCTGAGGTTGTCATTCAAGGCTCCCCTTTTATCTTCACAACAGCCCTTCAAGGTAGGTGTGACTGAGAGAGACTGGCCCGAGGTTACCCAGAGCCCTCCAGGGGTTGGGCGGTATAAAAATCCCATAAATAAATACATAAATAAAATAAATAAATAAAAAATCGTGGCCTGTGTGGAGATTTGAAACCGGGTCTCCCAGCTCCTCACCTGAAACGCTAACCCCTACACCACACTACACAAAACTTCCTGTCATGAATTCCCCCCATCTCCCCTACAGTGCCTTTCTTCCTGTCTTAGTGTACATTGTCCATGTAACAGCTGTCGAACGCCTGTAGCAGCCTCTGACAGAGAGGAAATGAAAAGCTGTCACGGAACCCAACGATTTATGAAATGACTCTGCCCGTCTCCTTGTCAGGTAGAAACGCTACTTTCATCTCTGGTGGTAACGTTTGAATTTTGTCCATCCGAGGAACAGAAACAGGATTTCAAATCAAAAATAGACCCAGATCATCATTTTTTTTTGAACAAGTGGCAAGGCTTACACTATGCAGGGTGAAGAACTCTACGCTTTACAAATAAACTGATATAAAAATACTTCCACAATACACTTATGGCTGGCGGGGACTGATGGGCATCGTAGTCCATGAACATCTGGGGCACCAGAGTTGGACACCGCTGACTTGTTGTCATGAATGAAAGAGAACCAGAGCTTCCACCTTTTTGGTGGACCTCTGAGGCTGCTCTGCAAACCAGACAAGCTCTTTGGTAGTCTAATCTGGGGCTGTGCTTTGGAATTTGGGTTGCCAGCCTCCAGCTGGGGCCTGGAGGTCTCCCAAAATTACAACAGCTCTCCAGATGACACAGATCAGCTCCCCTGGAGAAGATGGTTGTGGAAGCAGCAGTGGCGTGGGAGGTTAAGAGCTCGTGTATCTAATCTGGAGGAACCGGGTTTGATTCCCAGCTCTGCCACTTATGCTGTGGAGGCTTATCAGGAATTCAAATTAGCCTGTACACTCCCACACACGCCAGCTGGGTGACCTTGGGCTAGTCACAGCTTCTTGGAGCTCTCTCAGCCCCACCATCTCACAGGGTGTTTGTTGTGAGGGGGGAAGGGCAAGGACATTGTAAGCCCCTTTGAGTCTCCTGCAGGAGAGAAAGGGGGGATATAAATCCAAACTCTTCTTCTTCTTCTCTTCTTGTTTGGAGGGTGGGTTTTATGACACTATATCCTGCTAATGTGCCTCCCCAGGCTCCAAATACCAAGGAAAAACACTAAAAAAACCACCAAGACCAAACACTAGAGACATTCAAATGCAACTGCAAATGAACTTCACCCAGATACATGCAAATGCTCCTCAATCATTCCCCCTCCCCGACCTGTGAAGTGGACAAAACATACACCCCACTGCACAATCACGCCACACTGTGCCACAGAGAAAAACACATCTCACTGTGACAATCCTCTGAAGACACCAGCCATAGATGCAGGTGAAACATCAGGAGGAAAAACTACCAGACAGCAAAACACACAACAGTCAGTTTCCAGGAATTTGCTAATCTGTTTATAAATTTTTGAACAGCAACAAAAATAAATAACAACCACTTAAGAGCGCATTGAGAGCCAGGACACGGGACATACATTTACAAAATGGTGCCTTGGGCTTGCCCCCCCCAACTTTCCCCCCACCACACCGCCATTTGCGGGAGGGGGGCAGGGGGAGGGAGTGTAGAGGTAACCAAAATGCACCCCCAATGTGACCCAGGTGAATGGCATCTTGGTTATATGGCCCCTTTTGACCCCCTAGATACATCATTGCCAGGATGGCATCGTGGTAAAGGTGCTGGACTAGAACCTGGAAAACATAGGTTCAAATCCCCACTTGTGCCATGAAAGCTTGCTGGGTGACATGAACCTGTCACACACGCTCAGTCCTGACCCTGGCTAGTATTTGGACAAGAGATCCGCAAGGAATGCCAGTGCCCTGACAAGGAGGTGGGCCAGTGATGGAGAACCTTTTTGAGACCGAGTGACCAAATTGCAACCCAAACCCCACTTATTTATCAAGTGCCAACCCAGCAATTTAACCTGAATGCTGAGGTTTTGGTTTAGAAAAAACTGGTTGGCTCCCTCTTCCACCGCCCCACCCGCTCGAGCAGGGGCCAGCCTGCTGTAGCCTCCAGCAAGTCCCACGCACACCATTCTGTGCCTCTCTAGCATCTCTGTCTCCTCTGCACCCCCCCCCCCTCGAGCGGCTGCCACCTGGAGCACAGGCACCAGGCTCGCCAGCCAAGTCCTCCCTGCTCACCGTGGTGCGCCCAGGCCAGCCTAAATGTGTGTGTGGGGGGGAGGGATGATTTTCTGCATGCCCACAGAGAGGGCTCCGAGTGCCACCTCTGGCACCTGTGCCATAGGTTCGCCATCACTGAGGTAGGCCACCTCTTGAATGTCCCTTGCCTTGAAAACCCTACACCAGTGGTGGCGAACCTTTGGCACTCCAGATGTTATGGACTACAATTCCCCTCAGCCCCTGCCAGCATGACCAATTGGCCATGCTGGCAGGGGCTGATGGGAATTGTAGTCCATAACATCTGGAGTGCCAAAGGTTCGGCCACCACGGCCCTACACGGGTCACCATAACTTGCGACTTGACAGCCAAAAAAGAAGACGGGTGCATGAACTCTGCCACTGAAACCACTGGGAACTGAAGCAGACTTCACTTTAAATCGTGTATGGCACGTCATCATTGTGCTCGAAGGCTATTCGATGCTGCCCGCCTAGATTCTAAAACACACGAGGCTACGGCTTTAAAAAAAAAAAGGCAGATTTTATCTTTTAACCTCTCATATTTTGGTGCAATTAAACTTCATTCTGCCCTCAGGCTGTGTAATAAATTTAACAACTGCTTCTTTCTAGCAGAAGTTTCCCGCCACCAGCCTTCCAGCCTCGGCGCTTTGCGGAGATGCCATGCCTATTTGCTTATTTTTTTTCCGCCACGGAGCTACCCTTAGAAATATTTCGGTTATGATGTACAGCATTAGAATATTCAGTGGTTTCCCTCAGCCCGTGCTGATCCCTGAAGCCTAGCTATTACATTATGGGATAGCAGGCTAGCGTGACAGCATTTTATATGTAAATATGGGATTACTCCCTGTAAACATAGATAAGAAAGGGAGATTTGTGTCAATAAGAACACTGATTAACTACTCGCCTTCCTGTTCTAGAAATATCTACTGGGGGCCAGGATAATCCGAGGGTGTAGCAGTGTTCGAGCTGGAAACTGTTGACATGTTGCTGATCAGCCATTTGGGGACTCTGACATATCAGGGGAAGGAACCTTGGGTCAAATATATGTATGACTGCTCCATTCACTGGAGGGAGCAGATATAGAAGAGGAGTTTGGATTTATACCCCACCTTTCTCTCCTGTAAGAAGACTCAAGGTGGCTTACAAGCTCCTTTCCCTTCCTCCCCCCCCCACAACAGACACTACCTTGTGAGGTAGGCGGGGCTGAGAGAGTTCCAGAGAACTGAGACTAGCCCAAGGTCACTCAGCAGGAATGTCGGAGTGCAGAAACACATCTGGTTTTCCAGATAAGCCTCTGCCACCCAGGTGGAGGAGTGGGAACTCAAACCCGTTCTCCAGATTAGAATCCACCTGCTGTTAACCACTACACCACGCTGGCTCTCAATATAGGGGCACATTGTAGGGTTGCCAGGTTCCCCCTAGTCATCATGAGGGGTGGCATTGCCCACTTGACGTTGGGATATTCCTGGAGATTTGGGAGTGGCATCTGACCATAGGGACCCCAGTGGGATAAAATACTAGAGAGTTCACCCTCCATAGCATGTGCACATAAGAGGACAACCACGTGTTCAGTACATTCTGAAGACCATGCATTGCAACTAACACTTGCAGAGGACTTTACAAGGCAGAGAGGACTGCCAACTTTGTCCATGGGAAGAGTTGCCAACTCTGGCTTGAGAAATTTCTTGATAATTTGAGGCGGGATCTGGGGAGTGGGTGGGATTTGTGGAAGAAAGGAGGTGAGATAGAATCCCATCCTGCAAAGAGAAGAAGAGTTTTGGATTTATACCCCTCTTTCTCTACTGAAAGGAGACTCAAAGGGGCTTACAATCTCCTTTCCCCTTCCTCTCCGCACAACAGATACCCTGTGAGGTGGGTGAGGGTGAGAGAGCTCCGAAGAACTGTGACTAGCCCAAGGTCACCCAGCTGGCATGTGTTGGAGTGCACAGACTAATCTGGTTCCCCAGATAAGCCTCCACAGCTCAAGCGGCAGAGCAGGGAATCAAACCCAGTTCTCCAGATTAGAGGGCACCTGCTCTTAACCACTACACCAAAGCTGTCTTTTCCTCTGGAGGAACTGATCTGTGAAGTTGGAAGATCGGTTGCAATTCTGGGAGAATTCCAGGCCTCACCTGGAAATTGGCAACTTTGGCCACAGGATGTCAGTGGACTCATTTCGCAGTATCCATATTTTCTCCAATTTTTTACTCCATCACCCATTGCAGATACACTAGATAGGCAAACTTTCCTGCACAAGTGGAAGGGATGCCCAAAGGAAGAAGCCGACTGTGTATCTCCTGCTGTCTGCAGAGCCAATGTGATGTAGTGGTTAAGAGCGGCAGACTCTTACCTGGAGAAGTAGGTTTGATTCCCCACTCCTCCACATGGAGTCTGCTGGGTGATTGTGGGTCAGTCACAGAACTCTCTCAGCCCTGCCTACCTCACAAAGTGCTTGTTGGGGGTGGGGGGAGATGATTTTAAGCCGCCTTGAGACTCCTTACAGCTGAGAAAAGCAGGGTGTAAATCCAAACTCTTCTTCCCGCTGGGTGACCTTGGGTCATTCACAGTTCTCTCAGAACTTACAGCCCACGTAGCGGCAGGTAATGCCTTTTTTGTTCTCATAAAGGTGAGGAAGTTCTACCTGAATTCACAAATGATATTCCTTTTAAAGAAATAGCTGAGACAGGCAGTCTGGTCATTGCAGAGAAAAACACACTTTCAGATACACGCCCCACCTGAGAGGAATTGACTATTTCACTGGTGTTTTTATGGGTACGCTGATTCAAAAGAAGCCTCCACCATCTGTTCTGCTATGTAATTATAAATGTAAAAAAAAAGCAAGAGAAACCCCATAACTCACACACACATAATACTTTTTTGAAAAGGGAAGGGAATGAGCAATTTAAATGCATACGCATCTTGGCAAGTTAATCGTTTTCAAACTTTTTAAAAAGTCATCTTCTGTCCATCATCTCAAGCAGATAGCTGCTCACCCTAACTCCCCAAAAAAAGAGAAAGCAGACTCTGTCTAGCTTTGACAGGCATGTTGGAAATATTAGAGAGGAGGAGGAGGAGGAGGAGGAGGAGGAGGAGGAGGAGGAGGAGGAGGAGGGAGAAGAGGAGGAGGAGGAGAAGAAGAAGAAGAAGAAGAAGAAGAAGAAGAAGAAGAAGAAGAAGAAGAAGAAGAAGAAGAAGAAGAAGAAGAAGAAGAAGAAGAAGAAGAAGGAGTTTGGATTGATATCCCCCCTTTCTCTCCTGCAGGAGACTCAAAGGGGCTTACAATCTCCTTGCCCCTTCCCTCACAACAAACACCCTGTGAGGTAGGTGGGGCTGAGAGAGATCCAAGAAACTGTGACTAGCCCAAGGTCACCCGAGCTGATGCAGGGAGATGCACAGGCTAATCTTGAACCCCCAGATAAGCCTCCCTACAGCTCAGGTGGCCGAGCTGGGAATCAAACCCGGTTCCTCCAGATTAGATACACGAGTTCTTAACCTCCTACGCCACTGCTGCTCCCTGGCAAATTCTCTATTGTTTGTGTATTGCACAGGCCTCATCTGCCCATCATCCATGTGAGATTGGTCGCCTTGTGCCACTTTTGAAGATGGGGTTTGGAACCCATCTTCCTTCCACTCAATGATTCCAGGAAACGGGCCACGGATGTTCCACCCCTGGCCACTCTCCAAATTTCCTCTCTGGCACTGATCAAAACAGGATTAGTTTTCCCCTGGCTTAGCTAGGGTCGCCAACTTCCAGGATTCTCAGCTACAGAAGACTTGCGTCTCAAACTCACTGATTCCCAGATGAGAAATTATATTCAGTGTAACAGTATCTTTCACTTCGTTGGAACCAACTGATAAAATTTAAACATCCTGAATATAAGATACTGAGGTTCCTTGAAAAAGCCTTTGGGTGAAACAGGGAAGAAACATCAGAACCCACAAGCGCTACACCGAGACGACTCAAGAAATTGAAAGCAAATCTTATTTTAATATGCATCTGTATGCCTGGAGAATATTGATTAGAGATTATGTGTATATACTAGGATGTAGTGATATAAAAATTGTCAAGAAACAAAACACACAAACATAAAGGTGATTTATAAGACAATTCTATTTAGGTGTCTTTTTTTGTGAGACCTGGGGATCTCTTGGAATTACAACCGATTTTTAGACTACAGAAATCAACACCCACTCACACATACACAAACACACACAGAGAGAAGATGGCTGCTTTTGCAAGTGTAACCCCCATGCTCAGAATGGGTTGACCCAGTAAGGGGTGGAGACTCAAAGCAGCAAGAGGCTGCAGCAGACCTCATGTAGTTGGAGGAGACAAGGCTACCAGACTCCTGACCTTGGTTGACAGTATAAGCTGGCCCTTTGGGACACCTTGTTAAAGGTAACTGCAATGTCTTTGTTGGGGAACTACTGGGAAGGTAGTTGTTTGTTTTTGCTATGTTGTAAATGTTGGAGTTTCTATTGTTTGTGGGTTTCTTTTTTGTGGTTGTAATGGGTGAGAGTTCCTCCTGGAAACCTTCATCATGTTGAATTTGTTCAGTCTAAGCCCTTGAGTTCCTCTATAGGAGCCAAACCCAACTTGCAGGAAAAAGAAGAATTGGACTTGGCAATATCAGAAGACTGTAACTAGAAGGACTTGAAAATGCAACCTGAACGGGACCTTGAAATGTGATGTTAAATGTTGATGTTATATGTTAAGAAAGTAAACCATTTTGTTTTTAAACATTGTTGTTGCAAACTCATTCCAGGTTCTGCCCCACAGAACCCACAAGCTGAGGTTACACAAGCAGGCTCTGTGTCACCATACTCTCCTGAGGTTCCCTCCCTTGCTTAAGCTGTGCACCCAAATCTACATGAATTTCCCAACCCAAAGTTGGCACCTGCGTCCCCTGCTATCCATAGGGGAGACTGGTCACACAGAAGGAGAGTTTTGGATTTATACCCCGCTTTTCTCAACCATAAGAAAGCGGTTTACAAATTCCTTTCCCTTCCTCTCTTCGCAGCAGACGCCTTGTGAGGTAGGTGGGGCTGAGAGAGTTTGGAGAGGACTGTGACTGGCCCAAGGTCACCCAGCAGGCTTCATGTGGAGGAGTAAGGAAACAAACCCAGTTCTCCAGATGAGAGTCCACCGCTCATGTGGAGGAGTGGAGATCAAACTCAGTTCTCCAGATTAAGGTCTGCCACTCTTAACCACTACATCCGTGTAAGGAATTCCATAGAAGCAGAAATAAAAGGCTTTTGGGAGTAAAAGTCCATTTATTAAGACATCTTAGAAAGCTCAAGTACACGCAGTGGCAGGAATGGCACTTCCCGCCAGAAGCATATTGCATGTACTGACTATTCACCCCATCCCCCCCCTTCCTGCTTCCATAGAACGGAGTCTTCATCTCCTCACAAGAAGATAACGAACGCTCCTCGCCGATGCATCTGGCCCATCGCCTCGGCTGTGGAATGCACCGCTAGTTACTTCACCATCAACACCATTGAATCCTTTTAATCGCTCTAAAGAAGACCCCTTCCCCAGGTTTATGCGGAAAGGTGGAAAGCAGAAATAAGGGTGGGGGTCAATATTTTCGAATAAACCCATTGATTATACCCAGAGGGAATATCCCACCCAAGAGACTAAATATTGCAAGCGCTATGACAAAGCGAGTCCAGGATAGCGCCAATTTCGTAGTGCTTGTGGCCATCAATAATAATGGTGGGGCCTCGCTGGTCGCGGCCAGGTAACGGAAGCGGGAGCCTCCTTGAGCAAGCTGGAATGGAAGACAGGATGGATGTTACTAAGAGAGTTAGGCAAATCTAAGCTGGCAGTGACATCATTAATCACTTTAGTAATCTGGAAAAGGTCCCACAAATCTCTTTGCCAAGTTTGGAATATTTATGCACGCTCTCTGAGATTTTGTAGATAAATACACCCAGGAGCCCACACGCGATAAACCGCTTTATTTATCCGCTTTGCAGTTTCTTTTGGGAGTCCTTGCTTGTTGTGGGCATGTCTGACCACTTCCATCCCTCGCTAGATGAAATCCATTGTTGAAATTTGGGGTCCAAAGTTGCCAAGTGGCAGTTGTGGTAACGGGCGGAAGGAGCCAAATTTCAGGACACAATTTCCCCAAAGGGGTTTTCTGCATCACTATGAACCGCATTGTTGTAGGCTGCATCTCGCGAACGGAATAAGCTCGCACTAATTGTCTTGGTGGTAGTTGGTAACAACGCAAATACTGCTCTAGGGTTCTTGTTCGCTCTCCGCCTCGCCACTTAAATCGCGGTAGGGCGGCGACGCCGGGCGGCCCCCAACAACCAGTAAAAAACGCTTCCAGAACTTTGAGATGAATTCAGTCGCTGGGTCGAGACCACCTTAACGGGCGGAATGACGTAAACATGTTGAATAAACAGCCGTATAACTTAGGATGTGTGGAGGGATGGAAGCACATGGAATAAAATGGGCTTCTTTGCTTAGAGAATAAGTCTACCACCACCCATAAAACCGTTGCCATGACTTTCGGGCAAATCTAAAATAAAAATCCATGGAGATGACTTCCCAAGGGCGGAGGCTACCGAGAGGTTTCAATAGTCCATGGGCTTTCCGATGGTTTGGCTTCTGCACAAACCGAGCAGCCTTTAATGTATGCCTCATCGTCTTTGCGCATTGGCGCCGCCACCAGAAATCCGCCGGGCGGGCTAAATGCAGAGTTTCTAAAAAAGCCAAAATGTCCAGTCAACGGGCATCGTGGCAAGCTTCCAAGAACCTGCTTTGCGGAGGGGGGGAGGCATCGCATTCTCAACATTCCCTCCGCCAAACTCCATTCTCCAAACGCAATTGGGAGTCTCCTTCGCCGCTGGAGGCTCGGTGGTAATTCTCGCTTCCTCCCAGCCCCGCAGGGAAAGGAGAGACGAGACTGGGAACGGGGTGGAGGGAGAGAAGGGACGCTGGCGATCGGGTGACAGCCAACCCTACCTGGGAGGGGAAAGAACAGCGCGTGAATGTCTCAAGGCAGCCCCACCCCCTCCTCGGTAGGCGCCGAGCTGGCCAGCCAGTTTGTTTGGTTTTCCCAGGGAAAAATGGACTGGTAAAAGAGAAACGAGAAAGAAATCGGCCCAACGGTTGTTTTATGACATCTTGAGGGGGGGTGGAAAGAGCTGCCAGGTTTTTATGATCCACCAAACTTGAAAGGGGTGCTTAGCCCTCCAGCCAGTGGCCAAGTGGAGAGTGCTACTTTGATGGCCGCAGTCTTTGTCTCCCTCTGCACAGTCCAGCTTGAGTTCGCACCAGAGAATTTTTTAGGACAAATAAGCACACGGAACCAGTCTACCATCTTTATTTTCTGCAAATAGGGCTGCCTCTAAGTGCTTTTGTCCGAGGCGCCCACGCGGAACCACAAACGGAGATCTGGGTCAGGGTGCTTTAGGATAGGTTCGCGGTAAACGCAGATTTCCATTAGTTGAAAGGCTGTTTGACATTCCTCAGACCAGAGGGGCCCCGGCCTGGCTGACAAAGTGGATCTTACCCTTAGTGCCGTAAGAGGTCTGTGAGAGGGAGCCGCCAGTTCAGCAAATTGGGGTATAAAATCACTATAGAAATGAAGCAAAACCAAGAAACCACTGGAGTTCTTTTAAGGTTGGTAGCGTCACTTGAGGACTGGCGCTAATTTTAGCAGGATCCATTTTACCCTCGGCTAGATCCGTAACCCAAATAGTCAATGGAGGTCTGATGAAACAGCATTTGGAGAGTTTACAAAGAGAGTTGTCAAGCAAGCCGCTTCACACCTCAACCAATATTTCCTTATGCCTCTTCTATAGTTTCCAGAGTAAATTAAAACGCCATCTAAGTATACAACAACCCCTTGTAATAGTAAATCATGGAGAACTTCGCTGATAAGGGCCATGAAAGTCTGGGGCCCCACTTAACCTCAATGGCATTATTAACATTCAAACTGTCCAAATCCTTTGTGTTAAACGAGTCAGGTGTTCATATCCTTCAGCAATTCTGGACTCTGTAGTAAGCTTCTCTCAAGTCCAATTTAGTAAAATGCGCCCTTTGCCGGTAGGCATCTAAAAGGTCCTGATCAAAGGCAAAGGATATTTATTGGACAGGGAGACCGCGATTGAGACCTCGAGCACCGCAAAGTCAGAAGACCCATCTTTCTTTTGACAAACAAAACTGAGCAGCGTAGTGTTTGGTAGCCCGTGATGAACCCGGCGAAAGTTAAAGGCCTTGTCTAAGAAGGCACGGCTCCTTCTCCTCATTGGGACTCATATGTAGATTCTACCCTTGGGTAGTTGTGCCCTGGTTGTATGACAATTTTACAGTCAGTGTCTCTGTGGTGGTAACTGATCGTGATTCCTGTTCTGAAAACTCTGGCTAGACTGGGCGATATGCAGGTGGGATGCCAATAGAATCGAGCAATCACTGAGGAAGCCGGTGGAGGGGTGTGTCAGGAGACGCTGGGTTTTCTTCCCAATTCAGCGGTTCACCGTGAGGGAGGGTCAGTGAATTTAGGATCCTTTCTTTCCAAATGAACTTTGGTTCATGTAACAATAACTGCATGCCCAAAACTATGGAGTGTTTAGCTACTACGCCAAAATAAAACTAATTTTTCCCAATGGTCGGCGAACGGAGGAGAACCGGGCTGTGTTTTACTGGGCCGGTCCTTCGCCTCCCGGTGCTGGGCTGCCGCCCATTTGGGTGGAATGGTATAATAGCCAGGAATTCGGTCTAGACCTAGCCTTCGCCACCCAAATGCATTAAGCAGTGGAGCAGCCGAATCCACAAGGGCCGAGAGGCTATACGCGAAAGTGTGTTTAGCTGGGTTGGCTGAAATGCTTGAACAGTAATGGAGCGCTTGCCTTCACTCACAATCACAATAGAGTCGGCCCATGTCCATGGGGCTGAAGAGGCAACAGCTGCTTCCCCTCCTCTGGGTCGCCTTCGTCACCGCTTTAGACGAGCCAGTGGGAGGCCCTGACCTGGGCGTGGTGGTTTGGCAGACGGATGCCGGAGCTGGATGTTGGTTTTGGTTTCTGACAGTTGGCGGCTAGATGACCTGGCCCTCCCAGTAGCGCCACATTGGTCAACCAAGTCGGGCGACGGCGCTCAGAGGTGGTTTCGTAGGGGCTGGCTGGTTGACTTGGTGGACACAGTAGTGGCTTAGCGCATGCCCTGACGCAGCTTATTCCAAACGAGACGCCCACTTGGGACCCCAACTGATCCAATCTGCACAGTACGAGGGAACCCGAATTAAAAAAACACCGCTTTCAATGAGCTTCGTCATTCACAGCATCCGGAGAAGTATTCGCATTTCCATGCTCAGGCCACTCAGGGGGAAGTCGCAGCAGCCGCGACCTAAATTCACGGCAAATTCTGCAAACGCATGCTGCCTGCTGGATGGTTTTGATGGTGCTGGATAGCTTCCTCGGCGCTTCTGATCTTGAAAGCGCCAGCCTAAGGCTTGGAGGAATGCGGCATTCGTAAGCAGAGTCCTCATCCTGCAAATCCAAAAGAGTCAATAACCAGTCGGGCTGCTGCCCTATCCAGGACTGGAGCCGATGTCCCGTATTTTTTCAAGGCCAGATCGGGTAGAAGTAAATCATCATAGTCTTCCAAGTGGGCATTGAGCTGCAAGATGAAGTAGGAAGTTTCTGGAAGCCGGGGTCCCATCAAAACGGGCTGGTATCGGGGCCGGGTAGTAGCCCCGCTCGACGCTCTGGCTTCGCTGGGGAGGTGAAGGCGCTGGTTGAGCAGGTTGGGCAGGCAGCTGTTGTAATGGGGGGCGGAATCGGGCTGGCGGTGACGCTGGCGCTGGGTGGTATGGACCCAGGCACGGCCCCTGGCACCGCCTGATCAGTAACAGCATAGATTCCAACTTGGGGCTTGCTGGTCTGCTGCCTCCTTAGTTCCCTCTCTAACGCAGCCAGGTCCCTCCTTGGCGAAATAATGCATCCTGGCGCGCATGCAGCAGCTTTTTTCTCGCTCCAATTCTGGGCTGCCCGTCCCGCTTAAGGGTTTCAGTGAGCTCGCTTTGCGGCGAGAGCCTGAACGCTGTCATGTAAATCCAGTCTGGAATGTTCCAGACTTTATCATGGACTGACAGATTCTTAGCATATTGTCGCTTGAGCTGCCTTTGCACGGGTCCAACCTGCTGGACTTCTTTTGGCGCTAAGGTTCCCGGTCCTCTGCAGGTTTTCGCCAGCTCTGCTGCAACTGTGCCCGCTCCTCCTCCCATAGCGCCATACCACGTTCCATGCCGCTTTGGCATCTCTCGCAGTCGCCCCACTTCTCATCCCAGTCCTCTCTCGATGGAGAGGGAACCGTCCGCTGGGAATGCAGGCTTACTCGACTCTTCGCCGCCTGGAAGCCAGACATCGGAGAGACCAGAAGCCACCGGTGGTTCCCCTCGAGGGCACCTCAGGTGCGTCGCTGGGCCGATTAGGGGGTCCCATTAAAGCTGCACGGATACCCCTCCCAATTCCAGGCCAGTCCCGGTGTCCTTTGGATCGGCCCCAGTGCTGTGCCACGGTGGTTCCTTGGGAGCATCACTAAAATATCGGTCCAGGAATCGCTCAATGGGATTCCTGCTGTCGTGATGAAAGGTGGTTGGTCAAGCCTCGCCTCTCCATGACAGGTTGCATCTGAGGTTTGTAATCCACACGAAACGGTAGAGATCCGACCACAGGCGCCGATCCATACTGAAATTTCAAACACTCATGGAAGTCCCCATGGTCGCTGCCACGCCCCCTCGCTCCAACGGAGTAAAGGAAGACCTGGGTGGCTGATACGAGGGACGGGAAAAGAGCCACCAGCGAGGCCCGCTCTCCTGCCGTTCCTCCAGGATTCAGAAGGGTGCTAGTCGGAGCCCCTTTGGGGCTACCGACCTTCCGCGAAAGTAACATTCAACCCCTCTCCATCGCAAGACAAGAGGTCCACTCACACAGGAATATAGATGAATTAGATTTCCGCCACAATGTAAGGAATTCCATAGAAGCAGAAATAAAAGGCTTTTGGGAGTAAAAGTCCATTTATTAAGACATCTTAGAAAGCTCAAGTACACGCAGTGGCAGGAATGGCACTTCCCGCCAGAAGCACAGGTTATACCACCACTCACCCCATCCCCCCCTTTCCTTAGCTTCCTATGGGAACGGAGTCTTCATCTCCCTCGCCAAGAAAGATAACGTCTCCGGGCCGATGCATCTGGCCCATCGCCCGGGCTGTGGAATGCACTCAAGGTTACTTCACCATCAACACCATTGAATCCTTTACAATCCGTCAGCTACCCGCTTCTTGATGATCTTAAACCCAGTTCAGAATGAGGCAGCTGCCTCTGTCTGTTGTGGGTACCAAAGAAGCACAAGTCTGTGTGATTTAGGATCACTTAATCCTGGTTGGGAAATTCCCAGAAATATTGGGCCTATCCCCTAATTTACCGTTTGTGGTAACGCCATTCGGGCAGAAGGCCGAAGTCATTTCTGGCTGGGTCGTAGCCCCACTGCCCCGCCGGCTTGCGCGGGTAATGAAAGGTGCCGTTTATCAGCACCAGAAATGACTCGCTGAGGGGCTGGAGATGTGAGAGTCGGGCGCTGCGCTTGTCGCCTCGACTCGTGGGGAGCGCTGCTGGAACCCGCGCTATTTGGGCAGAGTAGCGCACAGCAAACAGTAAGTGGGGAAAGGGCAATTGAGGCAGAGCCTGGGGAGACTGTGGTTTGTGGAGGGAGGAGCTTCAGTTGGGTATAATACCATAGACTCCACCCACCAAATAAGATCTGTTGTAATTCTGCAATTCTACTTTCTTCTTGTCCAACAGTTTATGCCTGATCTGGCATTTGTTCCTCCAGCATTTTTATTACAAAACATATGTTTTTTTAAAAAAATCCGCTGCCACTTGCTTTGCTTTAGTCTCTCCAGTATTTTTTAAAATCAAGGAACAGTTTAATCAAAGAAAGGTTTTTCCCTGTTGTTCATAACTATTTGTTACCTTTGTGAAGTGGTCATATATATATAGCTGCATAGTGGTCATATATATATAAGCATTCACAAAATGACTGGTGGCAGCTACTCCTAAAACACCATTTTTTAAAAAAAAATCTGCAGTCAAGCAAATCTTTAACAGCCAATCAGAACCTTTGCTGGACAAAAGTCCCACCCAATTTATAAAAAAGATTTGTTGGGCACAGGAATGGTGTCAGCAGGCAGAACACCTGTGGGCGCCATGTTGGGGATCCCTGCTCTGGATCAATACAACAAGCTACTGCCCATAATTTATGGGTCCAAAGAAATAGAGCAGTGGTTCTCAAACTGGGGTCGGGACCCCTTTGCGGGTCGAATGACCCTTTCACAGGGGTCGCCTAAGACTCTCTGCATCAGTGTTCTCCATCTGTAAAATGGATAAATGTTAGGGTTGGAGGTCACCACAACATGAGGAACTGTATTAAAGGGTCACGGCATTAGGAAGGTTGAGAACCACTGAAATAGAGCTTCAACCTAGGGCTCCCACCCAGTGGTGGGATCCAAAAATTTTAGTAACAGGTTCCCTCACCAGCCCCCCCTCAGCAAAGGGGGCAGAGGGCGCACCTAGGGCAAAACCTGAGCCCTGGGCAAAACCTGAGTTGGACGCTTCAATGGGCAGCCACCCCACCACGCCCCCTTTTTTTTTGCACCAGGTCATTTCTAAATCATCATCACATTATAGAAAATGCCCCAGCTCACAAATCTGAACACAGCAATGGTGAAACACACAGGTTCTTTGATAGAGACTGGTGAGATAAAAGGTACGAAAGGCTGAGAATCAATGAATTGCCGTACCTGAAAGGGATTAACCCAGTTCAGGGAGTTACATTATTAGTCCCAATTGCTATGTGGAACCTTCACGTTCAAAGGCAGGATGCCTCTCGGGAGTAGCGAGGGCGGAGATGGAAAAGCGGACCCAATTAGTAACCCCCTCTCGGCACACACAAATAATTAGTAACCCACCCTCGGGAACTGGTGAGAACCTGCTGGATCCCACTTCTGCTCCCACCCTGCTTTCTCTCTGCCAGTATTGGCCCTTTTTATCTGCAGTTCACTACAATTCCTTGCGTATCACTCTTCAAGCTTCCCTAACCTTGATGCGTTAATTCTGTACTTAAAGAGAAAGTTTTCCCTCCCCATATTGAGTTTATTTGCAATCCACCAGTAGCTGCAATACATCCAGCCTAACGTCCGGGTTTGTAACTGTGCAGGAATGAGAAAGAACGAAATTGAAATGCCGACACGGCCCCATCACTCACGTAAAACAAACCCAGGGAACGTTGGGCAACAGGAACAAACAGCTCGCTCAGTTTGCTCTTCGCCAGGCTATGCCTCACAAGTTCTAGAAAGTACAGGCTCCAGTTTAGCATAAAGACATTTATCATGTTGCGCTCACGTTGCAATCTTCAAGTACATTCCAGGGAATCGGAAAATGCAGCCATTCATCACGAGGTTTCATTCCAAGCTGCCTGCGAGAGTGTCAATATACCCCCCAAACCTAAGCTGCACTCTACCAAATTGGGACGAAGCTGTCATTGCAGATGGAATCTGCTCAAAGGATCGCCTCTGGCTTCAAATGAGGTGCGAATCCAGCCACTCTGAGATCACCACGCAGGGATGCATTCACACCCAAGGCTTCCTGGCAAAATGGTGCTAGCGGAAGGCCAAGCATCATTGCAAGAGCAAGACGAACATATAGCAAATACATTTTTCTGTAGTGATCCCATCCTATTATCCAATCTCACATGACAAGGGACAGCATTCCAGGATCTCATAGCAAACTGGGGAACTCAGGCCAATCACAAATGCAGGATAGCCGCAGACAAGGACAGGGTTTCGACGCACAGACAGTGACTGTTGGGGGAAAAATAGGAATTTTGCGAAATCGACCAAAAGCGGGATCGATAAAAGACTGAGTTTGCTCCCAGAGGCGAAGAATATTGACAGCGGTTGAGGATCAGTTATAGGAGAATAAATATAAATGGAGCATGATAAAGAAATGGGTCTGCTTGATCCAGAGAGATTATGCAATCCTTGGAGGAGAAAGCTCCATTTTTTGCATCTTCTTATCTATGAAGCCCAACAGATTTCAATTGTATTTTCAATTAAAAAATGGTTTTCTGGTCATTTTTGACCCCAAATTTGCAGTATTAATGGCTGAAAGTAGGAACTGGGATCTATCCAGTCCTCGATGAGCATTCTGCCTCCGTCACAAATTCTCTTCATGTGAGCCACACTCTCTTTCTTTGATCACATAAAATCTGAAGCCCCGGTTGAGATCCTGTAAGAGGTCCCACTTGGAGAACTTCAGAGAACAGCCATAGAAGACAGCATTTCTACCTTTAGCCCCGCATCAAATTAAGATCTGTTTTGACTGCCAGAAATTACAGTCATCTTCTTTGCATTTTAAAAAATCTGTTATAAAATTGAGCATATCACACGATTCCCCTTTCCGGAACTCGCACACGTACCCCCACTGCCAAACCAGTGGGTCAAAGATGCCTTTAATCACTCGACAAATTAAATTTTCCTTTCAAAGTCTCCAAAGACATTATATAGAAAAATATGCATTAAAGCCCTTCTCCTTCTTTCTGATATGCCTAAAGAGAAAATCAGGGGAGGATTCCGGGGAATTTGGGGGCAGAAAAAGCAATCTAATGATTGAATTCACTGCCCAGGAAATGATTCTGCACCCTTGGCCTTGCCCCACGATTGTTCTGGGAATAAGCTGCGCCTTAGGTCTGATTTACCCCTTTCCCCTACCAAAAAAGAAAAAAAAAAGATTTACTTTGGCAAGAGAAAATATGTGTTTTCTCTGAAAGCTCATTCCTCCTCGCAGTGGAAAACCTTGAGTTTGCTGCGATTGAGGGATGCTTAGAAAAGCCGTTACTGACCTCTGGTGTCTGTTCTCTACATGCAGAGAAATGCTTGCACATTTCAGACCTTCCACACAGCAGCAGCAGCAGCAGCAGCAGCAAGAAGAAGAAGAAGAAGAAGAAGAAGAAGAAGAAGAAGAAGAAGAAGAAGAAGAAGAAGAAGAGGAGGAGGAGGAGGAGGAGTTTGGATTTATATCCCCCCTTTCTCTTCTGTAGGAGACTCAAAGGGGCTTACAATCTCCTTGCCCTTCCCCCCCTCACAACAAACACCCTGTGAGGTGGGTGGGGCTGAGAGAGCTCCGAAAAACTGTGACTAGCCCAAGGTCACCCAGCTGGCGTGTGTGGGAGTGTACAGGCTAATCTGAATTCCTCAGATAAGCCTCCACAGCTCAGGTGGCAGAGCGGGGAATCAAACCCGGTTCCTCCAGATTAGAATGCACCTGCTCTTAACCACTCCACCACTGCTGCTATCAGGATGAAGAACAGAGGGTGAGATGACGGTGGCGCACCCTGCCACCCCTTGACTCACGGGCATCTATCAGACCAGAAGAAGCCAACATTTTTGAGCCTGTGGGCACCTTTGGAATTTCTAGCGAGGTTGGGGAGCTGCAGAGGTTCATGGGCCTCGGGGCAGAGGTGTACCCATCAGCCCCTCCATCAGAGCTGCCTCCCTCTCCCATCCCTGTTTGGCCAGCTTCCCTCTTCAGTCTCAGATCTATGGGTTGGGAAAGGTGTTGAGGGTGGAGGTGTTGAGGGTGGAGTCTTGGGAGGGTAGGGTTTGGGGAGGTACCTCAGTAGGGCATAATACCATAGAGTCCACTTTCCAAAGTAGACGTTTTCTCCCCAGCAGAACTGATCTCTGTAAGCTGGAGACCAGATGCGATTTCGGGAGATCTCCAGCTGACAATGGCCCCCCAAAGTGGGTGTCACAGGAGGTAGAGCAAAAATCCATGGAAAGTGGAGCCAAATCCAAAACGGCTGCCATGGGAGGTGGAGCCAAATCCAAAATGGCTGCCATGGGAGGTGGAGCCAAATCCAAAATGGCTGCCATTGGAAGTGGAGCCAAATCCAAAATGGCTGCCATGGGAGGTGGAGCCAAATCCAAAATGGCTGCCATTGGAAGTGGAGCCAAATCCAAAACGCCTGCCATGGGAGGTGGAGCCAAATCCAAAATCACTGCCATGGGAGGTGGAGCCAAATCCAAAATGGCTGCCATTGGAAGTGGAGCCAAATCCAAAACGGCTGCCATGGGAGGTGGAGCCAAATCCAAAACGGCTGCCATGGGAGGTGGAGCCAAATCCAAAATGGCTGCCATGGGAGGTGGAGCTCCCCCTCACACCTCCCAGAAAGAAGGAAGGCCTGAAGGGGGAATGGAAAGACATGCTGACTGGTGAAAGTCCAGATGTTTATCAGTCCTCCTGAGCCTCCAGTGGAAAACCCTTACATTTGAAAAGCCTGCCTTAAAATGGTCTGGAAAACTCAGCAAGCACTAAGGGAAATACTGGTGGGTACTCAGGTATCTGGGGGCACCACATTGGGGAACTCTGCACTCGACAACGCAAGCAATACCCAAGGCTTACCAACTGAAGGCATACCAAGGTGAGCCATGATTTTTCCAAGGCCAGCAATGCTGCATGCTTAGTACATGGGCAAAAAATTCTGAACTTCTATGACTGGATTGGACTTGATGGCCTTTGTGGTCTCTTCCATGATTCCTATATTACTGAGGGTGGGGGAGCGGGAATGTACATATGCTCCCTGCCATGTAAAAGCTGCCATTTTCTCTAGGGGAACTCATCTCTGCAAACTGGAGACCAGTTGTAATTCTTGGAGAACTACGGGACCCACCTGGAGGTTGGCTTCCCCAGTGAAGAGAATTCCTCCATGGTTCTCACTGTCTTCACTGTGATAACCCTTGTGGTGTTTAGCCGGTCGCCTGGCCTTGATTCCAGTCATAACTTTCATTCTGCTGCCTCCTGTCATACCACTTGGATCTCGTGTACTTACAAGTCAGGGGATCTCCCCACCTAGTGGATTCTGAATCCAGAATGGCAGCAGATCTCCGTCCCAGGTGTTGATGAAGAGTTTGGATTGATACCCTGCTTTTCCCAGCCGTAAAGAGTCTCAAAACACCTTAAAAACTCCTTTCCCTTCCTCTCCCCCACGACAGACACCTTGTGAGTTAGGTGCGGCTGAGAGAGTTCCATAGCGCTGCGATAGTCCAAAGTCACCCAGCAGCCTTCATGTGTAGGAGTGGAGAATCAAACCTGGTTCTCCAGATCAGAGTCTGCCGCTCATGTGGAGGAGTGGGGAATCAAACCCAGTCCTCCAGATTAGAGTCCACTGGTCTGAATCGCTACACCACGCTGCCCCAGTTTGATAAAAGGACCCTACTTCCACTAAGGCATGATCTGGTTTTGTTTGCTTTTTGGGCCTCCAGAGATACTAAGCCAGAGATAGCGAACCTTTTCGAGACCGAGTGCCCAAATTGCAACCCAAAACCCACTTATTTATCGCAAAGTGCCAACACGGCAATTTAACCTGAATACGGAGGTTTTAGTTTAGAAAAAGCGGTTGGCTCCAAGGCGCGCATTACTCGGGAGTAAGCTTGGTGAAGCAACTGTGCAACGCTTCAAATGGGTGAATCACGACCCTGGGAGGATTTACTCAGAAGCAAGCCCCATTGCCAGCAACCGAGCTTACTCCCAGGTAAGGATCATGCCCAGGCTAGCCTAGATGTGTGTGTGGGAGGGGGGGATTTTCTCCCCCCCACACAATGAACTCTGTGTACGTGTGCCCACAGAAAGGGCTCTGAGTGCCACCTCTGGCAACCATGCCATAGGTTCGCCACCACTGAACGAAGAAGAAGAAGAAGAAGAAGAAGAAGAAGAAGAAGAAGAAGAAGAAGAAGAAGAAGAAGAAGAAGAAGAAGAAGAAGAAGAAGAAGAAGAAGAAGAAGAAGAGAGGAGCAGGAGCAGGAGCAGGAGGAGTTTGGATTTATGTCCCCCCTTTCTCTCCTGCAGGAAACTCAAAGGGGCTTACAATCTCCTTGCCCTTCCCCCCTCACAACAAACACCCTGTGAGGTAGGTGGGGCTGAGAGAGCTCCGAGAAGCTGTGACTAGCCCAAGGTCACCCAGCTGGCGTGTGTGGGAGTGCACAGGCTACTCTGAATTCCCCAGATAAGCCTCCACAACTCAGGCGGCAGAGCTGGGAATCAAACCCGGTTCCTCCAGATTAGAAAAGCAAGAGAAACCCCATAACTCACACACACATAATACTTTTTTGAAAAGGGAAGGGAATGAGCAATTTAAATGCATACGCATCTTGGCAAGTTAATCGTTTTCAAACTTTTTAAAAAGTCATCTTCTGTCCATCATCTCTCAAGCAGATAGCGTTCACCCCAACTCCCCAAAAGAGAAAGCAGACTCGTTCAGCTTTGACAGGCATGTTGGAAATATTAGAGGAGGAGGAGGAGGAGGAGGAGGAGGAGGAGGAGGAGGAGGAGGAGGAGGAGGAGAAGAAGAAGAAGAAGAAGAAGAGGAGGAGGAGGAGGAGGAGGAGGAGGAGGAGTTTGGATTTATATCCTCCCTTTCTCTCCTGTAGGAGACTCAAAGAGGCTTACAATCTCCTTGCCCTTCCCCCCTCACAACAAACACCCTGTGAGGTAGGTGGGGCTGAGAGAGCTCCGAGAAGCTGTGACTAGCCCAAGGTCACCCAGCTGACATGTGTGGGAGTGCACAGGCTAATCTGAATTCCCCAGATAAGCCTCCACAGCTCAGGCGGCAGAGCTGGGAATCAAACCCGGTTCCTCCAGATTAGATACATGAGCTCTTTACCTCCTACGCCACTGCTGCTAAGAAGATTTAGGAAAGAAAGGAGGGGGGAAATCAGTGCCCAAGTCCTGAAAATGCAATTTAATCTTCCTTAAAAATCCAACATTCAATCTTTTTGAGCACGTCCATTTTCTCAAAAACGTTTAAGCGAACAAGGCAAGAGACACCAAAAAACTAACAATTTATTTAACCCAGCATGTACGTATTAAACCATGTATAACGACCCACCCTATCCCTACACAAGAATGTAGAACTATGATTGCATATGATTTCCCCGTCTGGCCATTTGTTCAACCCACCATGAAATGCCAATGTCATTTTAAAACAGCCACCAGCGTTTTACTAGACTTCAGATAAAATTGTGTGCAACCACTCAGATACGTGAAAGAATTAAATATTACATATTAAAAAAAAATGAAGGCTTGAAATGTTATACGCTGGCTTTTATGGAAATGTAATAAACTTGTTTTCCTGTACTCTAGGACTGCACATTTGTTTGCAGACGAAAGATAGCGGACATTGAAAAATACAACACGAATAAATAAATGCATTTATGTTGTTCTTTCTATGGGAAGGAGATGCCATTAGTCTACTTGAGAGTTTATACCAGGAGTGTCAAACATGCTCTCTGGGGGCCGGATGTAGCCCCTTAAAGGGGCTTACCAGGCCTGTGAGTCACCTGAGATAATCCCCCCACCCCCACCCCCACCCCTCGCTCCTGATCAGAGAAATGGGGGGAAGGTTTGCATCGGATGGCTTGTGGGCAGAGAGGGATCCAGCAGGTTCTCACAGGTTCCCGAGAGTAAATTACTAATTGTTTGTGTGTGCTGAGAGCGGGTTACTAATGGGTGATTTTGCCACGTGATTTTTGCCTTAGTTATGCCCCTCCTGTCAGCAGTAGCGCGCAGAACTTGAAGCAGTCTAGCAGGAGGTGCACTAGCGTGCGTGGCAGCCTGCACCTGTGTGCATTCGTTTCCTGCCCAAGGACCGGCGCAGAGGCTGTGTCCTTGCCACAGCCCCGCCCCCAGAATGCCCAGCCACGCCCCTGTCGTGCCCCGCCCAGCCCCATTGGTGCTACGCCACAGTTTGAATCCCACCACCATGGGAACCTGTTACTAAAAATTTTGGATCCCACCACTGCTTGTGGGTTTGGTAAGCCCTCTCAGGGCAGCCACCCTCCCCACCCCATCATGAGTTTGCCAGTCCAGTCCCCCCCCTCCCACAGCCATTCTGGGGGCAGCCAAGTCAGCGATCCCCACTCCCTGGACCCAGTCTGACCAAGTCACATTTATGTCATATCCGGCCCTCCTAACAAACACATTCAACACCCCCATTTATACAGTCTTGGAGGCAGAGATTTGGGTAGCGGAAGAGTGGGATTTTGACCAATCCGCCCTTTGATTCCTTGCAGGCTTGTTTTTATTCATCCACCTATTCTACCCCACCTGGAATATTTATATAGGTAAGCTGCTAGCTAAATCCTTTAGCTTAAAAAAGGCTTCCTTTGAATGGTAACTTTAGGCCGACAAACGGTTTTGGGCTTCGGCAAAAGCTGTTTAGCTGTTAAATGATGCATCCACAACTCTTCTCCAAAACAGGCGTCCTACATCCTCTAAAATCCTAAAAGAACAAATTGGGTACAGTGAGAGAAGTCTCAGCTATGGAAAAACCACCTTGGCTGCTTTTTATAATCAGGCACAAAGGCTTAGTGCAAACATTTATTAAAGTGCAAAAAGATGAAAACCGTGCAAAATTCCTATGCCAGGAAAATTCCTATGACCGGAAAACCAGCTATTATAAGAATTAACTATAGATCTACACTACCACGAGCCTACACTGCAGGGGTGGCTGAACTTAGTAGTGGATCTTGGACCTGCAAGGACCAACAAACTAACAGCCAATTTTGGGATCTCATAATAGGCTCTATAAATCAGTGACTCGGGTGCATTGGACTAGTGGTCTTGCATCATTCCTGGAGTACTTGGACTGTGTAGCATTTGTATGTTATTGGAATAGGAATTGTGCATGGTTTGCACCTTTTTGCATTGTGCAAAAGGCATTGTGCCTGATTATAAAAAGCAGCCAAGGTATGGTGGTCCAACCATCTCTACACTGGCAGTCCTCAGTCAGTGGGTTTTCTGGCACCTGTTCGCATCTTGGAGATAGAATCCGGAGGGTTTTGAACAGACCAGGAAAAAAACAAAAGGCAAGATGCTTTGGGTCACGTCCTATCAGGCTTGCCAACCCTGGGTAGGGAAATATCTGGGGATTTGGGGGTTGGAGCCTGGGGAGAGCAGGGTTGGGGGCAGGGAGGGACCTCATCAGGGAATAGTGCCAGAGATAGGCTGACCAGACGTCCTGCTTTTGGCGGGACAGTCCCGCCTTCACATAATTTGTCCCGCATCCCGCGGGTTATTTCCATTGTCCCGATTTTTGGGAGGCTGCCACACTGCCTTCTGGGGCGCAAGGTTCACAAAGGTGACCATCTGGTCACCTTGGCCAGAGAGCCCACCCTCCTTGGTTAAGAGCAGGTGGATTCTAATCTGGAGAACTGGGTTTGATTCCCCACTCCTCCCCCTGAGTGGCGGAGGCTTATCTGGTGAACCAGATGTGTTTCCGCAGTCCTACATTCCTGCTGGGTGGCCTTGGGCTAGTCACAGTTCTCTCAGAACTCTCTCAGCCACACCAACCTCACAGAGGGGTCTGTTGTGGGGAGAAGAAGGGAAAGGAGCTTGTAAGCCACCTTGAGTCTTCTTACAGGTGGGGTATAAATCCAAACTCCTCCTCCTCCTCCTCCTCCTCCTTCAAAGCAGCCATTTTCTCCATCTTGATCATGTGGGGAAGGGGCTGTGGACTAGCGTTGGGACTGGAACCTGGATGCCCTGGTTTCAAATCCCCCCACTTGACCGTGAAGCTTGCTGAGTGACCCTAGATCAATAACACACTCTGAGCCCAGCCTACTTCACAGGGTTGTTGTGAGTTTTGAGCGAGAAAAGAAGAATCGTGAACACCACCCTGTGCCCGGAGGAAGACTGGGATTCGGAAAAGGCTGAGAAGTAGGGAACAGCTCCACAGCTGAGGGGGGCAGGGCAAAAACCTAAGTTTAGAAGCCGGCTAACAGCTTCCATCGTCTATCCCTTCCTAGCAAGGAAGCCGGCTCTTTCTCGTCGAGACAGAAAAGGGCCAGGCAGCTTTTCCACAGAGATTCCTTTTGTGCCGTCATCGTAATTTGTGTTTTTAAAAAGCCAGATAAAAATCAAAATCGCAGCAGGAGTGATTTATGCTCCCTTCTGCTTCCGTTGCCCCTCACGGTTAATACCAGAAATGATTAAAGCATCTATAATCTTCAAGCCTGCAGAGACCCGGGAAGCCGTGGTAGCAAGCGGGTGCGCAGGCCGATAAGGACCCGCTCCGTCGCCGCAGCCTGCGCTTTTAATATTTATAACCGCCGGCTTTCCGAGGCATCCAAGGAGAACGAGTCAAGACTGCTGCCTCTCCTTCCCCCGCAGCCAAGTTTAAAGATAAGCCAAACTCTTTGAGAAGGCAGAATACGTGCACCTGTTTTCAAGGGCAACGCAGTTTTAGCCGGGGGAAGAGTAGAAAGAGAGGGAAGTTTTCGAGCTGTCGTAAATCAGCAGGGTTGGCTGCTCCCAGCATGGGTTGCAATATGTCCTTTGGGGCCAATTTCTGAACACGGGGGACACAACTGGACCGAATCGATAGTATGCGATCATCAGAACTGAACCACCAATGTGCACACAACACTTTACAGAACAGAAAAAGATGTCCCGGCCTCCAAAGGATTGAGATCTACAAATTACCTACAAATGTAAAGACAGAAGAGTCATAGAATCATAGAGTTGGAAGAGTCCCTAAGGGCCATCAAGTCCAACCCCCTGCAATGCAGGAACACACAATCAAAGCACACCTGACAGATGGCCATCCAGCCTCTCTTTAAAAACCTCCAAAGGAGGAGACTCCACCACACTCCGAGATAGTGCATTCCCCTGACAGTCAGGAAGTTCTTCCTGATGTTTTAGGTGAACTCTTTTCCTTCACCTTGAACCCATTACTCCCGGTCCTAGTCTCTGGAGCAGCAGAAAACACGCTTGCTCCCTCACCGACATGACATCCCTTCAAATATCTAAACATGGCTATCAGGTCATATCATGTCTCTTAACCTTCTCTTCATTAAACTAAACATACCCAGCTCTCTAAGTCTCTCCTCGTAGGGCATGGATTCCAGACCTTTTACCATTTGGGTTGCCCTCCTCTGGACCCGTTCCAGCTTGTCAATATCCTTCTTGAACTGTACACAATATTCCCGGGGAGGTCTAGCCAATGCAGAATAGAGAGGTACATTTACATCCCTCGATCTAGACCAGTGGTGGCGAACCTATGGCACGGGTGGCACTCAGAGCCCTCTCTGTGGGCACGCATGCAAAGCGTTCGTCATGTGGGGGTGGGAAATTATCCCCCCCCCCCACACACACAAACATCTAGGCTGGCCTGGGCCACTGGACTTGATGTGTGTGCACCTCAGTGAGCAGGGAGGACTCGGCTGGCAGGCCTGGTGCCTGTGCTCCAGGTGGCTGCTGCCTAGGAGGGGGGCGGGCAGAGACGGCAGAGATGCTAGAGAGGCGCAGAGCGGCGCATGTGGGACTTGCTGGAGGCTACACCAGGCTGGCCCCTGCTTGAGGGGGATATTCAGGTGAAATTGCCACGTTGGCACTTTGCAATAAATAAGTGGGTTTTGGGTTGCAATTTGGGCACTCAGTCTCAAAAAGGTTCACCATCACTGATCTAGACACTAAACTCCTATTGATACAGCCCAGAATCGCATTGGCTTTATTGGCCGCTGCATCACACTGCTGACCCATGTTCCGTTTGTGGTCTACTAAGACTCCCAGATCCGTTTCGCATGTGAGAAGAGGATCTGTGTTTCCAGAGAGGTAGCTGCTTGTCTGTTGCAGCAAAGACAAAAAGGGAGTCATGTACCACCTTACAGAAGAACAGCCTTCACCAGGCCAGGAGTTTCCATGTGCTAAATCCCACTCTGTCAGATGCGCAAGGTGAAATCTCATTAGGTAGCTATATGGATACAGATACACGTGGGAAGAGGAAACTGGTAGTCGTGAGCATTAAAAGGCCTTATAGCACAAAGAAGATGTTAAAAGCTAAAGCACATGTGATTTCTGAGATTTTTATCCTACCTTTTCTACAAGGAACTCAGAATGCAGTTTAAGTTCTTCCCAGAGCCAGTGTGGTTTAGTGGTTAAGAGCAGGTGGAGAATTGGGTTTGATTCGCCACTCCTTCACCTGATCTGTGGAGTCTTATCTGGTGAACCAGATTTGTTTCGCCACTCCTACATTCCTGCTGGGTGACCTTGGGCTAGTCACAGTTCTCTCAGAACTCTCTCAGCCCCACCTACCTCAGAAAATGTCTGTTGTGGGGAGAGGAAGGGAATGGAGTTTGTAAGCCGCCTTGAGTCTCCTTACAGGAGAGAAAGGCCGGATAAAAATCTGAAACTCTTCTTTTCTTCCCTCCTTTGTTTTATGCTCACAATAAACTGGTGAGGTAGGTCAGAGTGTGATTGGCCCAAGGCCCCTACAATGATCTTTATGTTCCCTAATCCTTATCCAATACTCCAACCATTTCCACAATCCGGCACCCATAACCTATGACATTTCTACATGAAGTTCACATGGTGATGTATTTAAAAGATTACATAGAATTCATAGCAAACCGATATATATACTGAAATGACTACACAGAACCTCCCTAGTCAGAGGCAATATATCTGAGAACAATTTGTTGGGATGCAACAGAAAAACAGTGGGAGGAGGAACCAATTTCTGCTTATGGATTTCCAAAGAGCATCAGACAGATCATCTGAGGCACACGTGTCAAACGCGCGGCCCTCCAGATGTTCATGGACTACAATTCCCATCAATCCCTCCCAACATGAGCACTGGGTATACTGGCGAGGGCTGATGGGAATTGTAGTTCATGAACATCTGGAGGGCCATGAGTTTGACACCTGTGATGAGGGAAACAGGGAATTGCTGAATCTGATCCACCTGGATTATTCCTGTGCTCTTATAATGTGCAGGAATTTTTCAATTCCAAAGCCTTTATTGGCATTATAAACTACAGAGTTAGTAGAAAAGTAGAAAAGAGGCATTTATCTACTAACTGAGACATTAAAACATTAAAATGCATTAAAACATTAAATACATTAAATACATTAAAACAATGTTAAACGTTCACAACCACGCCTTGTAAACCGCACACATATAAATTAATTAACCATTACTACTATGTAGACAATGATTGCGCCTGACCAAATAGTGCCTCAAAAAACTTGCAACATTCTCACATACAAGATCACAGGACCCATTGAGTAGAAAGTTCATCACAGATGGTAACCTGACAGCGTTTGAGCTCTCTACCAATGGACAGATGTACATGGAGCGTATAGACTCGTATATTGGACACTCCAATAGTACATGTTGAACCGTCTCAACAACGGCCATGTTACATTGACATAACCTGTTCTCATATGGAGTGTTATTATACCTGCCAAGAGTCATAGCGTTAGGTAGAGCATTAAAACGAGCCAAAGTGTACACTCTGCGTTGTTTGGGGTTGCACAGAATGTACAGATAGTTGGCACAGTAATCTGATCGGACAATTCCCAAGGCCTGTGGGGAGCAGCTTTTCCCCCCCTCCTGCAACATTCTCAGTTTCTCTCGTTCAACTAAAACAGATTTAATTTCATTATGAATTCTGATGGCAGACATAGTTTGGAACTGGTCAGCTGTTAAGCCCATGTTGTTAAGTTTCTTATCTATGTCAGCCAACCATTTCACAGATGTAGATTCTGATAAGAGTTGATGTATAAAACTATTGGGTCTGGGCTCAAAATGAATTTGGGTCCAGTACTTAAGTACTCTTGTCCATGCCATCAGTTCCATACTATTTTGTCCAGTTTCTCTGCATAGGGTGTCATATGGGACACACCTTGGTGACCCTAAAATTCTTCGCAAAAAAGTATCCCTGTACTGACTCATAAGGTGATTTAATTTCGGGGAACCATATTGGGGCTCCATATAATAGTTGAGGGATTATCTTTGCATTGAAGATTTTCAGTGCAGCGGGGACAAATTGGTGTCCTTTAGAGTAGAAAAATCGGAGAATCGCTGCAGCATTCACCCTAGCTTTGTTCTCTGCTTGTTTGCTGTGAGGGACCCAAGATAGGTTGTAACTGAATAGGAGCCCTAGATATCTAAACTGACTTACTTGCTCTAGGACATGGTTGTTCACTTTCCAGCTACATTTACACCTAGATTTTGCAAAGATCATGACTTTGGACTTGTCATAGTTAAGCGTCAGCTTATTTACATGACAGTATTCTGCACTGCAGTTTAGTAGGCGTTTTAAGCCTACTTGGGAATATGACAAGAGAACAGCGTCGTCTGCATAAAGCAGGGTGGATATATGCAGCGAGCCTAAGCGTGGCGGATGGCCATCAATTTTAGTTAAGGTTGCAGGGAAGTCATTGAGAAATAGGCAAATAGACTGGGTGCCAGTGGGCAACCTTGTTTAACCCCTTTGTTAACCATAATTGATTCTGTTAACGTGCCATCTCTTGAAGTTCTTATTTGGCAAGTTGTATTAGGTGTGGAACGCTTTAATTAGAGCTAAAGAAGTCTCTGTTCCATGTTTAGGGTTTTAATTTATGCCATAAAAGTTCCCTATCTACCGAATCAAAGGCACCCTTCAAATCCAGAAAAGCAGCATAAAAGCTTGCTTTTTCTTGTACTTGCTTGCAAGATGTTGGAGAATTAGACAGTGATCTAGAATAGTTACCTGCCCGAAACCCGATTTGTTCTGGGCCGAGTAGCTGATGTTTGTCTGTCCAGCTCTTTAATTTTTCAGTAGATAGTTAGCACACAATTTGCCTAATGGGATAGATAAAAGGCTGATCGGCCTATAATTAGAGGGACACTGGGGGTCTCCTTCCTTTTATAGAGGGGTACAATGATATAACCAGTCTTTGGGAATCATTAAAGATTTGTTGATATATGTAAATAATGAGGCGCACTGGAGCCCACCAGTCTGGGTCAGTTTTAACATCTCTGCTACAATGATATCAGGGCCAGCTGCTTTCCCAGACTTTAGTTGGTGAATTAATTCAATAACCTCTCGCCTGTTAACTGGGGCCCATTCAGGCAAATCCTCGGCTGGGCTCATGCTAGAGCTTCGGTCAATCTCTTGGTCGGAGTAAAAAATTCCAGAGTAGTGTTTCTGCCATAATGAAGGAGTGATGTCGGCAGCTATTGGGAGATTTTGACACATGCCCCTATTTGTTAATTGCCAGAATTGTTTTGTGTTATTGGATAGGGTGGCATATAGTAGTTGCTCCCAGTTGCGCTTATTGACTCTTGGCGTTTTATTTTGATGTGGTTGCATAGAGTCTGTTTGAGACTAAACAATTCAGGAGGCGGGGATTTGGCCTTGGAGGCCCTAAATCTATTGTATGTGATCCGAATCTGTTGATTCAAATATTTGCACTCAGCGTCAAACCAGTCTCTGCCTTTGAGATTTCCCTTCCCTCTTTGTTCCCCTAAAAGGGACACCAAATATGAAACAAGTTTTTCATAATTTCCTATACTGCTGCTAACATTATCTGCAATAACTACTGAGGAGCCTAGAAACTTGCAGGTGGTGTTGCTTAGTGCTTCCTTGGTTTTATTGCATGTTTGGGTTGACCATCTTATTATGGGAGTTGTGTTAATTGCCTTATAGTTTGAAATTTTGGCAGTAGAGGTCTCTGGGAGAGGATGAGTGGAAGGTGATCGCTAATCATAGAATCCCCTATCCTAAAGGCTTGGAGAATGGCTAACAAGTGTGGAGACACGAGTATATAGTCTATTAAGCTGCACCCATGGGAAGAGATGAAAGTAAATTCACTCTGCATTTGGAAACTTAGTCAGTCCGTTTAGCCAGATTTTGTTGTGTAGGAGGGCCAATTTGGCTAAATGGAGCCCATTTGAGTTGGAATTTAGATCCTTAGATCTCCTTGCATATGGTGTAAAGTGTAGCTGAAGGAGTTCTTGATCTATATCTTCTTGGGAACATAATTGGATGGGATCGTTTCCTACCCTGGCGTTAAAATCCCCCGCCACTACTAACTCTGACTGGGGATGCTTGGCTTCTAAGTCACCTATAAAATTTGACAGTCTTCTCCAATCACTGTCATTAGCTACTGACCCATTTCTTGGGGGGAAGTATACATTTACTAGGATAAAGCTTTTGTTATTGTACAGTATTTTGATTGCCTGTGCAATTGGTTCACACACATCAAGTTCGGTTGAGGCAATTCCTTGAGATATAAATGTTGCTAAGCCTCCTGATGGTCTGCCTCTCTTCTTTAAAGTTGAAGCATGAAGTGTAAATGATTTGTAACCATGAATGTTAATTGTGGAGGTCATCCATGTCTCCTGTAATAGAATGATATGGAATTGGGTGAGGTAGTGGGTAAATTCGGAGTTATGTGCAGGAATTATGAACCACCTAACACACTGAGGCCATAACATGAATAAAAAGGTTTTATTGTACTATGTTTACTAAGCAAAGTGTGAATCATTCCAGAGTAAAGTATTCCGCCAAAACGTCATTCTTCTGGCCAAGAAGACCCGTGACTCGTTGAAATTCCAAAGGAACGGCGCTGGCTTTTTTCTTCACATCTCGGTCAAAGATCTAGCAGGGAGACAGAGACAAAGCACTTTCACGTTCCTTTCTCGAATGCCCTTTTGCTCCAAGTTGTTTTCTGCAACACACTTCAGTACTAACTGTAGAACGTTTGGGGACTCAAAGGAAAATCAACCCAAATTGTTAAGAGAGAAAAGGCAAAACAAATCTTTAGCAGACATTCCCACCTACCACCAGTAAGCTCATACCACAGGAAATCATCCCTGGCCCTTTCCCCACTCACCTTTCTCCGGAGGTTGCTGCGCGCAATTTCCAGCACGCACAATTCCTGGCGCGTGCCCCGGCTTCCCCATCAAAAGGCACCATTTCAAAAGGCGGCAGCAATTACACGCGCTGGAGGGGGGCGCGAGAGAGGCAGCGTCGGGGCGGCTGCGCTCTTGCTGCCCCTGAAGTGGGGAGCGCAGCTGGACCCCGCGCTACTTGAGGAGAGTAGCGCGGGGCTTAAGGTAAGTGGGGAAAGGGCCCCTGTTAACATCCGGGGCACTGTTACCTCATACGAAGTCAGTTCCATGAGCTCTAACAAGTCATCCTCTGTCTCAGACAGTGCCGTGTTGATCAAAGTGGCAGCTTTTGCGACTTCGGGGTGGTAATGGCTCTGCAGAGTCTGGGGCACCAAGAACAAGGGGGAAAGCGATTCACTTAAGTCACGGCTGGATGAACATTCCCCGGGATGCTTGAGGCTGATCCAGCATTGAGAAGGGGCTGGACTACATGGCCCCTTCCACGATTCCACATGCCCCCTCCTGCAAACAGTGCCCTGAATGTTGTAAACTAGCACATGATGGAAAGGCTATGCAAACTCACAACACATCATCTACTAAGGGAGCAGCAGTGGCGTAGTGGCTAAGAGCAGTGGCTAAGAGCAGGTGCATTCAGATCTGGAGGAACCGGGTTTGATTCCCCGCTCTGCCACTTGAATTGTGGAGGCTTATCTGGGGAATTCAGATTAGCCTGTGCACTCCCACACACGCCAGCTGGGTGACCTTGGGCTAGTCACAGCTTTTCGGAGCTCTCTCTGCCTCACCCACCTCACAGGGTGTTTGTTATGGGGGGGGAAGGGCAAGGAGATTGTAAGCCCCTTTGTGTCTCCTAAAGGAGAGAAAGGGGGGATATAAATCCAAACTCTTCTTCTTCTTAATTTTCTACACACAGAGAGAAGGCGGTGTTTGTAAACCGCAATGAGGATCTGAAAATACAACCTGCCCTGCAGTCTGAAGGTGCACAACCCGAAACTTCATGGCATCCTTCTGCACAACTGTTTACAACTGGAAACTTTTTCAAAGACGCACCTGTATCTCCCAGAGGGAGCTCTCTAAAGCCCTGCTTTCCAGAGGGTCTTCTTCCTCCATCACATACGGATCAGCCAACATCTCTACAAAAGACACAGAAAGTGATGCCTATTGTCGAAGGTTTTCACGTCTGGAATCCACTGGCTGTTGTGGGTTTCCCAGGCTGCGCGGCCGTGATCTGGTAGTTTTTGCTCCTAAGGTTTCGCCCAAGTGGCATCTTCACAGGCATGTCACGTTAAGACGTGCTTCTTCCCGTGGCACTATGTGGAGTGACATACCCCACCACACAATCTCTCCATGCTTATGAGCAGCAGTGGCGAAGTGGCTAAGAGCAGGTGCACTCTGATCTGGAGGAACCGGGTTTGATTCCCAGCTCTGCCGCTTGAGCTGTGGAGGCTTATCTGGGGAACCAGATTAGCTTGTGCACTCCAACACATGCCAGCTGGGTGACCTTGGGCTAGTCACAGCTTTTCGGAGCTCTCCCAGCCCCACCCACAGGGTGTTTGTTGTAAGGGGGAAGGGCAAGGAGATTGTAAGCCCCTTTGAGTCTCCTATAGCAGTAGTGGCGTAGAAGGTTAAGAGCTCGTGTATCTAATCTGGAGGAACCGGGTTTGATTCCCAGCTCTGCTGCCTGAGCTGTGGAGGCTTCTCTGGGGAATTCAGATTAGCCTGTACACTCCCACACACGCCAGCTGGGTGACCTTGGGCTAGTCACAGCTTCTCGGAGCTCTCTCAGCCCCACCCACCTCACAGGGTGTTTGTTGTGAGGGGGGAAGGGCAAGGAGATTGTAAGCCCCTTTGAGTCTCCTATAGGAGAGAAAGGGGGGATATAAATCCAAACTCTTCTTCTTCTTCTCATTATTGTGTTGTAAAATTATTTTGGTTACTTATAAGTAAATTGCTACTCCAGTGGGAGACAAAAAAATATTTTTGAAGTCATTATTGTAGCCTGGTTGGTACAAGTTTTCTTCTTTCCACCTTGGTTGTGTACCTTCCCCTTTTGCATAGCATGGAGTGAGCCAGCTGAGGTAAACTCCACCTACACCAACTCCAGATCAAGCCAGATTGGGACCTTGGGGCTGAATCAAATAGCTTGTGGGCCTAATATGACCTCTCAAGGAAGCCACCCCGCTCCACTGTGGACTTACCAGTCCAGACACCTCCCACAGTGTCGATCTGGTGTCAACCGAGGCAGCCCCCCACCCCCGGGGCCTGGCCTGACCAAGTCACAATTATGCCATATCCAGCCCTCATAACAAGCGAGTCCGACTGCCTTGGGCTAGAGCACAGGTGTCAAACTCGCGGCCCTCCAGGGGATGATGGGAACTGTAGTCCACAACATCTGGAGAGCCGTGAGTTTGACACTCCAGGGCTAGAGATTTCTCTTCCCCCTTTCTTCTCACCTTCAGGGCCACCGGGCCTGTGGATGAGCACTTTGCAAGACGGATGCCTCCGCAAGAGGTTGCAGACGAAGGGGATGACCATCAGCAGGGCGTCAGGCGGAGCCGCGAGGGAGAGACGTGCCAGGCGCTTGGCAAAGGCGGCAACTAGGTATGACGGCAAATGCCTGTTGGAAAAGAAGCGGGAAAACTCTTTCACTTCCCTCGACAATGCCAGTCTAGACTGGTGGCACAAAGCTTCTTTTAAAAGTCATCCACGGAAAACTAAGAACATAAGAACAAGCCAGCTGGATCAGACCAGAGTCCATCCAGTCCAGCATTCTGCTACTCGCAGTGGCCCACCAGGTGCCTTCGGGAGCTCACGTGCAGGATGTGAAAGCAATGGCCTTCTGCGGCTGTTGCTCCTGAGCACCTGGACTGTTAAGGCATTTGCAATCTCAGATCAAAGAGGATCAAGATTGGCAGCCAGAGATCAACTTCTCCGCCATAAATCTGTCCAAGCCCCTTTTAAAGCTATCCAGGTTAGTGGCCATCACCACCTCCTGTGGCAGCATATTCCAAACACCAATCACACATTGCGTGAAGAAGTGTTTCCTTTTATTAGTCCTAATTCTTCCCCCCAGCATTTTCAATGAATGCCCCCTGGTTCTAGTATTGTGAGAAAGAGTGAAAAATTTCTCTCTGTCAACATTTTCTACCCCATGCATAATTTTATAGACTTCAATCTTATCCACCCTCAGACGTCTCCTTTCCAAACTAAAGAGTCCCAAACGCTGCAGCCTCTCCTCATAAGGAAGGTGCTCCAATCCTTCAATCATCCTCGTTGCCCTTCTCTGCACTTTTTCTATCTCTTCGATATCCTTTTTGAGATGTGGCAATCAGAACTGAACACAGTACTCCAAGTGCGGTTGCACCATGGCTTTATATAAGGGCATGACAATCCTTGAACTTTTATTATCAACTTCTTTCCTAATTATCCCCAGCATAAAGTTTGCCTTTTTCACAGGCTGTTTTTAAATTAAAAGGCCTTGCTTTGCCAAACTCAAGGGTCTGTTGAGTTCAAAATCCTGTTTCCCAGAGTACCCAAAAAGAAGAAGAAGAGTTTTGGATTTGTACCCCACCATTCTCTCTTGTAAGGAGACTCAAAAAGGCTCACAAATTCACTTCCCTTCCTTTCCCCACAACAGACCCCTTGTGAGGTCGGTGGGGCTGAGAGAGTTCCAAAAAACTGTGAGTAGCCCAAGATCACCCAGCAAGAATGTTGGAGTGCAGAAACGCATCTGGTTCACCAGATAAGCCTCTGCCACTCAGGTGGAGGAGTGAGGAATCAAATCCAGTTCTCCAGATTAGAATCCACCTGCTCTTAACTACTACACTACGCTGGCTTTCTGAAAGGAATGGTGGACTCTTCAGGCAGAAAAGGATCCCCCCCGCAAACACACACCTGCTTGTGGAAATAAAACAAAGTTTAAACGAGACTCAGGAGGGCTCGTACTCACGAAGACGACAAGAAGAGATCCAGTAAACGGAAAAATCTGGCGCGGTACTTCACGTAAAAGACAGAGGGGTCCAGCAGACTGTAGAGTTTCTTGTAAAAATCCGGATACTCCCTATACGAAGAGGGCAGTCAAAACCGATCATCTAATGTACTTTCACCCCAACAAATGCATCGATCACATTATGCAGTAGGTGCTAATTTAACAAAATGATTCCATTGCATTGATCGATCCATTCACAAAAGCAAGCTTTCCCTATACACGGGCCTTCATTCAGACATATTTGAAAGGAAACTGTGCCCTAGGATCAGGGGTCCATGAGTCCCAGTATGAATGAACAGGGGTTCATTATAGATTGCTGCCAGGTACTACAAGCAAGAGAGAAACTAGATTTTGCCAAGAGTTTGTGATCACCCCCTATAGTCTCTTTTGTGGGACAGAGACACAGCCTTCCGGCTCTCTCTTCCCCACCCAGAATCCCACCATCTTATGCAAATGCACAGAACAGAACTGCCTTTTTCGAAACCATTATTTTGTGCGTTACTGAACATGGAACTTTGATACAAGAGCATTTACAGTTCATTGAACAAAATGTATTTTTACTTTCAAACAGATGGGGGTCAGCGGAAGCAGGTTGGCACTAGGACCCGAGTAGAACATTCTACAACAAAGAAGGTCCGGCATGTTCAGTTCTGTGGTGGAGGAATATACAATCGACTAACATCTTTATGTGGAACAGAATATATCTGCCTACAGTGGTACAGGCCGCTTAACCACACCAGTCCATTACTTATATAGACCTGGCCACAGAAGTGTTACTGGTGAATGAATAAAACTTACAGATTGTGATGGAGAATCAGAACAAACAATCCATTTAAAGCGAGAAGACTGATGGCGCCACCTATAAAAGAGGCATCGTAAATTTTAAAAGCCTAAAAGTTCCAAGGGCAAAACAGATCAAGATCCCAATCACAGCTGTACCAAAAGACACTGACTTGCTAGATGCAAGGACCGATCTTTGCTAAATTTTCTTCAATCCGTCCCTTCCCTTATCTGGATTACGAATCACAACCCAGAATGCTCTTTTCCGACCCACCTATGTCATACGCGACCGTCAAAAAGTCGATCATGAGGGTGGGTTCGTTCATATGAGGTAGGATGGAGTCGTGTAGGATCACCAGCACTTTCTTGTAGAGGCTGCTGGGTAGCTGGAGGAACAGCGGGAAGAGAGAAGGATTAGCCATCACATACCAT
Source organism: Sphaerodactylus townsendi (assembly GCF_021028975.2). Classification (NCBI taxonomy): domain Eukaryota; kingdom Metazoa; phylum Chordata; class Lepidosauria; order Squamata; family Sphaerodactylidae; genus Sphaerodactylus; species Sphaerodactylus townsendi. The sequence continues at coordinate 48,342,208 of NC_059437.1, forward strand.
CAGGCTGAATCCGGGCAAGGGCACCTCTGAAGGGTGAAAGGTGTCAGCTCCAGAGTCAGAAGTTGGTCTACTGACCTATCTATCTATCTATCTATCTATCTATCTATCTATCTATCTATCTATCTATCTATCTATCTATCTATCTATCTATCTATCTATCTATCTATCTATCTATCTATCTATCTATCTATCTATCTATCTATTGGATTTTAAACCGCCCATCCCCGAAGGGCTCTGGGTGGCATACAGCAGGCCTGCAACAACAATACATAGTAACATTAAACACAGCAGGCTAAAAACAACATTTTACACATAAAAACTAGGGTAATTTAAAACAATTTACAAATCTATAACCATAAAACACAGCAGCAGCAATAATATATGGCGCCTGATCCCAAGGCCGGGAGGGGACAGTACTGATTAGATAGTATATCAGGCGTGCCAATGATGGCACGCAACACAAGGGCATCCTAGAGGGGGAATCCGTGGCTGGCCTCACCAAAGGCCCGGTGGAACAGAACTGTTTTACAGGCCCTACAGAATTCACCAAGATCCCGCAGGGCCTGCACCTCTGATGGAAGAGTGTTCCACCAGGCAGGGGCCAGGGCCGTAAAAGCCCTGGCCCGGGTAGAGGCCAGCCGCATCATGGAGGGTCCAAGGGCCACCAATAAATTGGCCTCTGCCGACCGCAGAGGCCTACCCGGGACATATGGGGTGAGACGGTCACGAAGGTATGAGGGTCCCAAGCCGCGAAGGGCCTTTTGCCGCAGGAGTGGCAGAAACCCAATAAGGTTTTGAAGTTAACTTTCAAAGCCCTTAACGGTCTGGGCCCAGGATATTTGCGTGACCGTCTCTTCCGATTTAACCCCAGTGGACATTAAGATCAGGAGAAAAGTAGCCCGCCTAGTAGCCCCTGGCCCACATGAGGTCCGCTTGGGCTCAATGAGGCCAGGGCCTTTTCAGCCTTGGCCCCTATCTGGCGGAACAGCCTCCCTGTTGCGGGGAGAGGCAGAGTCTCCTTTAGGAGAGAAAGGCGGGGTATAAATCTAAACTCTTCTTCGTCTTGTCTCCTCAGGAGTTGGGGCCTTGCCAACCACCTGCAAGGGAATCATGGCCCATTTTTGGGACACAACTCACCACTTAAGAACTTACCAGAGTACACTGAGGATCAATCCCAAAAGCTTTTAATCCCTGCCAGGACATGAAGCACCCGCAGCCAGAGGGGAATAGGACTTTTTAATGTGAATCCAAGGACCCACGAGACATCTCTCACTCACCTTATGTTTAAGAAACCCAAGCCACATCCGCTCGAAGGCCCGCTTGTGCTCCTGAAAACAAGGGAGAGAAAAGACAGCGGGTACAACACAGCAGCCATCTTGCTTGGTAAAGCTCTTCACACACGCAAGTCCACACACCACTCACTGGTTCCTTGCTGTTCCACATTCCCACACAATACAAATCGCTATGAACCTCCATGTACAGGGGCAGTATACCTCTGATATGACAATTGCTGGGAGTTAAACAAGAGCTGTTGTTGTCCTACACCTCTCAAAAGGATCCAAGTGGACACTACAGCGGCTGAACTAAGCAGATCTGTGCTTTCCCCTGGGGCTCCTCTAATATGACAGCCTTAAACCAAGCCAGTTAAGAGGGACAAAAGACATCCAAAATTTACCTTCAGTTTTAACACTTTCCATTCCTCCTGGTTTGCTGGAGAAAGGGTAAAAGAGAAAGAAAACGCAGCTGAATAGCAGAAGGGTAGAATCAGTTCTTCTGGGCTCAGAGCGGCCCTCACACACGATTTAATAACATGCAAGCAACATCCAACAATTTCAGAACAGTAATAAGCGATGTTGATATTACAACCATTTAAATTCACAAACGCAGTGATGGCGGCTGAAACATTCTAAACAATTAATAAGTCCCTGGTAAGGGCCCTCATGTAGCTAAAACAACACACCCCCACCCCATCATAACTTGGATTTAACGCGAGGAGCGGAGACAAGAAGTTGGCAGGCCAGCAAGCTGGAAAAAGAAACCGCGGATGCCTCAACCAAAGGCCCGGCGGAACATCTCTGTCTCGTGACCCGGCGGAACCGGCTCAGTTTCCCTCACCGTGTTTCACAAGGAAATTCTCGATCTCATTCTCGTTGCTTGGCATGGAGATGGACGAAATGAAGGCAAAGACGTTCTTCTGGTAGACTGGGAGCGGCTGTGGGCGAAAGGAACAAAACCAGCACAAACGCGGATCCATATTCATGTCAACCAGAGGGGAAGACGTTCAAGTTTTGGCACTCGGCACGAGCCCAGTCCTTTGAGAACCTGGAACGTCATTGAGAGACCTCCAGCAGCTCATGTCCTTCTCCTCTCCTCCATTTTTATCCCCACAACAACCTTGCGAGGTAGGCAAGGCTGAGGGAGTGGCACTGGCCAGGATTACACAGCAAGCTTCCGTGTCATGAATGGGGATTTGAACAGGGAGTCTGAGAGTTTTCCAGATACCAGTCTGACACTCTTAAGCCCTAGACTACACTGGTTAATATCCACAGCACATAGGAAGAAGAAGAGTTTGGATTTATATCCCCCCTTTCTCTCCTGTAGGAGACTCAAAGGGGCTTACAATCTCCTTTCCCTTCCCCCTTCACTACAAAACACCCTGTGAGGTGAGTGGGGCTGAGAGAGCTCTGAAGAACTATGACTAGCCCAAGATGACCCAGCTGGCGTGTGTGGGAGTGCACAGGCTAATCTGAATTCCCCAGATAAGCCTCCACAACTCAAGCGGCAGAGCGGGGAATCAAACCCGGTTCCTCCAGATCAGAACGCACCTGCTCTTAACCACTTCGCCACTGCTGGATCGGACCAGTAGCCCTTTCTGACTGCTAGATCAAGAGTTTCAAGTTCTGCAGGACAAGGAGAGAAGCAATTGCTCCCCCCTCTTTTTTAATATCAAATTTAAAATCAATCACATGGCAGATTATTTGAGTTTACTTCAGGAGCCCAAGCATAGATGGATAATCACTAGGGCTCAATGTAACTCTTTCCCTTGCTCTATGCTACAAGGAAGGTTCCAAAAAATCGACCTGCAGGAGCGGAAATGTCCTCATTGTACCACAGCGATTCAAACCATGGAACATATATTGCTCGACTGCCCCAAATACGAGGGATCTAGGACCAGACTTTTTGCTCTTTGTCCTGTAATCTTTAATGAATACTCTACTGTGGGGAAGATTACGTTTCTACTGAACAATTCTGCCTCCAAGATTTTAACTTTTGTAGCTAGGTTCCTTATAGAAACTTTGAAATGATTACCTGCGATGGTTCTCATGTATGGGATACTTGTTTGGACAATGTTGGCTGTTATATATATACCTTCAGTAGCCCTTTCAATCTAGCATCCTGTTTCATACAGTGGTCAACAGCTGGTCCTGGTGGGCCAATGAACAGGGCGCAGAGGAAAAGTCCCCGGCTTGATGTTGCCAGCGGGCACCGGGTGGATTGAGAGCTTGGGCTGCGGATATTCCTTTCAGTCAACATGGTTAGTAGTTAGCAGGTCTGCCGCACACAAACACATGAAGTTGCCTGATATTCAATCAGACCACTAGGTATCGCCTACTCAGACTGGCAGCAGCTCTCCAGGGAGTGAAGGTGTTTCACACCACCCGCTGCCTGACCCTTTTAACAAGAAAGGCTGGGGACCAAACCCAGGACCTCTGTTATACAAAGCGGATGCATCCCCACTGAGCCAGGCTCCTGTCCAGTCAGCACCTGTCATTCCAAAGGGAGACAACTGGCTGTAAGGCTGAACACACTCACACAAAGTCGACTTTAGAAAAGAAACGGACTTTAAGCAGCAGTGGCTTAGGAAGTTAAGAGCTCGTGTATCTAATCTGGAGGAACCGGGTTTGATTCCCAGCTCTGCCACCTGAGCTGTGGAGGCTTATCTGGGGAATTCAGATTAGCCTGTACACTCCCACACACGCCAGCTGGGTGACCTTGGGCTAGTCGCAGCTTCTCAGAGCTCTCTCAGCCCCACCCACCTCACAGGGTGTTTGTTGTGAGGGGGGAAGGGCAAAGAGATTGTAAGCCCCTTTGAGTCTCCTAAAGGAGAGAAAGGGGGGATATAAATCCAAACTCTTCTTCTTATTATTGAATTGTGTCGCCCGGACTACAGGGTGCTGGAACTGAGGGTTCTTGCCCTCAGTCCCAGGTATATATGGGGTATTTGAACAGACTGTTCGTGGCTGCGATTGGTCCTTTCTCCCGCTGCTGAGAATTGGCGGGAGCTGGTGGATTCTGGGATACGTAGTCCTGACACCTGGCATTAAATGCTACATCTGCTCCTGACCACCCCAACCCAAGCCGCGTTCCAGGCTCTGTTGCTCCACCAGGAGACCACTGGTACCTCTTTGGTCTTCTGCATGACGTTCCCAATGTTCTCAGCCACCGCTTTCATTGCGAAGAAGCGCACGTCGTCATGCTCCAGGTATTCTTGGAAGTTAGAGATCAGGAGGGCTGAGTCCTCTTCTGTGGAGATCAGGCCCTTCACAACCAACTAAGAAGAAGAAAAGGAAAAGGAAATCAGCCCTGCTGGATCACACCAGAGATCCGTCTAGCCAACCACTTCCTCTGGAGGTACATTGACAGAGCACAGAGGCCAAGGCCTTCCCCCTTTGTTGTTCCCTGGCACTGGAATCCAGAGGTTGACTGCCTCTAAACGTGGAGGCTTCCTTTAGTCCCCATGGGTAGTAGCCACTGATAGTGAGAGAACTGTGGTTGACCCAGCAGACTTCAAAGGCAGGAGCAGGGAAACAACTCTGGTCTACCAGATTAGAGTCTGCCGCTCTTAACCACTACTGCTACCCAATCCAAGGAATAAACTCCAACCCTGAACTTCCATGCCCCGAGTAACCCGCAGCAGAAATTCTTGCTACTTACTTTTAAAAGCTCTCGTGGGAAGTTGAAGCTCCATTCTTCTTTAACCAAAGGGTATTTAGCTTCCAGCTCAACAAACTTCATCAAAGTGCAGAGGGAAGACTCCTTTAAAAACAGCGGATCCAAAGAGAACTTAAAACGTAACAAAACTACCGGGAACATTTCCTGTACATAGTCTTCACAGATGGCATCTTTGGGATCCAGGCTCCTGACACTGTCCTGGGACACCTACTCTCAGCGTGGGCTCCCAGGATGGCTACAAAAAAGAAACTGGGCACGCTGTGCAAAAAAATGGGGAGGCCAAGAACATTTCCTACAAAAGCATTATTAGTGCATATCCTACTATATAAAAGGCAAGCTGCACTGGCGACAACTCACTTTTAAAGAGCCGTGCGCATGCGCGAGTGGGGGTTTACATTTATTAGAGCCGTATTAATTGATATTTAATGGCTTTAATCCGATATATGTGCTCTATTTATGTTGTTCACCGCCCTGAGCCCTCCGGGGGAGGGCGGTATATAAACCTAATAAATAAATAAATAAATAAATTACTGATGCCAGCACATCACAGTTTTCTAGAGCCCATATATTTTCTCGCACAACAGGCTTTATTGCTGGTACGTAGACATAACATCTTGGCTGAGGATATAAGAAGGGCCCTGATTCTTTCAGAGACTGCTATTCTACTTTCAACAGCTCCTACATTAAAAAGAAATGAACCCCCTGAACGCAAACTGCAAATCAGCAAAGAGGCAAAGCTTCAAACATGGTAGCTTTCTACATGCAGGAAAGGGGTTTGTGGGGGGGGGAGGCAGTGTAAGCAGGAATACTCAAGCTCATAAGGCCCCCCTCCCACTGAAACCAGTGAAACCCACTGAAGTAGGGAGCAGAGTGGCGTAGTGGTTAAGAGCAGGTGCACTCTGATCTGGAGGAACCGGGTTTGATTCCCCGCTCTGCCGCCTGAGCTGCGGAGGCTTATCTGGGGAATTCAGATTAGCCTGTGCACTCCCACACACGCCAGCTGGGTGACCTTGGGCTAGTCACAGCTTTTCAGAGCTCTCTCAGCCCCACCTACTTCACAGGGTGTTTGTTGTGAGGGAGGGAAGGGCAAGGAGATTGTAAGCCCCTTTGAGTCTCCTACAAGAGAGAAAGGGGGGATATAAATCCAAACTCTTCTTCTTCTGAAAGTAAAGCCCAGACCCCCTCCGGACTCACTTTGACTTGGAAAGACTCATGGCCCATCAGCTCCACCAAGCAGTTGACACAACTGTGGTACCGTTGTCGCATCCAGATTTTATACTTCTCTTCTGCACTGTAGCTTTCTGGGGGGGAAGAGAAGGGGGAAAGATTTGGAGATCTTGCACCACTGTTGGGTTAGTACCAAGATTAGCGTCTTCCAGCTTTAAACCAGATACCAGCGCAGCCAAAGAGCTACCCAGAGCAACTGTGCACATGCGCAGCAACGCATTAAAAATATGTTACAACCTGTATAAAGCAACCCCACAAGGTTAGTTTGCACCCTACATGTCCGTCATAGTAACTGGCGCAGGATCCCTGCATGAATTCCTCACCTGGCAGAGGTTCATCTTCCGGAGGCAGCTGGCCCACAAACAGCTCTCCCCGCTCTAGAAAAGCCCCGAAGAGCCGGCTGCAAGTGCGGATGGCGCTCAAAACTATCTCTTCCTCTTCAGCCTGTTGGGAGCAGGAGTCAAGAATTGAAGGAAGAAGGTGTCAGAATGGGGGGGGGGATTAGAAAATGAATCCTAAAATATATGGCCAAAGGTATAAGGCCAGTTCACCCAGGACCTGAAACATTATGTAGTGTAACACCGTGTTTCCCCAAAAATAATACAGTGTCTTATATTAATTTTTGCTCCCAAACATGCGCTATGTCTTATTTTCAGGGGATGTCTTATATTTCTGTTTTCTGTCCCGCGGGCATGCTTCCAAACAAAAAACTTTGCTACGTCTTACTTTCGGGGGATGCCTTATATTTTGCACTTCAGCAAAACCTCCACTACGTCTTATTTTCAGGGGATGTCTTATATTCGGGGAAACAGGGTAGCCCCCAACCAGAGTTGAAAATATTGACCGGCTGATTTGCACAGAAGTCTTAAATGGAATCATACCCATCTAAGATTACAACGGACTTGCAGAGTCGTGTCTTTCTAAGCCTGCTGAAGTAAATGGTTTTAGAAAGGTCTATCCTTCTTTAATGCCACACTTCTCCAAAATTATGGAATTGGAAGGGAACCTAAAGGCCATCTAGTCCAGCCCCCTGCTCAATGAGCAGGATGAGCCTAAAGCAGCCCTGGCAAGTGTTTGTCCAGCCGCTGCTTGAATTCTGCCACCGAACTCACCACCAAGCAGCCAATTCCACTGCTGGACTACTCTGACTGTAAAAAGAAAAAAACCCTCAATGTCCAGCCGGTATCTTTCCATGCAGAATTTGTACCAGTTATTGTGAGTCCCAATCTCTGCTGCCAGCAGGAAAATCTCTCCATGCTTTTTCTCAGTCCATCAGACTAGTTAAATTTCAAGCAGCAGAAAATGTCAAGCACGCCTCAATTAAAACTAATGCATTTAAATACATCAAAAGAAGAAGATATTGGATTTATACTCCAGTACTTAAAATAAGCTCCACAGGAGTCCAGACTGAAGACCTAAGACTATGGTAAAGGTCTGCACAGGAATAGCACAAGCCGTGATGTGATAGTTAAAAGGACAAATAAATAATCCAGCGAGGTAGAGGTCCCAATATGCGCTCTGCACATGCTCTGAGTGTCCTGGAGCTGCCATCCTCCAGGAAAGGCCTGGAGATCTCCGGATGATAAAGAAGCAGCAGTTTGGATTGATACCCCACCTTTCTCTCCTGTAAGGAGACTCAAGGAGGCTTACAAGCTCCTTTCCCTTCAGTCCCACTAATGAAAATTGCTTCTTTTTTGGGGGGGACCCTATGGCACTATCGGCTCCCCCCAATCAAACCCTTAAACCTCCAGGCATTTCCCCACCCTTAAGCCTTCCCAACCACCTTCCCATCACCGCTGATCCCAAAGAGGCGCCGCCTCCTTGTCCTAAAAACCTCCACCGCCACGTGCGCTCTGCACGCGCTCAGAGGCTCCCCCGCTCGCCCGGCCCACCTGCAAGAGCTCCAGGATCTCGAAGACGCGGTTGGCGCAGCTCCTGCTGCCCAGAAGCGCCTCCAGGCAGGAGCTCAGCGTGGCCTCCGCCGCGGCCATGGCCGGCTCGACCCCCACGTGCGCGGAAGGAAACCCGGCCCGGCTCCGCCTTCCAGCCCGGCTCGCTCCTCCCTGGAGGCGGCCGCAGAGCGCAGAGGAGGCGCAGCCGGGCAGGCGGCTGCGCGGCCCCGATCCTTTCCAACTGGGCGCGTTCGGAGGGTGCATCCTCGGCAGTAAGCGGCACTGGATCCGATGGGCCTGACTCTCGGGTAAACGTAAGCAGGAAGGCCGGCCGAAGGTTCCCTTACAAGGCAGTGAGCTTACTCTCGAGCAAGCATGCCAAGCGCGAACGGGTTTGCACGGGAATTAAGGCTTGCCGCAACGGGCTTCCTTCGACTGGGATCGGGCCCTCAGGGGTTTTTCTTGGGTCGCATTTAATTGCTCCAAAGTGGCTCAGCTGGATGGCCTCATGAGGACCGCTGGCTCCCTTGTGGTGGTGGGGGGGAGGCACACAGCCCTGCCAGGAAATCCCAGAGGGGGGTTGAACACTCTGCCCGCCCTGAAATTGACACCCTTAGAATCAGCCTCCTCCTAGAAATTAAACCACAGCAAGCCCGCTTGGCTGGTGTCCGGCTCGTGCACGGATCCCCAAGTGGTGCCCAGGTGGGCATCAACACCTTTTCAGTTGCTCATTGTTTTTAGGCACGGCCAGGTAGGGCTTTCGCCCAGCAAGGCTTCGGAGGAATGACTGCAGCTTTAATTTAGTGTGCAGATGTTTTAAAGTGTTGCTTTGGCAACAGCTGCCAGCACAGTACACGGGCCTGGGCCACATTATCGAAGCAAAGCCGTGGCCTTCGTTCCGTGGCCGCCTTCGCCTCCTGTGGCAGCCAGTTTGTGGCCGTGCCCTCCAAGTCGTGTCCGAATGCCAAATGTACCAGCAGGCTCAATAAGGTTGGGGACCCCTGGACTAAAGGGTTAGGTTAAGAGTCTGAGAGTCTCCTTCGGGCATGAAGCTGGCAAGGTTTGCTAGGGACAGCCGGCCTCACCGCCGAGCCTTGGAAAGGACAGCGACAAAGGCCCCTTCCACACACGCAGAATAAGTAACTTTCAATCCACTTTCACCGTTTGCAAATGGAGTTGGCTGTTCCGCACAGCTGCAAAGTGCATTGAAAGTGCATTATTCTGCATGTGCTGAAGGGGCCAAAGGGCATGCTGCCCTGTGCCCCTTCAAGGAAAGATGGGGTTAAAATGTAACAAATAAAGCCAGCGTATTTAAAGATGTATCTTGATGGGGGAGTGGGCGGTTTCTTGTGTCCGCAAAAGTTTACGCCTGGTTTAAACATGCAGTGGCGTAGGAGGTTAAGAGCTCGTGTATCTAATCTGGAGGAACCGGGTTTGATTCCCAGCTCTGCCGCTTGAGTTGTGGAGGCTTATCTGGGGAATTCAGATTAGCCTGTACACTCCCACACACGCCAGCTGGGTGACCTTGGGCTAGTCACAGCTTCTCAGAGCTCTCTCAGCCCCACCCACCTCACAGGGTGTTTGTTGTGAGGGGGGAAGGGCAAGGAGATTGTAAGCCCCTTTCAGTCTCCTGCAGGAGAGAAAGGGGGGATATAAATCCAAACTCTTCTTCTTCTTCTAAAAGGTGCCATTTGCAATCGCGTGGCCTCGGCATCTCACTGCAACCCACCGATGCTTCATTTGCGCAGCAAAATATGGTTGGGCCTGCTCATGAAACCTGTGTCGTTGCTCTGCTTGAGTGGCAGCCCAGATGGTACAAGATGCTTTGCAGATGCAAATTCCTCCAGGTTGAGGGTGCTGGGCTCCCTGGTGCCATATTTAAAATCAGGTCTGAGTCTCTGAAACTTCAGATCAAACCAGTGTCTTCAACAAGATCTTGGGCCTGTGCACAAATCGCAGGAACAGAATCTCTTTCCTCAGTGGCATCACCAGTGGGTCTCAACCTTTTTTCGCTCACGTACCCCTTGGCAACCCATTTCCCTTAAACTGTACTGTGTTAGCAAACCTTTTTTGCATACTTCACCACCCCCCCCCCCAAAAAAAATGCTCAGGTGTGTACCCCAGGTTGGGAACCACTGCCTTGCACCAAAATTTCCTGTCCGGTGAGTATAAAATGTTCCGCTTTCCTCTGATGTCACAGAATGTGAAAATTACACTTGATCACAAGACTCAGAAAAGCCTGTATTCAAAAACAGGTCCGGAAGATAAGACGGTTGAGCTTCAAACGCCTGGGAAAATAAACTGTGCAGTAACCTGCTGCTAAAGTGTGTGTGTGGAAGGCCCGGTGTTTAATGTTTGCTGGGGAAGCAGGCCGCCCAAAGGTGCCCGCTTAAGCTTGTGGTTACCTGCAACTGTTCCGAGGGGCGGCGGGAGAAAAATAGTTTTTTAAAACCCTCAGCATCCTCTGGGCTGCTATATCATGGGGGAAACCTGGAGGTGATGCAGGGTAGCTCTAAGCAGTGGCATAAAAGATGGCAAAGCCCCCCATAACCCTCTTTGCCAGGCACTGCCTGGAAACCATAGTGCTACCACTGAAAAGGCCCTGTCCTGGCAAATATACCTTTTCCAGAAGCCAGCACAAGCTATTCTACCATAGTGTAGCAAATTACAGCAGGCAGACATCAAGAGGAACATGCATATATATCCTGGGGCATATGGTGTAGTGGTAAAGAATGGCAGAGTCTAATCCAGAGAATTCCCTCCTTCAGAAACCATCTGGGTGATCTTGGTAGTCACAGTTCTCTCAAAACTCTCTCAGTCCCACTTACCTCGCAAGGTGTAGGTTATGGGGAGAAGGAAGGACAATTGTAAGCCGCTTTGAAACCCCTCAGGCATAGGTGTCAAACTCAGGCCCTCCAGATGTTCATGGACTACGATTCCCAGCAGCCTCTGCTAGCATGGCCAATTGGCCCTGCTGGCATGGACTGCTGAGAATCGTAGTCCATGAACACCTGGAGGTCCTGAGTTTGACACCTATGAAAGGTAGAGAAAAGTGTGGTATAAAGACCAGCTCTTCTTCTTCTCTTGGGAAGAGTGGCATTCTAAAGGACTCTTGAGTTCAGACCAGACGACACAGAGGATGTTATAAAAATGTACACTTTATTACACCTTCGGGTAGGATACAGCACACGTTCTTCCAGTCCTACTGGTCAAGTACAAATGTGTTATGTTCATAAAGATATTTACACGCTTCTACCACACTTTGGAGGCGGAGGGAGGGAGAAAGGGAGGAGGGGAAAAAAATCTAAATTGTCATTTTCACCGAATTCAGAAACAGAAATTGCCGCCGACATACTGAAAGCAGAACACTGACGCTAGCAAAGGGTGGCGGGCAGCCGGGGGGGCGGGTGTACCTCTGCTTTGTACATTACATTAAGTTACATGCAGGAATTTTTTTTTTCAAAAAGAGCGAAACCAAGGATCAACAATAAAACCAGGGCTACCTAACACACTAAAACTAAGAGATGGGTGTCAGTATAGCGTACAGAAATGGGTGAAATCGGCTGAGAGCTGCATTCCTGCGCACGTCCCAGTGAAACGAGGGCAGCTTCTCTGTTACATCTCAGGCCTGCTTCTCTGCAAAGCCCCTTCGCTTCAGGTAATGTGTACAGGAAACATTCCTAGCCATTTTTGCCCAGTGTCTGCAACTGTCCGGACTTACTGCTCCACTATCCGTGCAGCAGACGTTCTTCAAAACACAAAGCAAAAGGGTTTGGAGAAGCGTTCAAAACCAGCGTCGGGAGGGATGGAAGAATCTAACATACAAAGAGAGGTTAGCACGAACATGATATCTGTATAAACATGAGACTGAGAAAAGTAAGCGTAGAAGGAAAACATCAGTGAATTGAGGGCAGGAAGTCTGCAGAGAAGGCGGGTTCTGGGTTCACCTATCATCAATAGGTGTCAAACTACACATCTGACTAGCAGCGGAATCCAGACGGGAAGGCTCTCCACGCTGGCTGGAAATGGTGCAGCAGCAAAGGCCGCCTCCAGTGGGGCTCTGGGTGGTGTAACAAACAGTGGGGCAAAGAATCCCCGATCCTGCTCAGAACACTCCATAGGAGATAATGACTTACACCATGTGTAATCGTGGAGTGAGTCATCAGCCTGCGCCAGGGACATTTCCGGGCCAAAAGCCCAGTGGAAGTTCAAGTCAGGTCCTACCCCAGGAACACCCTTAACCCACCCCAGATGCGCTGGTATCCACATTAGGGGCCCTTCTGGGTTGGGTGCAGAGGAACTCCACGGTGCCCACTCACCTTGCTAAAAGGGGGAGATTAAAAAACTATTGCCTTCCCCCCAAGGAAACAACTCGCTAAACAAAAAAACAGTGACTATCCCTCACCTTGCTCTAACGGCCTTCTATGCAGCGCAGCAGCCAAAAAAAGGGGACCAACTCAGAGGCGAGATCAGTGTCCAAGGACTGTCCAAGGACAGTCAGAAGGGAGGGAGGGAGGGAGGGAGGGAGGAAGGAAGGAAAGCTCCTGCTATATTCTAAACAGTCTGGCCTGCTCGGGAATTCAGAACAGAAAAGTGAATTAGGGACTCAAATACCTGCCTGCAAGGGTTTTTTTAAAAAAGCCTTTAGAAAAGGAATAGTACACACATTAAATCATATTCTTTATTCAGCTGAAGGATCAATAACTTTCCATTTCTTCCTCCAGAACAGAAATGGTAACTCGGACTTTTTTTTTTTAAAAAAAAAAGGATCTGCAAAGGTGGATCGAAACCCACGTGCAGAACCGACTGAGGCCCGCCTCCCCCCTCCCCACAAAAGTTTGGATGCCCCATGAAAAGGAGGACAACAAAAGCCATTTGCTTTGTAACATCAACCAAACAGTTCTTTGTACAAATCAAGGTGAGGAAGGAAAGGGTCACAATCTGACACACAGCTACTATCACACAGGATTCTTTTTTGCCTCTCCAAAAACCAACATGCCTACAATATTCATTAGATGAAAAATGGGAAACAAGAGCCTAAGAACTGGGCGAAAGGGGGGGGGGGGCTTCCATAAACTGTACACTGAATTTAAAAACAAACGAACAAAAACACAAAATTCAAACTAGCAAACGCTTCATTAAAAAGACTTACCAAAAAATGTAGACTGAAATGTGGTTTGTACTTACAGATATTTACAAATCTTCACATTTATTGGCCGAAGGATGCAAGGAGTGCTTTCGCCACAATAGGTCGCTACCTCCTGAATGTTCATCGAAAGGCACCAGGAAGTACAGCTGGCTGCTGGCGACAGGACAGCCCGGCCGACTGCTATCGGGAGGCCCTGCTGCCTTTTTAGGGCAATCTAAGCCTACACCCGTGACAAGATCCCCTCAGGCAGTGACGGAAACGGCCTAGAATATGCAGACAAAACTACAGATACCGAAGAACAACCTCGTCGTTACATTTTGGTGTTTTGAACGGGAAGAGATCGACTCTTGAAATATTCCTGGCAGCCTAGGTGTTTTGAATTAAACAAAAAGAAAACAATTTGGAGTGTTCTGCTGCCGGACAACGTCGGAAGCGAAAGATTATCAAAATGCTTTAAGCTCCGGAAGAGGTCCGCCGCATGAAGCAACTGCGCCATTCGGGAGTCACCTCCTCTCACTGACGGAGAAGACTCGCAGCCTTGTGGAAGAGGCGGGTCTTGCGAGACACCGGCCTGACGCTTGTGGAAAGCCCGAAGGAGCTGTGTTTGTGCTCCCTGATCTCTCACGCGTCGCACTCAGCTGGGCTTGTTGGGGGCCTTTAATCGGACCGGCGCCCTCATTTTGGCTTGCTGAGTTTGACTGTCGGCGGGTGCCGGGGCCTGGTTCGGGTTCGGCACCCCGGGGCCTTGGAGCTGAGGCGATGCCGTCGTGACCACCTGTTGCTGTATCAGTTTCTGCTGGACCACTTGAGCAGTCGCAGTGGTGGCCGGGATCACTTGGACCTGCTGCTGTCCTGCCGTCGTCTGGGTCAAGGTCACTGTCTGCGGCTGAGCTTGGACCTGGGTTTGGGGAGGGAGGGGAGAGGCAACTTCACTCGGGAGTCGCTCGCTTTCTAGGCATCCGGGCGTTCTCCTACAGGATGCGTTTCTCCGCTCAAAGCCCCCAAGCGTTTGGAAAAGGGAAAATAGTCCGGGTGGGTGTCTCAGAATTCTCGCATTCGTGGCAACGGATGCTGTGTGAAAAATACACCCAAACACCACAACACGCAAAATTTCTGCATCCAAACGCTGCAGCTACTAGGAACTGAAAAGATTAAGCAGATCTCCCAGATCCTGAAAGTGAACGCAGGTCATGACACACAGCTCGCTTAGCCAAAACTACACCCTTCCCACGCCTCTTACCTGCTGAGAAACAGACACCATTTGCTGAATATTGGCCACGGCCGCCTGCTGTGATACCACTTGTGGGATCTTTGCGACCTTTAAGAATGATAGAATTGGGAATTGGGGGCAGAGGATTATGGCTCTGGGTTACACTGCAGCTTCCAATTCTGCAAATATTTTGCTTTCAGATTCAGGCTCCTCTCAGATTCATTCGGGGGTGAGTGAAAAGGACAGTGGTGGTACGGACTGTCGGTGCTGACTACCGACTCCAGAAGAGGAGGGGGACTGGTTTCCTGTTACCTGTATTTGGGTCTGGACTTGCTGGGTTCCACCAGATTTCTGGGCCTGAGAAATAGGAGTTGTTAGGAACTGGGTTTTGATGGCCGGCTGTGTAGCGTAGGCAACTTTTTGCTGCTGGGATGTCTGCTGTTGTGCCTGGACTGTAACCTGCTGTGGGTTCATCTGAAAAAGCAAAATGCAGTCAAATATGCTAGCTATCAATAATAATAATAATAATAATAATAATAATAATAATAATAATAATAATAATAATAATAATAATAATAGGATTTATACCCCACCTTTCTCTCCTGGAAGGAGATTCAAGGTGGCTTACAAGCTCCTTCCCCTTCCTCTCCCCACAACAGACACCTTGAGAGGTAGGTGGGGCTAAGAGAGTTCCGAAGAACTGTGACTAGCCCAAGGCCACCCAGCAAGAACGTAGGAGTGCAGAAACACATCTGGTTCACCAGATAAGGCTCTGCCACTCAGGTGGAGGAGTGGGGAATCAAACCCAGAATCCGGCTTTTCAAATGGGGGAATGCCCAAGAAAATGGGGAGAATTCTACCCATCTTTACAGGCACCCTGCTGGCTCCCCCTCTTTTCACAAAGCAAGGATTCAGCTCTGCGAACAGTGGAAAGGGTGCCTATGGAAATAAGGAGAACTTTCCCCATCTTCACATCTTGCTGGCTTCCCCTACACACACTCTTTGCAAAGCTGGGGTCCAGTTTTGCAAGTGTATGTGTCTACGTGGAGAGAACTCTACCCATCTTCACAGGAACTCTGCTCCCCTTTCTCTTGGTAAAGTTGGGATCCAGCTTTACAAACAACAGTCCTCTAGAGCCTGCAGTACTTTCTCACTCAACAGGCTTTATTGCTAGTATTGAAATAAACGTTACGACACTTTAAGGTGCCACTGGACTTTTGTTGAACAGGGGTGTCAGACTCATTTCCGCCTTTGGCCGGAACTGAACAGCAGCCTTATCCAAGGAGAAAGCAGAAGGCGGGAAGAGACAGAGACCTTTTGCTGAACGGCAGATTGTCCTTGGGCAACCTGGGGCTGGATGGCCTTCTGCTGCTGGGCCGCCTGATGATGATGCTTGAGCTTCAAGAGCTGCTGGACGTGCAGTGGCTGGGCCACCACCGTCTGTCCTCCTGCACAGGACAAAAATGGAAAATACAGCACGCTTAGTTGGGCTCCTTCCAAGTCGATGCCCGGGATTTTCAAGGGACAAAAGCGCCCGAGTCTGACAATGGCTGATGAAGGGGGTTGCGTGACGGTTCTTACACTGCAGCCTCCAGAATCACTCCAAAAAACAGGACCAAAACAAACCAGAAGACAAAGGCTATGGGTCAACTCGTCTCCCTTAACCCTTGCATGCAGTGGCAGCAAACTTGTGAAAGGAGACCCCGGGGAGGCGGGGGGCGGGGGGGGGGGGACTGTGGCCTGCACTGAACAAATAGCGGCACTTTCCCCTGCTACCAAACGCTGCTTCCTGCAGTGGAATGTAGAAGGCCCTGAATTTTAATTTAGAGGATTTTCCACTTGTCTACATCAGGTTTTTCTTTCCGAGCCCGTCCCATATTTTGTGCTTTTCTAACCAGCCAACGCCCCCCCACCCCGGCCCCCTTCCCTGTCCTTGTGCTTCCTCTGAGCTTTAACCCCAGCCAAAGTGACGATTTGCCCTACCCTCACAGAAACTGGACTTCTATCGGATTTAAGTTCCGCTGACCAGTAAAAGAGTCCGTCCCACCACACCCTCACAACGAGTTGTTATCTTTGCCATCAAAAGTTCAGTTGCGATCGAAAGCACTGTCAAGTCACGGCTGACTTAGGGTGACCCTGTACGGTTGTCACAGCAACAAGACATACGGAGGTGGTTTGCCATTGCCTGCCTCCACGAGGGCTGAGAGAGTTCTGAGAGAACTGGGCCTGGTCCAAGCTCACCCAGCAGGCTTCATGTGGAGGAGCAGGGAGATCAAAACCAGTTTGCCCGTTTAAAGTTTGCTGCTTGTGTAGAGCAAGGTGACCAGACGTCCCGCTTTTGGCATTACAGTCCTGCCTTAAACCAATTTGTCCTGCCTTAAACCAATTTGTTTTTCTACTGTCCCAATTTTTGGAAGGCTGCTGCACTGCCTTCTGGGGCGCTCCCTGGTTTCCCGCCAAAACAGGAGAGCGCCTCCCGCGCTGCCGCACTGCCTTCTGGGGCGCTCCCATTTCCCGCCCTGTCACAGGGCGGGAAACCGGGGAGCGCCCCAAAAGGCAGTGCGCTCCTGCGGCCGTGCGCGCGCGCCCGAGTCCCAGTTTAAAAAGGTGACAATCTGGTCACCTTAGTGTAGAGGAGTGGGAAATCAGATTGGTTCTCCAGATTGGAGGCTGCCACTCTTAACCACTACTCCACGCTGGCTCTCAAAAGCTCAGTACAAAACAGTCTACTTCATGGGGCTTTTGTGGCAGGGAAGAAGGGAATGAAGATCAAATGGGAGAATTGTTCCATTTTCTCCCCCCACCCCCATCAGCGTTCAGGAAACCCTCGAGATACCTGCTGCCTTCTGCGGCTGCCCAATAGCAACGCTAATCCCAGCCACGGTAACGGGGAGCGTGGTGACTCCTGCGGACGACACCACAGCGGCTGGAACAGACACAACCGGAGGCTTCGCTAACGCCACCTGGGCCGCTTGAGGCGTCTGGGCCTGGATCTGACCTTGAGCTTGAAGCTGGGGAGCAGGAACACGAGTCTAAGCAGTAAGGAATTAAGATTATTGCACAGATGTACAGAAGAGTGGTCGAGTCGCTCAGGTGACAAGCAGGGGTGGATGGAAGGGCCCGTGGTCCAGCACCTGCTTCCTTATACACAGAAGGCCCCACATTCAGTCCTCTACACTTCATGGAAATGTCACTATGACAGCGATGTCCAACTCTGGCGCTTCAGACGTTCATGTACTACAATTCCCATCAGCCCCTGCTGAGTCCACCACTCTTAACCACTAAATCAGTGATTCCCAAAGTGGACGCCACCGCCCCCTGGTGGGTGCTGCAGCGATCCAGGGGGGCGGTGATGGCCACAGGTAGAAACATTAATACATTTATCTTTCTATTTAATTGCTATTAAAATTTTTAAAAAATTAATTTCCAGGGGGGCGCTAAGTAATATTTTTTCTGCAAAGGGGGCGGTAGGCCAAATAAGTTTGGGAGCCACTGCACTAAATCAAGCTGGCAGGGATGTGTTCGAGTCTTCCCATAATACTCAAAGAGAGTATATGCATCAGGACGCTGGTTTAGAGGTGACAAACTGGCAGCCCTGGGATGGGGGTGGGGTGGGACCTGCAGCACTTGCCACACGAAGTAGGTCCCTTCCGCACATGCAGAATAATGCACTTTCAATCCACTTTCAATCCACCTTGCAGCCAGATTTTACTGTGCGGAATAGCTAAATCCACTTGCAAGTAATTGTGAAAGTGGATTGAAAGTGCGTCATTCTGCATGTGCGGAAGAGGCCGAAGTGTTGGATGCTGACCTCTGACATCCCCATCTAAAGCTCCCTCCAAACCCAGCTGCCGAACACCAAAAGCCCAAAGCACAGGTGTCAAACTCGCGGCCCTCCAGATGTTATGGACTACAGTTCCCATCATCCCCTGCCAGCATGATGCTGGCAGGGGTGATGGGAACTGTAGTCCACAACATCTGGAGGGCCACGAGTTTGACACCTATGGCCCAAAGGAACCACTCCCTCAGTTTCATGCAGCTTTTTTGAACTACAAGGGCTGGAAACTTACTTTGCATATGACTGTCCAAGAAAGTTTTAAATCCTTGAACCCGCACGAGAGTTGCCCATTCTGCCGCTGAATGGCAACTGGGCAGCAACCCCCCCCAGCCCCCCAATTACACCCATATGGAAAAGTACCGCACAGAGATGTTAACTGAGAAAAAACAGTCAACTCACCAGGCGAGCAACCTGAAGGTTGGTCACGGTGGTGCCCGTCAGGACCGCCCCGGGCCTCGGTGCTGCGACCGCCGTCAGCTGCTGGGGCTGCTGCTGCTGCACTTGGACCTGGGTGCTCTGCTGCGGGGCTCCTGCCTGCGTCTGCTGGCCGGCCTGCTGCTGGGGGAGCTGAAGCTTCTGCTTCTGCAACTTGATCAGCTGCTCCTGGAAGGAGAAGACGCGACACGCCCTCTGGCCGTCAGTTACGCTAGGGCCCAGAGAGAGAATCTTGGCTGTTGGAAGCTGTTCTAAGCACACTGACTTCTACTACCAGAGTCAGGGGAAAGGGTGTCCTTGCCTGGGAGGCCTTGGGCCAGCCATTCTCAGAGCCCAACCTATCACACAGGGTCACTGTGAGGATGAAAAAGGGGAAGGAGAAACCCGTACATGCAAAGATAAAATGCACTAGGTAAAGAAAAAAAATCTAGACAGAAACACAACGCTGAGAACAGCGGTCAAATCCAGGGGCAGGATTCTTGAACTCGGAAAGCAGCACCAGTCGAGCGACTCGATAAAGAGAAACAAACACGGCGTTCTGAACCACAGCTGCGTGGCTGAAAGGATGCCGCCCTCACCTGTGACAGCTTCCCCACAGCTTTGATCTGGGCTGGCGACTGAGCCTGGCCTTGGGTCTGGATCTGGGGGACCTGGACTTGCGATGCTGCCTGCTGTTGCTGCCGCAGGATCTGGAAGTGCGCCTGGGAAAGGGTCTTCCCCGAAAGCTGAACGCCGGCCGGAGCCGCTGAAAGAGAGAAATGCAGGAGGTCAGAGCCAGGGCTGGACGATAACCAACGCAGGAGTCCCCGACGTGGTGCCTGTGGGGGCCACTTGGCCCACGAACACTTTCTGTAGCACCTGCCAAGTGTTTCCAGGGAGTGGGGGAGGACAGGTGGGGGTTTTGCCCAGTGAAGGCCTGAATGGCTGCTGGAGATCTGAATGGCTGTGCTGATTTTTAAAGACGTTGCTTTGGCAGCGGCTGCCACCACGGAACAACACGCCACATCTCTACTGTGTGGCTGAAGGTACGCTGCAGCAGCCATTTTGGGGCTGGCTCCGCCTCCTGCAGCAGCCATTTTGGGGCCACCAGGCCATATTAGAAATCCAAAGGTGCCCGCAGGCTCAAAAAGCGTGGGGACCTCTGGGTTAGAGTATCGGACCAGGCTATCAATCCCTGCTTGGGCCACAGAGGTCATGGTTGGTCCCTCTTTCCCTATCCTAAAAAGGTTGCCAGGAGGATAAAATGGCAGCACGGAGAACCTTGTGTGGTGTAGTGGTTAAAGGGTGGGACTAGGAGTCTCAGTTTGAATCTCCACTCTGCCAGGGACGCTCACTGGGTGAACTTTGGCCAGTTACACTCTCTTAGCCTGACCTGCCTCCCATCGTTGTTATTACGGAGATAAAATGATAGAAGGGAGAATGACGGAAGCTCTTTTGAGTGCCCGCTGGGGACCAAGGAAGAGAATGAACTGAAGCAAATCAATCAATAAATACGCCACCCAGAGCAATTTTGAGGAAGGATGGAACAAATAAATGAGACGGACAGTAAGACAGATGAAAAGAACATGAGACTCCCCACTGATGTAAAGTCAATTCAGAATTGAGTGTGGCTCATGTCTTTAATTCAGACTCCTGAGATGCCCTTTGGGACCAAAGATTCATTTGGATTGGAGAGGTGGGGTTTGTTACTTCCTTCTCTCCTGATCCAGAATCATAGAAATTGAAAGGGACCTCCAGTGTCATCTAGACCAACTGCATGCACAATGCAGGATATTCACAACTACCTCCCTCTACACCGTATCCTATATTCTGACTGAGGAATAACAGGATTAAAATCTAGGGTGTTGTCGGTTTTTCAGGTAGCATGGCCGTGTTCCAGTAGCATTTTCTCCTGAAGATCCTCTGAAGATGCCAGCCACTGATGCAGGCAAAATGTCAGGAGAAAATTGCCAGAGTAGGCGGCTTATCAGCGGAAAGGCGCTGGAACACTGGAACACTGCCATACAACTACTGGAACACGGCCATACAACCCAGAAAACCCACAGCACCCTAGCAATTCTGGCTGTGAAAGCTTTCGACAATACAGGATTAAAGTCCTTTCCTAGTGGGCTTCCAGAAAAAGAAATCAAGCTAGGATCTTCCTCATTTATATAAAAAGTTTTGGTCCCGTTTTTGTCCTTTCCTGTTTAGAAACACAAAAGAGAATGGAGCTTCACAAACCTCTTGGGCTTACTGGCATCACTTGAAAAGGAGAAAGATTGAAACATGGAAAAGCTAATGCAAAACATTCGTAACAGGCAGATAAGGCTACATTTTAACTCAAGTTCCAACTGAAATACTGAAAATGAAGGTTCTTTTACCTGGCGTCACCTGAGTGACCAGAGATCTCGGCTGAGTCTGAACCGGCGTCAGGTTGGTGGTCACCACAGCCGATGCCGTCACAGAGGTGACAGCTCGGACCCCTTGAGTGGATGCTAAGGTCACCAGTTCTGCTGAGGCAGCGGGTGCAGCGGCTGGTCTCTGCTGGGTATGGACCACCTGGGCCGTGGCGGCACCTCCGGAAGCCTACAAGAGGAGGCAACATATTAATCCTATACACAAACAAAAGGGGGGGGGGACAAACTTTGGGCAGGGTAGATATAGCGGGAGGGGCAGCCGACTCACGGAAAAACAGCACAGGGCCCCAAAATGATCTCTGGTTTGCTTTACATTTGCAAGGAAACCCAAACCACCCAGCTCAACAGCTACATAACTTCGTAGTGGTTAAGAACAGGTGCACTCTAATCTGGAGAACCAGGTTTGATTCCCCACTCTGCCACTTGAGCTTATCTGGAGGCTTACCTGGGGAACTAGATTAGCCTGGGCACTCCAGCTCTTGTCAGCTGCGTGACCTTGGGCTAGTCACAGTTCTTCGGAGCTCTCTCAGCCCCACCCACCTCACAGGGGGTTTGTTGCGGTGGGGGGAGGGAAAGGAGACTGTAAGCCCCTTTGAGTCTCCTTGCAGGAGAGAAAGGGGAGGGTATAAATCCAAACTCTTCTTCCCTCTTCTTCCTTCGGTACACAATTGTTTCCAGATGACTGATGTCCCTATCAGTAGCTATTTCATACCCGCCATCTGATTTCTTCAAAAGGCCTCCATCCAACACTGATCCTAACTCTGCACAGAAACAGCATTTGGGGCATGCTGAGGTACTCACCGCCAGCGTCCCAGGTATTACAGGCGATGCCAGCCGTTTATTGATCGGTTGAAAGGTCGCAGAAGGGGCCCCAGGCACGGTGTTCACAATAACGTTCCCACTCACTGTAGCTGAAAGCAGAGCCAAGGTCACTCGGGGACCACAGAACTAATGGGGATCCTGGGTTTCATTTTCTTACTATCCACAATGCTCCGTTCCGCCAGGTACTGCTTACCTGTCTGTATGCTCGTTCCGGTCACTGATGTTTTCATTGTGCCAGCCTGGTTTTTAAACAAGCAAAAAAAAAAAACCTCAAATGAGAAACTGGATTGATACTTAGTAGATTCACAGAACTGCACACTCACAAGCACTCGTTCATGAAGCACCCACAGGGCAATTAGCAGATGTTCCAATAACCTTTGTCGAACATTAAAAAAATCACTTCATCTGAACTGCCTTGCCCTACTGTTGGCCTGCAAGAGTAACTGGTTGGCCACTGAGTGAAACAGAGAGCCAGACTAGATGGACCATCAGTCTGATCCTGCCTAGCTTTTCGTGGGTCACAGTGCTTATTTTTCAATCGCTGCCTTGTGCTTTTTCAAAGGCCATAAAAACAAAACAAACAAAAACATGAATGTAAGATTCTACACTTAGGCAGAAAAAATGAAATGCGCAGATATAGGATGGGTGACACCTGGCTTGACAACACTACATGAGTCAGCAGTGTGATGGGGCAGCCAAGAAAGCCAATGCAATTCTGGGATGCATCAATAACAGTATAGTGTTTAGATTGAGGGAAGTGACTGTACCACTCTACTCTGCATTGGTCAGACCTCACCTAGAGTACTGTGTTCAGTTCTGGGCACCGGAATTTAAGAAGGATATTGACAAGCTGGAACGGGTCCAGAGAAGGGCAACCAAATTGGTAAATGGGATGGAATCCATGCCCTACGAAGAGAGACATAGGAAGCTGGGGATATTTAGTCTGGAGAAGCGAAGGTTAAGGGGGGACATGATAGCTATGTTTAAATATTTGAAGGGATGCCATGTCGAAGAGGGGGAAAGCTTGTTTTCTGCTGCCTCAGAGACTAGGACAAGGAGTAATGGATTGAAGGTGCAGGAAAAGAGATTCCACCTAAGCATTAGGAAGAGCTTTCTGATTGTCAGGGCTGTTTACTACCTCAGAGAGTGGTGGAGTCTTCTTCTTTGAGGTTTTTAAAGAGAGGCTGGATGGCCATCTGTCAGGAGTAGTTTGATTGTGTGTTCCTGCATGGCAGGGGGTTGGACTTGATGGCCCGTGGGGTCTCTTCCAACACTATGATTCTATGATAATCACCCTGCTTTTGTACATCTTCACTGCTTGGTCACTTGCAGGAGAATCCTGCTCACCCAAGGCGACCAGGCAAGCACTCATAAGAACATAAGAACTAGCCTGCTAGATCAGACCAGAGTCCATCTAGTCCAGCACTCTGCTACTTGCAGTGGCCCACCTCATCTCCAAGTTGCTTCCAGCCCTGACTCGGAATGCGTCTTACCAGGACTGTGGTGTTGGCTACGGTGGTAGCAGATGTTTGCACCACGGCCTGGGGCTGCTGGACCACTTGGGCTTGAGCTTGGGGCTGAGGCTGAGCTTGCTGGACAGCTGCTTGCTGGGCTTGCTGCTGACCAGTTTGCTGCTGCTGCTGCTGTTGCTGAGGACCTGCCTGCTGCTGGGCCCTCTGCTGCTCAGCCAGCGCCTGGAACAGGGAAAAAAGGGAAAAGAGCCAGGTGATGCCTGATTTCCCCATCAAACACCTGGCAACGCAAGTATCTTCCACGCCGAAACCCTCAGGAAGATCTGAGCCAGCCTCGTAAGATCTGAACCAAGACGGCATCCTTCCCGTTCCTTACACGGGACAAAAGTGTCTGGGGTGGCAAAATGGTTAGAGCGCTGCTGCCCCTTGAACTCTCCATTTTAAAAACACTGAGAAGATTTAATCGCAGGTTGGCCAGCATCTTGTCTGTTTTTTTCGGTTTTTAATTAAAACTTTAAAATACATCTTTAATTAAGTTTCAACAAATAAAAACGAAATTACGAAATTCATCATTAATTCCATAAGAGGGGGGAAAAAACCCCAGTAAATCATTTCTTATGAT
Source organism: Sphaerodactylus townsendi (assembly GCF_021028975.2). Classification (NCBI taxonomy): domain Eukaryota; kingdom Metazoa; phylum Chordata; class Lepidosauria; order Squamata; family Sphaerodactylidae; genus Sphaerodactylus; species Sphaerodactylus townsendi. The sequence goes on from NC_059437.1 coordinate 48,366,224, forward strand.
TGATCATAATCGAGTGACTTTCCTCTTCGTCAACTCCCAAGTCTTCCTACATCCTTCAAATTGAGGCAGCATTTCCATTATTAATTCTGATTAGCTAAATTTACCAAATTTACATTAAACAAATTTTTTTACAGTATAAAGAAAAAGAAGACAAGAGCAAAAATGGAACAGGGACATATAATAATTTATTTTACTCTAAAATAATAGTGCTCACTAATTCTACTATTATTCTACTATTATTTCATCCTAGTTTGTAATTGCTTTAACATATAATCCAGAAATGGAGTCCATATCTTCAGAAATTTGTCTTCCTTTTCTTCCTTAATTAGATGAGTCATTTTATCTGCTTCATACAAAGTTTTTAATCAAAACATGCAAAGCAATTCCCTCGTCCAGCCTACCTTTTTCTCTTTGGCGATACGCTCCGCTCGGAGAGAAGCAACTTGAATGGGAGGGAGGGGCTTATCATAGTTGATTCCACTGGAAGGGAAGGGACAGATTAGCATAGAAGTTAGAAGGACAAAAATGAGCGCACTCAATCTCTGTTCTGCTTGTCTCCCACTGTTTCCACGGTCTCATAACCCAGGGAAGGCGCTAACGGCGATCCCGCCCAGGGCCCAATGTCCGGTAAACAGCCTACCTCTCTGCCAGAACGGACGTGTGCTTTGGATTCTTCTGGAAGGGATTCATACCGAGCCTGAAACAAAGCCCAGAAAATACTGTTTGTTGTTAAGGCAACATGTCGAGAGGTCACACTTTTGAAAGGAAAAGTCCTGGCATGTGCAGAGGGCACAGCACCATGGTGCTCATGAGCACATCAACAACATATCTGTTGTATTGTCAAAGGCTTTCATGACCAGAATCACTAAGGCAGTGGTGGCGAACCTTTGGCACTCCAGATGTTATGGACTACAATTCCCATCAGCCCCTTCCAGCATGGCCAATTGTCCATGCTGGAAAGGGCTGATGGGAATTGTAGTCCATAACATCTGGAGTGCCAAAGGTTCGCCACCACGGCACTAGGGTGTTGTGGGTTTTCCCAGTTGTATGGCCGTGTTCCAATAGCATTCTCTCGTGATGTTTTGCCTGCATCTGTGGCTGGCATGAAGCCTACAAGCACTTCTGCATGACTGTAGAGGACATTTGAGTTTCCTCGATGAAAAGAATACAGATAATGCACAACTCTTCTGGCAAAGTTTGATGAAAATAAGATAAGCAGCAGGTGGACTGCTGACAGATGACGCCGTAAGCAACCAGTGTGGAAAAGAGGCATCACATTTATTTATCTTGAAGGATCTTTGGGTCTGCAAAGAGTTGGAAACAGCCACTTGAATTCCTCAGCGGACACGTTCGAGTCCCACGCCGGCCTCTTTTCTGTCCCGATCATGTCAACGCTGCCCCAAAACATGCACTGCAGAATTTGAAGACAACTGATGACCCTTCCCTATTACGGACCCAGAGAACGGGTTTGCATTCCAAAGCGTTCCTGCAGGAAAGGTACAAACTTACAGTGGTTTGATGGGGGGGCTTCGCTTCCCAGCAATCATTTTCATAATCTCAAAATGATTAGTGTAAAGCTGGGTGTGTGTCGCACCCTCGTCTTGGGCATACAGCTGATTGGTTCGAAGCGGACGGCTGTTCTTTGTCTAAAGGTGAACGAACGACAAGACATTTTACTTGGAGAAATGAGGAGAAAGGAAAATAATACACATGGCACTTCTGCGTTCGTATAGGAGAGCTCCTAATCCATTATGTTTGCAGATAGGAAGAATGGGCTAGGTCAGTGGTGGCGAACCTTTGGCACTCCAGATGTTGTGGAAGGGGCTGATGGGAATCGTAGTCCATAACATCTGGAGTGCCAAAGGTTCGCTACCATGGGGCTAGGTGAATACTCTGGACACCTATTCCTCTGGGCTAGTGTGATTCAGCACTCCCAGTCTCTTAAGAGATGGTTCAAACATAGTGGGAGGGAGCCAACAACGTGTATGCTTTATCTCCCAGCCTATCTGCTGGGAAAATTCACCCATCTTGTTTTTTGCCAGTCTTAGCGCAGAATTACAACTACCTGCAAAACCAGTTTTTGGAACCAGAGTTTGAAGCAGATTTGCAAACTCTTCTTTAAAAATTAATGTCAGTACAAATTGTGCTGACCTCAGGGAGGCTGTATCCGTGGCTAACTGAAGAAGGGGTGAGAGGATGAAAGGGCAGCAGCCTACCCCTTGTTCCTGATTTCCACCTATGGTACAGTGGTTAGAATGTCAGACTAGACTCTGGCAGACCCTCGTTTGCCTTTCCATTCTGTTATCCAGGCTTGCTGGGTGACTTGGGGCCAGCTGCAGAAACTCAGCCGAACCTACCCACCGGGGATAACACAGAAGAGAACCACCTAAGCATCTTTGAGTCCCCACTAGGGAGAAAGGCGGGGTATCACTGAAGTGAGTAAACACACACCACGGATAAGGGATTGGGAAATGTCGCCGATCTACGTGTTATCGATGTCACGGGGCGTACAGGAATTGAACCGCTATCTCGAAGGGAGGGCTGCTTTAGAAACTATTTGCAGCTTCCACATTTTTCTTATAGTGGCAAAATGGATCCTCCGATCCAAGCCACGGAGGCCACGGTGCTTCTGCTTTGCCGGACGCTGCTACTCATTGCCCTGTGAGTTACATTCACTGGCTCTACTTATCTTCCACAGGAGGCTCAGAGTATATGGACTTGGGAGTTACTACGGGAGAGCAGCACCAACCTTTGACAGGCCAGCAAATGAGGAGGCCAGTCTCAAAAGGCTGCTAAAACTGAGTTCGGTTTCACTGTTTATTTGCGAGAGAACCAAACGAATTCCTGGCATGGCTTTTAATTTATTTATATCCTGCCCTTTCCCAACCAGTTTGGGCTCGGGGAGGCTTCCAGCAAACTACATACAATGTTAAGTTAAATCATACAACATAAAATTATAAATTACTGACTCAGCTTGAAAGATGGCACTCCAGCCTTTCCCAATAGCGAGACAGTTTTTGACACAAATAAGGGGACCGTTTGTCTATGATGAAAGACTATGTGAAACTCAAAATACATATGGCAAGAAGATAATCCAGGGGTGGGGTGGGATGGGATGGTTCACACCCAAAAGTCTGCCTCCTCAGTTTCCCCAGATCTTCCCAACCCAGCCCACATCCAATCAGGAGCTGCAAGATCGTGTTCTAGGCGCATGTAAAGGCACATGCGCCTGTCACAAGCTCGACCTCCCAACAAATACTCTACATTAACCTGCAACACCCCAGACTTTCTCCTTGAAATATTTGGTTGATTAGAAGCAACGTAAGAAGGAGCTTATCCCAACCAGGCTCCCACCCTCTCGTCCACAGTCAGGTCTTACAGAAAACTGCTTAGAGGTAAAAAGCCTATTTTAATGACAACCCACTACTTTCAAACTACGTTTCTGGCAGCTGAAAATTGGGGGTAATACATTACCTGGTGGGGCGTTGCAGGAATTAATTCATTAAATGTCTGCAAAGCAATCAGATTTCAAAATGAAAAGTAAAAAAATGCTAGCAACAGAACGTTTAGAAAAAAAGAAGAAGTACTAATTGAAATAATCATGCGGAATGAGGTGGCATTTCTTGGAGGTGGACAAATGCTGGGGGTTTTTTTCCCTTTTATTTTTCAAGGAATTTAAACTGACTAAAGCAGCTCATTGCGAGAATCGCTCTTTCGATCGACAGCGTGGTGTTTTTTTTTCGACAAGGACGCCTGGCGCCGCGATCTACCGCGCCGACGCGGAAGAAAATGCAAAGGCTTTTTAAAACGGCCGATTCAGCATTCAAATCGGGACTCAAAAGACAAATCCGTCTCTCCTTCTCCTTGTGTCCACCTCTGATGATGCTTAAAGATACCAGACTGTCTGCACCAGAACAACAATTTATAAGTGCACACCTTATAAATGCTTTTTGTCTTCTTCTTAGGGTTCGCTTCATACATAAGCTGTAAAATAAGAAGCAAAGTTTTGACTTTCTGCGATGGGTTTGGGGGGAGATCAGTGACATAAAAAGGATGTCTCTATCAGAGCCGGACTGGTACAGAGGGAGGGGCCAAAGGCCCAGGAGATGGGTGGGGGTCACATCCCTGCTCAATTGAAGAAAAAAAAAGAGGAGGAGCATGCCGGAAGGCCTTGGACAAGCCATATGTCTCAATTCCCCTTCTGTAAAATGGGCATAAGGGTGCCATACTGGACAGGGGCTTGTAAGGGCTCTTGAGCTATGTTTGACATTTAAAAAAAAAAGAGTTTGCCACATAAAATACTATAAAAAAGAAGGATTTTATTTTTAAAAAGCCTAGTTTTAATACGACTAGCTTAGATCGACTAGCTTAGATGCGTATTTCAGGCGACACCCACCTTCCCTTCCTCTCTTGGAATGATGACGTTTTCATAGCGGCTGCGGCACTGTTTCGGGGAGCGATACACGCGGCTGCAGGAGTTCACCACGTCGCAGACGAGGTCCCAGTTGGGCGTGTGAGCCGGGGACACGATGGCGAGGTTGAGAGGGAGCTCCAGCAACTGTTTAACGGCCTAAAAATGGGAGAAGAGGCAAGGAACAAACAAAACAGGACAGGGCAGAGAGATAAGTCGAGGGCTCCATTGTACCTTTCTCAATAGCCTGGCTGTCACTGGCAGGAGTCCCACAAGGGGCACTGGATGCATGTCTGCATCCGCTTGGCTGGTAGATTGTTTGGAGGGTGGGAGAGTGTTAATCTCTCTCACCTGGAGCAGGGCCCAGTCTTCGCTGATGAGCCACTCGGGGTTGTCTTGGCCGGCCTCCGCAGCTGGCTTCATGAGAGTGGGCAAGGGCTTGGCGAACTGCGTCTGCTGCTTCAGCAGGATGTTCTTCTTCTGCTCTTTTCCCTCCCGCCGCACCTTCAGCATCCCCGGAGTCGCTCGGTCAAAAAGCGAGCGGGGAGGGATGACCGTCTCTCCGTGGCGCTGCTTCTTCTTCCGCCCTGCAGCTGGAAGAGGGACGCCAGGCTCAGAGAGGCGGACAAAAGGGAGGGCGGCAAGCGCAGAAAGAATGGAGCGGTTCTGGCGTTAAGGGCTGTGTGGCGGGTCTGCCTTGGACATCTCGCGACACAGCAGCACACCTTGATCACCTCACCTTCAGCTTCACACAGCAGCAGAGAAAAGTCCCAGCTTACTCACTAATTCAATACTTTTTGCAAGGGAGGAAAAGGAAGGAAGGAAGGAAGGAAGGAAGGAAGGAAGGAAGGAAGGAAGGAAGGAAGGAAGGAAGGAAGGAAGGAAGGAAGGAAGGAAGGAAGGAAGGAAGGAAGGAAGGAAGGAAGGAAGGAAGGAAGGAAGGAAGGAAGGAAGGAAGGAAGGAAGGAAGGAAGGAAGGAACCAACTCAACAAACAAATCAAGCTGAAAAAATGTTAAAGACAGTTGGCTGATAAGATCATAACATCGAAATCATATTTGGTCAGCATTTGGACCGACCTCTCCTGAGTTGATCTTATTTGTCCCGAAGAATGTATCGGTTTTGCAACATCTTTGCCATTTGTGGCACTTTATCATCTGAACTAAATATTATTCTACTTAGGATTGATTTGATTTGCTATTCTATTCAATCCTTCTGCATTCATGAAAAGTTCTCTGGAGGTCTCACATCCAGGCACCGGCCAAGTGGAAATTTATTCAGCTTTAGCAATTAAAACACAGCATTTGAAGAGATCTTCCTGTGCAATGCCTTACAAAAGGATTTTCTTTCTTTTCTTCTTTTTACTTGCAAAGGGGTGATAGTCAAGCAGTGAATCACTCTCAAATCAAAGGCAGCTATCAACATGGAACATACTGCTAAAAGAAATCCACAGTAGTCCACGACTGATCCCAAAGCCAGAATGCTTTGTACCTTGCAGTCTGCTTTCTGCTGGAAAAATAAAACTCCTTTATTCTGCACAAAGTAAGGACAAGCCCAGTGCCTTTCTATTTGCAGAGATCCCAAACCAATGAAACATTTACCGGATGGATCTGTTTTGTGGCGCTTGCGCTCCTTCCGGACGTATACGGGAGGCAGTTTGGATTCGGGGATCGGGGTGGTCTCGTACATCAGACACATGACAGAGTCGATGTAAATATCGTTGTCGTCTTGAGGCGGAGTCGGGGGAGTCCAAAGCTGCACAAAGTTATCACAAGAAAGTTTGCTGTTTGCTTCCTGAACTTTTGTCCCCAGAGTAAACAAGAAGCAAAATAAAGCAGCCACTCCGACTTACTGGCATTATTTCTGTTTGTCCATCAGGGCCTTCATAGATATATTCCTGCACGGGGAAAAAGCAGACACCAGTATTGGTGGACAGAACTCATTTTGAGAGCCTCCGAGCCGCAAAAAAAGTCACCAGGTACATTTACCTTGCTATAGGCATCCTCTCGAGTGTAGGTGAGCAGCTCTTCCTCGTCCCCATCCAAAAGCATCCGCTCGTCTTCTTCTTTTAGTTCCTTTAGGTGACGAGTTTCCCATACCTTCTTTGCAGTTTTTGCTTCCATCTAGACAATGACACGGCAGCATTAAATTCCACCTTGTGCAGAAGGACACTCAACCCCACCCCCACCCCCAAAAACTTAGGATTCTAGAAGCATTTTTCCAGGCATAAAATATTTCACAATCCCCACCAGCAAGGCCTGATGAGGACAGGTATGTTCCAGGTGGTCAGGAATGCTGAAAGCAGGTAAGCACCCCTTAAAATGTAGGTGGGGGACTAAGGCAGATGATAACAGGGCTAGATCAGGCCTTTACGAAGTACTCTGAGAACATTTGGATTTGGGGATTTCCCAATTATTTCTTTCCCCCTCGTGATTTCTGGCGGAGCCCACGCTTATATTTCTTATACCTGGCTGTCTTTTGCTTCACTATCATCAGTGGAAATATGGAAGAGCTCCAGATAATTCAAGGCATACTTTTCTATCGGGGTGAGCTGAAAGAAGAAACACAGAAGTTACTCTCTGCCCAGCAGCATAGGAAGACGTTTCAGTGAAAACTACAATCTTTTAAATTTAAAAAGTGCATCAGCAGACTCTTGAAGTATTTCAGTGAGCGGCAGAGGGTCAGTAGGGATCACTGTGTTCAGCCAAAGTGTATGCAGTATATCTAGAAGTAATAGCCCTGAGAAGCAATCTAAGCTTGAGCAGTCTGGTTTTCGAACTGAAGAAAAATCACATTGTATGCAGTGGTGGGATCCAAAAATTTTAGTAACAGGTTCCCATGGTGGTCGGATTCAAACTGTGGCATAGCGCCAATGGGGCCGGGTGGGGCACGACGGGGGCGTGGCCGGGCATTCCGGGAGCGGGGCATTCCCGGGGTGGGGATGTGGCAAGGACGCAGCTGCTGTGCCTGTCCTTGGGCAGGAAACGAATGCACGCAGGCACAGGCTGCCACACACGCTGGTGCACCTCCTGCCAGACTGCTTCAAGTTCTGCGCGCTACTGCGGAGAGGAGGGGCGTAACTAAGGCAAAAATCATGTGGCAAAATCACCAATTAGTAACCCACTCTCGGCACACACAAATAATTAGTAACCTACTCTCGGGAACCTGTGAGAACCTGCTGGATCCCACCTCTGATTTGTATATTTCTGGTGATGAGCAGTCCTGGTACCATTTACTCTGGGGCTGGGGAAAGGGCGGCCAGTCTGGGTGGAGTCCAGTGCATGTGAAAGGATCCAACCTAGTGGCCAGTCAGCAAAAGCCTGTTTGTTTGTGGAAGTGTTGTAGTACACACTGAAGCCATAACTAGCTTAAACTTATGTGTCTCAGCTAGGTTTCTCCATTGACTACCTGCAGGCTTGTGCTGATGATGTTATTTAAAATGAACGTGTAAATAAACAAAACTTTCAAATTATATGCAACTCCTGCTTCAGTGATTGTTGTGTCCTTGCACACCACAAAACTTAACTTCATGGCAGTGAAGCCAAAACTTTTACAGCTAGAAGAAGAGTTTGAATTTATCCCCTGCCTTTCTCTCCTGCAAAGATAGCCGAGGAGGCTTACACACTCCTTTCTTTTCCACTCCCCACAGAAGACACCTGGTGAAGTAGGTGGGGCCGATAGAGTCTGAGAAGAACTGTGACTGATCCAAGGTCACCCAGCAGGCTTCATGTGTAGGAGCAGGGAAACAAATCCAGTTCACCAGATAAGAGTCTGCCACTCATGTGGAGGAGTGGGGTTCTCCAGATTAGAGTCCACCTGCTCTTAATCATTACACCACTCTGGTTACACTGAGAACCTCTTATACCTATGGCAAAGGGTTAAAATTCTAAGTGAACCTGATTCCCCAAAATCGGTTTCCTCTGTTGGTATAAAAGGCCTGCCTCAGAAGCCTTTACAAAGGATGTACCCTCCAGCAGAGGACGATCAGGACTCAAGACAAGCTTTGTGCATGTTTAAAAAATGAGCACGACATAATGACCTAAACAATTTACGAAGATTAGATCCCATCAGTTGAAGCTGCATCATTTGTAACAGCTCAGAGATGTGCTTGCTATGGGACCTGCAGTGAAAACCTATGCAACGTTGCTCCACTGTAAGCCCGTTGATTTCTATGGACAGACGGAAGTAAATTTTGCGTAGGATTGCACCCTTAGTCACAGCTAACGCTGCTATTTTAATTATAATTGGTTTTTTATTATACCGTTTTCCACTGCTTGCAGATTACAGTCTTCATCAAAGTTATTACGGTTTGGACACAGAAATACACTGTGCGAGATTTTATGAGAGCCAGGTGCAAATTATTCATTAATCTTTTATTTGCACCGGATTCACGGCAGCGAATGAAAATCACCTCAAATCTGTTGCTCTCTTCCCTATTTGTTTTACAACACAATAAGCAGGTCTCCCCACAGTTCTATTGGCCCTTTCAGGAAGCATAAAGGGCATTTGGAATTTCCCAGCTGTCGACGACTGCACGTTTGAACAACCCCAGCTCCCCATATTGACTTCAGAAAGCGATTTAAAAAAATTATGCATGCTGGGAAGCAAGTGGAGGACTTTCAGTCCTTCTATAATTCCAGAACTTGAGGTCATTCAGTGAGTAGATTCTCAACAGACAAACAGAAGTTCTGTTCCACGCCAACTTACAGAACACAGTGCGGCCAATGAATGCTGGTTTCTAAAAGGGGACTAGAGGCATCCATAGAGGACACCTCAATCAGTGGAACCCCAAAATTCAGAGGCAGTACACCTATGAACACTAACCAGCGTGGTGTAGTGGTTAAGAGCAGGTGAACTCTCATCTGGAGAACCGGGTTTGATTCCCCGCTCTGCCACTCTGTGGAGGCTTATCTGGAACCAGATTAGCTTGTGTACTCCCAACACATGCCAGCTGGGTGACATTGGGCTCACAGTTCTTCGGAGCTCTCCCAGCCCCACCCACCTCACAGGGTGTTTGTAGTGAGGGGGGAAGGGAAAGGAGCTTGGAAGCCCCTTTGAGTCTCCTTATAGGAGAGAAAGGGGGTTATAAATCCAAACTCTTCTTCTTTTTCTAGTGGGGGCAATAACAAAGGGGGCCGTTCTGTCCTAGCTTGCAAGCCCCCCAAGAGTATGCAGTCGGCAACAATGGGCATAGGTGTCAAACTCAGGCCCTCCAGATGTTCATGGACTATAATTCCCAGCAGCCCCTGCTAGCATGGCCAATTGGCCCTGCTGGCATGGGCTGATGGGAATCATAGTCCATGAACATCTGGAGGGCCTGAGTTTGACACCTATGGAGGAATGTTTAGCTGGAAATGTCTTAGGCAGGTGTCAGTAGAAAGGCGGGGAGGGGTACCTGATCCACCACGGTAACCAGTTCCTGCAGCTGAGAGGGCTCATGAAGATACCGAGACTTGCCAAACTCTGAAACGAGAGGTTCCAAAGCCGATTCTGTCTCCATGTCCTCAACGCAGCCGTGGGGCTCCTCTGCTTCTCGCTCTGTACTTTTGAGAGCCTTTGAAAAACGTAAAGATAGACACAGCACACGTGACCAGCCTGAATTATACAAAGCATTGCACAAACTGAGCTCACCTGCAAGGAGAAACCTGGGGCAGCTGGACACGGCGGTCCTCCCCGTCCCGAGTAACTTTCCTAGCTTTCAGGAGAGCAATGCCTCTCCGCTTTCAGATTCATCTTAATTGACAGAGGGACTGAGGGCTTGCTTTTCAAAACACGAAAGCCCAAAAACCTCAGGATGAAATCTGCACTCCCTGCCAAACCCCTCAGCCATGAGGAGTGCACAGGTAGTGAGAATTTGAACCGTTTGAGTGAATCTTTGCATGCAGCTCGGTTCACAAGTGGCTTCGCTCAGTCAAGTGCATTTGATCTGCTCTTTTTGCAGTAGAGAGGAGTAGCAGCAGTGGGAAGAAGACTTGGCCAGGAAGAGCAGAGTGACCTGCTGGTGTTCATTTTGGAGGGCTTTTCTCAAAGCCACAGCTTTTAAAACAGTGTATTTTAACAGGGGTTATCTCTTTTTCTCCTTGTAAGGCTCCTGTGAGCTAAGGCTGCTGAATCTGGAAGGTGGGGCTTAACAGGGGTTAACAGAGTTCATCTCTTGTTCCTCTTTATCCTAAGAGGTGGGGCTTCTTTGTCCTGGAGAGGTGGGGCTTTAGTTCCAGTCTCTGGAACCAGCTGGAACCAATTTTAAATTCTAATTTTTTTGTGTTTTTAAATTAATAAAGGACATATTGTGACAGGATAGTATGTGCAGATAGCTCCCAGGGGGCACTGACTAAAAGCTTTAATATTTAAATATCTAAACAAATCAGATATGAAGCCAGAGAAGCCAGCAGGGGGAGGGGCTTTCCAAGTGTTTTGCACTGAGTGTCCTGCATGTATGACTATCTGCCAACTGGAGGACAGAAGTGCGTGGGTGTGCCACCTCGCTGCAATGAGCTCCTGGCACTCAAGGAACGTGTGTGCATTAATGGATTCTCTTGAAGCCAAGGTGGCTTGAACCTGGAGAAGCTAGAAAGAGGCAGAGAGGGGTGACAGAACCGAGGGAGCTTCTCAGGGGACTTAACAGCCCGGGTCCCACTCCCAAGGTGACATCTCTTCAGTTGTCATGGAGAATGAAGGTCTTGGGGATGGAGGGTGCCAGCCTGAGGTGGGGGAAGATGCTCCCTTAGATGGGATCCCTTCCTGTAACTTGGTGATCAGCTATCCTCTCGCACTGAGAGATACACCCTCGGGGAGGTGGGGAGCTCCTTGTAGTGGGTGATCTCGATCATTAGAAATGTAGAGAGTTGGGTTTGTGAGAGGCATTGATGACCGTGACTGTAGTGACTTGCCTGCCACTGGTGCTGAAGGTTCACCCTGGATGTCACGCTTACTTCAGTCTAGATAGGCTTTTAGACAGTGCTGGGGGTGGAGTCAGCAGTTGTGGTCCATATTGGCACCAACGACATTGGGAAATGTAGCCGGGAGGGTTCTTGGAAGCTAAATCTAGGCTGCTAGGAAACAGAGCTGGAAGTCCGCTGACCTGGCAATCTCAGAAATGCAAGCAATTGCCCATCGGCACAAGAGGCCCGAGAGCTTGGCAAGCAGTGCTGGAGATACAGGGTCTCAATGCGTGGATGAGAAGGTGGTGTAAGGCAGAGGGTTCTCAGATTGTGTCAGGAACTGGGAACCTTTTGGGACAAGGAGCAGGCCTGTACAAACCGGGATGGAGCTTCATCTTAACCAAAGAGGGAACCAGAGCCGCTGAAAACGCCAACATTAAAAAAAGGTGGCAGAACAGCTTTTAAACTGATCACTGGGGAAAGCCGACAGGAGCTGAGTGACTTCGGTTCGGAATACAGCATCTATGGGGATGCAGACAGAGAGGGAGGTTTTTCTAAATCAACCACATACAAGCGAGGAACATAGCAATGTGCATGTGACAAGGGATGAGTGTCTGCAAAAGACTTCAGGGGTAAAGCACATAAATCCCAGGTTAAGGACAGGGAGACAGGGGAGATACAGGTGTCTCTATGCCAATAGTAGAAGCATTCGAGCTTTTAAAAATGGAACTGGGAGCTAGAGTACAGAGTGCCTTGAAGGAGGACTTTGTTGATATAGTGGGCATTACAGAGACATGGTGGAAATGAGTGAGAACCAGTGGGATGTTGCTATACCAGGCTACAGGCTCTATAGGGAAGCTGATAGGACAGGGCACATTGGGGGTGGAGCTGCCCTTTACATCAAAGAGGAAGCATAGTATCACATAAAAATAGACAATGCAAGGGGAGTTGAGTTCCCTACAGCCGGGGGGATTAGGGAACCTGCGGCTCTCCCAGGCAGATTTAGGAACCATAATTCCCATCAGCCTCTGTCAGCATGGCTAATTGGCCATGCTGGTAGGGGCTGATGGGAATTCAGCAATTCCTGAACATCTGAGAGCCGCAGGTTCCCTACTCCCCTGCCCCACAGAATCACTGTGGATATCAATACCAGGTGTGAAGGACAGTTTAATATTAGGAATATATTATCATTCCCCCAGACCAAAAGTGCACAAGAGGATCCTGAGACGGAAAAAAGAAATTAGAGAGGCCAACAAAACAAAATGTCATGGTAATGTGGGTGATTTTAACTATCCCCATATAAACTGGAAAAATGCATGTTCAGGTCATAGTAAGGAGAGGCATTCCTTGATATGCTAATGACTGTGGCTTAGGAGCAGATGGTTGTGGGAGACCAACCAGGGAGAGGTGGACCTAGATCTAATTCTATGTGGGGACCCAGGGACCTGGTGCAGGAAGTCAGTGTTGTTGAGCCGATAGGGAACAATCAGCCACCACAATGCTGTCAGATCTAGTATCTCAGCATGCTTAACAAGTGGCAAACTACTAATGTAGTTACATTCGGCTTCCAGAAAGGGAAATTTCTAAAAGATGAGGGGGGGATAGGTCTTGCAGGAAGCTGAAAGGGAAAATCAGGAGAGTCAAAACTGTGCAGGAGGCTTGGAGGCTATTTAAAAACACAGGAATAAAAGCTCAGCTGGAATGTGTTCCACAGGTTAGAAAAAAAGGCAGCACCTAGTCCAAAAGAAAGCCACCATGGTTAACAAGAGAGGCTGAGGAAACGGTCAAGAAAAAAAGAAAAATGTCTCTTTAGAAAAATGGTGTCCAGTTTGACTGATAGAAGAATATGAGAGAGGAATATGAGAGGGAACAAATGGTGTAAAAGAGAAGCAAGTTAGCTGTAAGGGGAGGCAAAAAAAAGGATTTGCGTGAGGGAACGCATGGTCATCGCGAACATCAAGACCAGCAACAAAACAGTTCCTTCAAGTACACTCAAAAGCAGGGAAGCCAGCAAAGGGAAGCGGTAGGCCCGTTAGATGACAAAGGAACAAAGGGTGTGCTAAAAAGATGGCAGGGAGATTGCAGAGAAGCTGGAATGAATTCTTTGCATCTGTCTTCACCCAAGAGGAGGTGAGGAACATTCCTGCACCTGAACCAAGCTTCTTAGGGAGGCGAATCCCAGGAACTAAGCAAAGATAGTGGTAGACAAGGAAGAAGTTCTGGCAGCCATTGATAAACTAAATGTTATTAAATCCCCTGGCCCAGATTGCATTCACCCAAGAGTTCTTAAAGAGCTCTAGCATGAAATTGCTGATCTTCTCAACTTTAATATGCAACTTATCCCTGAAATCAGGCTCCATCCCTGAAGACTGGAGAGAGATGGGCTGAATGTCACACCAATCTTTAAAGAAAGGGATCTAGGGGGGACCCGAAATTACAAGGCCAGTCAGTTTGACATCTGTTCCTGAGTAAATTAGTAGAATCTATCATTAAAGATAAGCAAAATTATAAAACATGTAGAAAAGCAAATAACCTGCTGAGAAAGAAGTCAGCATGGCTTTTGCAGAGGCAAATCCTGTCTTACAAACTTACTAGAAACAGAGTTCTTTGAGGGTGTAAACAGGCATGTGGACAGGGGTGAACCGGTGGACATTTGCTCTACTTGATTTCCAAAAGGCTTTTTTGACAAAGTTCCCTCACTCAGAGACCCTCGCTTGAGAAAACTCCAGCAATGAAGGAATAAAGAGGGGAAGTCCCTCCTATGGATTTTCAGAAAACTGGTTGAGAAACAGGAAACAAAGAGTGGGTGTAAATGGGAAGTTCTCACAATGGAGAGATGTCGGGAGTGGTGTCCCCCAAGGATCCGCTTTGGGACCAGTGCTCTTTAACCTATTCATAAAATGACCTGGAAGTAGGGGGGGGTGAAGCGTGGTGGCCAAGTTTGCAAGATGATACCAAATTATGTAGGGTGGTGAGAACCACAAAGGATTGCGTAAGAGCTCCAAGCGGACCTTGATAAATTAGGGTGAGTGGGTCTCAGAAATGGTAAATGTAAGTCTTTCAATGCTTAGCAAAATGTAAGAGTGATGCAACACTTAGGGGCAAAAAAAAATCCAAACTTCACATACGACGCTTACAGGGGTCCAGTGCTATCAGTCACAGACCAGGAAAGAGGGATTTAGGCGTCTTTAGCTTGATAGTTCCATGGGAATGTCAACTCAATGCATGGCAGCTGTAAAAAAAGGCAAACTCTATGCTGGGGATAATTAGGGAAAGGAATTGAGAATAAAACTGCAAAGATTGTCATGCCCTTATATAAAGCAGTGGTGCGACCGCACTTGGAGTAACTGTGTCCAGTTCTGAGTCGCCGCATCTCAAAAAAGGATATTGAGGGAGATATGAAAAAGTGCAGAGAAGGGCAACAAGGATGATTGAGGGACTGGAGCACCTTCCCTATGAGGAGAGGCTGCAGCTGCCAGTTGGGACTCCTTTAGTTTGGAGAGGAGGCTGGCTGAGGGGGATAATGATTGAAGTCTACAAAATTATGCATGGGGTAGAAAATGTTGACAGAGAGAAATTTTCCTCTCTTTCTCACAATTCTAGAACCAGGGGGCATTCGTTGAAAATGCTGGGGGGAAGAATTAGGACTAATAAAAGGAAACACTTCTTCACGCAACGTGTGATTGGTGGTTGGAATATGCTGCCACAGGAGGTGGTGATGGCCACTAACCTGGATAGCTTTAAAAGGGGCTTGGACAGATTTATGGAGGAGAAGTCGATTTATGGCTACCAATGTTGGTCCTCCTTGATCTGAGATTGCAAATGCCTTAACAGACCAGGTGATCGGGAGCAACAGCCGCAGAAGGCCATTGCGTTCATATCCTACATGTGAGCTCCCAAAGGCACCTGGTGGGCCACTGCGAGTAGCAGAGCGCTGGACTAGATGGACTTTGGTCTGATCCAGCTGGCTTGTTCTTATGTTCTTATGTTAGTGGGGAGCTCAGCCCCTCTTCTGAGCTGAAAGTAAACCTCAGGGCTATTGTACTTCTTTCAGGTCTCCCCCCACCCCTTTCACCAACATCCTAGTTCAAATTTTAGACTGTCAGCCCCTTGGGGCAGAGACCCATCTTCTGTAAAGATTTTGGCCCTGGCTTCGGCCTGGAGGAACAAATTACCAGCCGACGTTAGAGCCTTGTGGGAACTATCTTTGTTCCGCAAGGTTTGTAAAACCTGGTTGTTCCACCAAGTCTTTCCCAACTAGCCAGCCGGCAACAACAGCTCCTCTCGGCCTCCAGAACAGGAGGGGGAGGCTGGGGGTGGGGGGGAGTGGGGATGAGACGATTGGATTCTTTTAAGCCGCCATCTATTTTTATATGCTATTTATTAATCTACTGTTTTAGCATGTTGTAGGCATTTTGATAGTTTTAACGTTTAATGCTGCATTTAAGTGTTTTATTGTGTTTTAATTGTTGCAACCTGCTCCAAGCCTTTTGGGATAGGGCAGGATAAAAATGTGATTACATAAATGAATGAATGAATGAATGAATGCATGAATGAATGAATGAATGAATGAATGAATGAATGAATGAATGAATGAATGAATGAATGAATGAATGAATGAATAAAGCACCACGGCTCTTTAATGGCAGAAGATGAAGCTGCCACAGAAAGACGCAGGGACTTGCTTCTTGCTTAATAAAGCTAGTTACAAACCAGCAATTCTTGTCCTTTGGGGCATATTCATTGCACGGTCAAGGGCTGGTCCTCTAAGCTTTAGTGGTACCCTAAAGGTTTGTAATGGTATGACCCAAGATCAATCTTTGCCCACACAGCTGCATCTAAGTTATACAGCGCGCAGCGCACACACACCTCTCTCTTATGAAATATTTCCCCATTTATCTCCTTAAGCGGTTAAGGAAATTGGTCTGCCTACATTCTAAACACACGCAAATTGAGCATGTGCATTTTTAAAAAGACTCCGATGGCTCTCGAGGGAACCTGGCGCATAACTGCCAAGAATACTTCATAAATTTTCCATGTGCCTCCCAAAGCGATGCAGCAAATAAAGACAAGATTATCCTGCGGCACGGGTCATTCGGAACGTCTTGACAGACAAACGGCAACGCTTTCCGCAGTCTCCGTTGTTCTGATCAGCGTGATTTGTACTTGATTACCTCTATGAAAGGCCTTGCGACTTTGGGAGAGATCGTTTCTGCAGGGGAGGGCTCTTGGGAAAGCACCACAAACTCTTCTGCTTTCACTCGGAAACCAGAGTCTTCCATCGGAGAGTGAACTTCAAAGAGCTCCTGAATTGTTTGCTGAGGGAAAAGAGAGTTTTCCGTTGTTGTTTTTTAAAATCTGATTCAGTCCTTTGGAAATTTTCAGTTTTATGATTAAGGGTTCGGTTTTTTTGTAAAAAAACAAAAAACTGACATGCTGCCTGGCATTAAATTAACATCCAAGGCAATTTTCTTACGATTAAAAATAAAACAAACGCCGATGGCTACAAAATCAAAACTATAGTCATAAAAATTCAACACGGCAGGGAAAGCAGCAGCAGCATCTCAATAGACAGACCTAGCCTTAATCCGGAGGCACTCAAGGTTCCAGTCATTCGACTAATTTTCAAACAATGGCCACACAAAGGGAAAGATATTAAAGATATTAAGGAAAATATTAATTTTCAAACAATGGTCACACAAAGGGTAAGATATTAAAGATATTAAAGAAAATATCAATTTTCAAACAATGGTCACACAAAGGGAAAGATATTAAATGTTTAAATTATGTTGTAACCCACCCAGAGCCCTTCAGGGATAGGGTGGGATACAAATCCAAAATAAAATAAAATAAAATAATAAAGTGCCACTACAAAAAAACCCTGCCCTTGATGCCCTACTACCTAACATCTGCACTAGAATAACTCAGTACAGAGCCTCTGTCCATTCTCTCAAAGAGCTGAGTTCATTTATTGCTAACTCTGGGCTTCAAGGACTCTCTCTTATGAACACACCCACACTTCGCCCATCTTCAAAGGCTCTGCCTCGGATGCCGCCACCATACAAGGATAGATGGGGAGTGGCCAAAAAAGTAGCCTTTTCAGCCACGGCACTGAAACATTGGGACTCCCTCCTCGGAGAGATCTGACTGTCTCCCTTTATCGTTGTCTTCTGCCAGTGGATGATTTAAATACCCACAGATGGGCCATGATGAAATTAAATAGTGAGAAGACTCTTTCTTGACGAAGTAGGAATATAGTACCTGTGTTAGAAAGGCCATCGAGTAATCATTTCCCTGAGCCGCAACTTCCCGGATCAGATCTTTTGTGCCGTTTTTCAAGAGCTTCTCTTCCACTGAGTTCCCGCTGACGAGCCTGGGGAACCCAGAGAGATCAGTCAGACTATTAAAGCGGACAGGTTCAGTCCCAGATTACCAGAGGGCCAGAATCGAAAATATCCATGCGGACACGTTAGCGTACAGAAAGGGTGACTTCTACTGGAACTGTACTTCTAAAGGGTGGGACCTCCAAAAAGACCACAATAGTGGCCACAGGAAAAGGGGGTCAAGACGTTTGTTATTGTATTATGTCTTTCTTCCATTTGTTATTTGATTATACCTTTCTTCCACTAATCTACCTTCCAATATGGAATTCAAGGCATGTTCTTTTATTTATTTAAAAACATTCCTTCCTCTCATAAAACTGGAATCCAAGGCAGTTAATGACATAAACATTAAAAAAATGCAATTAAATTTTATGCCAGGAGCCTGTTACAGAATTCATAAAACAGTTTGCCATCTAAAACTCTACTGCTCTCCTTATGTGTCCGTGTGTCCGTGTGTGTGTGTGAAGCACCATTAAGTTGCAACTGACTTATGGCGACCTTGTAGGGTTGTCAAGGCAAGGGACTGTGAAACCATACGCCAAAGATTCAAGCTCTACGCAACTGGCCACAGTCACTTCCAAGATGTACGCTCATTTCTCCAACTTAGATAAGCAATCTCCTCGAAGCTCCCACTATTCCACTGCAGTTTTGCTACAGTTAACGCCAGTGTACTCATTCTGGAAGTCACAGAAAGTCCAGGTAGCGCTGATCCCCGCCCCCCCCCACCCCCCAATAGGTCCCAGTGTATAGTGGTCCCCAGCCCCAACAAAGGGCAGAAAAACATCCCTGGCAAAGAAGCAAGCGTAGCATCTTGCTTAATGCCCCCCCCCCCCCCACACACACACACAAGCATCACCTGTAGATGTGGATGTCTTTGCATCTGCCGATTCGGTCGCACCACTCTTGAGCCTTCGCGTCCATCACCGGATTCAGATCGTTGTCATAGAACACAACGGTGTCGGCCTCAACAAGGTTGACCCCCGTAGAGCGGCTGTGGGAGGACAGGATGGCGCAGAAGATGCGCTTGTCTCTGTTGAACGTCTTCATCAGCTCCTTGTTCAGAAGGTGTCGAAAAAAGCAGAACTGTCAATCAAAAGCAGTGTGGACTACACGGCATTAGTGCCTGTAGATGATTTGATAATCGGGCTGCTGAGCTCCAAGGGGTGGCTGGAGACCACAGATCGCAGAGTCATAGAGTTGGAAGAGACTATCAAGTCCAATTCCATCAAGTCCAATTCCCCTGCCATGCTGGAACCCACAATCAAAGCACTCCTAAAAGATGGCCATCAGGCCAAAAAAGGAGACTCCGCCACACTCCGAGGCAGCATATTCCACTGTTGAACAGCCCTGACAGTCAGAAAGTTCCTCCTAATGTTTAGGTGGAATCTCTTTTCCTGCACCTTGAATCCATTACTAGTCTCTGGAGCAGCGGAAAACTAGCACACGGCAGCAGAGATCAATTCATGGCAGCTTTGGAAAGTGGACTTTATGGCATTATGCACCCTCCCCTCCTCAAACCCACCCTCCTCAGACCCCCCCCCCCTCCTCCAAATCTCCAGAAATTTCCCAATCTGGACCTGGCAGCCCTGTTTGAAAATCACATGGCGTTTATTCAAAAAAAATTACCCTTGTGTGGCTCATGACTGATGTTTGACATCAGACTGAATTGTGAAGAATAGACTGGAGCAGAAGGATCCTGATGCAGAAGGCACAGCTCTAGGCAAGCGGGGCCCACCCTAAATACCCTTCTGCATACAGAGCATCCAGTTCAAGCAATGCTCGGCATACGCAGCAGATGGTGGACCGGAGCAAAGGACTGCCAGCTTCAAGTGGGGAAATAGCTGGAGATTTTTGGAATGGGGTGTGGGGTGGGGTGGGGAGGGGCTTCAATGGGGGATAAAACCAGAGAGCCCCCCCTCCCAAAGCAGCCATTTTCTCCAGGTGAACTGATCTCAGAAGCAACAACAGGAGATCTTCTGATATCACCTGAAGGAAGTGCACCACCTAAACGCAAAGGAAGCTTATCACGCTTCAAGTACAATCCCTTCTCAGTGGAACGACGAGAGAGATGAAACTGCCCGAGCTGGGCTTACCTGGCGCTCTTCCTGATTAGCATATTCATCAATCCTCACGTAGGTGAGAAAATGGAAATTCAAGAACAGCTCCAGGATGTCCAACATGAGGATCATCTGAGACAAGATCAGCACCCGGCGTCCTTCCAGCTTCAGCTTCTGAAGCAAGATGGCCAGCGCTTCCAGTTTCCCTACAATTTGGACAGAAGAAAGCACAGAAGTTATCCCGGGGGACAATCAAGGTGGGACAGGCCTCTAAGCCCAGGCCCAGGAAAAAATAAAACAGGAAATGTTCTCCGCTACCTGCATCACACTGCACCAGGCGGAGATCAGGAAACTGAAGCAACTGCGGAGCGGTGATCCGCTGCAGCCGACGCAGGCAAGGAGAGACTGCCTCTTTCAGACGCCGCCTGAGCAGCTTCGTTCGGTGGCTATACAAGGCAGGAAGCTTGGCCACGTGCAAAGAGGGAGGGGAAGCCACGGCTGCTGGGAGTACGCAGAGCCCCCTGGGAAGGAAACAGTAAAAGTAGTGCATGTGCTTCTATCAGGCGTGGGTCATGGTTAAGAGCAGTTGAGCCTAATCTGGAGAAGCAGGTTTGATTCTCCGCAGAAGTCGTGGATTCTGATCGAGAGAACCGGGTTCGACTCCCCACTCCTCCACAGGGGGCTGCAAACTTGGTGCTGAGCAGTCGCTCTTTGTTGAGCTCCCTGACCTTTTTAAGATAAGTTTTAAACTTCTCCCTCCCTTTGTAGTTTTTATCTTTTGGTACTTATCAATTTATTTTAACCTAAAATCTTCCATTGCAATTTTATTGGGACAGACTATGATAGAGAACCTTTTAAATTGATCTTTTAAAACAGCTTAAAATATATAATATTTTCACAATAATGGTGTCGATTAATGAGTCTCTTTCCTTTTTGCTTTTAAAACAAGTTATCCACTTCTGAAGCCTGGAGCTTCCTTATCATCAGGCGTGGTTGAGTTGCTGATCTTCTTTCTTATCTTCTTGGCTCAACCGGAGAGTTTGAGGCTTTTTGCTGGCTCATTTCCTGTCCAGCTGGTCTGGAAACGCTGTAGCCCCAATTCTCAGTCAAAAGCTCTGAGACGTCTCCTAAAGTTTTTTTTTTTTTTAATTTGCACACCACCTGCTAAGGCTCTGTTTTATATATATTATATTAATTTTCAATGAACTTCTGAAGTTTAATGAACTTTGAAGCTTACTCTTAGGGTTTTTTAGCTCTTTTTTTTTTTTTTGGCTGCAAACTCTAATCTGGTGAACCTCACTCTTACACATGAAGCCTGCTGAGTGACTTTGAGCTAATCGCTGGCCTCTCGGAATTCTGTCAGTTCCACCTACTTCACGAGGGGTCTGTTGTGGGGAGAGGAAGAGAAGGAGCTTGTAAGCGGCTTTGAGACTCCTGACGGCAAGGGTGCTGAACTCATTCGTAGCAAGGGTCGGATATGACATAAATGTGACTTGGTCAGGCCGGGGTGGGTGGGGGGCGCATGCCTACCTCGGCTGGTGAGCCTCTAGCACCGTGGGGGCGAACCTTTGGCACTCCAGATGTTATGGACTACAATTCCCATCAGCCCCTGCCAGCATGGCCAATTGGCCATGCTAGCAGGTGCTGCTGGGAATTATAGTCCATGAACATCTGGAGGGACTGAGTTTGACACCTATGCCCAATTGGCCATGCTGGCAGAGGCTGATGGGAATTGTAGTCCATAACCTCTGGAGTGCCAAAGGTTCGCCACCACTGCCCTAGCAGGCTTGCCAGCCCAGATGGGTTTGCCAGTCCAGAAGGACACGGGGCCAAAATTTAGATCATGCACGAAAATCACAACCCACCTGTTAACCACATCCGTCAGCGACTCCTGCTGCTGCTCTAGTGTCCGCACCAGTCCCTGCAGTGGATCGCTGTGGTCTCCAGAGCAACTCAAAGAGAGGCTGCAATTGGCAAAGCCAGCCCACCTCCACTTGCTGACTGCAGCGGAAAAATGAGGGGACACCTTTCTATCGGTCACCACCGAAAACGCTCCCACGAGGTCTCTGCCGTAGACGGGTCTCCTGGAGCAGCGGCGCTCGTTGTACAAAAACAGCCGATCCAGCCGCTCCCTGAGAAGTCTGTTCTTTTCCTCGAACGACTCCTTTTGCCAAAAAGAACGCCAGAGATACAGGAGTTTATTTTTTTGTCACCGCAATGAAAATGTTGTCATCGCTCTCCCCATCTCTCTCCATGCGTACATGGAAAGAAAGGACGCGCATTCCCCACCCACCCACCCGCCGCTGCCCCCATTGTTGGAAGGGAAGAAATCTTAATCCAAGAGAATTTCTGCCGTAAGACAGACTTACCTGGGAATGTCCTCCATGGATAAGGCCAGGTTTCAGGGTGGAGGCGGAGTCCCCCAAAGCTAAATTAGCACCCACTGTTCTATCTGGAAAACATACTTAAGGGTAAAGCCAGTGTTTACACCCGTTTAGCTTCTTAAAAAGGTACTGCTTGAAAGGCATGATCCAGCCCCTCCGGGGAACAAGTGACCTGCCACCCCGGACAGAGTGAAACTGGGACTTCCCAGGACACACCAATTGATTTCCACAAAGGTAAGGGATGGGGAATGGACATTTTTTTCCAGCTCCCACCTCCCACTGAAGACTTCCGCCCTCCCCCCACCCCCAATCATGCTTTTTCCTGGGGGTCTCCCAAGAGAAGCACTTTGAACGGCGTTTTGGGCTGCCGTAGGACAAGGAAATCCCACCCCACTGATGGAAATCCCGCCCATGGAAATACAGAAAGAGCCAACCCGCCATATGCCAATAACCCCAGACTGCTGCTTCAAATGTCCTAGGGGCAGATTTACAGGGGTGGGGGGGGGAAGCGCTTACTTTGAGGGGTCATGGCTGAAGCGGGCAGACCCGCTTGGTGCTGGTTTCCCAAAGCGTTCAGAGCATTTTGAATGGTGCCACCTTGAGGCACCGTCTGCATCACGACTGGAGCTTGCGGGCGGACGTACTGCTGCCCCGGAGCCGACACGATCTGCAGGACGCTACCTGCGAATTGCGCAAATCAAGGAGGGGAACCTCTTTACTTCGTTCAATTATTACGTATAAACCTTTCTGGTTTATTTGAAATTTAGAATTTTGTGTAAAATCTGGGTGAGAGGTTATGGAAAGCCACCCTCTTAGACATGACAGTGGTAGAGTACAATGTGATCGAAGTAATATTTCCTGCAAAGTGAACTTCCCCTCGAGATCAGCTGTGGAGGTTATGCTGATGAACAAAGACGCACGAGGCAAAATTACCCTCCGCAACAGCCTCAGCTCTAAATTTAGAGGAGCTGTGAACCAGGAAGTCAGTCCCCAGTTCAAAATTCCGCCTCCAACAAGAACCAGGTTCAAATCCACACTCAGCCACGAAGTCCCCCAAGTGAACTCTCACAGCTTATCCTCCCACCAACATTTCCTGTAAGCCGTGTGGCTCCACGCAGCTCGGGCAGCCGTGGGCAGGGGGAGCTCCCGCAGGCAGCTCACTTCCGTGCAGAGGTAGGGAACATCTGTGCAGTTCCCCGCCACGGTTAAAGGGACTGTTGCCTCCCACACGTGGTTCTTGAGAGGAAAAGCAGGGTTAAAAAACAAACAAGGAAGAAGAAGAATGGATTTATATCCCCCCTTTCTCTCCTGTAAGGAGACTCAAAGGGGCTTACAAGCTCCTTTCCCTTCCCCCCCTCCGACAAACACCCTGTGAGGGGGGTGGGGCTGAGAGAGCTCCGAAGAACTGTGACTAGCCCAAGGCCACCCAGCTGGCATGTGTGGGAGTGCACAGGCTAATCTGAATTCCCCAGATAAGCCTCCATAGCTCAGTTGGCAGAGCAGGGAATCAAACCTGGTTCCTCCAGATTAGAGTACACCTGATCTACACCACACTGGCACGAAAGAAGGATGATGCAGCCATTAGGGGTGTTCATTACCTTGAAGCTGCAGGGGCTGTCCCGCTGTGAGCTGACGCAGTTGACTGTGCGACAAAGTGAACTTGTTCCCTTGGAACTGCAGCGTCACGGGCGTCTCCGGCTGCGCCATCCTGCCCTGTGCTCCTGCAATAGAAGCAAGCTGGGCTATTTTCACCACTTCACCGCCTGCAGGAGAGGGACAGAAGCCCGGGTTCAGCGTCCGTCTTCCACCGGCATCTGGCTCCCGCCTTCTGGGTTTTGCGTTAGTAAAACTGAGGCTCAGGTCGTCCCCTTCCCCATGCAGAAAGGTACGTGTAGTGCAGGGGGAAAAGTGTCATATAAAAATTACACAGGTACCAGTCTTTATCCAGCTGAGGGTCAAAAAGATGGATTTTGGTTTTTAAAAGATGGAAAACGTTTTAGGTGGAGGGGGTGGGTGGGGGAGAAACGAGAGGTCCGCTTTTACACGCGACAAGAGCTACCTGGCAACGCTCATGTGACACTTTGTGAAAACCAGAGAGAAGAAAGTTGCTAAGGTCAACCTTCCCCGCCTTTTCAAAAGCAACACAGGACTCGTTCGAGAGACGTGCGGAAGCTCCAAGAGTGACAATGGGTCCGTGGAATTTAGTCACTTGCGGCCGAAGCGAGATGTTAAGCTGTCTGTGACTTCCTGTCCGTAAGTAGCCATTTTTTCCAAGGGGAAAAAAGCAGCCTCAGATAATAACAGAATCGTTAGGACAGGCCAGTTAAAAAACAGAAAATAAAAACCCAGAACTTCCACTGAAAGCATTTTGCAATGGCTTTCACAAATGCGACGACTGGATTTCTTTTTAGCTCTTTCTGAACCGCACATGTGAAAAGGCAGCCAAAAATGCACCAAGATGCGTGGTTATGGTTTGAATGACTGCTCTGTGCTTCGACACGCTGATCTGGAGCTTCCGGAGAAACGGCCTCCTGAGCTTATGAGATGTCTGGCTTTTGCAAAGGCAGGACTGTCACCACCCCCACAGGAATTAAAACATTAGTACATCAGTGCTGGAGATTCTCTAGACATGCTAATAGGCAGTGCGCATATGAGCCGGAAGCAAAGCCACCTGGGGACGTCTTGCCCCTCTCTGCCCGACCGTCGCAGCTCGTCTCCGAGGAAGCCTAGAGGACATCTTAGCAGGGTGGAGGTTAGTGTTTAAAAAAATAAATAATAAATAAGAGGAGCGGGGAGAAGTGTATAAAATCAGGAAAAGAGCTTTAAAAGTACAAAGTTTCCGGGTCCAAAGGAAGTCCGGCCAGCAGAGGAAAACATGCAGAAACAAGGAGATTAAGTTGACACCGCTAACGTATGTCCACAGCACATTTCCATTGTTCTCCCGATGCGAATTTTTGACCCGGTGCTATAAGGCAACGTGGAGGGTGCGCAAGCTACTCGGGAGAGTCGATTGGGGGAGCCGGGGAATGCGCGGAGAACGGCAAAGAGGAGAGAGACAACGACAAATTGTTCTGTACACATCTTTAGGGTGCCTCGTAACTTAACCTCGGGGGGGAGGGGGGAAGTTTCAAAAAATAAAGAGGCGGGAGAAACCTGGAAGGGAGGTCGAGGGGCGGTGTCGCTGGCACTTACTAGGCAGCCGTGCCTGGGCCTGAGAGGTCAATACCAGCCTCTGAGGCAGCACGCTCTGCTGGATGGTGTGTGTGGCGGGGGCCTGCGGCTGGGCCTGGCCTAGCTGTAAGGCCTGCACAGTGGTCTGAGCCCGCGGTTTGGCAGGATGGGCCGGGCTGCTAGCCGCCGTGGCGAAGGTCGCTGCTGCCTGCTGTCTCGGAGCACTGACGGAGGAAGCCTGAGAGGTCTGAAACTGGGGTGCGGCGACGGCTGTAATCGATAAGGTCGGGTGGTGGAGCTGTTAGACTCGGTCCCAGATCGGAGCTTACGTGTCGCTGGATCGCTTGCATTGGTTTTTTTTTTAAAGTTAGGACCGTGAAATTCCTGCGAAGCTTGACATTCAAATAGATACAACCCCCTTCTCCCCCCCCGCCCCACCAAAAAAAAATCAAGAGCCAATTACAAACTACAACATAAGTTACTCCGTGCATTATCGGCTAGCTCGGTGGGTGCGTTACACGGAATTTGGAGCGCCCCACTGAAGCAATCGACAGACGGACTGACTGGCTATTAGTTCAGATGTCAAAGCTGTTAGTATTCCAGAATGTGGGAGTTATCGACAGCTGGGACTGGAGAGGCTGGCACAAGTGCCGAGATGCACTCTCAAACATTCCGCCCCCGCCCCCCGCTGCCCAACACAACCGAGACAAACCCAAAAACCAGTTTCAGAGAGGGGGCTTTCTGGGTCTTTAGAAGGGAAGAAGAAGAGTTTGGATTTATATCCCCCCTTTCTCTCCTGCAGGAGACTCAAAGGGGCTTACAATCTCCTTGCCCTTCCCCCCTCACAACAAACACCCTGTGAGGTAGGTGGGGCTGAGAGAGCTCCGAAGAGCTGTGACTAGCCCAAGGTCACCCAGCTGGCGTGTGTGGGAGTGCACAGGCTAATCTGAATTCCCCAGATAAGCCTCCACAGCTCAGGCGGCAGAGCGGGGAATCAAACCCGGTTCCTCCAGATTAGATACACGAGCTCTTAACCTCCTATGCCACTGCTGCTCTACACCACTTTAAAGCTCAACAAGGAGTTTTGGGAAGGAAGAGGAGGAGGAAGAGGAAGAGGAGGAGGTTGGATTTATACCCCACTTTTCTCTCCAGTAAGGAGACTCAAGGTGGCTTACAAGCTCCTTTCCCCCCAACAGATACCTTGTGAAGTAGGTGGGGCTGAGAGAGTCCTGAGAGAATTGTGACTGGTCCAAGGTCACCCAGCAGGCACCATGTGGAGAAGCAGGGAAACAAATCTAGTTCACCAGATTACAGTCTGCCACTCATGTGGAGGAGGGTGGAATCCAACCCAGTTCTCCAGATTAGAGTCCACCCAATCACTACACCATGTTGCAGTTCTTAAACTTAGCCAACCTTTACCAGTGGCAACAGATTTGCTTCATGGTCCTCTTGGGCATGTGAGGGATAGAGGGACACACAACTCTCAAACGGCCATTCATCCAACGCAACCCGCATCCTCACGCCAACCTGGTTTAAAGAACTCACCATAAATTGGGAGGGGATTTAAAAATTCTATTGGGCTAGTGCATGACATCCACCGACAGGGGAGAATTGCAAAACCTTTCTTACCTTGATTTGCAGACACTGTAGCCACTGGCGACCTTCCCCTCACTTGTCCCTGCTGAGCCACCGTTGCTGTGGTTGCTGTGCGTTGCACCTGAGTGCTTGGGAATGCAGCAATCCTGCCTTCGGGCTTTTGCCCATATTGAACAGGTTGGAATAATCTGACAGAGTTAGAGGCATCGTATTAATTACCCAGGAAAAAAAAAGAACAGAAAGAGAATGAAAATCCAATGAACGAAAAAAAAATTCAGCTAAACCTTCTTGCGCTACTCTTTCAGGCACGAAGGTGAGCGGTGGAAATACTTCTCAAAATTGAACAGTAAATGTTGATAACGGTGACATAAACATGCCCCAAACTCAGTAACAGAGCCCTACTGCCAAACCATGGTTTGCCAGTTCTCTTCTAGGCTTAAAAAATCCGGCAGGGAGTCATTTTCTGCTTCATGATAACCTTAATTTGCTTGAAATTAATTGAAAACATAGCCTGGAAAGCCCACAACGATCAGTTAATCTAAAACCATGGAGGTCCAGCAAAAAGCACTCATGGCCTTGTGGGAGAAAAGTATGAGAGAAACACAAAAGCAAGCTCCCAATTTAAAGTTGAGCAACAACATCTAAACCAAGCCAGAGTTGGGCCAACTGTTACTATTCACTGTTACTGCAACATACATCTACACCACCACTGATGCACAAGGGATGTTACAGATCAGGGGTCTGCAACCTGCGGCTCTCCAGATGTTCATGGACTACAAATCTCATCAACCCCTGCCAGCATGGAGAGCCATAGGATGCAGACCCCTGTTATAGATTAACGCCTAAAAAGGGGGTAAGCTGTTATCCCAAGGAGTTCACATAATTTTGCTGGTGTGAGGAGGGGGACATGAGATATGAATCTGAACGGACAGCTTTCCTTCAAGTCTCAATCTTGCTGCCTGATCAACTTATGTCTGGACTGTTCTATTTAGACTCACAGAATCATAGAGTTGGAACAGACCCCAAGGGCCATCCAGTCCAACCCCCTGCCATGCAGGAACACACCATCAAAGCACTCCCAAAAGATGCTTTGTTTAAAAACTTCCAAAGGAGGAGACTCCAACCCACTCCGAGGGACCCCAACTAGTGTATGTTTGAAACAGGATACAAACTATACTTGAAGCATCCTTCTCACACCACTAGTAAAATTACATTTCTCTTTCAAACTGCCACTGAAATATCAGACAACAAAGTTTTTCATTGTGTGTGGGGGGGTCACTGACCCCTTGCAGCACTATGTACCTGCTAGGCTTCAGCTTTACCGGATTGGGCCTCGGGGGAGGTGGCGGAGAAGTGTAGATCTCTTCAATGAGCTTCCGAGTGACCTTTTGCTTCGGCAGCACCTGTGACTCATACCGAGTCATCCCGTTCTCGATCCCGATCAAATCGAACAGGTCTGTGTCCTGAAGGGTGGTTTGTGGAGAAATTGAAAGGGCAAAGTGTCCCTATGCACACTCATTTTAAAAAGCCAAAGTTACCCACATTCTGTACCAGGCAGCCAGAATTCGGGCACAACCCAGAAATGCAACCCAGGACGAGCCTATCAGAATGAGGAATAATGCTGTGCAGATAAACAGATTTGATTCTCAATAGCTGGGGTGAGAAAACATAAAGGCAACCCACCTCTCACCTTCACAGACATTATTTTCTCATCTGTTCACGAGAGTTAGATCCAAATCCAGTAGCACCTGGAGACCAACAAGATTTAGAGGGTGTAAGCTTTTGGGATTCTAAGCTTCCTTGACCTGAGGGAGGGAGCTTAGAATCCTCAAAAGCTTACACCTTCCAGATCTTGTCGGTCTACCGGATTTGGATCTAGCTCTGCTCCTGCAACCCAACACGGCGAGCCTCCTCGCTTTAAGGCCCTGATGGGCTCACCCATACTTCTCGTGAGCCGAGAGAACACTCTAGCAGCTATTCCAGAATCCTCTACAACCGTGGTGGCGAACCTTTGGCACTCCAGATGTTATGGACTACAATCCCCATCAGCCCCTGCCAGCATGGCCAATTGTCCATGCTGGCAGGGTCTGATGGAAATTGTAGTCCATAACATCTGGAGTGCCAAAGGTTCGCCACCACTGCTCTACAACATGAACGAGTCACTCGGCAGACAAGCTGATGTGGAAAGATTTTGCCAAGTTCAGGAAGTCTGAACTTATCTGAAGTAGTGTTTAGAATGCTGGGTGTAAGCTTCTGAGTCATATGAGACCCTTCCTAAGACCCTTCCTGAGTTATATGAGACCCTTCCTACTTCACTGTAACAAATTGTGAGTTGGTCACTGGGTCAAAGCCAGACACACAACTGGTACGGTAAAGCCAGTGGGATTCAGCCGGTTCACACCAGTTCAGTAGAACCATTACCTAATTTTTTTGCTGGGTTCGGCGAACCAGTTGCTATGGCTGCCCAGATGCTCAAAGGAGCTAAAAGCCCCATCGTCCCCTCTTCCAGGGGAGGGGGAGTGAGGGGGCTTTCAGAGCCCCTTCTCCCAGGGGAGCAAGGGGGCTTCCAGAGCAGCGGCAGCAAGGCCCCATTGCCCCTCCCTCCACCCCCACAAGAAATTCCTCCGCAGCAGGTTAAGTGGGTGGCGGGGGAAAGGCACACAAGGAGGCGCAGCAGGGTGGGTGGTGGTGAACCAGTTGTTAAATTATTAGAATCCCACCACTGGGTACAGCCCACCACCTGGGCAGCTGCTTTTTCAAGCATGGGATTTGCCAGTCATTTGCTCTAGGGAGAGCTGCAGAGCACAGGTCACCCATCTGACCCTCTTTCTAGGCACCCCAAATAAAACGCTGGCTAACCACAGACTTTAACACAGCACGATGCTGCAGACGGACTTGTAATATTACATCCACAAGTGAGAACTTCAGACCCAAAACTACGGGGATCAAAGGGGGACTTCTCCAAGCTCCACATTTCTACTGACTCACATTCCAAAGGTCACGTTCAAGTGCTTTTAAGGCCAGCGAGGCGGTTCTAAATTGCAACGTGTCCGAGACGT
Organism: Sphaerodactylus townsendi; assembly: GCF_021028975.2. Taxonomy (NCBI): domain Eukaryota; kingdom Metazoa; phylum Chordata; class Lepidosauria; order Squamata; family Sphaerodactylidae; genus Sphaerodactylus; species Sphaerodactylus townsendi. The sequence goes on from NC_059437.1 coordinate 48,396,165, forward strand.
AGGAAGAGCTCGAAAGCCGAGGATTTATCAGATCGGGATGATTGCAGATCTTTTGGAGTTGCATCAGGACGTGAAGGACGCTGACAAAATGCCCGCTTTTAAGGGCATCTTGGGTTCTGCCAGAAAAAAAGGAAAGAAGTGGGGGAGTCGGTCAGTTTTGGAGAATTTTACAGAGCAGCATAACGTGACACACCCTTTTGCTCCTGTGGGGCTCCTGGTCCTTTCTGGGCACTGACCAAAGCACACTTAGCTTGGCTCACCCTGTTCTATGGTATCTGGCACTCATCTAAACATCTCCCTGTACTGCTTGGTAGACCCACTGTGCCAGCACAGGAGAAACTACCATAACCTTGAACAAGCTTCATAAAACAGGCCTCATTTACGATTCACAATTGGGGAGGGAGGTGTCAAAGAAGAAGAAGAAGAAGAGTTTGGATTTATATCCCCCCTTTCTCTCCTGGAGGAGACTCAAAGGGGCTTGCAATCTCCTTGCCCTTCCCCCCTCACAACAAACACCCTGTTAAGGGGTGCAGTACTGAAGCGGGGTTCACACCCCAGATAGCAGAGTTTGCACAACACTCACACTGGAACACACAGCAGGAACTGAGACGCACACAGCTATATCAGCTTCCCAGAAGCGGTCCTTCTTTATTAGGTTCACAGCAATGTTGCTCTCTCTGACAAAGTGCTTCGCCAGGCGACCAGAAGACAAGAGTCTCACAGTACATAGCACACTGCTGCATTATATGCATTCCATCCACCAATCAGAAAACCCTTCCAATTAGCTCCAGAAAGAGGCTGTCATACAGAGGTGGTCATATGACACCTGTCATTTAGATTTTGTAGATCAGACATGTGCTCTGACACACCCTGTGAGGTAGGTGGGGCTGAGAGAGCTCCGAGAAGCTGTGACTAGCCCAAGGTCACCCAGCTGGCGTGTGTGGGAGAAAGGAAGGGACTATATCACAGAACTATATTAACCTGGGTCTCAAAATTACTTTTGGTTAAATACTCGGGGCGGTGTGTGTGTGTGTGTGTTAAAACTTTGTAATCAGAGTCAAACACATACCCCGGCTGCAATATGACATCTTCATACATGGCTTTCTGCCTGTTTGAAAGCCGGCATTTCAGCACATGCTCGTATTTCTTTGTCAGCTGCTTTTCGACATCTCTTTTCGACCTCCGTAAAATAAATGGCTGGATCATCTGGTGAAGGGGGACAAGGAAAATCCCAGTTACCAGTAAAATAATCTTTTGCCGAATAAACGTTATTTGAGCGAAGCTGGGATGACCATATGTAATTTAGAACTCGTGACTCACTCTGTGAAGCCTTATTACAAGCTTGTGGCAATAATCCTGATTCTCCTCGTTGGCTGCTTTCACAGGAAAATCCAGGTAAGCTTTGGAGATCCCTGGAATCAAGAAGTGCACCATGGTCCACAATTCCATCAAGGTATTGTGCAGAGGAGTGTCTATCAGGAGCAAACGGTGTTGGCTGTGAAAAGAGACATATTTAAACAGCTCAGTGTTCCTGTTATCAACAGGTGTCCATTATGGGTCTTTACCGTGGGCCAGGAGAGAACCCTCCCAAAAGTAACAAGAAATTCGGGATAAAACGAATCCATAAATTAAAAGGGGAAAACACATTCAAGGGTCCAGTTAGAACAGTGGTGGCGAACCTTTGGGACTCCAGGTATCATGGACTACAATTCCCATCAGCCCCTGCCAGCATGGCCAATTGGGGCTGATGGGAATTGTAGTCCATGACATCTGGAGTGCCAAAGGTTCGCCACCACGGAGTTAGAATGATGTTACTTTGTACAGAAACTCAATGATCTATGCATGTTTACAGAGAGCCATCTCAGAAAAAGATGTTAGTAGAGTTGAATATTCTTCCGCCATGGAACTCAAATGATTCAAATGAGGCTCACCCCAATTACGCTTTTAAGAGGTCACCCTGCAAAAGCCAGTGGTCTGGGTCAGTGGCAAAGCCATAGGACTAAATCCAAAACACTCTACCCACGCTACAAGAAAATGTCGACAACTATTTTGCTATACATATGTAAATTTAATATAAATGCAAGTGCATCCCATAACCAAAGCAATGAAAAATACAGGTAAATCCTAATGTTGAATGCCAACTAGTATCCAATGTATTCTTAAACACTCTATAAAATACAGAGAATCCACATAGAACTGGTAAGAAAAGTCCAATGGGAAGATGGTAACCATAGTCCCTAATCAAGTTAGGGAAGAGAAAATGGGCAGAATGACTCGCAAACAATCCCCGATCTAGGTAGGACAGGTTTCCCTAGGCCCGTGGTGGCGAACCTATGGCACTCCAGATGTTTATGGACTACAAATCCCATCAGCCCCTGCCAGCATGGCCAACTGGCATTCCCAACGTGATGACATTCTACAACCAGGAGGCCTAAAGCCAATTGGCCATGCTGGCAGGGGCTGATGGGAATTGTAGTTCATGAACATCTGGAGTGCCATAAGTTCGCCACCACTGCCCTAGGTATTCCTGTTTCGTGGAAATAATTCCACTTCCTCACCAACTTCATTCTGTCTTGCCCACAGAGTATAAGTGATCACTATCTCAGTTCTAGAACAATAAGTTTGGTTTTAATATATAGATGTGTCCCGTTTCTATGGAGCTGGACATGCAGAATATCTGATGCTAAAGTTGCATTGAAAATTTGTACAAAAATTGGCATTCTTAGGGTTTACTTGTATTTGTCATCGCTTTGGTTATGGGTTTCACTTACATTTATATTAAATTTACACGTGTACAACATAATTGTTATTTACATTTTCTTGTAACCTGTGTAGAGTGTTTCGGGTTTATTCCTACGGTTTTGCATACTGGTTCAGTATACCCTTGTTTGGCTTTCTGGATCAGTGACAACCGTGATCCGTGAAGAAAAGTAAATCCACCAGCACAGTGGAAGAGAAGAAATGAAAGGGAAGCGAAACGCTTCAAGAGGCTTTAGACCTGCGGAGACAGAGGAGGGCTTCCCAGTGCTTCTCGGTCATGTTTTTGATCTGCTGCATCTCATCGACGACCAGGTATTTCCACCGCATTTTCATGAACGCCTGGTGCCCTTTGAAAAGCTGCTTGTAGGAAGTGATGCAGACGTTAAAGCTGTTGGGTTCCGACCACGCCTACAGAAAGAAAAAAAATGGCACAGTACAAAAAACAGCGTTCAGAACAGATGCAGAACTCACACAGCCGATGACAGGAGTCGCCAACATGGTGCCCGCGGGCATTTGCCTGTGTCTTTCCTTGTCCCCAACTGGTTTTAGGAAGTGGGTGGGGCCAAGCAGAACTTCTGCCCAGCAAGACTTCTGATTGGCTGTGCAGATTTTTTACAAAATCGCTTTGACAGTTATTGTCACCACAGCACAAGGATCTGCAGAATGTTACCAAAATTAAGCTGTGGCCACCTTTGCCTAGTGCAGCAACCATTTTGTGGCAGCCATTTTGTTGCTTTGCCCCCCCTCCCCGCCCCCCCCCCCAGCCATGTCAGAATTCCAAAAGGTTGGGGACCCCTGGCACATGGCTTAATTTCATATCATTTGAAGAAGAGGCAGCAATTAGCTGAAAAGTTAAAGGAAAATGGCTTTTCTAAAGACCTTTTTCAGCCTGAGGAATTGTCTTCCAGGCAACCTCATCCTGTATTCCCATAGCCAGATCTCCTCAAATGAATGCAACCCCCTTGTCTATATTTAGCACATTAACCCGTATTTTAAAAACTGAGCATTTAACACAGCAGTTTAAATCCATAAATTTGCAACATTATGAGCTGCAATGCTAGCATTTTACTGATTTCACCCGCGGTGTTTTATTGCTGTGCTGCAAGACACCTTCAAGGTTCTTACAGAACAGCAGGGTATCAATAAATATTGGTTATAAAGCTATAAAGACAAGATCGTTAAACAGAGCCTGCGAGCTTAGAAAATACTGCAGAATTCCAGCGCTTCTCAGAAACATCTCAGTGGCTGTTGCTGCAAGGAGGAAGGCAGATTTGATGGGACTCTGGTCTGATCTAACAGGGCTCTCCTTGCGTTCACGTCTTAATAACCCCAACGCATTTGAAGCTCTGATGGGGAAGGGAGATTCCTAAAGTGGCTCTTGATTAACAGCAACATCTCCAGGCAGTATCTGACAACCTGCACACACTGCCTTTCTTTGTCTTATGAGGAGAAGAGAAGGAACAGGAAGTTCCTGGGACTAGAAATCCAATCCACCTTCCTGTTCCATCAAGACCTCTGAAGGCAAAGAGTCCTCAGGAATTGTTATCTAGTATTAAAATCCAGCCTTGCCATTTAGTAGGCGATCTTGGGGCAAGTCAGAATATCTCTCAGCCTAAGTACCTCACAAGGTTGTTGCTAGGCTAAACCAATCATCTCAGAAGTGGGTGGGATACACATGGAACAAGTAGATTGTTAATATTGTTTTACTGGGTTTTAGAATGCTGCTTATTCTGAGTTATGTATTTTAACTATTTATCACTTATTTATTGTGCACATTGTTTTAGTTGTGGTTTTGCTGTACACTGCCCAGAGCCCTTCGGGGGTGGGCGGTTTATCAAATTTAACTAACTAACCAACCAACCAACCAACCAACCAACCAACCAACCAACCAAAATAATAATAATAACAACAACAACAACAACAACAACAACAACAACAACAACAACAATAGATACTGCTAAACACAGGTGAAAACTGATGAAGCCACCTTATACAGAACCAGACCTTTACTCTGTCGAACTCAGCATTGCCAACATAAACTGGCACCGACTCTTTTATTTATTTATTTATTTATATTTTAGATTTATATAGGCCGCCTCTTCCCCGGAGGGCTCGATCTACTTCCTGAGTCTTTTACTCAAAGCTGCTGGGGTTTGAACCTGGGACCTTCTGCATGCAAAGCAGAGACGCTTCCACTGAACCACAGTAAAGAGGGGGCAACAGGGTTTAAAATGCAATACCTGTCTCTTTGCTCTGAGCTCTCGCTGGCTGCCAATATAGAGAAGGATTTTCAGCCCAGGGCACCAACGCTTCAGTTCAAGTTCCCACTTCAATATATTACAGCTGCGAACCACGACAAGGTGAGGACCCCAATCGCCTGTGAAGGAACCAGAGGGAGAAGAATGAGCCACCTTTACAAGGTGCCGACAGCCCGCCCCGGGTCTGAATGACTTAAATCACATGTGTCAAACTCGCGCCCCTCCAGATGTTATGGACTACAGTTCCCATCATCCCCTGCCAGCATGATGCTGGCAGGGGATGATGGGAACTGTAGTCCATAACATCTGGAGGGCCGCGAGTTTGACACCTGTGATTTAAAGGAACAAAGTCGAATCGGAAGGCCCGGCAAGGCCAGCTTACCTTCGTTGCATGCCAGGTGCGCAAAGAAGGCGGTGACTTGCACAGTTTTGCCCAGGCCGGCCTCGTCTGCCAAAATGCCATTGAGATTCTTCTTGTAGAGCTTTGCCAGCCAGTCTAAGCCGATCTTCTGATACTCTCGAAGGGAGCCGTACAAAAGAGGTGGGGTGTTGTATTTTACCTGCAACATCACATGCACACGCTTTTGATCTGGATTTACCTTTCAGACACAGTTCACAGCTCTACAAGAGAATCCCTCACTTTGCTTTGGTGGATCAACGGTAGCCAAGGGAATTTTTCCGATCAGAGGATCACGTTCTCACGGTTGTTAGTTAACGTTAAAAGGAAATCTCCCTCCACTAGCTTTGCAGTTTTTTTTACAGAACAAGAGATCGTTTTTCACTTTCCGTTTAGCAACCCTGCTTCCAAACCCTTTCACGATGTAAAAGGAAAACACTAAAAAAACTGAGGTAACTGAAGCCAATCTAGTGGTCAAAGATGCAAAAATGTCACCTTAGAACCAATGCTTAGACAGGTAGTCTCCAAACCTTTTTGAACTTGTGGGCACCTCTGGGATATTGAAAGGGTGGTGGTAAGCACGACCCAAAAATGGCTGCTGGAGGAGGTGAAGCCAAACCCAAAATGGCGGCCTCAAGAGGTGAAGCCAAAAATAACACCTCCTCTCCTCACTCTGCCAAAGAATCACACAAGTGGAATAAGAAGCAATTATGCAAACCACAGGAGGTGGTGATGGCCACTAACCTAGACAGCTTTAAAAGGGGCTTGGACAGATTTATGGAGGAGAAATCGATCTATGGCTACCAATCTTGATCCTCCTTGATCTCAGAAAAGCATGTTTGCCACACTGAGTTCTTTGGAAGAAGGACAGGATTTTAAAAATCTACATAACCAACAGATTGGATAAAACAACTATACTAGTATAAACAACCTGTTTTAAATGCATTGGCTTCCACCAATAAAGTGCTAAATAATCATTTTGAGCAGGTGCCGAGAATCCTTCCTTGGGAACGCTATCACACACACAAAACTGTAAGTGCGAGAATTTCTCATAGGGAGCCTGAGAGAATGAAACCAATTACATTCTGTAGCTGGGGCCTCTTGAGTACAGACAACTTTACGCCACTACTGAGCCGCAGAACACTTACTGCCGTTGTAATCCGAGCGCTGCCCTTCGGCAAGAGGCTTTCAGCGGCAGCAGCCACTTCTGCTATGTCTCTTCCGTGCTTCTTGGTAGAAATCGCTCTCTCTACCCCCTTATACTGATCAATGCTGAGGAGGGAGTCAATCAGAATGGTCTCCTTCGGAGGAAGTTCCCTTTCACCAGCGTGGTCGTCCATTTCTGCCCAAGTAAACATCGACAATCAATTAGCATGGGTGTGTAGCTTATTTGTAACACTCAAACTACGTCCAAATAGTTGGTTGTGGTGGGTTTTCTGGGCTGTGTGGCCGTGGCACTGCCCCACAGCCTGGAAAACACACCACAACCAGTTGAATCCAGCCGTGAAAGCCTTCAATAATAAATATGCCCAAATAGTTTTTCTACTGGTGCAAAAGGTCTACTTTGACCATCCGAAGCCTATGCTGGGGACCTGGAACCCACATGGACAAAAGCCATATAGGACAGAGACTGTGACGAGAAAGGGAAATAAGCAAGGGGGAATGAAAATGCTGGCTGGATCCACCCTGTCACAAATTTTGCAGTCTAAATCTGAGACATCGAATCTGGACAAGAACGATGTAAGAGAATGGACAAAAGCAACTCAAGCCAAGAAAGCAAGCACAAGGTGAATAATGAGCAAGTATATCACAATTCATTCTCAAAGATGTCACTGACTTTCTAAGGACATATCTAACCACGTGCCATTGTCAACACGTACCTTCTTCACTAGTCTCCTCCTCGTCATGCTTCGGCTGGGGCCAGTGAAAATTCTCGGCAAAGGCGCCTTCGTACATCTTGACCAAATCGTCCAAAGGCAGCTCAGCTACACGTGACATGAAAGGAAGTCGCGAGACGCCCGCATGATCCAAACAGCCAAACAGAGCAAGATGAGCTACAAACGTGAGCTTTTTGACAGGATCGAGGGCATTTCGATGCTCAATTACAACCTCCAATGAAATTAGCCTTCAATGTTTACCATGCAGCAGTGGTGAAAAAAAACAGAGCGCTGGACTAAGATTTGGGAGAGCCAAGATCAAATCCCAATTTTAATGTGAAGTTCGCTGGCTGGGTGATCCTAGGTTGGTCTCTGTCAACTCAAGCTGTGTCACAGATTTGTTCTGAGAACAAAACAAGGAACCCTGGACGATCCTCTGATTTTCATGGAGGAAGGGCAGACATCTTTTTTTTTTTAAGTGGCTGATAGGGCAAGGCAAAGAACTCCCTTGGTGCTCCTGAACAGAGGAAAGGGAGCCACAATCCCCATCTTTTTAGATGGCTTGTTCTGAACAGCCCAGCCCAGCCCAGCCCAGCCAGACCTCTTCAGAACTTGCAAGATACGCAGGGCTGGCACCAGTCAGTGCTTGTATAGGAAACCATCAAAGACAACTGGGGCTGCTAAGAAGAAAGTGACAACGACGAACTATCTCTGCTGTCTCTTGTCTTGAAAGCCCCGTGAGGGGTTGACATAAGTCGTCAGCAACATGATAGCACACCCTTTATTTACTCATTTGTTTATTTTATTAGATGTCTATGCTGCCCTTTCCCTATGGGCTCAGGGTGACTGACGTCACACAATAAATACAATAAAACACAGTTTAAAACATGCAATAAACAGTGCAAGATGCTATTTACAACCACCAGTTTAAACAAAATGGTGATGCATAATGGCAATTCTGTTTCACACGCTTGTCCTCCAGAGACGCAAAATACACCTAAACGAAAAGGTATGCTAATATTTAAAATAAAAGCTTAATGAAAGTTCGGGGGATCCAAAAGCCCACAACAGCTTATCACACCCTTCCGTGTTTGATTCCAAAGCAGATGGACATGTATAGAAATTTGTGGGCTCTCACCTTCCTTGGCCAAATTGGAGAGCTCCATCTGATGGTTTACGTTTCCTTCTTTCATTTCTTGTTCTTCAATGGTCTCTTCTTCATCTTCAACTAGAAAACAAATCCAAAATAAATCCAAACTATTACTTCCATAGATACATTCAGGATCTACTCTCTCTCTCTCTCTCTCTCTCTCACACACACACACACACACACACGTGTTCATTTGGAGAGATTAGGAAATTAGGATATCGTCAGTGAAAACAAATCACACTGAAGTGCACAGAAAGGGTGTACGAGACACTCAGGAGATAGGGGGTGGGTTCTGGTGATGCTGAAAATGCATTCCACCAATCTTTCTATTTCATTCTTACAGAAAAATGTGCAAGTTAATGGTTTAGCTTTCTGGTCACCAGACTGAGAAAGTGGCCTACCCTCATCATCTGTCAACGACGTGCTTGCCTTTCTCTTCCTTCCCGATGACCAGGAACCCTACAAAAATGCATACAAATACCTCAGATCTACACAAGGAACGCTCGGAAGCATTCACTGGCATAAGCATTTATAGATTGCACAACTAGAAAGCAAGAGGAAAGACCATAATCCTTGGCGGGCAGATCAATTGACAGTTCCTCACTGGAACAAGTCTAGTTGACTTAGACTTAAACACGAACATGATACCTATTTTCTCTTTCCGGTTTATTTCATAATCCTTGTCCAAGGATCCTGACTTGAAGCTCTGCATGGGGCACAAGCTTAATGGGAGGTATTCTCAAAAAATGGCAGTTCGTCCCTTTGCAGTTGAAGAAAAGAGGAACTGGAAAGAGGACAAATGCTCGCCATAAAGGATTCCGCGGGAGAACAAGAAATCAGTCCCCCTGTGCACACACGACATTCTGCCAGTTTCAAGTTAAAAAAAATAGGGAAAGTGAAACAGAAATCAAGAGGCACCTTCGAACCGGCCCAACTTCATTTTGCCATAGACCAGGGTTAGGAAACCTGTGGCTCGAGAGCCGCATGCGGCTCTTCTGCCCTTGCACTGTGGCTCCACGGGTCGAGCCGCCGGCCCCATCCTTGCCTGCCCTGCTGTGCAGGGTTAGGGGACGGTGCCCCCTGCAATCTGGAAATCTGCATAAAAAATTTTGGCCCTCCCTTCGCACCAGAGAAAAAGTCTTGATTTTTTTTTCTTTTGACTTTAAAAAAGAAATTGTGTATAATTATGGTATTAAAAGATAAAATAGCTTGACGTTATACAATACTGATCACAGTTTATGCATTTCTGAGTTTCTAAAGTTTTTCTACATCATCCGCTGGCCTTCGTGTGTCATCTGCAGCTTCTATAAAACTCCCGTTAAAAAACCCTGTTTAATTTCTTATGTCAACTCATGATACATCGAAGCAATGATGGGGAAAGTCGCAATGATGGGGAAAGACTGAAAGGAGTGTACATAATTCCTGTCTGCTCCATTTTACCCTCCTCTGGCTAAAGAAGCAAAGAAGGGACCACCCAACCACATACCCATTCCTATTTTCATGGACATTTTCGTATCCCTCCTGCTTCGCCTGTCAGCGCCTTGCCGGCATCCTCTATGTAAGAATGGACAGCTGAGTCGCCATTGCTTTCTTTGATCTCATTCACATTTTTAACTGGAGAAACTCACCATAACATGTTTTGGCACTCCTGCTATCCATAAAACTGAGAACAATAAAACCTAAGCAAAGAGGGATCCTTACCAAATCGCTTCCTTTCTCCAGCAGAAGCTCTTCCAGATGCCTTGTGTCCTTGCCTGCAAAATTGGGATAGCTTTATGTGTCCTGGAGACCACCCAACACAATGTGCATTTTTCCAAGCCTAATCTCCACTCAGAAACAGAAACTAAATAAGCACACCAAAGGGAAAAAAATCCAAGCTGCCGATTTAGAGGCAGCTGTGCAAAATTTTGGAAGGGTTAATTTAAAACCTCGGGAGAGGGAATGGTGGTTCCAGGCAAGACCAAAGGGGAGAATCTCCAAATGGTTCACTCTGGATCCTTCCACACATACAGAATAATGCACTTTCAATCTACTTTCACAATTGTTCGCAAGTGGATTTTGCTACTCCACACAGTAAAATCCAGCTGCAAAGTGCATTGAAAGTGGATTGAAAATGCACTATTCTGCATGTACGGAAGGGGCCTCTGTCCTGCCTGTTTAGCTTATTTTTAAGTTTCTACACAGTAGTGGTCAGCAGCATAGGATCTCCTGAGGCCACCCTCAACAGAACATTAAAGAAAAACACAACATTCCCCACCCCACCCCACCCCTTCCCTTCCTTCAAAATGAACTCCTTGGTCCTTTGAAAGGAATACGTTGTTTCTGTTTATCTCTAATTTCTTCTCCCTCTTCTCTCCCATTTCAAATTTTTAGATCCTCAGATCTAAATGCCAGCATTACTAAATGCCAGTAGTTTTCCTTCCACTTAACATTTATTTCCTGTATTGTATATGTTTTTTAATCCGTTTTTTACTATTGTTGTACTGTTGTCTGTGCCAATAAAGGCTTGCTGCTGCTATAGATCCTCAGACCAGGGATGTAACTTCAAATGCTCTTTAAAGCCCTGTGCACATTTATAGTGTCATAAAAAACCACCACTCTATATACAGAGGAATCGGGGAATATCCAACAGCCTCCCCCACAATTATACACCCTATAGAATATTAAAGATCTTTTATCACCTGTCTTACTTCAGAACACAGTAGTTACAGGCTGCATCTTATATTTCAGCAAAAAATACCCCACACCATACATCACGGCCTCGTTTGAAGAAATCTAGCTGCATAAGATCGTTACCTCTCCTTGAACGCCTCTTCAAATTTAACGCTTTCCTCCTTTTCTCTTGAAATTCAATCTGCAGCTTTATTTCCACAACCTAAAGCACATAAGGTGGTGCGTATGAGACAGGCAGCTATTTAAGATCTTTAAATTAGAGCAACGGAAGCGAAAGAAGAATTATCTACTAAGTCTTGCTGCTACAGTTTCCCTGAAAGGTTGGTCCCAAAAAGTATTCCAAAGCACAGTTCCTCACTAGCAGTGTAAAATCACGAAAACAGTGCTCTGCTCACTACACAGATAACCTTTTGCTCCAACTGTACAAAAAAAGGGCTTTTCTACAAGGTAACAAAGTGACCTCTGATGGGCTACTGCAGAGGCAGGAGAAACCAGATCTGCAAAGGAAGAGGAAAGTGCTTTCTAGTCTTGCCCAAGCCAGATCTTTGGGTTGTTGTTGTTTTTTTTAATCCTGCCTCCACAAGGATGGAGAGACTGCCCTCTCGATCTTCAGATGATGCCAAGGGGAGAGAGCTTGACTGATTCTATTCTCAAGCACTAATAAGGTAAGGATGTTTGCCAGCTGGCTGGCAGAGGAAAATGCTGTGGGGTGGAGGAGTTACCTGTTCAATATTGGACCAGAAATATTCAATTTCTCTGGCAATTGATGCAGCAATACGCCTGAGCTTGTTCTGCTCCTCCTTCTTGGCTCTCTCCTCATTCAGTTTCTTTTCTTCGTGGTAGCGAGCCACAGTTCGGACCATCTAATAAATAAAATAAAATAGCTTTCTTTCAAGTTACTGCCCTTTACAGGGTAGCCTCTAAAAATCACTTAAGCAAACTGAAAAATCTGTTTTTGCATTAGAAAGAAAACCTGAAAACGTGTGATTATGTTGGCTTGTATCCTACTGTCTTTCTAATGATGGAAAGGACCTTCTGTCATCATAGGGGGTTGGAATTTTTCCCTTCCTACTGCAAACCCCAACTTTGCCTTGTATGCTTATTTGTATTCATTTATTATGTTTTATACCCCACTTTTCTTCCCAGGGGCATCCGGAGTGGCTTACAACATTCTTCCCTTCTCTACTGTATCCTCAAGACAACTCTTAGAAAGCCAGCATGGTCTAGTGCAGGGGTAGGGAACCTGTGGCTCGAGAGCCGCATGCAGCTCTTCTGCCCTTGCACTGTGGCTCCATCGAAATGAGCCGGGCCGCCCCATCCTTGCTCCGGCCCCTGCAGGCAGGCAGGGTGGGTTCAACCAACTGCCCACGGTTATTGGCACAAGGCCAAGCTGCGGGAGCCCTCTACCGCCTCTGTTGGAGCGGGGCGGGCGCTTTCCCAGTGGCCAGTGAGGCCGAGCCGCCGGCTTCATCCTTGCCTTCCGCCCCTGCAGGCAGCAGGTCGGTTCACCAACTGCCCACGGTATATTGCCGCCGCGGTTTTCTCGCTCGCCTCTGTTGGTGCGGGGCGGGCGCTTTCCCAGTGGCCAGTGTGAGGCCGAAATAGCCGCCGGCTTCATCCTTGCTCCGCTTCCTGCAGGCAGCAGGGTGGGCGTCTTCACCAACCGCTCCACGGTCGGGTTACGCTGCTGGTCCGCTTCTGTTGGTGCGGGCGGGCGCCTCTCAGTGGCCAGAGGTCGGTTACCGGCTTCATTCTGCCCTTGCAGGCAGCAGGGTGGGTTCACCAACTGCCCACGTCGGGCTACCGCCGCCGCGGGTTTCTCTTCTGTTGGTGCGGGGCTGGCTTCCCAGTGGCCAGTGAGGTCGGTCAGCCGCTTCATCTCTGCCCTGCAGGCAGGCAGGGTGGGTCTACCAACCGCCCATCATCGTCGGGCTGCCGCCAGGGCTTCCCCTCTCGCCCGCCCTGTTGGTGCGGGGCGGGCGCTTTCCCAGTGGCCAGTGAGGCCGAGCCGCCGGCTTCATCCTTGCCCGCCCTGCAGGCAGCAGGGTGGGTTCACCAACTGCCCACGGTCGGCTGGGCCGCGCTGCGGGCTTCCCCTCTCGCCCGCCCTGTTGGTGCGGGGCGGGCGCTTTCCCAGTGGCCAGTGAGGCCGAGCCGCCGGCTTCATCCTTGCCCGCCCTGCAGGCAGCAGGGCAGGCGCATCCATGCGCTTCTCAGAATGAGCGGAGTAAAAGGTAAAAAAAACCCCTATATATAGAGTGTTATCTTTATTTTAAATGTCAAAAATTATTTGCGGCTCCAAGTGTTTTCTTTTCCCGTGGAAAACGGGTCCAAATGGCTCTTTGAGTGTTAAAGGTTCCCTACCCCTGGTCTAGTGGTTAAGAGCAGTTGGATTCTAATCTGGAGAACCAGATTTGGTGGAGACTTATCTGGTGAACCAGATGTGTTTCCGCACTCCTACATTCCTGCTGGGTGACCTTGGGCTAGTCACAGTTCTCTTAGAACTCCCTCAGCCCCACCTACCTCACAAGGTGTCTGTGGGGGGAGAGGCACACAATACAAATTACAACAATGAGAGCAATTACCACATGCACAGTGTTTACTGGCACACACAAACAATAAATTGCAATGCACCTATGCCTAAAATTAATGTGCCTTCATTGCAGTAGTAGCAAAATACATTATGGATGTTTGCATTTTGATACTATTGCAATTAAGGTATAATAACTTTATGCATGGGTGCATTGCAATGTATTGTTTGTGCGTGCCAGTACAGATCCTGCCGAGACAACTCTCACAAGATCCACTGCACCTTCTTTGCCGCTGCCATCTTCCACATCCGCTCCTGTGCAAAGTCGGTTGCCATCCACTGCATCTCTTCCAGAAGGTAGTCCCAGTGAGATTTTGGCCTGGGGGCTTCCTGCAGTTTGGGCAGCCGTCTCAGAGACCACAACCCCTCTTTTCTCAGCTCTGCTATTCGTTGGTGGACTTGGTTTTCCTTTCAATGCAAGAAAAGAAGGGGGGAATGTTTAACTGGAAATAAACCATGCTGCATTCCTACCTTGCCTTACACCGTGCAATCCGTTTTCTGCACTGTTCACATCAGGGGGCTCCTACCTGTGGCCGTCCAGATATTCATGGACTATGATTCCCATCAGCCCCTGCCAGCATGGTGAATTGGCAGAGTTGATGGGAATTGCAGTCCATGAACATCTGGAGGGCCAAGATTAGAGCCGTGGTGGCAAACCTTTGGAACTCCAGATGTTATGAACTACATTTCCCATCAGCCCCTGCCAGCATGGTCAATTGGCCATGCTGGCAGGGGCTGATGGGAATTGTAGTCCATAACATCTGGAGTGCCAAAGGTTCACCACCACTGGATTAGAGGCTGGTTTACATAGCAGTTCCCAGGAACACAGGGTCCATTTCAGGTTCCTACACAAAAAGGTACGCAGTACAAATTACAACAATGAGAGCAATTACAGCGTGCGCTATGTGTACTGGCACACACAAACAATAAACTGCAATGCACCTATGCATAAAATTAATGTACCTTCATAGTAGTAGCAAAATACATTATGGGTGTTTGTATATTGCTACTATTGCAATTAAGGTATATTAATGTTATGCATGGATGCACTGCAATGTATTGTTTGTGTGTGCCAGTACAGATCCTGCCAAGACAAATCTCACAAGATCCATTGCACCTTCACACCCCAAATAGTTTGCTTTCTGGACTGTTCTCTAATTCTGTAATCTTATTCTTACTGCTCACATTGTTTTATATCCTGTAATCTGCCTTGAACATCAGCAGAAAATGTAGACTGTAAATAAATAAAAATTCAAAATCTAACACTTATTGATTGATTAATCTACCACAAACCTGAAATAACAGACACCCGGGAGCATTACTAGTTACTAAACAGACTTAGGATGGAAAGGAAAGTTTGCAAAACTCATCCATGGCTGGTGTGATGTATGGTACAATTCTAAGCACAGTTTATTAATCTCCTAGGCCCGTGGTGGCGAACCTTTGGCACTCCAGATGTTATGGACTCCAATTCCCATCAGCCTCTGCCAGCATGGTCAATTGTAGGGGCTGATGGGAATTGTAGTCCATAACATCTGGAGTGCCAAAGTTTCGCCACCACTGTCCTAGGCCCACTAAATTTAACTGACTTTAAAAGGTATAGCTCTCTTCAGGACTACATAGCCTCAGGCAAGTGATGAGCCACTCTCTTCTCTGCCACTCTCTTTTCAGCCACTCTCTTCTCTGTGAAATAAACCATCCACTGACCCTGTAACCTGGACCAATGTTACCAAGATGATGTACATTAAATCCTTTGCACACTCAAGCACTAAATGCTGTTCCTCAGCTGTGTGTCATTCTCCTTCTTACTGCTATGAGATCAACGCAGGGTAAAAACATGCTCAAATCTAAATAACTTATTTTGCTCCGCACAGAAGCAGAGAGCGCTGCACATTCAGTCAATCAATGAGCCTTTATTGGCATATGATGTAAGCTAAAACAGGAAATATAAAAACAGGATTTTTAAGAAACCCAGTTCTTAAAGTCAGATACTGTACAACATCTCAAAAGTAAATCATCGGTTCGTTTTCATTACTACATATAAAAACTTGGACACAGCTTCACGTTAAGTCAAGTTATTATTGTTCAGTAAGAAGATAATGTTTTTGTTGGACTGACATTTCAGTATACTGTGATGCTAGAAATGTCAGGTTTTTGGTCCTAGCCTTATTAAACCATTGGCAACAAAGTAACAGATGTTGTACAGTTTCTTGTTGATTTAAATTGCATGGACACATTAGTGCTATCAAATGTTGTCCCTTGATTGGTGTAGAAACGTTGCTAGACGCAGAAAACGTTGGAGGCAAAGCTATAAACCAGCAGCAGGGGGGGGAAAAGAGCTATGTGGATTCTGGTCATGAGCCACACATAGGCCCATTCCGCACATGCAGAATAATGCACTTTCAAACAGCTTTCATTGCTCTTTGAAGCTGTACGGAATAGCAAAATCCACTTGCAAACAGTTGTGAAAATGGTTTGAAAATGCATTATTTTGCGTGTGAGGAAGGGGCCATAGAATCATAGAGTTGGAAGAGACCAGAAGGGTGCATCTTTTTGCATACTGCGGCTTCTGCTATCAGACGGAAGAATTCTTACCAGTTTAACTTGCTCAGCCAGCTTCTCTTGGGAACTGTCCTGCGGCACGACGGCCGTATTCTGAGCTGGGCTCTGGGTCTTGGGTGCTGCGGTCACTGCCAAGCCTGGGGGTTTGGAGGCAACAGGAGACACAGACTTGTTCGTGGCTGGCGAGGTTCGGCTGGCCTGGGCCGGGTAGGTGGACTGCGGTGCCGATGTGGAAATGGCCGCCGGCGGGTTTGATGAGGTAGGAGGAAGGGTGCTTGCTGGAAGACGCTGGGAATTCTGGACAGAGTCTACAGACGCTCTCGCCAGGGTCACAGTCTGTTAACGACACACAAACATTCAGAGGCAGACGTCGTTTTAAAAGGGTGTGCGTGACATGCTGTCTACCTTTGCCTTATGATACAAAATGCAGCACTTCAATATAGACCTAGCTATGTTAATTCAGCCTGTTGGACTGAATTGCATGTGCTCGAGAATTAAAAACATAGTATACAAGAAATGCTAGCTTGCTAGAATTCCATCCCAGATTGCCACCCGGAAACAATGCACACCCACCTACGGATGACTTACAACAGCCACAGAATATGGGAGTCACAGGGCTCATGGCCTACAAGGCACTGGCTGTTCTGGCAATCGGGAGGCGGGGCACTAATGAAATCAGAGGCATTGAGAGCAATGGTTTTACGGTTCTCTTCTCACAGAGCACCGGGGATCAAGGGGAAGAAGCCGGAGATCTGCAGTGGCTGCTGATGGGCCCAGGAGCAGCCCCCAACCCAGGTGAAAGACTGCACAAAACTATGTAAGGAGGGGGAAAGCAGATGCATTGAACTACCTTCCCTCTACGTTTGAGAGGGCACCAGCCGAACTTTGTAACCACAAGGACAATCCCAGAACTGGGCAACCCTGCTTCGCACACATTTCCTTAGACCCGTGATGGCGAACCTTTGGCACTCCAGATGTTATGGACTACAATTCCCATCAGCCCCTGCCAGCATGGCCAATTGGCAGGGGCTGGTGGGAATTGTAGTCAATAACATCTGGAGTGCCAAAGGTTCACCACCACTTCCTTAGACCATGAAATGCCTGTAAGCATGATGGGCGGGTGGAATGCGCACACCAGCCGCAACTACCCACCTGCTCTGAAAAACTGAGGGGCGGAAACGGGTACTAGTGCCGTGGTGGCACGTGACACCGCTTCCGGCACAAAATGAGAAATGGAGTCGTCACACCAGGGCAATTCTGTAAGATTTGGATGGAACTTTGGAAAAAGCCAGAGCTAAACGGAAGAGCCCATCTTTTGGAACCAGAAAATCCCGGGTTCAACTCCAGTCAAAGCT
Organism: Sphaerodactylus townsendi; assembly: GCF_021028975.2. Taxonomy (NCBI): domain Eukaryota; kingdom Metazoa; phylum Chordata; class Lepidosauria; order Squamata; family Sphaerodactylidae; genus Sphaerodactylus; species Sphaerodactylus townsendi. The sequence goes on from NC_059437.1 coordinate 48,413,787, forward strand.
GTTTTAGGGAGCGAAAAGCTTTGTCTGAATGAGGAGCGATGTTCCGACACGGCATAAGGCGGCTTTAGGCATTCACATCTGAATTTTTCGTCTGCCTGTTTTCAGCTTCTGCCTTTATCTTACCTTTAGTACGCAGCACCCGCCCCCATTCTCACTTAGCAAAGCCCCATCTCTTCTCCCTGTCCTTAGCTGAGGAGTAGATCCCAACACCCCATACGCAAAACGTTCACACGTGTCCAAATACCTGCTGCTGGACCGGAGCTTGCGGTTGGGATATTTGTGCTGCGACGGGTCCCTGGGCATGAGCCGCCAGCTGCACCTGCTGCTGCAGCGGTGTTTGAACCTGGCTGTGTGGCACAGCAGCACTGACGGATATTGTCTGGGGTGAGGCCTTCGTGGGCGCCTGAGGCTGGACTGGAGCTTCTGTGATCTGGGGCTGCTGTTGGGTCAGCTGCAGGGTAGCCGGGAGAGCCCCGACGGGCACGTTGGTCGGCTGCAGCCTCCCCGGCAGCTGCGGCGGAGGGGTGTGCAGACTTGCCGCGTTCTGCACCGGAGGGCCTTTGGAAGGGTCGTACTGCTGCTGGCTTTGCTTCTGCCCTGTCAGCTGCACCGCTTGAGGGGTGGGCGGCATTCCTCCTGCAAAGCGAGAACAGAACGGGGAAGAGGTGAACCCTCAAAGCCTTCTGGCCGCTTGCGACTTCGGTAGACATCACGGAGGTAACTATTTCTACTTACTTTTCCCACACCACACTATCACTTTGAACAAATGGCGTAAAACAATCACAAGTCAAAAAAGAAACCAGGACAACAATCTACCATGCACGGAAACGGACGGGCTTTTGCCAATGAGTCAGTACACACAGAATGGGTTATCTAATAGCTCCTACGTTGGTGACAGGTAGTTAAAAAAAAACAGAACAAATGTAACAAAGGCTCAATTAAAAATCGCGTCGACTACCCGAGAGCCGCCTGTTCGCAAACCGGCAGGCTTCGTAGCGACCCGAGTTCACACTGACGCCTGCCACAGGTTTCACATGCCCACATGCACCAGCGAAGCCTGTCACTCGGCTTCTGACACAAACCAGGCATTTCACACCAAGTATTAATTTACAAGGGGGAAGAGAGCGGCAGAACCAGAGACCTCGAAAAACGCTCCGCCGTTTCTGGCCCCGGTGCCAACGTCCCACTTGCTAATTAATCCACGGTTGGCGTGTGGTGACACAGTTACCTTGCGCTGTTGGCATGAGCTGTTGAAGAGGGACTCCTGAAGCCACGCCTGGATGCTGAAAAACCATCCCGTGACGGCCCACTTCAATTCGGGGTCTCTTAGACGAATCTGTGATATTCAAATTCCGTTTACGGCACGGCACAGCGGAAGGGGTTCAAGGTTATAACGTTTACACAAGATGCCCCAAACCTTGATATCTACGAGTCTATGGTGGGAGGACAGCATCGTGGGAGGGGACACCGAACACACACGCTATCGCCAAATCCAGTCCATTGGCTGCGAAGGGAGCATGTGACAAGCAATGAATGTCCAATCGCAGCAAACAGACTGAAGGCTTTGGCAAACGGGCAAACTGAAGCAAGCGTTTTTAGTGAATGCTAGACAGTGGCGATCCTTGTATCAGCCTAGAATGATAACTTGGTTCTACTTAGGGGACCATACCTGCTGAAGAAAGTGCTTGTTGTCTCTTAAAAGCTTCAATTTCTATGGCATTCACTGTTCCTGTTACCGGAGCCCCTGCATGCACCTGCTATTATAAGAGAAAACAGAAAAGTCAACATTCAACTAGATCCTCACGTTTTTCTTCTTCTGCAGAACCCCCCTCCCCCAATTCAATTTCCCAACTAATTCCTTTTTCTCCCTCTTTTAAAGCTGCGTGAGGAAAAGAAATGTGTCCGAGAGCTGCTGGCAATTTTTGAAAATACATACAGTACATCAAATTTCCTAGTATTTATGCCCCATTTTCCATACCTACAGCAATGGTTCCCAAACTGGGGTATGCGTACCCAGAGAGGTATGACCGAGAGCAATGGGGGGGGGGGGGGCGGATGTGAAAAATTATATAATGGGTTTGAACAACTTTAGGGAAATGGGTTGCCAAGGGATAGGTAAGAGATAAAAGGTTGGGAACTACTGACCTACAGGTATATCGCCCACTTCTAACAAAGAAGATTTAAGTTCAAAATGACAAAGTTACAGGAAGAGAAATATCTTTGGTTTCCTTTTGGTGATCCTGCCTTACAGCAAATTTGCTCTAATAGTTTGAAATCCCCATCTGCTTGGTCATGGGATCAAGTCATTACTTTTTTTGGCACTGAAAACAAACTTTGAAATGATGCGTGTGAATACTACCAACACCCAATGTATTTCCACCAGCATAGGAGGAGCCAATAAATTCCCCACCCCATCCCCAGGTAGATGCCTTTAGAAAGGACGAAAAACAAAGGTAAAATCAATGATTTTTTTTAAAAAAGCAGGATGCTCTAAAAGCATTTCTTCCAGCAGAAGCCAAAGTGACAATCAGTGGAGGCTGTACTGGCAAAGCACACTTAAGACTCTTCCTTGGTGAAATCAGCGGAATGATTCGCACAAGATGCAGCCACCTTCTCCAGATGTTAGCAAGACTGCACGGGAAACCTACAAACACTGCCCTAAGCCCATAAAGGAAAAGTGAGGTGACTACTAATTAAATGTAGTACTAACTACTCATAAAATGCTCATCTTCATCTGTGTTGTTGACAGGAAGGGCTCGAGGATGGAGTGCTATGCGTCTCGGTGGAGAGAAATGCCTCCCGATGCCCAAAGAAAATTCAGACAGTGAAAGCCAAGCGACTCAGATTTTGTGCTCTCCACGTGGACATCCACAAATGCAACCATTTACTTGCATGGGAGAAAGTATTGGGGCTGGGGGCTAAACCCCAGCCAGTGAGAATTATATTTGTTTTTGTCTGCAGAGCCCCTATCTTGATTCTTAGACAGATGGGAAGGCTCAGAAAAAATGAAAGGAAACTCTCCCCCCCCCCCATTTTTTCCAATGCCTTTCCCCCCATTTTTCCAGTAGGAAAAATAAGCTGACCTTTGGGGGAATTCCGAAAAAAAATCTCGAACAAGATATTTTTTTCTTTTCGAATGAGCGAAATGTCTTTATAGACAAGGTGGTCACGCAGTAGATATAAAAAAGGTAAAGTTTCCCCTTCAGTCGTGTTCGACCCTGGGCTACCACCGCAAGCAGTGATTTTATAGGCAAGCTGTTTTTGTGGGGTAGTTTGCCATTGCTTTCCCTGGTTATTCTTTACCCCCTAGCTATGTGCTAGGTACTCATTTACTGAACGGATGGCTGAGTTGACCATGAGCCAGCTGCCAGGATATCTGGCCCACAGGGGGCTCGAACTCCTGACCGTGTGAGTGACAGTGCAAGCACTTAACCACTATGCCACGTGGCTCCTATGCAGTAGATATAGACAGCTCTTAAATCCAAGATGCACTTCTGAACCTAGAAAGATACCTAATCTTCATTAGGGGAGCACTGAGGGCTTTCACTGCTTTTCAACAGCCGCATGCCTTTTGCTATCCTTTGGACCTGACTTGTGGTTGACTTTTTCTCCTCTTCCTCAAACCACTGAGACCCATTCACACACAGACAGGATTTTAAAAAAACCTTATTATCCCACCTTGCAGGAGGGAGGAAAAAAGATCAGGAGGAAGTAGGGCAGCAACTTTCCCGTGGAAAACTCTGAAAATTTCACCGAGAACTGAGTTCCCTCTAACCAGCTAGCAAAAATTAAAACATCAGCTTGCAGTTTGCTCTCAAGTGGGCGATATATTTGCAATTTTGCTTATAGAAAACTAAGGCATTTGTAACTTTTAAACTCCATGAAATAATGTCAAATACATTATATGCCAAGTAAGTTACAGCTAATGCATTTTATGTTGATTACAGTCCTATCAAGGACTGCAATCCTTGACAGGACTGTAATCAACATAAAATGCATCGGTTATAACTTCATTTTAAGTTTGATCAGACTGTAAGTCCTGCATGTACTCCGATTTTAAATATGTGAAATATGTTATATGCCACATAAGTTATAACTGATGCATTTTACGTTCATTAGAGTCCTATAAAGGATTGTAGCCAATGTAAAATGCATCAGTTACAACTTTAGTAAGTTTAATAGGACTGTAAGTACTGCATGTACTTCAACTTTTTTCTCCACCTTGAGAAATTTTATATCACCGTTTGTCGCTGTTGCAGCCTAGCAGAAGAATGGTGGGAACCTCCAAGGCTGGTCATCCAAAGTGGGTAAAAAAATGTGTGAAGGTGAACAGACACAACCTAAGCAACAGGTGTAGGTATCCCTGCATCATTTATCTTCTGACTTCACCTGGCCTACATCCACCTTCTCAGATCATTTTTGACTGGCTCTTCCTCTGCCAATCACTGCCCCCAGTTTCTGCCTCCATTTGAAAGGTTAGCTTCTCAGAATAGGGTCTGTTCTCTTCAAAGTACTCGGCACGCTCAGCCCCACCTTGACCGCTACACTCCTCCCAACCGCTCCTAGTTGGTCATTCCAATGTTCAGGTTAGGAGATTTGCCTCAGCTTTTTCTGTAGCAGCCTTTTATCTTCACAACAGCCTCCCAGAGAAAGTCAAAAGACAGCATGGCCTTTAGGATGTCCCGTAAAACAGGCTATTCCGAAGGGCTATTTATGAATCTTGTAGGGAACTTGTTGGATGTGCTGGGGCTGCTTGGGGTATCTTACGAGTTTTGTTTTAGGAGTGAAGTTTGTTCTCTGTGTACGGTTTCCTTTGTTTAACTGATCGTACGCCTCTCAAGTAGACCTTTCTCATCTTTGTATTTAAGCCACTTTGAGTCACAGCACAGAGTCGGCTCGCCAGCTCAGAGTTGCGAAACTTCTGGGGATTTGGGAAACAAAGGCTGGGTTTGGAGAGGAACCTCGTGAGAATACAATGCCACAGAACGCCCCCTCCAAAGAAGACCTTTTCTCTAAGAAGAAAAAGAGAAGAATTTGGATTTATACCCTTTCTCCTCTTCTCCCCACAACAGACACCTTGTGAGGTAGGTGGGGCTGAGAGAGTTCTGAGAGAACTGTGACTAGCCCCAGGTCATCCAGAAGGAATGTAGGAGTGTGGAAACACATCTGGCTCACCAGATAACCACTCAGGTGGAGGAGTGGTTCTCCAGATTCGAATCCACCTGCTCTTACCCACTACACCTCGCTGCATCAATTCCCCTCTGATGAATGTAAACTTTATGTCATCTGCTGCCTGCTCCAAATGCAAAAGCGACAGTCAAGTCCTACTGCTTGCTCGCAAATAATTAAGCTTGTTAAATCGTTCTATTGGTAACATTCTATTAAAGTAAAGGATAAATGATTTAAAAAAAAACACTGTTGCCAGCGCGGCCACAGGGTTGAATGTGACAGCCCCACACTAAGCCAGATCTGTTGCATTTACAACATAACCCGCTATTTCCAAGATCTGTAGTGTAAACGCTTGAAAATAAAACTAGGATTGGCACTGACCATTATTTGTCTGCACTCCAATATTGTTAAGTATCTCACATAGCCAACAACGTCACTAGGTAGGTGCCTACTTGTCTGTTTTGTTTTGTTTTGAAAAAATCATTTCATTATGATGTCACTTGTTAGCAAAGGCCCTAGTTAGAGATATGCAGGTTTGAGAGAGGGTGAGTTGGAGTAAGTATAGCCAGTAATAGTGGTTTAATTTTTATATAATTTTATTAAGAATGAATTAGTCTTCTTTATATCATTTCTTGTATTACTATCCTGATTGCTACCCATATTTTTTTATCTGTGTAAACATAAGCCTAAGTATAAGATTAGATGTTTTCATATTTTTTCTTCCTTCTCTATATGCATGTAGGACTTCTCAGTTAGTTTGTTCCTGTATTAGCTAAAAGATTACTTCACAAGGAGAACTGTACCAACGCTGTACTGAATGCTCATGTACTGAAAAGCTGTTTTGACCCAAACATCCTTGAATGAAAGATAACACTAGCCAATTATGAACATGGACTAAGTAAGATCATTTAGCATCGGCAATTGACGGGGTAAATGATCCTACTATCAGGGCTGTACCAACAGCTGCATTTTTACGCATCACTACCAAGGAGGCTGCCAGGGTTTGTTATTTGCATTAATCATGAACGGAAAGTCTGACACATTCAAGTGATAAGAGAGAGTGTTTAATGACGAAAAGTGTCAATCCCCCTCTGATGAATGTAAACTTTATGAGCCTTTTACGTATTGTTCTAACTCCCTTTCCCATGAAAAACCCTATAAAAAGGGCTGGTTTTTCTTTTTACCTCCTTGCTGAATGAACTTTTAGTGTGGCATTATAAAAAATATTTTTTTAAAAAATATATTATCCATGGCTCTTGCTTTAGCCCAGGGGTAGGAAACCTTTAACACTCAAAGAGCCATTTGGACCCGTTTTCGACAGGAAAAGAAAACACTTGGAGCCGCAAATAATTTTTGACATTTAAAATAAAGATAACACTATATCTATTGGGGTTTTTTTTACCTTTTACTCCACTCATTCTGAGAAGCGCATGGATGCGCTCGCCCTGCTGCCTGTAGGGCGGGCAAGGATGAAGCCGGCGGCTTGGCTTCGCCGGCCGCCGGGAAAGCGCCCGCCCTGCTCCAATGGGGCGGGCGAGAGGGGAAGCCCGTGGTGCGGCCCAGCCAACCACGGGCAGTTGGTGCGCAGCAGGGCGGGCAAGGATGGGGCCGGCAGCTCGGCTCGTGGAGCCACAGTGCAAGGGCAGAAGAGCTGCATGCAGCTCTCGAGCCGCAGGTTCCCTACCCCTGCTTTAGCCTAACCCCAGGGTATGGTAACATAAGTTCCAGTTACTTTCCCCAGATGAAGTCTGGGAGAATACTTTAAAAAACAAAACAAAAACCCTTGTTTGGAATGAGTGAAATGCATGTCAAGACAAAGTCAATACGCAGTATGAGTATTTTAAGTACCTACACTGTTAGATAATGATAATTCTTGTGTATGTGGTCGATAAGTTCAGCATGTGTTCAAGCATAGGGGTTAAAGTGCTGAACAAGGTTTTCAGAAATCCAAGTATGAATCCCTACTTGGGCTGCGAAAGCTTGCTGGGTGACCTTAGCCCAGTCTCAAACTCTCAGCCTAATCTACTTCGCAGGGTTGTTGTGAGAATAACACAGAGGAGAGGAGAATGATAATAAGGCACTTTGGGTTCCCATTGGGGTGAAAGGTGAGACATTATTAAAGTAAGTAAGATAAAGGTTTGTTTAAATGTGATTAAACTTTGTCCACAATTGATAAGTAATGTTCATATGCTGTTGAATATACAGTATGCTATTTGAATGATAGTAACCCAATTTTCACCTTCATTTTCACGGCTTCTCAGATGGCTGAAAGTAAGATATTTCTTAAAACAGTTTACAGTGAATCAATCTGCAGCTGTTGCATGCTCACTGAGGTCTAAGTGCTGTGTTTACGTTGCCAATGTAGTAAAATAAGTTCACACGCAGTGAAAATGTGTATATTACATACATTTCAATTTTTCCAAACATGTCTGGGTTTCCCTCACTCCATTATGGCTCCCAGAAATTCTGCACCCCTAATCCAAGCTCTGCAGTAGTTCAGCAAACCTAGCAACCTGGCAAAGCATCTAACTTTAAAAACCACCCCCAAATCAAAATCATATACCGTGTTTCCCCGAATATAAGACAGCGTCTTATATTAATTTTTGCTCCCAAAGATGCGCTACGTCTTATTTTCAGGGGATGTCTTATTTTTCGGTGTTCTGTTCGTCGGGCATGCGTCCAAACAAAAACTTTGCTATGTCTTACTTTCGGGGGATGCCTTATATTTCGCACTTCAGCAAAACCTCTACTATATCTTATTTTCAGGGGATGTCTTATATTCGGAGAAACAGGGTATTTACAGCCCAGTCCAGTTGTGGGCGAAAGAGCAGATCTACTTATGGAGTCGGCGCAGCCCTGCACCAGCAGAGGGCCCCATCCTGCCGGCACAGGGGAAAATGGGAGGCCCAGGCAGGCAGGCAAGCAGGAGGAGGCCCCTCAGCCCCGCTGCCACAAAAGCAGGCAGTCCTGGCCGCAGCAGAGGTGTGCTGGCATCCAGAAAGGATACTGGGGGATTCCAAGGGGTGGAGCTGACATTAAGTTAGCTCCCACCCAGGATATGGACCAACGGCGCCACAGCTCTGGCCCTGGACTTGCACAACCCTTTTGGTGGCACAGGTCCACTGGCCCCAACGGAGGGCTTTCCGAAGACCAGGTTTTCTCCCTCCCCGCACCTCCAGAAAGCCTTCTGGGCAGTGCAGCAACAGCGCTGTTCCTGGCCGTCTCCACCATCTGTTATTTATACGAAACCATGGTCGCTTCAATGCACCAGAAAGTAAGAAGGTGCAACTGCAAATCTGATATCTTTTCGTGTCTTTTTTTTTAAAAGAAAACCCTTCAAGTAGAGAACATAAAGAAAAGAGGGAGGGGAAAAGAACAGCATTTTAGGAGGAATCCACAGTCACAACGGCACAGACAGAGGGACCCACACTGTTACTAGGTAGAATGCACGAAAGGATCGAGACAGGCAAACCAAAGTGAAATACATTAAAAGCTGAAAGTTAATGAAACAAGCCAGCAACTTTGAGACAAGGAAAAAAATAATAACACTTCCTCAACGCTCCATAAACACTAATGCATCTGAAAAAGTAAAGGTCTTTGACTGCTCGATTTTGTTTTTTGAGATGAGAAGGGATGGGCCTCTTGGGGAAAGGCAAATTCCACTAGCAGATACCAAATCTGAATAAAGAAGAAAAAATAATAATAATCGGGGATGAAACTACAAGTTTAGAACCATTGAAAAGTACCTGAAATGGCTGCTGCTGGGATGAAAAAGCAGCAGAAACATTTGGAGGAAGCTGGGTTGCTATAGCAACAGGAGTACCCGTCTGCCCATCCTTTCCTGTCACAACCTTTACCTGAGAGAAGATATTTTGGGGAAAAACAAAAAGGGAAATCATTTCTCTTTCGTCCTCGTGTTTCGAATCTGGTCAGCACACCCTGCTTTGCACTTTAATGAGAGCTTTTTGCACTTTTGTGATGGTTTCTCACTGAAGAGGGGTTTATAACAATATATCCATCAGTGCAGCTCAACATAAACCTCTTTTTAAAATATATATATATAAAGAGTTCTGCTTTGCCATTAACGAGCAGAAAAGAGCGAAGGATAGGCTTGCAGGCAGTACCGTCACCTCACGTCACCAAAAGTCTCAATTCGATTTTCGCCCTGGGCAAACCCACAGGTAAAACTCTTGACGGCTTTCTTAACAGACGACAAAATTAGCACGACAGACAGTTCACATTCAGAAGAGCCCAAACATTTATTAAGCCATGAGCAGAGCCTGCAAACTCCCCCCACCGCCCCCCCCAACAAATCCCCATAGTGATCAGCCTACCCAGGCAAGGGATGAGGTGCATTGCTTTAGCAGAAGGTGATAAAGGAAAAAAAGGGAGGGGGGGGGGTAAGAGAGGAAGACCACAAAATACAAAGGGAGAATGTACAGAGACGCCCAAAGTGACTTCCTCTGCAGTAAAATGCAACACAACCTGATCAGCATGCACAAAAGTTCACTTTGCTGTTTTGCAAAAAGCCTTCCACGGGATTAATTACGTAAATTATTAGAACCTCTCAACCAGGTTATCTTTTATTTTTAAAAAAGCTCTAATAACACAGCTCATCCACAAAGTGAGATGCAGATCGCCTCCATAACTAACCTAAGAATAACAACATCAAATAGAGATACAGGAGTGAAGAAGTTTGACGAATCAAGGCCGAGTTCTGCTATGGTTTGAAAGTCTTCAACGTACTCAGAACCAGACTAGTCATATTTACCATTCTGAAGGTATTGTGGAGAAACAAATGTTAATGTTGCAGCCAGACTATTTAGCATGTATGTAAGGAACGATTACTTGGGGGTTATTTCTTTAAATTATAGAGCACAGGAAAAACACTATTAATTTTCATGGATCATATGACCTACTGTGTGTGATCTTCAACACACTTTGCACACCCTATTATGGATTTTAATGGGCTTTAGTTTCTATTGTTTTCTGTTGCTGCTCTCCTAACTAGACCTGTGGAACCGCTATTTAACCCACTGGAAATAACATACAACTCATCATCGGAAAGCAGCTTGGGGAAAGGGCTTAAACTTCTCCCTTTTCACCACAGTTCTGGCATTAATCAGGGTACTTGACCAAGCCTCCTATTTATATTTTTTAAAAAATAATAATAATTGGCAAATCCATTCACAAATCTCCCAGCACCTCAAACCCAAAGTAAATAAGTCATTAAAAAAATCTGAACCATTAATTTCATTGAACAAATCATTTAAAAACATCACCGCGCATTTCATTGCGTCACACGATTGCAATGAAAATGGCACTGTGTGTACAATATAGCTTGATACTTCCAATTAAATAACTGCTGGCAAACAAAACGCATGCCTCTCTGGGAAACGGCACCTCGCGAGTCAACCAGCTCACACGGCCATGCACAGAGGTGGGATAGGTGATTACAACTTCCGGGTTCAGCGTCTATCTAGAAAACTGAATGGGTTCACCATCCAGGAACAGCTATCTACTGGTAGGGCTGCCAGGCTGAGCTGTTGCACAGCTCTCTGAGAAAAGAGTCTGGAGCAGCGGCATCAACCCTTATCATGACCCATAGATATTTATTCCATTATGCTCAGTGGGGATGTAAGGCCAGGTGGCTTTCAAAGATGGGACCACCAGACAAGATGCAGTTGCACAGATTAAGCTTCTGGAGGGATGCTATTTATTTATTATTTAAGATATCTCTACACTGCCTCTTGCAAGACCTGCTCAAGGCCAATTGCAATTACAGCCGCCCCTTCCACATCGTGACTTCCCCCTGCATTTTTAATTTATGGCGGGTTGGCATAAGAAATGACTGCAAATGGAAGCAGGCTCTGCTGCCCAGCACTTATGCCAGTGCTAGGGAGGCCATCTTATGGCTGCTGGCAATGGAAGAGTAACACTGTCATGCCAGGCATCCCCCTCCCCTCCCCAACGGGCAAGCCAGGGAATGGATTTATGAGGATTTTCCAGATTGTGGGGGGCATCACGCCTCTAAGAAGAAGAGTTTGGATTTATCCACCACATCCCCACCCCCGTAAGGAGAATCAAAGTGGTTTACAAGCTCCTTTCCCTTCCTCCCCAAAAACAGACACCTTGTGAGCTAGGTGGGGCTGAGAGAGTTCCAAAGAACTGTGACGAGCCCAAGGTCACCCAGCAAGAATGTAGGAGTGCGAAAGCACATCTGGTTCACCAGATAAGCCTCTGCCACTCAGGTGGAGGAGTGGGGAATCAAACCCAGTTCCTCCAGATTAGAATCCACCTGCTCTTAACCACTACACCACGCTGGCTCTCTAACTCTCGCGATGTGGATGGATACAACTGTAGTTCCCTGCTAAGCTCACACTTGTATTCAAATTGCTTTCATATAGCACTGTTTTTTTTAAAAAAAAATGACCGGTTTTAGGCTTGCCATCTTTAGCAACAGCAACTTCAGGCTCAGAAGGCCTCAGCAAGACTTCCAAAACAAAAACAAAACTTTCCTTCCACACCCTGCTTCTGAAACTCTATTGGCATTCAACAACCAATTTTCCATCCCACCAGAATCTCAATTAAAACTAGTTCCATGTTCTTTCTTGTCGTCATCATGGTGAAAAGTTGTATCATCACACTTTAAAAACAGTTAGGTTTACACTTTCAGAGGATTCCATGAAAGAATTGCAAAAGTTCACATATACATTACGGGAATGCAATCGTGCATTAAAACGCTGCATGTTTTATTTGCGTGTTAAAATAAGTTCTGTCAACAAGGCACACTTTGGGCTGAAAGAGAAAATCAAAAGAAGGAAAATCTCTACATTATAAGGCCGTGGTGGCGAACCTTTGGCACTCCAGATGTTATGGACTACAATTCCCATCAGCCTCTACCAGCATGGCCAATTGGCCATGCTGGCAGGGGCTGATGGGAATTGTAGTCCATAACATCTGGAGTGCCAAAGGTTTGCCACCACTGTATAAGGTGACCTTTCTTTGAAGAGGTTGCATTATTTGCTTTCCTGCAAGTATTATTTTATTTACTACATTTGTACCGTGCCCTTTTTCCCAGGAGCTAAGAATCACATGCAGAAGAGTTTCCTATGTCTATGGCTCATTCCGCACATGCAGAATAATGCACTTTCAAACTGCTTTCAATGCTCTTTGAAGCTGTGCAGAATGGCAAAATCCACTTGCAAACAATTGTGAAAGTGGTTTGAAAACGCATTATTTTGCGTGTGCGGAAGGGGCCCCCTATTTTATAACTCTACAAGGTAACTTGCGGCCCCATCCGGTATGGCGCAGCCCCCCCCCCCCCAAGAGGTCTGTGGTGCCTCGGCAAACAAGCAAAGAGGGGAACATTTCCAACGGTGCTGCAAGCCCCCTATGCAGCCCAAAGGGCCACACCTGCCTTTTTGCAGTAAATAAGCGTATGCCAAAATGGTTCAGGTTTAAGTCAGTTCCGCTTCCAGGAGGGCCCATCAGTGCCAGTCTGGGCTCCTCTGCTGGTGGAGCACTGGTGCTACAGCTGTGTTGGCACCAGGGTATCGTGTAACTATGTCGTTCTTTGTCAAGCGCACGAGCCGAGGTTGGGCGGGAGACACCGTGCTCGGCACAGCGAAGCTGGCAGTACAGGCACAATACAGTACAGTCGGAGAGAGGTTGCTACCACACAGCAGCTCTTCCCTTGAGCCTTTTTTTAATCTAGACACTCACCTAGCAGCCGGAGATGCCGTGCACCTGGCTCGTGCATCGAACCTACTCCTGCAAACACTCCCCATCCTGGCCAGCGCTGAGGAGTCAAGTGAGCACTTGTAAGTCACTGCACAGCTTTCTCCAGGGCTGCTTGTGGGACTCAAGAGAAAGGGAGGGGAGGGCATTCCAGTGCAGGGTTCCCCGCATCTGGTCTGGTGCTGAGGAGCTGAGCATCTCTGTGCTTGTGCCTGGTTGTGGCTCTGAGTCTGGGCCTGCGTGGGCTGTCTCATCTTCCTCAGGTGCCTCTGCTGGTGGCTGAGGAAAGGGTGCGATGCCAGTGTTTCATTCCTCATCTGACAAGTCCTCGGTGTCCCCTGGCACAGCTAAGCCTGGCTGGGCAATCACACGCCCTGGCATTGCTGTAAGTTTTCCAGCACCGGCATAGAGGCCGCTTATGCCGCACTGAGTGGCATCCACACTGGGGCAGGGGTCACACTGCATCCAGAGCCTTCACACACACACACACCACACACACACACACACACACACACACTCCAGATTGCACAGTGAGGCTGAGACACGGCCACTAGTCTGAGGTCACCAGGCAAACTGTACTGGTTAACCCAAGAGCTGAGTGCCAGTCTTTCCAATATAGCCCCAACAGACTGTACCTGCATCAGACTGGCTTTCTAAGAACATGAAACATGAATGCAATGAAGCTGAAAACTAGCGAACCCTCCAAGGTAAAGTCAACATTTGGTGCTTTAGGGCTTTGCTGTATAGCACATTTTTTACTGGAGGAAGGTACTTCCCCACAGGTTGTCTAAGCAAGAAAACAGAAGCGCTCCAAACATCTAGAAGGGCAGACCATCCATTATACCCCTCTCCTTCCTATCACCACAGCTCGTTTATCTTTTCTTTTCGGGTTGTACCATTAACTGCCTTGGGAGTTCCCCTGGTTAAACGGCAGCCTACAAATGTAGTAAATAAAACGAACGTATTTAACCAGAAACACTTCCCCAGAACACCTGTCTGCCACAAAAAGATTAAGGATCATGGCAATAGCAGCTGTTCAGTTACTTCCTGGTCCACAAAGCACTGCAACTTGATCCTCGACACATTTACTGGAAGAAGTCTACCTGGTTTCAACTGGACCACGTCAGTACGGCTTGGACTGGAGAACCCAGAGAGCCGGTGCCCATTCTAAATTTAAAGCGACACTTCCGCATGATCAAAAGCAGTCAAACATCTTACCTCGTCGTTGATAACCTCAGACTGCTCTTCCTCCTCCTCCTCCTCCAAATCCAGGTCATTCTGCCTCAGGTACGCTTGCAGCGGCATACAGAGCTTCTTCTTAAACGCCAAGAAATCCATCATGTTCCCTTGAAGATGCTGCAGGAAGAACAACTCAATCAGGTATTCCTTGAACGTCTCTTTCAGGACCTCCATTTGCTTGAGGTGGTGCTCCAAGCATTGCTTCCTCATCTGAGCAGTCTCTTGAGTCGCAGGGGGAATCTCCTCCATCTTTTTGGCCTTCTTCACCACGGTGCACACCGAAGGAGCAAGGGGGAGACCCGTCAGCCCCTGCGCCATGCTGGCTCGGGAAGGGCTCGTGGGAGGGGGCGCCGATGTCATCCCGAACGTGGGCGGCCCGCCCACACCGGCAATCAGACCGCCAGGAGTCCTATCGTACCCCAGAGGTCTGCTGAGCTGCTGCCCCTGCAGGACCTGCTGCTGCTGCATGCCTTGGATAATGTTGCTAATTTGCGGCGGCAGGTTGTTTGTCGTAATGTGGCCGGGACTCGGCAAAGGCTGGATATTTGCCCCGCTAGCGACGGGGCTCTGCGGTCCAAGGTGGTGAATGGTGCCCCCGGTCTGTGAGTGTGGCTGGGACAGTCGGCGTTCTCTCACTGTGGCAGGCGCTCCGGGAGAAGCAAGCTGCACCTGAGCCGCAGCGCCTTGAGACAGCTGGGTGATCCCGGATCCTTCCTGATACACGAAGTGCCCGCCGTTCGAAGGGCTCAAGCTGATCTGCCGGACGAGCACGCTGGCATCTACGAAGCCTCGCGTGGGACTCTGGCTGCACATGCCCAAGCCGGGCCCCGGGGTACCTGTCCGAACGTTTGATATGGACTGAACGGGCACGGGGTTGGGCTGCGTGGGGCTTTGAGACTGAACCTGAGGAGGCAAGGGTGAAGTGACTTGGATGTAGGAGGGCGACCCATGCTCAAACCTCCTTTGCTGAGGACTAAATTGAAAACTTGGGGACGTCGGGCTGGGGATGGGCAGAGGGGTCAGTGTGATTTGCTGGTTTCCTGCAGTGACGGAGCCAACGTTCTGCAGGGTGATGTTGACGTTTTGTCCAGCCACTGGGCTCCGGCTCATTATAAACTGTTGGATTTGGTAACCGGGAGACTGTGGGGCGGATGGGCTGGCGGAAGGAGCGAACGAGGCCGCGGGAGACTGTGGCAGAGTCGCCTGCTGGTCTTCGCTCTCGCTGCCAGTGAAAGACCGGGACCTTTGGAGCTGGCGCTGCGCATTTTGAGGCCCGTTCCCATGGTGCATTATCACCTTTGTTTAATGGTCTCGAATTCTAAAAAAGAAACAAAACATTCTGTTAAGGGAAATATCCTTCTGACTCAGGAAACATTTCGCGTTTGGCGACACAATTCTCCCATTCCTCAGTTTGACAGTCTTGCCTCTCCCTGTTCTTTATTTTCTAGGCTATTTCAGACATTTAAATCAAAGTTCTTCAGAGTACAAATCTCCTTTTTCTAATGCTACCTTCTAGAGAACCACACAAATTCTGGATGTGTATAAATGAATAACTTTTTTAAAAGTCTCCCATTAAATGCTATTCAGTTGCCTTCCCCGCTGACACAAAATTAAATTCGAAAAATCACTTGAAACTGTGTGAAGATGCCATTTAAATTGCTCTGATATCAAAGAAAATTTTTCACATTCACTCCTTTGTTCTCAGTGAAGTCTGAGTTTCTTCAGAACATCTGACATAAAAGAACAGGAAATGTGCTCATTAAAAATAGGCCTTAGTAGCCAGCAAAATTTGGTTGTCGCCAGCCAACCCTGCTCTCCCCTGGGGAAGGGCGGTTTTGTCCCAAATTCAGCCCTTGAGTTTCACAGAAGTCAGGATTCCTCACTGTTTTCTGAGTGCCCTCCAAGCTCAGCATGGGTTAGATCCTTACGTCCGACGAAGATGCCTAAAAGAAACACAGACTTCACTTTGATTTAGAGCTATTGGCTCTAGTATTTCAGTAATGCTGTTATATTTCATAGTGACTTTAAAGACAACCAAATCCTGTGCGGAGGAATTTCACAGCTGGTATCACGACAAAGTGCAGAACTCAATCACTTGTACCACGGTGGATGCTTGTTTTAGCCAGTTAAATCTGTCCATTTATAAACTTGCTATAAATTATTCAAGTATTTCTCATCTCACTTTATGTCATACATAAGACAGCTTAAGCAAGGGTAAAACAACCAAGCACTAAAATATAGTTTAAAATAGCCAAACTCCACTCAAATAGAAAAAATAGAGAATAGGATTATAAAATGCTTGGTTTTTAGAAAGTTATTGTCTTGCAAAAGTACACTGGAAGTATTGAATGAATCCTTCTGGCCAGTGTATTGACTAAGAGGAAATTTAATTCCAAATCTTGTCCTTCTATTTGACTGCTTTGGTAAAGAAAGGGACATAAACCATAACATGCTTCCTCCTTCCCTTTCTGCCTTCCCTTATTTCCTCTCTTTCTAAGTTTATTTATTTACTTCATTTATACTCCACTTTCTCTCCTAACGAGGACCCAAAGCAGCTTACATCCATTCTCCTTTCCTTCAGTTCATTCTTACAACTTTGGGAAGTAGGTTAGTCTGAGAGTGTGTGGCTGGGCCAAAATCACCCAGTCAACTTCCATGGCAAAGGGAGGATTTGAACTCGAGTTTCCCAAGCCCCAGTATGACATTCTACATATTACCCCACTCAGGTTCTCTTCACACCCAATTAAAAAATATTGTACTATTATAACTGACTTTAAAGAGAAAGAAGGCTAATTGTAAAACAACCAACACCTGGACAGTATTCCATTTAATATGACAAGGTTTTATGCACATAATACGTAAAAAAGCTCTAGTTAAACTAGCATTAATAAAAATATTTTATGGTAAACATGCCCAATAGCATGGATGGCACCACCTTTCTTCACTTTTACTGAAAGTTGTAAACGGGCAAAACTTCTCTTCCCACCTGAAGATCCAGAAAATCATTTTCTGCCGTTTTGAATTTTAACAGCACGGAGGGTCATAAACTCGTGATCTTCAATGTGTCATTGAGTTTTCCTGTTACATGCCATGGCTGCTATTTATCTTTCATTAAAAGTCCTACGATCTGCTAAGAGATGCTATTTGATGTGCTGTTTAGGTGTGGGGAAATAATTATAGGAAACATCGACAGGAATTCTGCTGTTTATTTACAATCATGTTAAGATTGACAATCATGCTAATTATTTACATGCTAAGATTCCCCCCCCCCCAAAACCTCCCGTGACCCTTGTAGTCTCTTGCACCATGGGAAAGCCCTTCTAAATCTTCCCAGCAGCCATGTGAGCTTGTTTTTAAAAACAGAAGGGAGTGTTAGAAACCTCTAACAATGCAACTCTGTGCAGTTATTCCTGTCCAAGCTTAAACAAACAGATTTGGACTGGAGTAAATCTGCATATAAACATGCTCCCAAAATGTCATCAGGAAAAAAATGTAAACACTAGCGTCATGCAATGCATGCAGAACATAGTGTGACGGTTTCTGCCTAAAGCTCAGCTGCATGAGCACAACAGTCATCCTTAACAGCCACAAGTAAGCACACCACCATTCTGCACAAAATTACTCCAGCTGAAACTCATTGAAGCAGAGTCTGGATTTATATCCCGCTTTTCTCTATCTTACAGTCTTACAGCAGCATACAAACCCCTTCCCTCCCTCTTCCCAGAACAGGCACCTCGTGAGGTAGGTGGGGCTGGGAGAGTTCTGAGAGAACTGAGACTGACCCAAGGTCACCTAGCAGGTTTCATGTGCAGGAGGGGGGGAATCAAACCTGGTTCTCCAGATGAAAGTCTGCCAATTTTAAGTCCTACCAATTTAAGGCTCTGCAATGTTTCTCCCAAACTAGATTTCCTACCTGCCAAATTCAGCAGTTTTAACACCCCCTATTTCCATCTGAGATGCTTCCCGATGTAATTTATCCTACCCTTTCTCCAATGAACTCCAACTCCAATAATATGGATTACTACTCATCTCTCCCCCACTCCCCCGTTTTTATTTAAGTCTTATTATTTTTACAAGCCCTGTTCTTCTTTCATGGAACACAAAAAGGAAGACCTAGATCCCCACTTCGGCTATAATTTCTGAATAATTATCTTATCCCTCTATTATTTATGGGTCTCCTGATCCTCTCTTCCCCATCCTGACCCTCACAATAAGGCTCTGAGATGGACCTTGCAATAGTCTGCTGCAGCCAAATCGCCCCCAAAAGACTGTTTAGCAGCACCTTAAAGACATACACAATTCCGCTGTCCCTGTTTTAAGCTCACAACAGCCCTGCAAGGTAGATTCCAGAGGGAGAGCCTCATCCTGCAGCCAAACTAACCAACGAAAGAATCCCAGCTCCTGAAAGGATACCCAATTTATAGCGGCACAAAACTTTTGTGAGTTAGCACACCTGATAGGAAAATACTATTTTGGGGTCGTGCCTATCATATTTTCAACCCTGGTCTGGGCACATGGCTCTCCGTGTCCCATTTTAACCCCACAACAACCCTGAGAGGTAAGGCAAGGCAACAGAGAACAGCCCTGCGAGGTAGACTCGCGAAGTAGACTCTAGCCTGTTCCACAAGTCAGAATAGGGAACCGAAGTTCCTTAGCTCCTGAAAGACTAACCAATTTATTGCAGCATAAAAACTTTTACCAAGCCAGTGTGACTCACAGGAGATATCACCTTTTTATCACATTCATATTTCTAACCCTGCTCTAAGCATCATATAGGCCAGTGAAAGCAAACTTATGACATGCGTGTCAGAGCTGACATGCCACCATGTTTTGGGTGTCATGCCAGGGTTCACCAACACTGGACAACGGCTATTCTCCTTGTTTTGGGTCTCAGTCATTTTGGCCATTATTTGATGGTTCTACAGCACCACACATGACTGGACAGCACTTTAAAAAAATGAACATGAAAAGAATTGTTTCTGTTTTGTTCTGAGGGGGGGGGGGGTGGTTGACATGCCAGAAGAGTCAACGGAAGTATTTTCCAAACTTTTGACGTGCCGAGTCCAAAAGATTCACCATCACTGATTTAGACAATCCTTGGCCCTGCTTTCTCCACGACAACCCTGCAAGGTGAGCCAAGGAGGCACTGAACGTCCCTGTGTGTAGGCTACAGCCTGTCCTGCAGCCAAAATAACGAACTGAAGAGTCTCAGCTCTTGGAAAGATTACCCAATTTATGGTGGTCACAAAAACTTCTGGCTGGCCAGCTCCCCCCCTCCGCCATAGGAAAAGACCCTCTGCTTAATCCCATCGATTCCCCATATATGGCTCCCCTTGCGCTTATTTTCTCCACCACAACCCTGTGAGGTGGATTCAAGTCAAAGGGTCCAAGTCCAAATGCAGCGACGGGGCTTAGGAACGGAGCCGGGATTTGAACCTGGGGCTCCCCTTGCCCCTACTTTCTCCACCACAACCCCTTGAGGTGAGTTCAATCAGGATTTGAACCCGGAACTCCCCTTGCATCTAGTTTTTCCACAGCAACCGTGTGAGGTGGGTTCAAGCAACAGGGGACGGCCCAAATGCAGCTACGGACCTTAGCAGCGGAGCCGGGATTGGAACCCAAGGCTTCCCTTGCCCCTATTTCCTCCACAATAACTCTGTAAGGTGAGTTCAAGAGACAGGGGACGCCCCAAATACACTACGGACCTCAGAAGCGGAGCCGGGATTCGAACCCGTGTCTCCCAAAGCCCAGCCCGACACTGTAACCACTACACCACTCCCGAGGATTCCAATCGCCTTCGACCCGCAGCCTCTATCCCACCGCAAGTAGCGTTCGCAACGGCCTTGGCCTCTCTTGTCCCTTTCCGGCCCCCGTTAACTCTTCCACAATGAGGGGGGGCCGTTATGGGCCTCTCGGGGGGCCGGAGCGAAGCGCGGCCTACCACCTCCGCCCGGCCTTCCCTCAGTTAACCGGCCAGCTCTACCGAGCCCCTCTCGAGAGAACCGGGGCGCGTCCAAGCACCGCCGGCTTCCGCTACCGCGCCTCCCGTACCTCCTCGAAGCCGAGCCCGGCTCAAGCCATTCGCACCTCGCAGGAAACTGTCCCGGAGAGGAAGGGGAAAGCGAAAAAGGGAGCATCCGCCGCTTACGAGCGCCGGCGAGGGACAATTCGCCGACGTCCCCCCAGCCCTCTTCGCGTTGGTACAGAAAGGGAAAAGGCTGTCTCGAGCAGCTTCGATTATCCTACTGCGCATGCGGAGTACGGGGAGGGACTTAAACGGGCTCAAGGCAACTCTGGTTTTAAATGGGATAGGCTTGAACTCTAAATTGCTCCGCAGTCTAAATTTTTGATAGAGTAACAGTGTGTAACGGTAAACCCAAGAGGCACAGTGCAATCCCAAACAGTTACTTCCCTCTAAGCTCATTAAAATCAATAGACTTAAGACAAAGTAACTGTATTTAGAATTGCACACTTTTTGGTTTACTGCTTTTTTGTCAAAAATACCCACTGTAATTTTTTATGTGTGTTTCTTTATTAATTGGTACCTGTCTCCCCCCCCCACCCCCCACCCCCCCCCCCCCCCCCCCCCCCTCCCCCCCCCCCCCCCCCCCCCCCCCCCCCCCCCCCCCCCCCCCCCCCACCCCCCCCCCCCCCCCCCCCCCCCCCCCCCCCCCCCACCCCCCGCCACCCGCCCCCCGCGCCACCACACCCCCCCCCGCCCCCCCCCCCCCCCCCCCCCCCCCCCCCCCCCCCCCCCCCCCCCCCCCCCACCCCACCCCCCCCCCCCCCCCCCCCCCCCCCACCCCCCCCCCCCCCCACCCCCCCCCCCCCCCACCCCCCCCCCCCCCCACCCCCCCCCCCCCCCACCCCCCCCCCCCCCCACCCCCCCCCCCCCCCACCCCCCCCCCCCCCCACCCCCCCCCCCCCCCACCCCCCCCCCCCCCCACCCCCCCCCCCCCCCACCCCCCCCCCCCCCCACCCCCCCCCCCCCCCACCCCCCCCCCCCCCCACCCCCCCCCCCCCCCACCCCCCCCCCCCCCCACCCCCCCCCCCCCCCACCCCCCCCCCCCCCCACCCCCCCCCCCCCCCACCCCCCCCCCCCCCCACCCCCCCCCCCCCCCACCCCCCCCCCCCCCCACCCCCCCCCCCCCCCACCCCCCCCCCCCCCCACCCCCCCCCCCCCCCACCCCCCCCCCCCCCCACCCCCCCCCCCCCCCACCCCCCCCCCCCCCCACCCCCCCCCCCCCCCACCCCCCCCCCCCCCCACCCCCCCCCCCCCCCACCCCCCCCCCCCCCCACCCCCCCCCCCCCCCACCCCCCCCCCCCCCCACCCCCCCCCCCCCCCACCCCCCCCCCCCCCCACCCCCCCCCCCCCCCACCCCCCCCCCCCCCCACCCCCCCCCCCCCCCACCCCCCCCCCCCCCCACCCCCCCCCCCCCCCACCCCCCCCCCCCCCCACCCCCCCCCCCCCCCACCCCCCCCCCCCCCCACCCCCCCCCCCCCCCACCCCCCCCCCCCCCCACCCCCCCCCCCCCCCACCCCCCCCCCCCCCCACCCCCCCCCCCCCCCACCCCCCCCCCCCCCCACCCCCCCCCCCCCCCACCCCCCCCCCCCCCCACCCCCCCCCCCCCCCACCCCCCCCCCCCCCCACCCCCCCCCCCCCCCACCCCCCCCCCCCCCCACCCCCCCCCCCCCCCACCCCCCCCCCCCCCCACCCCCCCCCCCCCCCACCCCCCCCCCCCCCCACCCCCCCCCCCCCCCACCCCCCCCCCCCCCCACCCCCCCCCCCCCCCACCCCCCCCCCCCCCCACCCCCCCCCCCCCCCACCCCCCCCCCCCCCCACCCCCCCCCCCCCCCACCCCCCCCCCCCCCCACCCCCCCCCCCCCCCACCCCCCCCCCCCCCCACCCCCCCCCCCCCCCACCCCCCCCCCCCCCCACCCCCCCCCCCCCCCACCCCCCCCCCCCCCCACCCCCCCCCCCCCCCACCCCCCCCCCCCCCCACCCCCCCCCCCCCCCACCCCCCCCCCCCCCCACCCCCCCCCCCCCCCACCCCCCCCCCCCCCCACCCCCCCCCCCCCCCACCCCCCCCCCCCCCCACCCCCCCCCCCCCCCACCCCCCCCCCCCCCCACCCCCCCCCCCCCCCACCCCCCCCCCCCCCCACCCCCCCCCCCCCCCACCCCCCCCCCCCCCCACCCCCCCCCCCCCCCACCCCCCCCCCCCCCCACCCCCCCCCCCCCCCACCCCCCCCCCCCCCCACCCCCCCCCCCCCCCACCCCCCCCCCCCCCCACCCCCCCCCCCCCCCACCCCCCCCCCCCCCCACCCCCCCCCCCCCCCACCCCCCCCCCCCCCCACCCCCCCCCCCCCCCACCCCCCCCCCCCCCCACCCCCCCCCCCCCCCACCCCCCCCCCCCCCCACCCCCCCCCCCCCCCACCCCCCCCCCCCCCCACCCCCCCCCCCCCCCACCCCCCCCCCCCCCCACCCCCCCCCCCCCCCACCCCCCCCCCCCCCCACCCCCCCCCCCCCCCACCCCCCCCCCCCCCCACCCCCCCCCCCCCCCACCCCCCCCCCCCCCCACCCCCCCCCCCCCCCACCCCCCCCCCCCCCCACCCCCCCCCCCCCCCACCCCCCCCCCCCCCCACCCCCCCCCCCCCCCACCCCCCCCCCCCCCCACCCCCCCCCCCCCCCACCCCCCCCCCCCCCCACCCCCCCCCCCCCCCACCCCCCCCCCCCCCCACCCCCCCCCCCCCCCACCCCCCCCCCCCCCCACCCCCCCCCCCCCCCACCCCCCCCCCCCCCCACCCCCCCCCCCCCCCACCCCCCCCCCCCCCCACCCCCCCCCCCCCCCACCCCCCCCCCCCCCCACCCCCCCCCCCCCCCACCCCCCCCCCCCCCCACCCCCCCCCCCCCCCACCCCCCCCCCCCCCCACCCCCCCCCCCCCCCACCCCCCCCCCCCCCCACCCCCCCCCCCCCCCACCCCCCCCCCCCCCCACCCCCCCCCCCCCCCACCCCCCCCCCCCCCCACCCCCCCCCCCCCCCACCCCCCCCCCCCCCCACCCCCCCCCCCCCCCACCCCCCCCCCCCCCCACCCCCCCCCCCCCCCACCCCCCCCCCCCCCCACCCCCCCCCCCCCCCACCCCCCCCCCCCCCCACCCCCCCCCCCCCCCACCCCCCCCCCCCCCCACCCCCCCCCCCCCCCACCCCCCCCCCCCCCCACCCCCCCCCCCCCCCACCCCCCCCCCCCCCCACCCCCCCCCCCCCCCACCCCCCCCCCCCCCCACCCCCCCCCCCCCCCACCCCCCCCCCCCCCCACCCCCCCCCCCCCCCACCCCCCCCCCCCCCCACCCCCCCCCCCCCCCACCCCCCCCCCCCCCCACCCCCCCCCCCCCCCACCCCCCCCCCCCCCCACCCCCCCCCCCCCCCACCCCCCCCCCCCCCCACCCCCCCCCCCCCCCACCCCCCCCCCCCCCCACCCCCCCCCCCCCCCACCCCCCCCCCCCCCCACCCCCCCCCCCCCCCACCCCCCCCCCCCCCCACCCCCCCCCCCCCCCACCCCCCCCCCCCCCCACCCCCCCCCCCCCCCACCCCCCCCCCCCCCCACCCCCCCCCCCCCCCACCCCCCCCCCCCCCCACCCCCCCCCCCCCCCACCCCCCCCCCCCCCCACCCCCCCCCCCCCCCACCCCCCCCCCCCCCCACCCCCCCCCCCCCCCACCCCCCCCCCCCCCCACCCCCCCCCCCCCCCACCCCCCCCCCCCCCCACCCCCCCCCCCCCCCACCCCCCCCCCCCCCCACCCCCCCCCCCCCCCACCCCCCCCCCCCCCCACCCCCCCCCCCCCCCACCCCCCCCCCCCCCCACCCCCCCCCCCCCCCACCCCCCCCCCCCCCCACCCCCCCCCCCCCCCACCCCCCCCCCCCCCCACCCCCCCCCCCCCCCACCCCCCCCCCCCCCCACCCCCCCCCCCCCCCACCCCCCCCCCCCCCCACCCCCCCCCCCCCCCACCCCCCCCCCCCCCCACCCCCCCCCCCCCCCACCCCCCCCCCCCCCCACCCCCCCCCCCCCCCACCCCCCCCCCCCCCCACCCCCCCCCCCCCCCACCCCCCCCCCCCCCCACCCCCCCCCCCCCCCACCCCCCCCCCCCCCCACCCCCCCCCCCCCCCACCCCCCCCCCCCCCCACCCCCCCCCCCCCCCACCCCCCCCCCCCCCCACCCCCCCCCCCCCCCACCCCCCCCCCCCCCCACCCCCCCCCCCCCCCACCCCCCCCCCCCCCCACCCCCCCCCCCCCCCACCCCCCCCCCCCCCCACCCCCCCCCCCCCCCACCCCCCCCCCCCCCCACCCCCCCCCCCCCCCACCCCCCCCCCCCCCCACCCCCCCCCCCCCCCACCCCCCCCCCCCCCCACCCCCCCCCCCCCCCACCCCCCCCCCCCCCCACCCCCCCCCCCCCCCACCCCCCCCCCCCCCCACCCCCCCCCCCCCCCACCCCCCCCCCCCCCCACCCCCCCCCCCCCCCACCCCCCCCCCCCCCCACCCCCCCCCCCCCCCACCCCCCCCCCCCCCCACCCCCCCCCCCCCCCACCCCCCCCCCCCCCCACCCCCCCCCCCCCCCACCCCCCCCCCCCCCCACCCCCCCCCCCCCCCACCCCCCCCCCCCCCCACCCCCCCCCCCCCCCACCCCCCCCCCCCCCCACCCCCCCCCCCCCCCACCCCCCCCCCCCCCCACCCCCCCCCCCCCCCACCCCCCCCCCCCCCCACCCCCCCCCCCCCCCACCCCCCCCCCCCCCCACCCCCCCCCCCCCCCACCCCCCCCCCCCCCCACCCCCCCCCCCCCCCACCCCCCCCCCCCCCCACCCCCCCCCCCCCCCACCCCCCCCCCCCCCCACCCCCCCCCCCCCCCACCCCCCCCCCCCCCCACCCCCCCCCCCCCCCACCCCCCCCCCCCCCCACCCCCCCCCCCCCCCACCCCCCCCCCCCCCCACCCCCCCCCCCCCCCACCCCCCCCCCCCCCCACCCCCCCCCCCCCCCACCCCCCCCCCCCCCCACCCCCCCCCCCCCCCACCCCCCCCCCCCCCCACCCCCCCCCCCCCCCACCCCCCCCCCCCCCCACCCCCCCCCCCCCCCACCCCCCCCCCCCCCCACCCCCCCCCCCCCCCACCCCCCCCCCCCCCCACCCCCCCCCCCCCCCACCCCCCCCCCCCCCCACCCCCCCCCCCCCCCACCCCCCCCCCCCCCCACCCCCCCCCCCCCCCACCCCCCCCCCCCCCCACCCCCCCCCCCCCCCACCCCCCCCCCCCCCCACCCCCCCCCCCCCCCACCCCCCCCCCCCCCCACCCCCCCCCCCCCCCACCCCCCCCCCCCCCCACCCCCCCCCCCCCCCACCCCCCCCCCCCCCCACCCCCCCCCCCCCCCACCCCCCCCCCCCCCCACCCCCCCCCCCCCCCACCCCCCCCCCCCCCCACCCCCCCCCCCCCCCACCCCCCCCCCCCCCCACCCCCCCCCCCCCCCACCCCCCCCCCCCCCCACCCCCCCCCCCCCCCACCCCCCCCCCCCCCCACCCCCCCCCCCCCCCACCCCCCCCCCCCCCCACCCCCCCCCCCCCCCACCCCCCCCCCCCCCCACCCCCCCCCCCCCCCACCCCCCCCCCCCCCCACCCCCCCCCCCCCCCACCCCCCCCCCCCCCCACCCCCCCCCCCCCCCACCCCCCCCCCCCCCCACCCCCCCCCCCCCCCACCCCCCCCCCCCCCCACCCCCCCCCCCCCCCACCCCCCCCCCCCCCCACCCCCCCCCCCCCCCACCCCCCCCCCCCCCCACCCCCCCCCCCCCCCACCCCCCCCCCCCCCCACCCCCCCCCCCCCCCACCCCCCCCCCCCCCCACCCCCCCCCCCCCCCACCCCCCCCCCCCCCCACCCCCCCCCCCCCCCACCCCCCCCCCCCCCCACCCCCCCCCCCCCCCACCCCCCCCCCCCCCCACCCCCCCCCCCCCCCACCCCCCCCCCCCCCCACCCCCCCCCCCCCCCACCCCCCCCCCCCCCCACCCCCCCCCCCCCCCACCCCCCCCCCCCCCCACCCCCCCCCCCCCCCACCCCCCCCCCCCCCCACCCCCCCCCCCCCCCACCCCCCCCCCCCCCCACCCCCCCCCCCCCCCACCCCCCCCCCCCCCCACCCCCCCCCCCCCCCACCCCCCCCCCCCCCCACCCCCCCCCCCCCCCACCCCCCCCCCCCCCCACCCCCCCCCCCCCCCACCCCCCCCCCCCCCCACCCCCCCCCCCCCCCACCCCCCCCCCCCCCCACCCCCCCCCCCCCCCACCCCCCCCCCCCCCCACCCCCCCCCCCCCCCACCCCCCCCCCCCCCCACCCCCCCCCCCCCCCACCCCCCCCCCCCCCCACCCCCCCCCCCCCCCACCCCCCCCCCCCCCCACCCCCCCCCCCCCCCACCCCCCCCCCCCCCCACCCCCCCCCCCCCCCACCCCCCCCCCCCCCCACCCCCCCCCCCCCCCACCCCCCCCCCCCCCCACCCCCCCCCCCCCCCACCCCCCCCCCCCCCCACCCCCCCCCCCCCCCACCCCCCCCCCCCCCCACCCCCCCCCCCCCCCACCCCCCCCCCCCCCCACCCCCCCCCCCCCCCACCCCCCCCCCCCCCCACCCCCCCCCCCCCCCACCCCCCCCCCCCCCCACCCCCCCCCCCCCCCACCCCCCCCCCCCCCCACCCCCCCCCCCCCCCACCCCCCCCCCCCCCCACCCCCCCCCCCCCCCACCCCCCCCCCCCCCCACCCCCCCCCCCCCCCACCCCCCCCCCCCCCCACCCCCCCCCCCCCCCACCCCCCCCCCCCCCCACCCCCCCCCCCCCCCACCCCCCCCCCCCCCCACCCCCCCCCCCCCCCACCCCCCCCCCCCCCCACCCCCCCCCCCCCCCACCCCCCCCCCCCCCCACCCCCCCCCCCCCCCACCCCCCCCCCCCCCCACCCCCCCCCCCCCCCACCCCCCCCCCCCCCCACCCCCCCCCCCCCCCACCCCCCCCCCCCCCCACCCCCCCCCCCCCCCACCCCCCCCCCCCCCCACCCCCCCCCCCCCCCACCCCCCCCCCCCCCCACCCCCCCCCCCCCCCACCCCCCCCCCCCCCCACCCCCCCCCCCCCCCACCCCCCCCCCCCCCCACCCCCCCCCCCCCCCACCCCCCCCCCCCCCCACCCCCCCCCCCCCCCACCCCCCCCCCCCCCCACCCCCCCCCCCCCCCACCCCCCCCCCCCCCCACCCCCCCCCCCCCCCACCCCCCCCCCCCCCCACCCCCCCCCCCCCCCACCCCCCCCCCCCCCCACCCCCCCCCCCCCCCACCCCCCCCCCCCCCCACCCCCCCCCCCCCCCACCCCCCCCCCCCCCCACCCCCCCCCCCCCCCACCCCCCCCCCCCCCCACCCCCCCCCCCCCCCACCCCCCCCCCCCCCCACCCCCCCCCCCCCCCACCCCCCCCCCCCCCCACCCCCCCCCCCCCCCACCCCCCCCCCCCCCCACCCCCCCCCCCCCCCACCCCCCCCCCCCCCCACCCCCCCCCCCCCCCACCCCCCCCCCCCCCCACCCCCCCCCCCCCCCACCCCCCCCCCCCCCCACCCCCCCCCCCCCCCACCCCCCCCCCCCCCCACCCCCCCCCCCCCCCACCCCCCCCCCCCCCCACCCCCCCCCCCCCCCACCCCCCCCCCCCCCCACCCCCCCCCCCCCCCACCCCCCCCCCCCCCCACCCCCCCCCCCCCCCACCCCCCCCCCCCCCCACCCCCCCCCCCCCCCACCCCCCCCCCCCCCCACCCCCCCCCCCCCCCACCCCCCCCCCCCCCCACCCCCCCCCCCCCCCACCCCCCCCCCCCCCCACCCCCCCCCCCCCCCACCCCCCCCCCCCCCCACCCCCCCCCCCCCCCACCCCCCCCCCCCCCCACCCCCCCCCCCCCCCACCCCCCCCCCCCCCCACCCCCCCCCCCCCCCACCCCCCCCCCCCCCCACCCCCCCCCCCCCCCACCCCCCCCCCCCCCCACCCCCCCCCCCCCCCACCCCCCCCCCCCCCCACCCCCCCCCCCCCCCACCCCCCCCCCCCCCCACCCCCCCCCCCCCCCACCCCCCCCCCCCCCCACCCCCCCCCCCCCCCACCCCCCCCCCCCCCCACCCCCCCCCCCCCCCACCCCCCCCCCCCCCCACCCCCCCCCCCCCCCACCCCCCCCCCCCCCCACCCCCCCCCCCCCCCACCCCCCCCCCCCCCCACCCCCCCCCCCCCCCACCCCCCCCCCCCCCCACCCCCCCCCCCCCCCACCCCCCCCCCCCCCCACCCCCCCCCCCCCCCACCCCCCCCCCCCCCCACCCCCCCCCCCCCCCACCCCCCCCCCCCCCCACCCCCCCCCCCCCCCACCCCCCCCCCCCCCCACCCCCCCCCCCCCCCACCCCCCCCCCCCCCCACCCCCCCCCCCCCCCACCCCCCCCCCCCCCCACCCCCCCCCCCCCCCACCCCCCCCCCCCCCCACCCCCCCCCCCCCCCACCCCCCCCCCCCCCCACCCCCCCCCCCCCCCACCCCCCCCCCCCCCCACCCCCCCCCCCCCCCACCCCCCCCCCCCCCCACCCCCCCCCCCCCCCACCCCCCCCCCCCCCCACCCCCCCCCCCCCCCACCCCCCCCCCCCCCCACCCCCCCCCCCCCCCACCCCCCCCCCCCCCCACCCCCCCCCCCCCCCACCCCCCCCCCCCCCCACCCCCCCCCCCCCCCACCCCCCCCCCCCCCCACCCCCCCCCCCCCCCACCCCCCCCCCCCCCCACCCCCCCCCCCCCCCACCCCCCCCCCCCCCCACCCCCCCCCCCCCCCACCCCCCCCCCCCCCCACCCCCCCCCCCCCCCACCCCCCCCCCCCCCCACCCCCCCCCCCCCCCACCCCCCCCCCCCCCCACCCCCCCCCCCCCCCACCCCCCCCCCCCCCCACCCCCCCCCCCCCCCACCCCCCCCCCCCCCCACCCCCCCCCCCCCCCACCCCCCCCCCCCCCCACCCCCCCCCCCCCCCACCCCCCCCCCCCCCCACCCCCCCCCCCCCCCACCCCCCCCCCCCCCCACCCCCCCCCCCCCCCACCCCCCCCCCCCCCCACCCCCCCCCCCCCCCACCCCCCCCCCCCCCCACCCCCCCCCCCCCCCACCCCCCCCCCCCCCCACCCCCCCCCCCCCCCACCCCCCCCCCCCCCCACCCCCCCCCCCCCCCACCCCCCCCCCCCCCCACCCCCCCCCCCCCCCACCCCCCCCCCCCCCCACCCCCCCCCCCCCCCACCCCCCCCCCCCCCCACCCCCCCCCCCCCCCACCCCCCCCCCCCCCCACCCCCCCCCCCCCCCACCCCCCCCCCCCCCCACCCCCCCCCCCCCCCACCCCCCCCCCCCCCCACCCCCCCCCCCCCCCACCCCCCCCCCCCCCCACCCCCCCCCCCCCCCACCCCCCCCCCCCCCCACCCCCCCCCCCCCCCACCCCCCCCCCCCCCCACCCCCCCCCCCCCCCACCCCCCCCCCCCCCCACCCCCCCCCCCCCCCACCCCCCCCCCCCCCCACCCCCCCCCCCCCCCACCCCCCCCCCCCCCCACCCCCCCCCCCCCCCACCCCCCCCCCCCCCCACCCCCCCCCCCCCCCACCCCCCCCCCCCCCCACCCCCCCCCCCCCCCACCCCCCCCCCCCCCCACCCCCCCCCCCCCCCACCCCCCCCCCCCCCCACCCCCCCCCCCCCCCACCCCCCCCCCCCCCCACCCCCCCCCCCCCCCACCCCCCCCCCCCCCCACCCCCCCCCCCCCCCACCCCCCCCCCCCCCCACCCCCCCCCCCCCCCACCCCCCCCCCCCCCCACCCCCCCCCCCCCCCACCCCCCCCCCCCCCCACCCCCCCCCCCCCCCACCCCCCCCCCCCCCCACCCCCCCCCCCCCCCACCCCCCCCCCCCCCCACCCCCCCCCCCCCCCACCCCCCCCCCCCCCCACCCCCCCCCCCCCCCACCCCCCCCCCCCCCCACCCCCCCCCCCCCCCACCCCCCCCCCCCCCCACCCCCCCCCCCCCCCACCCCCCCCCCCCCCCACCCCCCCCCCCCCCCACCCCCCCCCCCCCCCACCCCCCCCCCCCCCCACCCCCCCCCCCCCCCACCCCCCCCCCCCCCCACCCCCCCCCCCCCCCACCCCCCCCCCCCCCCACCCCCCCCCCCCCCCACCCCCCCCCCCCCCCACCCCCCCCCCCCCCCACCCCCCCCCCCCCCCACCCCCCCCCCCCCCCACCCCCCCCCCCCCCCACCCCCCCCCCCCCCCACCCCCCCCCCCCCCCACCCCCCCCCCCCCCCACCCCCCCCCCCCCCCACCCCCCCCCCCCCCCACCCCCCCCCCCCCCCACCCCCCCCCCCCCCCACCCCCCCCCCCCCCCACCCCCCCCCCCCCCCACCCCCCCCCCCCCCCACCCCCCCCCCCCCCCACCCCCCCCCCCCCCCACCCCCCCCCCCCCCCACCCCCCCCCCCCCCCACCCCCCCCCCCCCCCACCCCCCCCCCCCCCCACCCCCCCCCCCCCCCACCCCCCCCCCCCCCCACCCCCCCCCCCCCCCACCCCCCCCCCCCCCCACCCCCCCCCCCCCCCACCCCCCCCCCCCCCCACCCCCCCCCCCCCCCACCCCCCCCCCCCCCCACCCCCCCCCCCCCCCACCCCCCCCCCCCCCCACCCCCCCCCCCCCCCACCCCCCCCCCCCCCCACCCCCCCCCCCCCCCACCCCCCCCCCCCCCCACCCCCCCCCCCCCCCACCCCCCCCCCCCCCCACCCCCCCCCCCCCCCACCCCCCCCCCCCCCCACCCCCCCCCCCCCCCACCCCCCCCCCCCCCCACCCCCCCCCCCCCCCACCCCCCCCCCCCCCCACCCCCCCCCCCCCCCACCCCCCCCCCCCCCCACCCCCCCCCCCCCCCACCCCCCCCCCCCCCCACCCCCCCCCCCCCCCACCCCCCCCCCCCCCCACCCCCCCCCCCCCCCACCCCCCCCCCCCCCCACCCCCCCCCCCCCCCACCCCCCCCCCCCCCCACCCCCCCCCCCCCCCACCCCCCCCCCCCCCCACCCCCCCCCCCCCCCACCCCCCCCCCCCCCCACCCCCCCCCCCCCCCACCCCCCCCCCCCCCCACCCCCCCCCCCCCCCACCCCCCCCCCCCCCCACCCCCCCCCCCCCCCACCCCCCCCCCCCCCCACCCCCCCCCCCCCCCACCCCCCCCCCCCCCCACCCCCCCCCCCCCCCACCCCCCCCCCCCCCCACCCCCCCCCCCCCCCACCCCCCCCCCCCCCCACCCCCCCCCCCCCCCACCCCCCCCCCCCCCCACCCCCCCCCCCCCCCACCCCCCCCCCCCCCCACCCCCCCCCCCCCCCACCCCCCCCCCCCCCCACCCCCCCCCCCCCCCACCCCCCCCCCCCCCCACCCCCCCCCCCCCCCACCCCCCCCCCCCCCCACCCCCCCCCCCCCCCACCCCCCCCCCCCCCCACCCCCCCCCCCCCCCACCCCCCCCCCCCCCCACCCCCCCCCCCCCCCACCCCCCCCCCCCCCCACCCCCCCCCCCCCCCACCCCCCCCCCCCCCCACCCCCCCCCCCCCCCACCCCCCCCCCCCCCCACCCCCCCCCCCCCCCACCCCCCCCCCCCCCCACCCCCCCCCCCCCCCACCCCCCCCCCCCCCCACCCCCCCCCCCCCCCACCCCCCCCCCCCCCCACCCCCCCCCCCCCCCACCCCCCCCCCCCCCCACCCCCCCCCCCCCCCACCCCCCCCCCCCCCCACCCCCCCCCCCCCCCACCCCCCCCCCCCCCCACCCCCCCCCCCCCCCACCCCCCCCCCCCCCCACCCCCCCCCCCCCCCACCCCCCCCCCCCCCCACCCCCCCCCCCCCCCACCCCCCCCCCCCCCCACCCCCCCCCCCCCCCACCCCCCCCCCCCCCCACCCCCCCCCCCCCCCACCCCCCCCCCCCCCCACCCCCCCCCCCCCCCACCCCCCCCCCCCCCCACCCCCCCCCCCCCCCACCCCCCCCCCCCCCCACCCCCCCCCCCCCCCACCCCCCCCCCCCCCCACCCCCCCCCCCCCCCACCCCCCCCCCCCCCCACCCCCCCCCCCCCCCACCCCCCCCCCCCCCCACCCCCCCCCCCCCCCACCCCCCCCCCCCCCCACCCCCCCCCCCCCCCACCCCCCCCCCCCCCCACCCCCCCCCCCCCCCACCCCCCCCCCCCCCCACCCCCCCCCCCCCCCACCCCCCCCCCCCCCCACCCCCCCCCCCCCCCACCCCCCCCCCCCCCCACCCCCCCCCCCCCCCACCCCCCCCCCCCCCCACCCCCCCCCCCCCCCACCCCCCCCCCCCCCCACCCCCCCCCCCCCCCACCCCCCCCCCCCCCCACCCCCCCCCCCCCCCACCCCCCCCCCCCCCCACCCCCCCCCCCCCCCACCCCCCCCCCCCCCCACCCCCCCCCCCCCCCACCCCCCCCCCCCCCCACCCCCCCCCCCCCCCACCCCCCCCCCCCCCCACCCCCCCCCCCCCCCACCCCCCCCCCCCCCCACCCCCCCCCCCCCCCACCCCCCCCCCCCCCCACCCCCCCCCCCCCCCACCCCCCCCCCCCCCCACCCCCCCCCCCCCCCACCCCCCCCCCCCCCCACCCCCCCCCCCCCCCACCCCCCCCCCCCCCCACCCCCCCCCCCCCCCACCCCCCCCCCCCCCCACCCCCCCCCCCCCCCACCCCCCCCCCCCCCCACCCCCCCCCCCCCCCACCCCCCCCCCCCCCCACCCCCCCCCCCCCCCACCCCCCCCCCCCCCCACCCCCCCCCCCCCCCACCCCCCCCCCCCCCCACCCCCCCCCCCCCCCACCCCCCCCCCCCCCCACCCCCCCCCCCCCCCACCCCCCCCCCCCCCCACCCCCCCCCCCCCCCACCCCCCCCCCCCCCCACCCCCCCCCCCCCCCACCCCCCCCCCCCCCCACCCCCCCCCCCCCCCACCCCCCCCCCCCCCCACCCCCCCCCCCCCCCACCCCCCCCCCCCCCCACCCCCCCCCCCCCCCACCCCCCCCCCCCCCCACCCCCCCCCCCCCCCACCCCCCCCCCCCCCCACCCCCCCCCCCCCCCACCCCCCCCCCCCCCCACCCCCCCCCCCCCCCACCCCCCCCCCCCCCCACCCCCCCCCCCCCCCACCCCCCCCCCCCCCCACCCCCCCCCCCCCCCACCCCCCCCCCCCCCCACCCCCCCCCCCCCCCACCCCCCCCCCCCCCCACCCCCCCCCCCCCCCACCCCCCCCCCCCCCCACCCCCCCCCCCCCCCACCCCCCCCCCCCCCCACCCCCCCCCCCCCCCACCCCCCCCCCCCCCCACCCCCCCCCCCCCCCACCCCCCCCCCCCCCCACCCCCCCCCCCCCCCACCCCCCCCCCCCCCCACCCCCCCCCCCCCCCACCCCCCCCCCCCCCCACCCCCCCCCCCCCCCACCCCCCCCCCCCCCCACCCCCCCCCCCCCCCACCCCCCCCCCCCCCCACCCCCCCCCCCCCCCACCCCCCCCCCCCCCCACCCCCCCCCCCCCCCACCCCCCCCCCCCCCCACCCCCCCCCCCCCCCACCCCCCCCCCCCCCCACCCCCCCCCCCCCCCACCCCCCCCCCCCCCCACCCCCCCCCCCCCCCACCCCCCCCCCCCCCCACCCCCCCCCCCCCCCACCCCCCCCCCCCCCCACCCCCCCCCCCCCCCACCCCCCCCCCCCCCCACCCCCCCCCCCCCCCACCCCCCCCCCCCCCCACCCCCCCCCCCCCCCACCCCCCCCCCCCCCCACCCCCCCCCCCCCCCACCCCCCCCCCCCCCCACCCCCCCCCCCCCCCACCCCCCCCCCCCCCCACCCCCCCCCCCCCCCACCCCCCCCCCCCCCCACCCCCCCCCCCCCCCACCCCCCCCCCCCCCCACCCCCCCCCCCCCCCACCCCCCCCCCCCCCCACCCCCCCCCCCCCCCACCCCCCCCCCCCCCCACCCCCCCCCCCCCCCACCCCCCCCCCCCCCCACCCCCCCCCCCCCCCACCCCCCCCCCCCCCCACCCCCCCCCCCCCCCACCCCCCCCCCCCCCCACCCCCCCCCCCCCCCACCCCCCCCCCCCCCCACCCCCCCCCCCCCCCACCCCCCCCCCCCCCCACCCCCCCCCCCCCCCACCCCCCCCCCCCCCCACCCCCCCCCCCCCCCACCCCCCCCCCCCCCCACCCCCCCCCCCCCCCACCCCCCCCCCCCCCCACCCCCCCCCCCCCCCACCCCCCCCCCCCCCCACCCCCCCCCCCCCCCACCCCCCCCCCCCCCCACCCCCCCCCCCCCCCACCCCCCCCCCCCCCCACCCCCCCCCCCCCCCACCCCCCCCCCCCCCCACCCCCCCCCCCCCCCACCCCCCCCCCCCCCCACCCCCCCCCCCCCCCACCCCCCCCCCCCCCCACCCCCCCCCCCCCCCACCCCCCCCCCCCCCCACCCCCCCCCCCCCCCACCCCCCCCCCCCCCCACCCCCCCCCCCCCCCACCCCCCCCCCCCCCCACCCCCCCCCCCCCCCACCCCCCCCCCCCCCCACCCCCCCCCCCCCCCACCCCCCCCCCCCCCCACCCCCCCCCCCCCCCACCCCCCCCCCCCCCCACCCCCCCCCCCCCCCACCCCCCCCCCCCCCCACCCCCCCCCCCCCCCACCCCCCCCCCCCCCCACCCCCCCCCCCCCCCACCCCCCCCCCCCCCCACCCCCCCCCCCCCCCACCCCCCCCCCCCCCCACCCCCCCCCCCCCCCACCCCCCCCCCCCCCCACCCCCCCCCCCCCCCACCCCCCCCCCCCCCCACCCCCCCCCCCCCCCACCCCCCCCCCCCCCCACCCCCCCCCCCCCCCACCCCCCCCCCCCCCCACCCCCCCCCCCCCCCACCCCCCCCCCCCCCCACCCCCCCCCCCCCCCACCCCCCCCCCCCCCCACCCCCCCCCCCCCCCACCCCCCCCCCCCCCCACCCCCCCCCCCCCCCACCCCCCCCCCCCCCCACCCCCCCCCCCCCCCACCCCCCCCCCCCCCCACCCCCCCCCCCCCCCACCCCCCCCCCCCCCCACCCCCCCCCCCCCCCACCCCCCCCCCCCCCCACCCCCCCCCCCCCCCACCCCCCCCCCCCCCCACCCCCCCCCCCCCCCACCCCCCCCCCCCCCCACCCCCCCCCCCCCCCACCCCCCCCCCCCCCCACCCCCCCCCCCCCCCACCCCCCCCCCCCCCCACCCCCCCCCCCCCCCACCCCCCCCCCCCCCCACCCCCCCCCCCCCCCACCCCCCCCCCCCCCCACCCCCCCCCCCCCCCACCCCCCCCCCCCCCCACCCCCCCCCCCCCCCACCCCCCCCCCCCCCCACCCCCCCCCCCCCCCACCCCCCCCCCCCCCCACCCCCCCCCCCCCCCACCCCCCCCCCCCCCCACCCCCCCCCCCCCCCACCCCCCCCCCCCCCCACCCCCCCCCCCCCCCACCCCCCCCCCCCCCCACCCCCCCCCCCCCCCACCCCCCCCCCCCCCCACCCCCCCCCCCCCCCACCCCCCCCCCCCCCCACCCCCCCCCCCCCCCACCCCCCCCCCCCCCCACCCCCCCCCCCCCCCACCCCCCCCCCCCCCCACCCCCCCCCCCCCCCACCCCCCCCCCCCCCCACCCCCCCCCCCCCCCACCCCCCCCCCCCCCCACCCCCCCCCCCCCCCACCCCCCCCCCCCCCCACCCCCCCCCCCCCCCACCCCCCCCCCCCCCCACCCCCCCCCCCCCCCACCCCCCCCCCCCCCCACCCCCCCCCCCCCCCACCCCCCCCCCCCCCCACCCCCCCCCCCCCCCACCCCCCCCCCCCCCCACCCCCCCCCCCCCCCACCCCCCCCCCCCCCCACCCCCCCCCCCCCCCACCCCCCCCCCCCCCCACCCCCCCCCCCCCCCACCCCCCCCCCCCCCCACCCCCCCCCCCCCCCACCCCCCCCCCCCCCCACCCCCCCCCCCCCCCACCCCCCCCCCCCCCCACCCCCCCCCCCCCCCACCCCCCCCCCCCCCCACCCCCCCCCCCCCCCACCCCCCCCCCCCCCCACCCCCCCCCCCCCCCACCCCCCCCCCCCCCCACCCCCCCCCCCCCCCACCCCCCCCCCCCCCCACCCCCCCCCCCCCCCACCCCCCCCCCCCCCCACCCCCCCCCCCCCCCACCCCCCCCCCCCCCCACCCCCCCCCCCCCCCACCCCCCCCCCCCCCCACCCCCCCCCCCCCCCACCCCCCCCCCCCCCCACCCCCCCCCCCCCCCACCCCCCCCCCCCCCCACCCCCCCCCCCCCCCACCCCCCCCCCCCCCCACCCCCCCCCCCCCCCACCCCCCCCCCCCCCCACCCCCCCCCCCCCCCACCCCCCCCCCCCCCCACCCCCCCCCCCCCCCACCCCCCCCCCCCCCCACCCCCCCCCCCCCCCACCCCCCCCCCCCCCCACCCCCCCCCCCCCCCACCCCCCCCCCCCCCCACCCCCCCCCCCCCCCACCCCCCCCCCCCCCCACCCCCCCCCCCCCCCACCCCCCCCCCCCCCCACCCCCCCCCCCCCCCACCCCCCCCCCCCCCCACCCCCCCCCCCCCCCACCCCCCCCCCCCCCCACCCCCCCCCCCCCCCACCCCCCCCCCCCCCCACCCCCCCCCCCCCCCACCCCCCCCCCCCCCCACCCCCCCCCCCCCCCACCCCCCCCCCCCCCCACCCCCCCCCCCCCCCACCCCCCCCCCCCCCCACCCCCCCCCCCCCCCACCCCCCCCCCCCCCCACCCCCCCCCCCCCCCACCCCCCCCCCCCCCCACCCCCCCCCCCCCCCACCCCCCCCCCCCCCCACCCCCCCCCCCCCCCACCCCCCCCCCCCCCCACCCCCCCCCCCCCCCACCCCCCCCCCCCCCCACCCCCCCCCCCCCCCACCCCCCCCCCCCCCCACCCCCCCCCCCCCCCACCCCCCCCCCCCCCCACCCCCCCCCCCCCCCACCCCCCCCCCCCCCCACCCCCCCCCCCCCCCACCCCCCCCCCCCCCCACCCCCCCCCCCCCCCACCCCCCCCCCCCCCCACCCCCCCCCCCCCCCACCCCCCCCCCCCCCCACCCCCCCCCCCCCCCACCCCCCCCCCCCCCCACCCCCCCCCCCCCCCACCCCCCCCCCCCCCCACCCCCCCCCCCCCCCACCCCCCCCCCCCCCCACCCCCCCCCCCCCCCACCCCCCCCCCCCCCCACCCCCCCCCCCCCCCACCCCCCCCCCCCCCCACCCCCCCCCCCCCCCACCCCCCCCCCCCCCCACCCCCCCCCCCCCCCACCCCCCCCCCCCCCCACCCCCCCCCCCCCCCACCCCCCCCCCCCCCCACCCCCCCCCCCCCCCACCCCCCCCCCCCCCCACCCCCCCCCCCCCCCACCCCCCCCCCCCCCCACCCCCCCCCCCCCCCACCCCCCCCCCCCCCCACCCCCCCCCCCCCCCACCCCCCCCCCCCCCCACCCCCCCCCCCCCCCACCCCCCCCCCCCCCCACCCCCCCCCCCCCCCACCCCCCCCCCCCCCCACCCCCCCCCCCCCCCACCCCCCCCCCCCCCCACCCCCCCCCCCCCCCACCCCCCCCCCCCCCCACCCCCCCCCCCCCCCACCCCCCCCCCCCCCCACCCCCCCCCCCCCCCACCCCCCCCCCCCCCCACCCCCCCCCCCCCCCACCCCCCCCCCCCCCCACCCCCCCCCCCCCCCACCCCCCCCCCCCCCCACCCCCCCCCCCCCCCACCCCCCCCCCCCCCCACCCCCCCCCCCCCCCACCCCCCCCCCCCCCCACCCCCCCCCCCCCCCACCCCCCCCCCCCCCCACCCCCCCCCCCCCCCACCCCCCCCCCCCCCCACCCCCCCCCCCCCCCACCCCCCCCCCCCCCCACCCCCCCCCCCCCCCACCCCCCCCCCCCCCCACCCCCCCCCCCCCCCACCCCCCCCCCCCCCCACCCCCCCCCCCCCCCACCCCCCCCCCCCCCCACCCCCCCCCCCCCCCACCCCCCCCCCCCCCCACCCCCCCCCCCCCCCACCCCCCCCCCCCCCCACCCCCCCCCCCCCCCACCCCCCCCCCCCCCCACCCCCCCCCCCCCCCACCCCCCCCCCCCCCCACCCCCCCCCCCCCCCACCCCCCCCCCCCCCCACCCCCCCCCCCCCCCACCCCCCCCCCCCCCCACCCCCCCCCCCCCCCACCCCCCCCCCCCCCCACCCCCCCCCCCCCCCACCCCCCCCCCCCCCCACCCCCCCCCCCCCCCACCCCCCCCCCCCCCCACCCCCCCCCCCCCCCACCCCCCCCCCCCCCCACCCCCCCCCCCCCCCACCCCCCCCCCCCCCCACCCCCCCCCCCCCCCACCCCCCCCCCCCCCCACCCCCCCCCCCCCCCACCCCCCCCCCCCCCCACCCCCCCCCCCCCCCACCCCCCCCCCCCCCCACCCCCCCCCCCCCCCACCCCCCCCCCCCCCCACCCCCCCCCCCCCCCACCCCCCCCCCCCCCCACCCCCCCCCCCCCCCACCCCCCCCCCCCCCCACCCCCCCCCCCCCCCACCCCCCCCCCCCCCCACCCCCCCCCCCCCCCACCCCCCCCCCCCCCCACCCCCCCCCCCCCCCACCCCCCCCCCCCCCCACCCCCCCCCCCCCCCACCCCCCCCCCCCCCCACCCCCCCCCCCCCCCACCCCCCCCCCCCCCCACCCCCCCCCCCCCCCACCCCCCCCCCCCCCCACCCCCCCCCCCCCCCACCCCCCCCCCCCCCCACCCCCCCCCCCCCCCACCCCCCCCCC
This sequence comes from Sphaerodactylus townsendi, assembly GCF_021028975.2. Lineage (NCBI taxonomy): Eukaryota > Metazoa > Chordata > Lepidosauria > Squamata > Sphaerodactylidae > Sphaerodactylus > Sphaerodactylus townsendi. The sequence continues at coordinate 48,452,715 of NC_059437.1, forward strand.
CCCCCACCCCCCCCCCCCCCCACCCCCCCCCCCCCCCACCCCCCCCCCCCCCCACCCCCCCCCCCCCCCACCCCCCCCCCCCCCCACCCCCCCCCCCCCCCACCCCCCCCCCCCCCCACCCCCCCCCCCCCCCACCCCCCCCCCCCCCCACCCCCCCCCCCCCCCACCCCCCCCCCCCCCCACCCCCCCCCCCCCCCACCCCCCCCCCCCCCCACCCCCCCCCCCCCCCACCCCCCCCCCCCCCCACCCCCCCCCCCCCCCACCCCCCCCCCCCCCCACCCCCCCCCCCCCCCACCCCCCCCCCCCCCCACCCCCCCCCCCCCCCACCCCCCCCCCCCCCCACCCCCCCCCCCCCCCACCCCCCCCCCCCCCCACCCCCCCCCCCCCCCACCCCCCCCCCCCCCCACCCCCCCCCCCCCCCACCCCCCCCCCCCCCCACCCCCCCCCCCCCCCACCCCCCCCCCCCCCCACCCCCCCCCCCCCCCACCCCCCCCCCCCCCCACCCCCCCCCCCCCCCACCCCCCCCCCCCCCCACCCCCCCCCCCCCCCACCCCCCCCCCCCCCCACCCCCCCCCCCCCCCACCCCCCCCCCCCCCCACCCCCCCCCCCCCCCACCCCCCCCCCCCCCCACCCCCCCCCCCCCCCACCCCCCCCCCCCCCCACCCCCCCCCCCCCCCACCCCCCCCCCCCCCCACCCCCCCCCCCCCCCACCCCCCCCCCCCCCCACCCCCCCCCCCCCCCACCCCCCCCCCCCCCCACCCCCCCCCCCCCCCACCCCCCCCCCCCCCCACCCCCCCCCCCCCCCACCCCCCCCCCCCCCCACCCCCCCCCCCCCCCACCCCCCCCCCCCCCCACCCCCCCCCCCCCCCACCCCCCCCCCCCCCCACCCCCCCCCCCCCCCACCCCCCCCCCCCCCCACCCCCCCCCCCCCCCACCCCCCCCCCCCCCCACCCCCCCCCCCCCCCACCCCCCCCCCCCCCCACCCCCCCCCCCCCCCACCCCCCCCCCCCCCCACCCCCCCCCCCCCCCACCCCCCCCCCCCCCCACCCCCCCCCCCCCCCACCCCCCCCCCCCCCCACCCCCCCCCCCCCCCACCCCCCCCCCCCCCCACCCCCCCCCCCCCCCACCCCCCCCCCCCCCCACCCCCCCCCCCCCCCACCCCCCCCCCCCCCCACCCCCCCCCCCCCCCACCCCCCCCCCCCCCCACCCCCCCCCCCCCCCACCCCCCCCCCCCCCCACCCCCCCCCCCCCCCACCCCCCCCCCCCCCCACCCCCCCCCCCCCCCACCCCCCCCCCCCCCCACCCCCCCCCCCCCCCACCCCCCCCCCCCCCCACCCCCCCCCCCCCCCACCCCCCCCCCCCCCCACCCCCCCCCCCCCCCACCCCCCCCCCCCCCCACCCCCCCCCCCCCCCACCCCCCCCCCCCCCCACCCCCCCCCCCCCCCACCCCCCCCCCCCCCCACCCCCCCCCCCCCCCACCCCCCCCCCCCCCCACCCCCCCCCCCCCCCACCCCCCCCCCCCCCCACCCCCCCCCCCCCCCACCCCCCCCCCCCCCCACCCCCCCCCCCCCCCCCCCCCCCCCCCCCCCACCTCCCCACTCCCCCCCCACCCCCCCCCCCCCCCACCCCCCTCCCCCCCCACCCCCCCCCCCCCCCCCCCCCCCCCCCCCCCCCCCCCCCCCCCCCCCCCCCCCCCCCCCCCCCCCCCCCCCCCCCCCCCCCCCCCCCCACCGAGACCCCCACCTCCCCCCCACACCACCCCCCCCCCCCCCCACCCCCACATGCTGGCAGGGGCTGATGGGAATTGTAGTCCATAACATCTGGAGTGCCAAAGGTTCGCCACCACTGTCCTAGGTGGTCTCCCTACTGAGTACCAACCCTGCTTAGTGTGCAAGATCTGACAATATTGGGCTATACCCTATACCCAATATTGGGCTATACCGTCTGCCACCTTCCCTCCCAATCTGAAAACACAGGCTACCGAAAAAGAAACCCACACAGCCAACAATTAGAAACCAATTTATTTCCTTAAGTTGGCATTATACAATTTAAAGCCAAAAAAAAAAAATCACAAGACACAAAATAGTGATAAAAAAGGACAACGTTGTCAAGCGTAGCCATGTGAACACCAAGCAGCACACAACTTCCTCACAAACCTGAAGATACACACGCTTGAGGTTTCTTGAAATCTAATTGAAGACGCTACATACGGACATTTACAACAGTTACAACTCCATTAACAATAGTGAATAGACTACGATAGCCACTTCTGCTTGGGTTTTCTTTTTTTATATATAAAAAGCCCCTTGTCTATTCCTTACTTAACAAAGCAATAAATACTATATTTCCACCTCCCCCACCCCAAAGAAAAGTTCGTTTCATGCTACATGCAGTTAAGTTTAGGGGGGGAGGGAAAAAAATTAAAATCACCAGTCGGGCGGCAAAAGATGCCTCGCTTCGTTTGTTTGTTTTTAATCCAAGCATAAGTGGCTACATTTCAAGTATTGAGAAATATTTTTATATATAGGTTCAACATCTGTAAACCACGTGGTTGGTGGGGGTGGGAGAGCAATGCCTAGGTCAAATGCGGATAATTTTGAGACATTCAAGTAACTAAGGAGAGCTGGAAAGTTAGTGGCAAGCTGGCAGAAAGGATGCGGTTTAGTTAAACGTGTAGCTGTAAAAAACGCTAGTGTCTACATCTTGTCGTTCCTTAAGAGGAGGCGGGGGGGGGGGGTGTATTTATTTTTGAAGCAAACCCTGGAGAGAAGCTGCCAGCATAGCTAGTAGAGATATTGGGAGCATCTGCAGGATTGCGAAGAAAAACTTACAGTGCAGAGGGCTTCGGCGGCTGCATTTGCGGGTACCTCATTATGCATTTTCGTCAGCTCCTTATGCATTTCCAGACAGTTTGCACGTTCAGTTCTACAGGCCTGCTGGATTTCAACACACTAAATCAAACCGGTAGCAATCCAAGATATCGTTACAAGGTTGTTACTTGGCTCCAGTGCCGCAATGTTGAAAAGGTCTGGTTAGGCGAAATTAAAAGATTTCAGGTGACTAAAATGGCACCCCCGATTAACTGGCTGGGCTAAAACGTAACTTTTTTTTTGACAACCACTATAGGTGGCGACCGCCATTTTGGAAGAGGCGTTTCTTTTTTGCTTTCTCAAAACCACCTGTGCCTCTTCTTCAGCGCATGTGTGCGCACCATTGAGAAAAAAACACGTTGCAGATTATCCGTGTCATCTCTGAAGAGGCAACCCACTTCTCCCTCCCTCACACACACACACACGCACGCACAGAAGGGAATGCCTCTTCTAAGACAGCAGTGGCTGCAATATGGAGAACAATAATTTAAAAGGGAGGGTTGTTTCCCCAAAACGATGGTTTTCTTCCTATGCAAATTTAATCCGATTTGATTGGTAACTGATTAATATGTTAAAATCCTATTGCAATTAATTGAGCGGCAGACCAAAGACATTTCCAACCTGGGAAGCCAATGTAATTTTGTGGAGGAACTGCACTACATAGAGGCAAAGAGGAAAGATGCGCCAGTTCAACGTTAAAATAGAACAGGAACACGAAGAGATCGTTCACGTGTTACGACTCAAAATGGCTTGTTGTCAGACCAAGGAGCCTGGCATGGCCTGCTGGCTAATAACACCTGCCTTTGTGACAAACCAGTTTGTTTTATTTGTTTCTTGTTACACCAAAACAGAAATACTAAACCTTGGATCCTACACCCTGCTTCTGGAGATGGAAGGCCCTTGTATCAGGGGAAGAGGGGACTGACTCCACTCTTCGGCCCCTTCCGCACACGCAAAATAATGCATTTTCAAACCACTTTCACAACTGTTTGCAAGTGGATTTTGTCATTCCACACAGCTTCAAAGAGCACTGAAAGCAGTTTGAAAGTGCATTATTCTGCATGTGCGGAATGAGCCTACCTCTGTGAATCCTCCACCACTTTGCCCCAAGAGCTGTTCAGAGGGTCCCTTGACCCCCCCCCCCGGAAAAGATTTTTTATAATCTCTGGGGGGGGAGGGGAGTAGGTACATCTGGGATCCAAGGCTATGGTCTCCCTCCTTCCCTACGTGCTTTGATTTCAAAACAGTACAGCCGAGTACAAACCACAGTTTGCTACTTTGAACTATGCAACAAGCTCCGGTTTGCCAGTCAAGCAGAAGTCCTTCTTTTAGTGGCCATCCACGAGGCGGGGGTGGAATTCGGCAGGCCAAAGATGCTTCCAGGCTTTGTCTTCCAATCCGAATCGTGTACGAGAGACTAAATCACGTACGAGAGTACATGGACTGCTGGATACAAAGCAGGCTCTGACTTTTGTTTAGTGAGCTTCTCCCTGCAACCCCCATGCCATCTTTTAAAATATTTGGTTATATTCGTCAGAATGGAGAGAAAGCACAGGGAAGGGAGACGGAGAATCAACAACAGGAACTGGAGAGGAAGATTGCTTGTTATGTACTTCCTGGTGGTGTGGATTTGTCGGGCCAAAGCAGGGCTTTTTGAGGGTGCCCATAAAACAATAAGCAACAGTGATCCCAACTCTCAGCCTGGTAAAATAACTGGCAAACGATGAGTAGATCCGACCACAACAAACAGCAGCAGTGCTAGCGATGTAATGCTTGGGTGAAGTCCAACAACCCTGTCCAAGGCATTGCGAGCACAGCCAACCATCCTTTCTGAAACCCGCAAGGGCCACCAACTCTTCCTTTTACTGAACATGGCTTAGGCATGACAAGAGTCACCGCAGAACAAAACTGTGGCCCAAACGGGCAACAACACAGACGGCACACAGGAGCCGTTGCAAGCCGCAGATTCCACGAAGCGTACTAGTTATGCAGACTTCTGGATGTTGTCTTGGGTGGGGTTTACCTATTTATTTTTTGCATTCTCTTCCCTGGCGCCAGTCCATCTATCAGCACGGATAGCTCCGGCTTCCCAGGTCAATGGGGTTGTTCCTTGCATATTTTCAAAGAGAAAAGAACATGCCAAAAAAATATATATATGCCGACATGCTGGAAAACAAATGAGGATGACCATGCCTGTCTTGTGCAAATAAACACACCTGACACCCCCTCCCACCTTCAAAGTGAAGATTTTTGCTTGCCAAGGGTAGCTTCGCAGCCTGAAAAAAAAAATACTGCTGTGAATCAGATCCATTCTATAAAAACCACACGCATGAAACACACCCCCCACGAGGCAAGACCATCTCTCACGCATCAGCATGCAACCGAACACCCTCTGCCCACACAGACAACACACAGTTATACAGGTGCACACACAAAAATGCACACACACCGCACCTCCTTTCTTTTTGGCTATGTAGTTGCTTTGAACCTAGAAAAATCGATGAAGGTAAAAATACACAGCTTGAAAAAATCTGATTTGTTTTTAAAAACAAAAATAAAAGAACACATTTTGTTATCTCACAAGCAGGCAAGATGTGTCTCTAAGCTATCAACGGTCTGTCTGTTGGGGGTGGGTGGGGAGGAAAGCCAACCTTAAAAAAAGTTAAAAGCAAACTATTTCTTCTACTAGTGCAGCTGATCCCGGAGAGAAAGCAGGCTGCGTGACTGGTTTCTGTCCTTCCTCCTTGCAAGCAGAAGATACAGTACAATTAAAACACGTATAACGCATTATATACTATACACATTAATACATATCAACGCCAGGAATACGTATTAATATATACATACGCGCAGACACTCATACACACTCGTAGTGCAATCTTTTAAAAAATAATACCCAAACCCAACAGCCAATCAACCCGACAATATATCAACAAACGGGCAGAAGGGATAGAAGGACTAGAACAGTATTCTGAGAAGCGACAGTGTCCTTGGATCACGGTGGGATGCAATGCCCAAAGGTCAAGTTCAAACAGTCTGTAAAGTGCTCCTTTGATTCACAAAGCTTTTGTGTGTGTATGTGTGAGTGTATGTGTTCTTCCCCAGAAAGAGGGTTTTAATTCCAGACCCACGGCTGAAAAGCTAGAAACCCCACAGATGTTTTCTCATGCTGGATACGTGGCGAACGGAACGAGGGGATGGGGGTTCGACCCGTGTATCGGCAGGATTTTCCCCTTTGGGTGAAGAAGAAAATATCTATAACACATTTTGGCTTCTTGAAGCTGATGCGAGACAGTTCACAGTTGACTTCTGCTGCTCCAAACAGTTTGTAGATAAAGATCTATTTTAAATTTTTTAAAAAATCTCTTGGCTGCTCTTCCCACGTGGCGGGCAAGGAATGCCCCCTTCCCATTACACTCTGTCCTGAAAGCAGATTCCAGCTTTGCTATGGGAGGACAAAAGCTGCAGTCGGCCAAGCAAATGAGGAGTTGCTGTTTTGCCGCCCCTGCCACGTCGACCGCCTCTTCTATTCCCATGCCGCCAACACAGAAATGCATGAATGGATGTTGAGAGGAGGGAGACAACCAGTAGGAGAGACAATTCTTCCGAAAGCCCCCAAGAGATTGGCTATCAGCGAAGTCAGGAAAGAGGACCTGATTGCAGAATGGCCCTCCTAACCAACCACTGACACGCCCCCCCAACCCACTCCTTCTGTCCACCAGTGAAAGTGTTTGGTGCATCCACCGCCAGCAATGGAGCCCAAAGCGATAGAGCATCTCGGCTCACCAAGGGGGTGGAGCCCAGTGGTAGCCCATCCTCCGGAGGGGAAACGTGAAGGAGGACGTTTCATTCTTCATCCAGTATCTGCTGCCAAAAGGGAAGAGGGGCATGCCCACCCGGTGTCTATTTGCGCCCCTCTCTCCGTTTACGTTGTGGCAAAAGGCCCGGGATCATCCTCGCTGCCATTCCTGAAGAGGGAAGATGAGCAGTGGCAATCCAGACCCAGAAGGGATCTCCTCGCATGCGGCAGAGACTGGTCTGAATGGAGTTTGTGTTTTCCCTCTCAGCAGAGAGCGCCTGAGAAACCAACAGCGGCCGATCTGCAGGGCAAGGGCTCACTGTCATGCACAGATCCCGGATAGCAGGGCCGAGAGTCGGCGCTCGATGCACATTTTACCTGGAAAGGAGAAAGGAAAGTTGACGGCCACATCTTTCGCAGTACCCTTCAAATGTTTTTAGGAAGGAAGTGGGGTGGGTGGGGCTTTGGTACTGAAGGGCTGCTGATTGGTCACTGGAAATCTAACTTGCTGTGCTGTGCAACTTTTAAAAAACATTGCTTTGGCAGCAGCGGCTGCCCCAGGACAAAGATCTTTACCTTGTAATTGAAGGTATTCTGCGACAGCCATTTTGTGGCTGACTCCAACTCCGGCAGCAGCCATTTTGTGGCTACCTTCACCTCCAGCAGCAGCCATTTTGTGGCTACCTTCACCTCCAGCTGCACCACCACACTGCATCAGCATTGCAAAGGTTCACAGGCACAAAAAGGGCTGGGGACCACCTCTGCCTCGATTCACATCAAAGTACCTGACACCTGCTTTTAACCTCTGAACTGAGAGATCCTGATAATGGATCTATGGGTTTCCCAATCAAGGGGGGGTGGGGGGGGAGAGAGAGTTCCCACGTTTCTTTGGGGAGGATCGGCACTCAATGAGTATTATTATTAGTAGGAATGAATTCTGGAGGCAGACTAGGCCGGAGCAGTCCCCAATGCTCTCCAAAGAGTCACCGCCCTTATTTTAAATAATCCTTTCTCAGGTCATGACTCTTTTGGACTCCATTTTGCCTGTTGGGCACCCACATAGCAAAAAGGGCACCAAAACATTATTTTTCTGTTCCCTCCAGATCTTCTGCTGGGAGGGACCTTGTGGAGGGAGCAGAGCATGATGCTTTGGTGCCCCTTCTTAGCCTTCTAGCACTGATGCAACAGCCCTATTTAAGATTCATAGGCGTGAAGAAGTCTCCCTCAGAAGAGGACACTGTAAGCGGCCCCGAATTCTCCAACAACAGCTGGCCCTTACATTTATTAATGTTCTCAATGTCCCCTTGCTCTGTGATGATGTTCAAGAGTCCCTCCATGAGCAGCAACGCCTTGTGATATCTTTGCGCACAGTCCTCTCGATGATGGAACATCTCGTCTAGCGCTGCTGCCTGCACCTGGAAGAACAGAAGCCTTCAGTGGTCCTTCACCTCAGAATGCTGCTCGGGCCACTCAATACACACAAGACCAGCCCCTCTCTGCAGCCCCTTTCTTGGAACCGAGGAGACCCGTATAACCTCTTTGAAGATATTCACTTTTATTTGTTACGGCCTTTGGCCAGTATTTTAAAAAAAGATACCCGTGTTTCCCCGAAAATAAGACAGTATCTTATATTAATTTTTGCTCCCAAAGATGTGCTATGTCTTATTTTCAGGGGATGTCTTATTTTTCCGCTCCACAGCTGCATGCTCTGGTGTTCTGTTCGACGGGCATGCTTCCAAACAAAAACTTGGCAACGTCTTACTTTCGGGGGATGCCTTATATTTCGCACTTCAGCAAAACCTCTACTACGTCTTATTTTCAGGGGATGTCTTATATTCGGGGAAACAGGGTATGCAAATGTAATTGTACACAGTATGAAAAGGGATGTATGTGCAATGTCTTCCCAACATTTGGCATAGAAAAAATACTAAATGCTATATTACATAACATTATGTGTCATCCAATCCAGAGCTATTAACACGACCCTTATTCAGAAAAGGCTCCTTTTCATTGAGGCTATAAAACTGAATTTGGCTACATCATAAGAAATTGTAGAAGAGGATGATGAAGAAGAAGAGTTTGGATTTATACCCCTCTTTCTCTCCTGTAAGGAGACTCAAGGTGGCTTACAGACTCCTTTCCCTTCTGGTTGTGGTGGGTTTTCCAGGCTGTGTGGCCGTAGTCTGGTAGATCCTTCCCCTTCCCCCCTCACAACAAACACCCTGTGAGGTAGGTGGGGCTGAGAGAGCTCCGAGAAGCTGTGACTAGCCCAAGGTCACCCAGCTGGCGTGTGTGGGAGTGCACAGGCTAATCTGAATTCCCCAGATAAGCCTCCACAGCTCAAGTGGCAGAGCGGGGAATCTAACCTGGTAGGCCTTCTATTTTCCAACAATAACTTAATAATTAAGTCTTCGTTGGCCACAGTGCAATTTAAGCAGCGGGTAGACCTTCTCTGAAGATATTCTAGAAAATTGTTCTTGGGTGGTGCAAAGTGGTGGTGAGTGACAGATTGAGCACCAGGGACTTGGCGATGAACACTGCCAGACTAGAGGCCAAACTAGACGACATCCCCCCCTCTCTCCGAGATGGGTCTGGATTCTCCCACCCCAACTCTCATTCACTCCAGTCTGACTGCAGCTGCTGTTCCCATGAGCCATTGGGGCTTGATCAGATCAGAACTGCAGCACGGAGGGAGAAGATCCTTCACCTTCCCCCCCCATACCATATATCCCCACCACAAAATGGCTTTCTTTATCCTGTCAGGGCTATCTTGAAGAAGAGTCAGGTTGGGGCAACCCAGACCAAACACAAGAAAACACAAACATTTATCAGACACCCAGACACAGGATGTCTCCCTGCGGGAAGCAATTAAATGGATTAAATTGCCAGGAAGCTGCTATGCAGCTTCCTCACTAGCTGATTATGCAACTTCAGTGTTACATACATATGCTAAAATGGGTGGATTGCACTTAACACTTGCAAATCAAGCTTGCTAATTGCACCCTTTACACTTTTAACCAATGCAAATGGTTCTTTCTCCCACCCTGGACACTCCACAGGTAGGTATATATATATACCTGTGGAGTGTATATATATATACTCCACTTGCTTTACTACCATCAGATCCTCTGAAGATGCAAGCCACAGATGCAGGTGAAACGTCAGAAGAGAATGCTACTGGAACATGGCCATGCAACCCGGAAACCCCACAACACCCCAGTGATTCTGGCTGTGAAAGCCTTCGACAATACATTAAACATTTGTCAAGGGTGGCTGTCATGCACTACAACAGCCAGATTCAAAGATCCATCCCATCCCCGTGAACCCTGATGCCCTCGCAGCCATTAAGAGCACCTGGACACATGAAGCTGCCTTCTCCTGGACCAGACTACCTGTCCATCCAGGTCAATATTGTCTACTCAGAGCAACAGTGGCTTCCCAAGGTCTCGAGCAGAGGTCTTTCACATTACCTACTGCCGCTCCTTTTAACTAGAGATACTGAGGATCGAACCCTGGGATTTGCTGCCTGCAGACAGATGCTCTACCGCGGAACAGTGCCCCCCTCCCTGAACATCTGCCTTACCATCTGCACTGCATGGCTGAAGATGAGCTTCTCTGCAGTGATGCTGTTGATGCGGTCCATCAGCTTCTGCTTATCCAAGAACCACCTCTGCAGCCGCACGTTCAGGCAGTGGCAAGACGACACGCTGGACTTGTACAGCTCGTTCAGCTTCCGCACAACTGGAACAAGGAGGAAGAGGAAGCGGGTCATCAGTCGTTGCCAGCTAGGGGAATCTCCACTTCCTGCCTGCTCCTCACTCACATGTCGGCAGCTGATGATGCGTTCCTGCCAGAGAACGCTGGACCAGTGGTGGACCCCACTTGTAACCTTAACTCGATCCCACTTCCCACCACCACCACAACACTGAAATGGCATTTGCTCTAATTTCCAATAATCAGCATTAATATAAACTAATATAAACCGGCTGTGGCTTGTTGCCTATTCAAAACTGAGTTCCGGGAGAATCGGCCCAAGAGAGCAGAAGTTATGCCTTGCATTAAAGTTTTGATTCTCACCCGATGCTCCCTGAATCCAGTCCCAAGATACCATCATAGGTGTCAAACTCGCGGCCCTCCAGATGTTATGGACTACAATTCCCATCATCCCCTGCCAGCATGATGTCCACAACATCTGGGGGGCCGCGAGTTTGACACCTGTGTATGATTGGTTCCCCTGGCACCACAGCGGCTAAACAGTATAAGAACATCTCAGCAGCCTCCCTGCTTGTGAAATTCCCCTATCCCCTCCGCTGCCGGCCCTTACCTTGCTTGACTGTGGAGGAGAGACACAGCTTGCCAGCCCGGATCTGGTCAATCGCCATCTGGAGGCCCGAGGATAAGAGTTCTGCCACTTTCAGGTACAACACCAGCTGTTCCGCATAGCTGTGAACGGAGGCCAGACACATAAACACACGCTCCCCAACGCTCTCTGCAGGTCCCCGCACAACATAAAATCTTCCCTCAAGCTCTCAGAGGACAGACCCAATTTCCATATATACCTCGTTTTGCAAAGAGGGTTCTAACACACACGTGAAACTTTGTCTTAAGGTTACGTCAGTCCCTTTACTCTTGAGAGATGCTCCAGTTATTTAAACCTGAAACAGGGATATTCATGAGCACTGGGAAAAACGGGGCAGCCACTGCAGTCAGGGAATTTCACATGGGCATTGGGACTTTGATAAGGCTCCGGATCGTGGCAAATCCAGACTTGCCATGAACTAAACAGGCCGGGCCTAGCCGGATCTAGTCAGAGCTCAGAAACTGAGCAGGGTCGGCCCTGCTTAGAACTTGGATGGGAGACCACTGAGGAAGACTGGGGTCGCTGTGCAGAGGAAGGCAATGGCCTCACCTCTTGCCTTGAAAACCCCGTCGTCTCGGGTTCACTAGGGGCACTTTCGCACATGAGGAATAACGCACTTTCAATCCACTTTCACAATTGTTTGCAAGTGGGTTTTGCTATTTCGCACAGTAAAACCCAGCCACAAAGTGGATTGAAAGTGGATTATTCTGCATGTGTGGAAGTGCCCAAAAAGCTGGTCACGACTTGACAACGTCCTGCCTCGCTAAATGGCACTAAGGGCTGCAGATTGGAGTGTCTTTCGCAGCAACAGGGTGGCATGGTAAGATTCACCAGGAAGTCTGCAGTCCAGCTTGCAAGTTGGTGAATGGGGCTTGCCAGTACTTGTTGGAGGTCATTTAAACCCCAGCAAGCCCAAAGCACAGAAGGACACTGGCTGGCTGATTCCTGGAGTGCAGAGGAAGCACGAAGATCCAGGAAAGTGAGTTAAAACTCCCCCTTTCGAGCTGAGTGTTCCTCCAGCAGCACAGCAAACCTGCTGGACGGAGAATTCTCCTGGACGGAGAAGGGTTCTGGAATTCTCCTGGACAGAGAAGGGCCCGCCAGCTTCCCACTGACATTTTCCTGGGGTCTGATCTTTACCTCCATTCTCTGCTGAGCAAGCTGATCTGGTCAGCCACGACACTCTCCTGCAGCTGATATTCGGAGGCCACGGAGCTGTTCATCTCGCTCGTGCTCCCCTTGATGGCCGCTATCTCCATCACGTAGTGGACAAAGGCCAAAGTGAACCGCAAGCTTCGCAAAATGTCCGTGTGCTCTTGCTGCGACGGGGGAGACCAAGGAGAAGGGGCATGAAAGGCCTGCTTTGGCTTGCACAGACCGAGCAGCTAATGATCCATGCAGGAATATGGCTATATACAGTGGTGGAATTCAGCACGTTCGCACCACTTCGGCAGAACCGGTTGCTAAAACGGTGCTTGTAAACAACTAGTTGTTGTTAAATTATTTGAATCCCACCACTGGGGGGTGGCAACTCACCTCCATCAGGGTCTCTTCCGGAAGCTCAGGGGCCTCAAAAGTGACTGTTCCTTCCAGGTTGGCGGTGATGGGGTCAGCAAACGTGTACCTGAGCCCCGATGGGGCTTCCAGCATATCGGCGCCGGCTCCCATGATTAAATGTCGTCCACTGAAAGATCCTCCAGAACTTAAGGAGCTAGAAGATCCCACTAGACAATCAAAGATGTTTCAAAAAGTCACCAGTGTGTTAATGCACAAACAAAGCTGACGCTGTTTAGGATGAAAAGCCGCCACCTCTTCCCTCGAATCCCCCTCGCCCCATTTTTAACATATCAAACACCAGTTACAAATCATGCCTGGTTTAATTGTAGCCGTTTAAACCTCCATTGACTGATTTCCCCTTAAAAAGGAAGGAGTGAACAAGAATGGCCCCACTTACAGAGAAATCTGCCCATTTCAACAGCTTCAGTGTGAACAGAGTTTTGTGAATGGGCGCATCTCTGTTCAGTGCGCAGAGTTTTCCCAGAAAGGGAAGCAGTTTCCAAGCGTGCTCTGTGGATGGATGTGCTAGAGTTCGGGGGGGCTTTCAATAGGACTGGAACGATTGTCACTACCTTCCATCTCAAAATTCAGATTTCAAGTGGCATTAGCTATTCAATGCCTGAGCAACCAAGTCAGCAGCTCAACGGTTAATCTGTAAAAAGGTGCTTTATGTTTTGTTCCATTGAGGGCAACGTGTCATCTGGGGGGGGGGGTCTTACTAGACCCCCACCCCAGGGGCATACCACCCAGGAGGACATATGGGGTCAAATGTCCCCGGGCTATGGCCATTTAGTCATGTGGGGGGGAGGAGGCGGAAAATCACCCACCCACCCCACATCTCTCCTCCTTCCAGGTCCATACACTGACTTCAAGACCTGATGCAAAAAACGTTGTTTGGTTGTGGTGGGGGAGGGTGGCTGCCCATGGCGGGGGGCGGGGGGGGCGGTGCAGAAAACTCAGATTTTGCACCAGGCTACATTTTCCCTAGATATGCCTCTGCCCCACCCATGCATGCATATAGGGCTGGCTACATTCAATCTCTCTCTCTCTCTTCGGCAGCAATGCAATATGCCCCACCCTCTTTCAAAGGCTGGGAGTTATGAAAGCAATGATATTAAGGAGAGGGTTACCGGAAAACATTCTGGTCCTGGTGGTCTGAGGTGGTGTCGTCCCACTGGGAGGGGATCCAACCGTGAAGATCACTGGGGAGGGACTTGCCGAGCCCCCGTCCCTGGCCCCGGAGGGCAAGTTCCCTCCATAGGCAGCTGAAGGAACTATGGGAAGAAGAGGAAAGAAATAAAAGAAAAGAGGAGAAAGATAGTAAACGCGGGTGGATCAAATTAAGGTCTAGGAGACATTGCCCAGCAATTTGCGCGGGGGGAGCCAGGGAGAGGAGAAGCTGGAAATGGCGAGAAGGACGAGCGGGGGCGTTCCGGTACCTGTGATCTCCATGGGCTTCTCGTTATTCAAGCTGTCGCTGCTGCCGCCTTCAGGGATCTGGGCCCCAAAAGCAGCCTTCAACAGGAGGTCAGTGAGGCGGCCGGTACTGAGCGATCTGAAGAAAGGAGGGAGAGAATGGAAAGGGAGTGTGTCTGAGAACCATGAAGAAGACCATTCACTTCAACTCACAGGGCAGGGGTAGAAGCAGTGGTGGGAATCAGCCGGTTCTGCCCGGTTCGGGTGAACCGGTTATTAAAAGCCCCCTAGTTCTTTTATGGTACAGAGGGGAGGGTCAAGCTTCATGCGGCATTTGAGTTTTATGATAGGACAGTGGTGGTGAACCTTTGGCACTCCAGATGTTATGGACTACAATTCCAATCAGCCCCTGCCAGCATGGCCAATTGACCATGCTGGAAGGGGCTGATGGGAATTGTAGTCCATAACATCTGGAATGCCAAAGGTTCGCCACCACTGTGATAGGATGTCCTGAGCAGCTGCAAGAGTAGGACCAGGGCTATGGCACTGAGAAACAAGGGGGATTAACTTTTCCCCTTTCCATTTTCCACAGTCAAGTATCTGCCCTGGCCGCTTTTAATAGCAGCAGGAGGGAAAGAAAGGTCTTCATGCTCTCCTCCTCAGTGCTTAAAGCTGACCAAGAGAGAATTTTTTGAACAAGGAAAGAGCATGGAAGGATGAGTTAACCCCCTTTTCTTTCCCCCAATAGTGAGACTCATCATCTGGTCGTGGCCCACCCGCCCTGGGGGAAAGGAGAGGGAGGTAGAGGGGGAGCGGAGCACACCTGACTTCCTCCTCCCCACATCAAGAACCAACAACAAACTGTATCACGTATGCCAAGATACAGGCAACAGCCGTCTATGAAACCTCGTACCTGCCCTTGGCTTCTTCCATTGGCCTCAGGCCGAGGCCCGCCTGCTGGCAGTGGAAGTGGCCCATTTCCTTCAGGTCCGGAAGAGTCTTGTTCCGCGTTGGGGCAATCACGACACCCTGGTGGGCCAGGAGGGCAAGCAGGTTTTGGGAGCTGGGGGTTTTGTTGAACTCGAAGGGGGACATGGCCTTTGTTCAAAGGAAAGGGGGTGGAAGGATCAGAAGAGAGCGGTGATTTGTCAGCAAGTGTAGAAGAAGAACAAGAAGATTCTGGATTCATATCCCACCTTTCTCTCCTGTGAGGAGACTCAAGGTGGCTTACAAGCTCCTTTCCCTTCCTCTCTCCACAACAGACACCTTGTAAGGTAGGTGCAGCTGAGAGAGTTCTGAAAGAACTGTGAGTAGCCCAAGGTCACCCAGCAGGGATGTCGGAGTGCGGAAACACATCTGGTTCACCAGATAAGCCTGTGCCACTCAGGTGGAGGAGTGGGGAATCAAACCCGGTTCTCCAGATTAGAATCCAGCTGCTCTTAACCACTGCACCATGCTGTAGCAGAGAGCCAGTAAGTTCACCACGGAATCTTGGAGTGAATGTGAAGATATAAAGTCGCCTTACACAGAATCGGACCATCGGTCCTAGCAAGGTCTGTGTTGGCCGCCCAGACTGGCAGCGGCTCTCCAGGGTCTCAAGTCGAGGTCTTTCACAACCCCTATTCTCTGATCCACTTAACTGGAAATGGTGGGGGTTGAACCTGCGGCCTTCTTCATGCAAAGCAGAGGTTCAGCCACTGAGCCACGGTCCCTGCCTCTTGTTGGCTTTACAGCAGAATTATGGGACTGAACTTGTTATGTTCCTGTTTCTTCTATCCCCAACCCCATTCTCAGAGACTGGGGGGGACCTCCCATTCTAGAGACTGGGGACCCCGCTGCTCTGACCCAAGCCCCCCTCCCCCTCAAAAACAAGCAGGGTCCCGGACTGAGAGTCACAAGACCACAAGCTAGAGCCCTCGACGTTGATACCTTTGTTGGAGAGCCCATGATCGTCGGCAAGGGGCTCCTCTGCATAAACTCAGAGAGCTTTGGTGAAGAACGCAGCGGGCGGCAAGGCTGAAGACCGTGAGCCGATGCAGGCTGGCCGGCCGGCGTGTGGCTGAACTGAGGGGAGTGGCTGAAATGGGCGACCAAAGGATCCGAGTATTGCTTGGTGATCTTCTGCCGGCAGGAATGCATATCTGACAGGTTGGGGGCGCTGTGGAGGCGAGAGCCCATCCCTTGCTGGGAAGGGTCAGGCACGGAGGCACCTGGAAGAGAGAAAAACAGACGGCCATCAGTCCCCCATGCATGAAAAAAGAAGAAGAGTGTACCCCATCTTTCTCTCCTGCAAGGAGACTCAATGTGTCCTACAAGCTCCTTTCCCTTCTTTTCCCCATAACAGGCACCTTGTGAGGTAGGTGAGGCTGAGAGAGTTCTGACAGAACTGTGACTAGCCCAAGGTTACCCAGCTGGCATGTGTTGGAGTGTGCAAGCTAATCTAGTTCACCAGATAAGTCCACTGCTCATGTGGAGGAGTGGGGAATCAAACCCAATTCTCCAGATTAGAGTCCTCCACTCTTAACCACTACACCAAGCTGGCTCTCACGCTGGCTTGCTGGATGACCTCCGGCCAATCACACGCTCTCAGCCTCAACCCTGGCAAGTTTTTGGATGGGAGACCTCCAGGGAACACCAGGGGTGTGATGCAGAGGCAGGCAATGGCAAACCACCTCTGAACGTCTCCTGCCTTGAAAACCCTATGGGGCGACCACAAATCAGTTGTGACTTGACCACAAAATACACACATACACCGACTCAGTATGTGCAACCTGCCTTAAGTCTCTGTGGAAAAGGTGAACTGTAAATAGCATAGATAAAGCAAAATAAGACAAGCCGTGACATACCAGGCACAGGCACCCGGCTTCTCATCTCTGCTCCAAGAGAAGAAGGGATAATGGTCTGGTCCGGTTGCTCGGGGATTGTTCCAACTTAAAAGGAAAAGAAAAAACAAATAAGTTTTTTTAGGTTCCTTTAAATCACAGTTTGAATAGCAGTATTCTGTGGGCCAATAATGCTACATCCCCTTCACCTCAGAAGTCAGGAGTCATTCCATGCTTTCTAGTTTTAGAAGAGCTTGCACACTCCCTCTAGTTTTAGAAGAGCTTGCACACTCCCTCTAGTTTTAGAAGGGCTTGCACACTCCCTCTAGTTTTAGAAGGGCTTGCACACTCCCTCTAGTTTTAGAAGAGCTTGCACACTCCCTCTAGTTTTAGAAGAGCTTGCACACTCCCTCTAGTTTTAGAAGAGCTTTCATACTCGCTCTAGTTTTAGAAGAGCTTTCACACTCCCTCTAGTTTTAGAAGAGCTTGCACACTCCCTCTAGTTTTAGAAGAGTTTGGACACTAGCTCTAGCTTTAGAAGAGCTTGCACACACTGTTGTATTGATTTAACAGAAACTCGGTTGTTCTAAAAATGTTCTACAGGAGATAGCAGCTGGGCAGCATTTTATAAAAGGTGGGTAGCTGAGCGGCTGAGGTAAAAAAAACCTACCTTGCGGGGATGGCGTATAAGGCTTTGCGCCGCCAAAGGAGAACCTCCTGGTACCTGGCATGGCTCCATGCTCTCCGGCCACAAACGGAGGCGAAGGGCTGGCCTTGGTGAAACCGAGCGGACTTGTGCTACTTGACCTCCTGACCATACCGGACCTGACGGGAAAGAACAGGGGACAGTTATTCCAGAAACAGTAGAAGAGATGAACGACAAAACTTGAAAATAAAAAGAACAAGGGACAACGGTTTCCTCCTTGGGACAACAGTCAAAATACAGGCAATGGTGAATAATCTGCCCCCTTTTCTCATTTTCCCACATTGGGGAGAGAGGCCGCTCTGACCTTCAGCTCCCAGCTGCAACTGTGTCATGACCCCACAGTTCAAGAACCAGCAGCATAAAGGATAACATCTAAAAGTACAATTTTTTAAACTCAAAAGCACCAATACAGGAAAAAATCCTTCAAAGACTTTATTTGAGAAACACAAAAAGAATGCTTTTTGTAAACAGAACTGTATTCATGGGTGGCCCTTTTTATTTTTTGTTTGAGAATTTGTATTTATTTCACACATCCGAATAACACAAACATGGAAAGATAAAGAAAAAAATCCCGATCTAGTCCCCCTCCCCCCCGTAATAGTAACACTAAATGAAAAGAAGAGGAATAAAACACATATACAAACGCCTACACACATATACGGTGACTTCCAGCTACCTCACTAAGGATCCAAACATAATTCTAACTCAGTGCTCATAATTAATATCTACATTTGTTTTGCTTTAATCCAATACGCTGTTTTCATTTAAGTCTCAGATCCTGCTGTTGTTTCACTGTTTGAATATGTTTTCAATAAAAGGATTTCCAGTCTTTCAGAAAATTGTCCGTATTCTTGTCTCTAATAACTGCCCTTTTTAGAGGCAGTTTGCAATTTAATCCCCCTGCTGAAATCTGTGTTTAGTATTTTTATGCTGTTGTTTTACCCCCTGCTCTTTTATTAATGTCACTGTTTTGATGGTAGTGCTTTTATTGCATCTACTTCCAGCTACTCTGGACACATTTTAGGGTGAGGGCAGGAAACCAGTAACACGAACAAGCAAGCGCTTTGCTATCTCATTCCTAAAGCAAACCTGCATTTCTCAGGCAGGCATGACATCATTCGCCATGTCATTTCCCCATGTCTGTGCGATGATGTCATGCCTATCCTGCACGATGCACATACCAAGTGATGAATGTGGCTGGGCTGTGCATGTAACGTGCCTGCCATGTGCGGGAGGAAAAGAGAGAACGTGTGCAAGCCGCAACAAGAGGAGAAAAGATTTACTGCTCTGTCTTGGGCAACCGGCAACAGACACTGTGAGTTTGTAAAGGTACACCTGTTAACGTGGATGTACGTGTCTGTAGGATCAATTTATCAGGTTTTGTGTGTGTCATGTGCGTGTCATCGAGTCATAGCTGACTCACGGTGACTTTACAGGGTTTTCAAGGCATATTCGGAGGTGGTTTGCCACTGCCTGCCTCTGCGTGGGCTGAGTTTGGAGAGAACTGTGACTAGCCCAAGGTCACCCATTGGGGGGCTTTCCCCACTGACAGAGTTGAACTGGTTTCTACCTAGGTTCGCCTCAGTGAATCCGCACTGTCACCAAGCCCAATATTGTTTTGTCTCAGCCCTCCCCCCCTCAGAACTGCGACATCCTTGTCGCAGTTATGAACTACACTTTTCTGCCAGAACAAGGTCGATACCGCTTTGAAGCTTCGAAGTGGGGAAGCATCGAAACGACACCTCATCCGTTCAACCAATCACAAGCCGCTTTTGTGGCATGCACAGAACGGGAGAGTCGTGGCTGGCAGAAAGCGCATGTATCTGTAAACTCTAAAAAATGTAAAAAAAGAAAAGAATGCTCCCATTTCCCACCGTAACACAAGCGCCAATCACGATCGAGGAGCGAAACAGACACCAAGATGATCCCGCCCGCTTAGCTCGGTTCCAGGGGGCCAACTCAGTTGCTGTGGGGACAGCCTGGAATCACCCTCCACTGAAGGGAACTGAGTCGACCTTAGCTCCCTTCTGTAGTGGGGAAAGCCCCCCAGAAGGCTTCATGTGGAGGAATACTGAATCAAACCCAGTTCTCCAGATTAGAGTCTGCCGCTCTTAGCTACTACACCACCATGAGAGAGATTCCCAGCTATCAAGGAACGTTCTGTTATTTGTGCTAATGGCCCGAATGACCCCTGATTGCCTGGTGACAGATCCATTCACAATAATCAGGACAATTTATTCATTTCATTCCCAGGGGTTTAAGTGCCACATTTCTCACCAAAGAAGAAAAAGTTGGTTTTTGTACCTGCTTTTCTATGCCGAAAGGAGTCTCAAAACAGCTTCCAGATTCCTTTCCCTTCCTGTCTCCACAACAGACACTTGGTGAGGTGGGGAAGGGGGGGGGGGCAGTGAGAGAGTTCAGAGAGAACTGTGACTAGCCCAAGGCCATCCAACAGGAATGTAGGAGAGAGGAAACAAACCCAGTTCACCAGATAAGAGTCCGCTGTTTATGTGGAGGAGTGGGGAATCAAACCCGGTCCTCCACATTAGATCTCGTCACTCTTAACTACTAGACCACACTAACTGTCTGGTAACAACTTGAGGGACTCGAAATTACAAAAAAAAACAAACCAACCAAACAAGGCTGCGTCCCATGCTCCAAACCACAATGAGATAATTCCCAAACTATGCACTTCAAAAGGCATATAAGTTTTTTATAATCACGGGCAAAACGAGCCAAAACAAAGTGGGTCAGGAACCCCCAGGGTCTTTGCTCTGTTGCCCCATGTGGTGAGGTGCTGGAATGGCAGAACGGAGGACCCCTGGGGCAATAACTGTGTTGTGAATCTCCATGTTGGCTCCACCCAACTGTGCCTGCCCAATTTTGATTCCCGGCTCCTTCCCTGCCAGCCCCAACAGAGGGATGGGCACTGTTCTGAGGGGCTGTTTGAGGGCTAAGAGCGGCTGAGGCCATAGCCTGAAAGAGCAAAAGGTGTGAAAAGAAGCTCACCTGTCTGACAGGCTGGATCCCTGAGGAGACTTGCCTTTTATGGCGCATGGGTGAATGCCAAGAAGTCGATTAAGTCCCAATTTGGGAACAAGAGCTCTTCTAAAGATTTCGTATTTCCTGGATGGCTCCTTTCCCACTTGCTCCTGGTTTGGGAGCGCCATGAGGAAGGACCGAGCTTCTATGGCATTGCGGCAAGATCAACAGGAGAGTGTAGTGATTTTGGAGGGGGGGGGGAGGAGAAGCCACCTGCATGGGACGGATGAAATCCATCACACCGCCCCAGGGCCTGACATCCGGTGGAACTTGACTGACTCCCAAGCCCGGCTGCCAGGACGGATTGCTCACTCAGTAATTAAACCATTTGATAATAGCAAACATGCATAACGCACGTTGCTGAAACGTCTAACAAAACAGATGAGCTTATTTACATCAACAAAAGGGAACACGGCAGCATGAGTGACCTTATCTCATCTGGCTATTGTTGTCCACATTAATTGATTTATAGATACTTAGTATATATTGTTTTACTGATTGCTGTAAACCGCCCTGGACTTTCCAGGGAAGAGCAGTAAATAAATCTAATGATAAAGGAATAAATAAATAAACATGCTATGAAAACAAATCACAGCCCCAGATAACCCCCCAGGATTTTGTACCCCTTGTTCCCCCCACCTTAGCGGTCCCAGGAGGGGAAGACAAGGAAAAGTGAAGAACAACAGGTGAAGAAGAAGAGTTTGGATTTATATCCCCCCTTTCTCTCCTATAGGTGACTCAAAGGGACTTACAATCTCCTTTCTCTTCACCCCTCACGACAAACACCCTGTGAGGTGGGTGGGGCTGAGAGCTCCGAAGAGCTATGACTAGCCCAAGGTGGTCCCCATAACATCTGAAGGACCTACCGCCTCCCTCCAGGGGGAGGGTTTAGTGACTGGACGCAAGGAGCTGTATTCTGGAACGTTGTATTTTATGGGGTTTTTTTTAGCTGTTTAATTCTAATAGAGCCGTACGTTTCTACTGTAAATTATTGATGTTGTACTCTACTTATATGATGTTAACCATCCAGAGCCCTTCGGGGGAGGGCGGTATACAAAATTAAACAACAACAACAATAAGGTCACCCAGCTGGTATGTGTTGGGAGTGCACAAGCTAATCTGGTTCCCCAGATAAGCCTCTACAGCTCAAGTGGCAGAGTGGGGAATCAAACCTGGTTCCCCAGATTAGAGCGCACCTGCTCTTAACCACTACACCAAGCTGGACAGGGTGGGAACGGCAGCGCGAGATGGACCCCAGCCATGTCCGTCAAACTTTTTTGACGATCTATTTGGCTTATTTCCAAGGCAAGAGATGAGCAGAGGTGGTTTGCCAACACCTGCCTCTGTAGAGCAGTCCCGGTGGTCTCCCATCCAAACAGTAACCAGGGGCAGGCCCTGCTTAGCTTCTGAGATCAGATGAGACAGGCCATCCAGTTATGTGCAATGGAACATGGGATACGCCCACCTGGACATCAGGACCCCTTAGGACACAGGTGTCAAACTTGTGGCCCTCCAGATGTTATGGACTACAGTTCCCATCATCCCCTGCCAGCATCATGCTGGCAGGGGATGATGGGAACTGTAGTCCATAACATCAGGAGGGCCACAAGTTTGACACCTATGCCTTAGGAGCTCACTGTTCCATTCTGGATTTTTTCAAACTGATCGGCCTTCCCTGCCTGTGCTCTCCCTGCCTTGGAAACGTTTTCATTCTTTTTATTTCTTCAGTCGGCAAGACCTATGTCCCATTTCCCTTTATGCCCGCTACTTGCCGGAGGCATCGTGTATCCAGCTTTAATTGCTGTGGGAAACTATTTTTGTCTGAAAAGCGGGATAAAAATATGCTGGCGAAGGAAAGGGGATGGGCCAGTTCCAAGGACGAGGCAGAGGCAAAATGACACAGTTATTCAGGGTTAGAGGCTGCCGCTTCCGGATTGGGGAAATCCTGGAGTTTTAGGGTTGGCATCTGGGAGGGTGCAGTTTGGAGAGACACCTCAGCAGGCTCTGAGGCGGTACAGACCATCCTCAGAGGCCAACATTGTTCTCCAGCGGAACTGATCTCTGTAGTCGGAAGATCAGATATAATTCCGGGAGATCGCCCGGCAGCCCTGGAGGCTAGCAACCCTGGTTCGGAGAATAAGAATCCCTCCACGGGAGGGGCTGACAGAGGCAAACCGCTCTGGGGCCTAGTGTTTCACCCAACGCACAACCCTGCTCCCAAACCAATTATTTCTGTACTTTTAGCCATTTTCCTCAGAGATGTTTTACAACAGGGTGTCCAACCCTAGCCCTCCAGATGTTTGTGGACTACGATTCCCATCAGCCCCTGCCAGCACGTGCTGGCAGGGGCTGATGGGAATTGTATCCCATGAACATCTGGAGGGCCAGAGTTGGACACCCCTGTACAACATCTCACCGAAGTCACATGTCACAAACAAGAAACTGACGGGAGCCGTTTCAAGTAGCTGTCCAATGCATTTTTACCCCACCTACAGCCCAAGTTCTCCCCTTCTCCATTTCAGCCTCACGACCTTGCAAGGTAGGCGAGCCCAAGTGAAAATGACTAGCCCCAGATCACCCAGGGGCTTTTCCCACTGACAGAGTTGAACTGGTTTCTACCTAGGTTGACCTCAGTGAATCCCCACTGCCACCGAGCTCCACATTGTTTTGTCTCAGTTCCTCCCGCTCAGAACTGCGACATCCTTGTCGCAGTTATGAACTACACTTTTCTGCCGGAACAAGGTTGATACCGCTTCGAACCTTCGAAGTGGGGAAGCATCGAAACGACACCTCATCCGTTCAACCAATCACGAGCCGCTTTTGTGGCATGCGCAGAACGGGAGAGCCGTGGTGGGCAGAAAGCGCATGTAACTGTAAGCGGTAAACTGTAAAAAAAAAAAAAAAGAACACTCCCGTTTCCCGCCGCAACACAAGCGCCAATCACAATCGAGGAGCGAAACAGGCACCAAGATGATCCCGCCCACTTAGCTCGGTTCCAGGGGGACAACTCAGTTGCTGTGGGGACAGCCTGGAATCGCCCTCCACTGAAGGGAACCGAGTTGACCTTAGCTCCCTTCTGTAGTGGAGAAAGCCCCCCAGTGAGTTTAACAGCTATGTAGGAATTTAAGCTCAGGTCTTCCGTGTCCAAAGCCAGCCAGCCCTGCACCACCAGGCTGCTCCTTCAGTCGGTGGAGCCTCCGTTGGCCAAAGGAGCAGCCTGGGAGGGCTGCTGCCAGGTGCCCCTCGGCCCAGCCCCACAAGACTGCTCCCTCGGCTGGCGGAGGCTCCCCCAGCTGAAAAAGCAGCCTGGCGGTGCCAGACCGAGGGGCGGCCTGCAGCAGGCTCCTGCCAACTAAGGTAAGTGGGGCGCAGGGGTGGTGGTGGTGGCGCGTGGGGGGGGGGCGGAGCAGGTGTTGCCCCAGGTGCCATTCCCCCCTTTACAGCTCCGGGTGGGCATTTCTGAGGAACGGAGAGGCCAATGAGAAACCTTCTGCATCAAAGGGAGAATCGGAGAAGGGCAGAAACGGTTCACCAACCCTTTTCCCCTCCACCTGAAGCCACTGGGAGGACCGGGGAAACCAGACAGGAAGACAGGACAGGGAAATAGCCAGTCTCCCCCTCCTCTCTAAAGCTGTGGCTATGCTGAACTCCGTGGCTTTGTGTTGATGTGTTTGGGGCTGTGTAGGGATGGGTGGAGGAAGGGGAAAGTGAGGATGGGGTATGAGTCTGAAATTGTGTGCATCGAGGAACGCTGCTGTAAATTTCGTTGTGCATGCACAATGACAATAAAATGCTTATGCTTATGCTGAGTTTCCAGCTTCTTCTACATCCAACACAAAACAGCCCCGAGAACTCAGCACGATCGTATCTCGCAACTGACCGTGGAGAAGGGTACTGATTGGGCGACTGAAGATTCTGCTCGATCCGCCTGTAGTTGTGGATCTGCGTAGGGACCGGGATGGGGACCGAATGCCCGTACTTGCTGCCCGATGAAAACTGGCCAGGCCTGCTGTGGAAACAGAACAAAACACGGAGAACTGTTAGGGAAGGCCTGTCTGATCTCATCACGGAGCTGTCCCACCCAAAGCAACCCAAGCTGAACTTCCTACCTGCTACAAAGCTGGTGTGTGTGTGTGCGTATAGTCAAAGGACCCAGACTCACACGGCCTGACTTTAGCTGTAATGACACTCCAGGCCTTCCTGCAGTGGCCCCGCCTTCCTGACCCATGCTTTAACTGCTGTTTATAGAAGAAGATGATTTTGGATTTATACCCCACCTTTCTCTCCTGTAGGAGACTCAAAGGGGCTTACAAGCTCCGTTCCCTTCCTCTCCCCACAACAGACACCTGGTGAGGTAGGTGGGGCTGAGAGAGTCCTGAGAGAACTGTGACTAGCCCAAGGTCACCCAGCAGGAATGTAGGAATGGAGACACATCTGGTTCACCAGATCAGCCTCTGCCACTCAGGTGGAGGAGTGGGGAATCAAACCCGGTTCTCCAGATTAGAATCCACCTGCTCTTAACCAACTATACCATGCTGCACAAGCTCGAATGCTTCTGCCATTTATTTTTAAAAAATGATTTCTCCAACCCTCCATCCTGAACATAAAAAGGTAGTATCTTAGGTAGCGTCTACCCAGGTGGCATTATTATGCCCTCAGACTATTCATTGCAAGTAGGGGGGGGGGGGGCTTTGAAAAATAAAGCCATGGGAATAGATGGGAAAGTGATGCAAGGGATCAGTAACATCAAGCTGAGCAAGCACCTATTCCTACACGTGGATTGTATATGCCAGTGGTGGCGAACCTTTTCGAGACCGAGTGCCCAAACTGCAACCCCAAACCCACTTATTTATCGCAAAGTGCCAACATGGCACTTTCACCCGAATACTGAGGTTTTAGTTTAGAAAAAACGGTTGGCTCCAAAGCGCACGTCACTCGGGGAGTGAGCTTGGTGGTAGTCGGTGGCTTTGCTTTGAAGCAACCGTGCAACGCTTCCAACGGGTGAATCACGACCCTAGGAGGGTTTACTCAGAAGCAAAACCCATTGCCAGCAACCGAGCTTACTCCCAGGTAAAAGGATCATGCTTTCATGGATCATGAAAATCAGGATCATGAAAATCAGTAGGGCTTAACAGGGTTAGCTACACTGCTTCCCCAAAACTAGGTCTTAGGTTTAATGCTAATGATCTCCCTGAAATAATTGCACTGTTATCACATGACCAACTCTGTGCACGCGTGCCCACAGAGAGGACTCTGAGTGCCACCTCTGGCACCCGTGCCGTAGGTTCGCCACCACTGGTGTATGCCATTCACGGTAACTTGTGAAGCTGGCTCTGCTCTTTGCAAGGGAAGCGGGAGAGACGGGTTTGGTGCCACCGGCCCCACCGGCTTTCATCTTACCCTGACGGACTGGGAGAGCTGCTGTACGGAGGCGAAGGAGACGGAGTCCTCCCCTGACTTTCCACACCTGCTGAAGTCACCAGGGAACTCCTGACACGAAACAAAATGAGCGTCAGATGTTGGGCTATGCGCTGTGCGTGTCGTTGCTTGAAACAACAGTGCTGAGCCCCAAGCTTCTAACTGAACGGGGAGTCTAACGTATCTTTAGATGGACTCGCACGGAAAGATTTCACCATAAGAAGATGATAATAATAGGAGGCTACTCATTCACCTCGAATTATCTGGGTTTGGAGCCTTTGTTTCCCTTTTCTTACCACTCACCAGATTTCCTGCTCCTTTCCAGCAGTTGGGCATGTTTATGATGGAGGAAAAGGAGGAGGAGGAGACGAAGAATTTGGATTTATACCCCCCCCCCTTCCTCTCCCGTAAGGAGACTCAAGGTGGCTTACAAGCTCCTTTCTCTTCTTCTCCCCACAACAGACACCTTCTGGGGTAGGTGGGGTTGAGAGAGTTTACAGAGAACTGTGACTAGCCCAGGGTCACCCAGAAGGAATGTAGGAGTGCGGAAACACATCTGGTTCACCAGATAAGCCTCAGCCACTCAGATGGAGGAGTGGGGAATCGAACCCGGTTATCCAGATTCGAATCCACCTGCTCTTAACTATTACATCACTCTAGCCAGGTCAGCTCCCCTGAGAAAAAAACGGCTACTTCGGAGGATCGACTTATACCCCACTGAGATCAGTCCCCTCACCAAACACAGCCCTCCCAAATCCCCACGGATTTATTCACCTGGAGTCAGAAACCTGAGGCTAAGTGGCCCAGCAGTCTGACAGCATCAGGTAGTTTGGGGTTTTTCCCCCTCCAAATGGTTAGAAATTAAAATGAAGCTCTCCCTTACCCGCTGCACATCAGGCTGTCCTGGATGGCTTTCCCTCCGGCAGCTTCCACGACGATATCACCTAGGTTTCAAAGAAGTTCAGGCAAGGGTTATGTTTCGGGTCCCCCTGTTTCAAAATTTAAAGTGCAATCTACCGTGTTTCCCCGAAAATAAGACAGTGTCTTATATTAATTTTTGCTCCCAAAGATGCGCTATGTCTTATTTTCAGGGGATGTCTTATTTTTCCGCTCCACAGCTGCATGCTCTGGTGTTCTGTTCGACAGGCATGCTTCCAAACTAAAACTTGGCTACGTCTTACTTTCGGGGGATGTCTTATATTTTGCACTTCAGCAAAACCTCTACTACGTCTTATTTTCAGGGGATGCCTTATATTCGGGGAAACAGGGTAGCAAAGGAGAAATTGTTTAGAGAACCCATGTAGACTCTGCCACACCTCCTACTGCATGGTGAACTCCACAAAGCGGAAGGGGAGTCTCTAATTCAACCACTGTTCATTCGCCATACTAATTCAACTGCAGGTAACTCTGGCTTAGCTCTTACAAGAATTTTATTGGAAGACAGGGTTCCTTGTACATCTGTGCTGATAGCTAAATATAATAAGCGTAGATCCATGCTAAAACAGGGAGCAGTATTAGATCATGGAGACTGGAATAATATTGAAAGTTGAGGTTTCTTTTACCATGGATTGCTGTATATATGTACAATTTGAATTCATCTTTGTTTTCTTTTTGCTGGCTTTGTGGCCATTATAAACTATTGGATTTGATTCGGTTTACAGAGCCCACTGATTTCAATTTGAGAATTTAAGCACAGGCTTCCTTCCCACCCACAAAACACAATGAGCCTGGAAAAGGTCCGGCGACAGTAAGACGGTGGCCAAACTGTTGTGTTTGCTACACAGTTGGCAAACACAAATGGGGCTGAAAACAATATTTGTTACTGAAGTGTGGCGGAGTCGAATGAAGTCCTCCCTGGACTGCAATTGGTTAGGTCCCTTCCACACATGCAGAACAATGAACTTTCAACCAATCCACTTTCTCAATTGTTTGCAAGTGGATTTGGATATTCCGCACAGTTGCAAAGTACATTGAAAAAGGATTGAAAGTGTATTGTCGAAGGCTTTCACGGCCGGATTCAACCACAGATGCAGGCGAAACGTTAGGAACAAGATCCACACAGCCCGGGGAAACCCACCACAACTGGATTGAAAATGCATTATTCTGCATGTGCAGAAGGGGCCTTGGAGTAACTGATAAAAATTGTGTAGGTTCAAAAGTGCCTCCCCCCCAATTAACTGGGAAGTAGATTTTACTACCCATGCCCCCCCTCCCCTTGGCACTGTTACATTGATTTATTTCATTTATGCTTTGCCTTTCTCCCCAGTTGGCGACCTAAAACTGCTTCCATCATTCTCTGCTTCATTTTATCCTCACAACAACCCGGCGAGGTGGGTTGGTGCATGACTGGCCCAAAGTCACCCAGACAGCTTCTAGGGCAGAGTGAGGATTTGAACCTGGGCATCCCAGATAGTACTCCAGCCCTCTAGCCACTACACCATCCCATCTCGCTTTAATACAACTCGTCAGCATTAGATGCATGAAAATGTGTGTCTGGATGGATGAACCAAGGCGTAAAACTGCATGAGCACAATTTAATTGGCATTTGCTAGGGAAACCCAGACTTGCCCATAGGTTAAAACAAGGAACCTTCCTAGATCAAGTTCTGCCATTGCCTTGGTTTTGCACCCAACGTTCTTGCAAACGTGCAATCCAGTTGTTTGCCAAGTGTCCTTAGGACAGAGTGAGTGAGGAACTCAGCTACCTGGCTTCTGTGCAGAACAGAAAGAGATGGACTGCTTTCTCTCTCTGTCTCTCTTTTTTGGCAGGGAACTTTGGGAATACGTTGCACCAGCTTCTTCTATTAGCTAATGCAAGCATTAAAAGGCAAGAAGCATTCCGCTCTTTCCATTTGCTCAGCTGCCGTTCCGCCCTTAATGTGCTGTTAATAAAGATATCTTGCTGTTTGTGTGAGCTCGTGTGTTTTGATCAGAGGAGGTTTTTTCCAGCTCCTCTGCCAAGTTCTCCACCTTCGGGTCAAGCGAATGAGGAGATTCAAACTTCAGGAATTAGGGGGCTGGAGATTAGAGGGCTGATCAGTGCGCCCTTGGCTGTGCTTTAAGGAAGATTTGCATCAAAGATCCTTAGCGGAGTTATACCCTTCTAGGTCCATTGAAGTCACTGTGCTCAGAAGAGCACAAAACCGTTTAGGATTGGGCTGTTAATCCCAGTAGGAAAGCTGGTACAACTAAATACCCAAGCAACTCCAGTTTTCCCAAATTCCACCCTGCCCCTGGGATGTTAAGAACAGAGGAAAGAATTTTCTGAATAACTCCATGGACATCATATCAATGCTCATAAAAACAGAGGCACTTCTGTAGAAGAAGAAGAGTTTGGATTTATATCCCCTCCCCCTTTTCTCTCCTGTAAGGAGACTCAAGGGGGCTTACAATCTCCTTTCCCTCCCCTGCCCCCCTCAACAAACACCCTGTGAGGTGGGTGGGGCTGAGAGAGCTCCGAAGAACTGTGACTAGCCCAAGGTCACCCAGCTGCCATGAGTTGGAGT
Organism: Sphaerodactylus townsendi; assembly: GCF_021028975.2. Classification (NCBI taxonomy): domain Eukaryota; kingdom Metazoa; phylum Chordata; class Lepidosauria; order Squamata; family Sphaerodactylidae; genus Sphaerodactylus; species Sphaerodactylus townsendi. The sequence goes on from NC_059437.1 coordinate 48,482,210, forward strand.
GTGCAAGCTAATCTGGTTCCCCAGATAAGCCTCCACAGGTGAAGTGGCAGAGCAGGGAATCAAACCCGGTTCTCCAGATTAGAGTGAACCTGCTCTAAACCACTATGCCGCACTGGCTTGGTTTCTGCAATAAGCGACCACGTTGTTGTTTTTTTAAAAAAACCCACACACACACACATGCATGCCACTTTTCATAAGCAAAGGATTTACTAGAGAAGGAGGGGTAGGCTTGTTCATCTTCACACCAACCCTCTGAGGAAGGCCATCATTATTCACATGTGACATATGGAAGATATAAACCAAAACAGAGTGATTTGCCCAAAGCTATTCAAGCAAATTATTGACTGAACTGGGATTTTGTCTGCGAGAGCAAGAGGCGGAATAGGTTCTTCTGTAATTACAGAAATGTGCACAGACATGCAAGACTAAGGTACTAATTTTCCTATCTATGGGAAAAAAGTGAGGATTATCCTAAGGGCAGATATTCAAAGGCTGATAAAAACACTTGGGTTTTGTTCCGTTTCAGAAAAGGGTTCTGATTAGGGATACGTAAGGCAAATAGAATGTTTCCCTGTGCAATACTTTGCTGGCATTTCAGTCACAGAAACCTTGTTCAGGCACTTGGGACGGCAATAACCCTCCTTTGTGTGCTGAAGACCTAGACCAGGGCTGAGGGGAGTGTGCGTAAGCACAGAGATGCTGCATACAAACATGTTTGCGAGTTAGGTTGCTGTGGGTTTTGCAGGTTGTATGGCCGTGTTCCAGTAGCATTTTCTTTTGAGGTTTCGCCTGAATCTGTGGCTGGCATCTCAGCCACAGATGCAGGCAAAACATCCGGAGAAAATGCTACTGGAACACGGCCATACAACCCGGAAAACCCACAACATTCTGGTGATTCCGGCTATGAAAGCCTTCAACAATGTTTGCGAGTTGCTCAGTATTCAAAACAGGATGCCAAGTGGGTGCTTCACCTGCATGTCGAGAATGGGCAAGTCTAGCTCACACCAGACACCATGTCTTGGATGCCACGCACGTCTGCTCCCACGGCCCCCCTGTTACCCCCTGTTACCATACCGCCCCGGAGCCCCTCGGGGATGGGGCGGTATAAAAAATCTAATAAAATAAATAAATAAATAAATAAATAAATAAATATATTCACAGGTATCCCTGCCCGCATTCCAGCCTAAAGGATGATGCTGGCATTGCAGAGATGGGGATTTTCTTCCAAGAACTGATCTTCGCGTACATCGGTATTAAAGATTCCCTACCCAGCCTCTTGCAATATTAATAAGCAGTCTGAGCTCATTTCCCCCACATTATTGAGAGTCTACATCTCCATCCTGGGTAACACCTTACTTGAAAACTGGGCTGGTACCATAACGAAGTCCTCGATGTCGCAGGAGGAATTCTTGCTGCTGCTTCCTGCTGACTCCTTCGACCCGTGCAGGAAGCCGGGAGAATCCTGGGTAGGGGAGGCCAGGACCTTCTCCTGCAGATGGTGCATCTCTGCGAGGGACTGTGAAGGGAAGGGATAAATAAGACTGAAAATGCACGCAGCCTTTGACCCAACTCGTTCATCGTTCCTCCGGCTCTGCTTGATTAAGCCGTATCAAGCGCTCCATAAATGAGATGCTGCCAACATGTCTAAGAAACAGTTGCTCCTTTCAGAAAAGGTTTTTTTAAAAAATAAAAAGAGAAAAGCTCCAAGAAAACTCCAGGGCAAAACAACGGCATTTGAGTTTCCTTAAACCAGCGTGCTTCTGCCAACAGAACACTCCATGCGAAGCAGAGAAAGGATCTTTTGAAAAGGTAACGTGCAGTTGTTTGTTACGAGCCTATAATTATGCTATCAGTGACCTATTAACCATGCGAGTAGCCATAAAGATGAGTCTCTGTTTTGCGCACAGGTTCAAGGAACCCCGAGTTCCTGTTTTACTTTTCCTGAGAGTCAGTTTTCTTGGGTGGGGCTGAGAGAGCTCAGAAGAGCTGTAACTAGCCCAAGGTCACCCAGCTGGCGTGTGTGGGAGTGTACAGGCTAATCTGAATTCCCCAGATAAGCCTCCACAGCTCAGGTGGCAGAGCTGGGAATCAAACCCAGTTCCTCCAGATTAGATACACGACCTCTTAACACTCCTACGCCTCCCACACATATTTACTTTATTAAATACTTTATTTTCTGTTAAATAAATCTTTGTGGTTCATTTCCATCTGAGTCTTCTCTGTCAGCCAAATGTCCAAGGAAAAGTGGTCTCAATTTACCTCACTTATAAGTACAGCCTTGGTCAAGCAGCTTTCCAAACAAGAGGCCTCTAGAAAACACATAGCTTACAAACTAACAATCATTTACTCAAAGCTCCCCCACCCTTCTTATTTGATTGTGGGTGGTTGTTTAAAGAACCTACAGGAGAGACCAGACCCCATAACCTCCACAGCATCACATGCAGAGAACACCAGAGGCGAATCGAGGGGAAAATGTAGCATTTTCCACCCCTTTCCTACCATGACCAAACAACTTTTTTTGCACCAGGTCTTGAAGTCAGTGTATGGGTCCGGGGGGGAGGAGGCGGGGGGGGGGGAATTTTCCAAACACACCCCCACGTGACTAAATGGCTACAGCCCAGGGACATTTGACCCTATATGCCCTCCTGGGTGGTACGCCTCTGGAAAAGAAGAAGAGTTGGATTTATTTTCCCCCTTTCTCTCCTGCAAGAGACTCAAAGAGGCTTACAAACTCCTTTCCCTTCCCCCCTCACAACAAATACCCTGTGAGGTAGGTGGGACAGACAGAGCTCAGAAGAACTGTAACTAGCCCAAGGTTACCCAGCTGGCGAGTGTTGCAGTGCACAGGCTAATCTGAATTCCCCAGATAAGCCTCCACAGCTCAAGTGGCAGAGCGGGAAATCAAACCTGGTTCCTCCAGATTAGAGTACACCTGCTCTTAACCACGACGCCACTGCTGCTCTTAACCACACACTTTCTCTTAACCACTACGCCACATGCAGGGTTTAATGATATAATGGATATGGTAGTAGGAGGAATTCTAAAGTAGAGAACCCTTCCCAAAACATGGGCTCCAGCTGGTGGTAGCCCTTTGATTTTCAGGAACGCAAGTGAAACATCAACGTAATAACTTTGTTTGGAAACGCCTCCAAAGTGTTGTGCTAAATTACAAGTGAAGCAACTTCAACTATACCCTTGATCAAAACCTGATAGGACCACCAGGGGTGAGATAACAGTGCTTTTGGCTGCAAATTAGCCATCCTTGATATACACAAAACCAAAGTTGCTCTCCCTGGCGGATGCAGTTTAGCGAGAAGCACAGCAAATGACCTCCAAGCAATTGGCAAGGAGATGCTAGAGGTCTCTGTGCATGATTCGCAATTGTTATCTCAGAATAAGCACCCTGGCCATAGTGACCTACAAAAACTTAGCCAGAAAACAAGCCCCGGCTATGTTTTTGAACTCTCAAACTGGCAGCAGCTACCTAAGCCCAGTGCCAGTTAGAAAAGCAAGATGCCAACAGCATTACAAATGCCCTCTTGTCCATTTCACCTGCTAAACAAGCCTTCCCTGGCATTTCAAAAGGTCTCCAAAAAGGTAGGTTTTTCCCCCACTAATGCCCTCTGGAAGCAAGCTTTCAAAGTTTAGTCGACTGGTGGAATGCCTGACCTTTCCCCTTCCAATAAGCCAAGTCATTTGCCAAACATAACTTTTGCTCTTTCAGGAAACCTTGGAAGGCAAAGCTATCAGACCCAACTAAACTATTACAGCTAAAGTCAGGCCGTGTGAGTCTCGGTCCTTTGACTATACACAGCTCCCACATATTTGGCAGAGTCCTGGCAACGTAAGAAAAGCCCTGCGGGTTCACTCCAAAGTTCATCTAGTCCTGCGTACTGTGTCATAGAATCATAGAGTTGGAAGGGACCCCAAGGGCCATCAAGTCCAACCCCCTACCATGCAGGAACACACAATCAAAGCACTCCTGACATATGTTCACCCAGCCTCTCTTTAAAACCCTCCAAAGCAGGAGACTCCACCACACCCTGAGGTAGTGCATTCCACTGTCGAACTGCCCTTAATGTCAGGAAGTTTTTCCTGGTGTTTAGGTGGAATCTCTTTTCCTTCACCTTGAGCCCATTATTCCTGGTCCTAGTCTCTGGAGCAGCAGAAAACAAGCTTGCTCCCTCACCAACATGGGATCCCTTCAAATGTCTAAACATGGCTATCATGTCACCTCTTAACCTTCTCTTCACCAAACTGAACAAACCCAGCTCCCTAAGTCTCTCCTCGAAGGGCATGGATTCCAGACCTTTGACCATTTTGGATGCCCTCCTCTGGACCCGTTCCAGCTTGTCAACATCCTTCTTGAACTGCGGTGCCCAGAGCCGAATGCAATATTTATATGTATGCATGTATGAAATTGCTTTATACTGAGTCAGAAAACTGGTCCATCAGATTCAGAACTGTCTACTCAGAATGCCACTGGCTCTCCAGGGTCTCCAGCTGAGGTCTATCATATAACCTACTCCCAGATTGTTTAACTGGGGATGGTAGGGACTGAACTGGGACCTTCTGCACACCTAGCAGATGTTCCACCCATGAGACAAAGCCCCTCCCCAGGTCTTTTAAGAGGAAGAATCATTTGGTATCTAACCACACCTGGTCTTCTAACTTCTTATCGCTACATTCTGGAAAGAGCCATTCTAAGTAGAAAACAAGATGGTCTTTGGCAGAACAGCCAGCACCAAGACCGAAGGCAGAACAGCCAGCCATTAGAAATACCAATCAGAGATTCTAGCGGTGCGGACGTACCACCAACATATTTATTTATTGGTCTATTGCATTTGTATCCCACCATATCTCCAAAGACTCAAGGCGGCTCACAATAGAACATACTTCAAAAATATAATAAATACTATAATATATAAAACATTTAAAACATCATAATACGTAAGTTTAAAAAACAAAATACAACAAATGGCGGAAGAACCCAACACAAAATGGCGGAAGAACCCAGCACAAAAGATGCTGCTGTACTTACAGGGGGAGAAGCTAAATGGGATGTGGATGAGCTGCTGGAGGAACTCCCGGAGGCCGAGCTCGGGTACGAAGGCATTGGCACAGAAGCAGCTGCAGAAAAAGAAAGAAAAAGGTCATACTTCCAGGGTCACCAATAGCTGGAGTAGCGAGGTATTCGTAGTGTCCTCAAGCCAACAGATTCACCTCAGATGTCAGGAGAAGTCATTTGATAGAGCCGTGGTGGCGAACCTTTGGCACTCCAGATGTTATGAACTACAATTCCCATCAGCCTCTGCCAGCATGGTCAATTGGCCATGCTGGCAGGGGCTGATGGGAATTGTAGTCCATGACATCTGGAGTGCCAAAGGTTTGCCACCACTGTGATAGAGGAAGGGGGAAAGAAATTAAACTTATTGGTACTGTGAAAGGCAGCCTTTTTCCTCAGGCAACTCACTCACTTAACAGTAAACTCACCACGGCGTGTCATTAGAACAAGCAATTTGATCCCATAGATTTTCTTTTGCTACCAAGCCTTCTTCTGAGGGAAGGAACCTTCCTGTGATTCCAGAAGCTCAGAAAAAGGGGAAAGGTCCAAGCAATCCAATCCGCAGCTGAATATAATTACACTTACCATTATGAATTTTAACCTCAGATGTGAGTCAAGTCCAGGAGCATCTTATGAGACCAACAAGATCTTTGGAGTATAAGCTTTTGAGAGCCAAAACTCCTTCATCCAATACAAGAGAGCTGTGACTCTCTAAAGCGCGTAAGTCAAAAACCTTGTTGGTTTCTAAGGTGCTACCAGAATCAAATTTAGCTCTTCTACTGTTGCCCTCTGAAACCACCTCAGGTGGAAAAACATCAAACTATTGCTATTTATTTCGAAGCCAAGACAGTAATTTAAACACACAGGGTTGAGATAGTCAATAAAACACACTGCACCTTGTCTTTTCCCGGTGCTGGCAGAAAATTACTGTCCTGGCCCCAACAAGCTAAAGAAACGAGATACAGTTTCTTTGGCTTATAAGAAAATAAAAGCAAACCTTACAATAAAAAAACACACCTTTCATGACTTTTTTTAAAAATGAAGGCTACAATTAAAGTACTTAATATTAGCACTCCCTGTCTCTGAGGCTGTGGTTTAGCAATCTGCCTTCAGCATCTTTGACTATAAAGTGTAATCCCAGGATCAGACAGCGGTTGGATGGGTTTGGGGATAATCCCAAAGCAAAGGTCGGGAACGCTCGTTTGTACCTGAAGCACAGCCAAAATGAAAACAGGGACCCAATTTACGTCCTAACCAGACCACTGTTTTCATCTCATGTGGCGGAGAAACACGTTCCCCTGTACATACATGACCTGGTTAGCTCAGGCTAGCCCAGGAGTCTGCAACCTGCAGCTCTCCAGATGTTCATGGACTACCAATTGGCCATGCTGGCAGGGGCAGATGGGGATTGTAGTCCATGAACATCTGGAGAGCCGCAGGTTACAGACCCCTGGGCTAGCCTGATCCCAACAGATCCTAGAAACCAAACAGGGTTGGGCCTGATCAGTATTCAGATGGTAAACTGCCACGGAAGTCTATGGTTGCTATTTAGACGCAGGCAATGGCAAACCACCTTTGAACGTCTCTTGAAAACCCAACAAATGACCCTACATAAGCTGCAAGTTGACAACAGTTTCCTCTTCCTACCAGGCACAAGGAAGTAGTGTATGATTATGGACCTTGTGTACAAGCCTCCACATAGACCTTTGTAGTAATGCACCGCTGACCCAGCAGCACCGTGGTCGAGCGCTGGAACACCTACGCTCCTACGGCCTTCTGGTCGCACCGCACCCCCACTCCTCATCCCCCTATGAGTCACGGGTCGTGAACTGTCTGGCTCAGTCACCGGGCGCAGGGACAATGGTCTTGCCCCCAGGTGAGGATTAGGCTCAGACGCTTACGCTCTCCTCTCCGCACGTAGCCAGGTGAGATCATGCATCACATGATGATCTCCCGACCTCCCGCTCTCCCGGAACTCCCTCCGTTCCTCCCTTCTACACACCCCCGATAGAATCACAATAAAAGGTGCCAGGAACCAGCACGCGGGAGACTCGCTAGGAACACGGACCTCCGCGCTCCCGCTGCTGGCGATCTCCACCAGATGTTATCTCCGCGTCTCGTCTCGTTCTTGCGCTGACCACGTGGGACGACTACAGACCTTGTCCCATGTGTGGTGGGTGCATGACAGAGAAAGCCCACCAGCCCCCACACAAACGGTAGGGCCAGACCTGCAAAGTGCAAGAAGGAAGGTCTACACAAAATAATCTTATTTCCTGGGACAGAATCAGCATATCTTAAAAACAGCAGACATCTGGCGTTAAAGAAAAGGCGCAAATTAAAGAGGGAGGAAATAAGAGGCCCAGATTTTGTTTTTCAAACAGTGCAATTTATTAAGTTTGTTAAAGAGATTTGAATACTGGCTGTTGTGGGTTTTCTAGGCTGTGTGAGCGTGGTCTGGCAGTTTAGGAGCTAAACTACCAGACCATGAAAACCCACAATAGCCAGTTGATTCTACCCATGAAAGCCTTTGCCAATATAGAGATATAAATAGTTCTGGATCCTTTACTGTGATAGGATATCTGTTTTTTCCATTTTATATTGATTTTCATAACTGTAACCTTGTCGATTCAAATTTCCTATTACAAAAATAGGTACCACACTATTAGACTTTCATTTTTGTGAGGCTGCATTTGAAATGAACAAAGATCAACGGTGGTTGGTAGTCCTTCAGTAGCAGAGATTCAGGAAAATGGTGTCCTGCTTCTCAGCTATTTCCTTGTGAGGGGAAATAAAAAGGAGAGCATGGCATACAATCCCCTCATTCCATGTGGGGAAAAATCACATTAAACAAAAATCTTCTGAGAATATATATTAGAGCTCTCTCTCCTTTCTACAGAATATGTCGGCCTCCTTGCAGTGATGAAAAATGGACCCCGGAGTCACATTCCACTCATGTTCACATGATCAAAAACCAGTTCTGGAATAATAATACATAAGCTTTTTCTCACCATCCTCTCTCAGAGAAAATGTGCACACAAGTTGAACTGTATTAACATTTTGTTGAACCGAACCTACTATTTGTGTGGAAAAAATGTCTTCCCACATATCCTACTGTGCACCAAACAAGCTCCCATGTATAACACATGCTTAGTATAAGGTGACCAGATGGTCACCTTCACGAACCGGGACAGGCGGGTGGGCGGCCACGCGCGCAGCCACAGGAGCGCACGGCCTTCTGGGGTGCTCCTGTTTCCCACCCTGTGACCGGCCATGCGCGCGCGGTCGCAGGAGCGCACTGCCTTCTGGGGCGCTGCCGTTTCCGAGCTCCCCAGAAGGCCATGCCCCTGCGGCTGCGTGCGCAGGAGCGCGCAGCCGCAGGAGCGCACTGCCTTTTGGGGCGCTTCCATTTCCCGCCTTGTCACAGGGCGGGAAATGGCAGCGCCCCAGAAGGCTGTAATGGCGCTTGCGGCCGCCTTGCTGAGGAGGCTGCTGCGCTGCCTTGCGCCCCAGAAGGCAGTGCGGCAGCCTTCCAAAACCCAGGACATTGGAAAAAACCCGCAGGACGCGGGACAGGTTGTTTCAGGGTGGGACTGTCCCGCCAAAAGCGGGACGTCTGGTCAGCCTAGCTTAGTAGCAATGTTTCCTTCCGAGGATGAAGCCATCTTGGAAATGCTTTCCCAGACCACTATGAGAAAGCTGACCCTTGAAGACTGAGCCTTGACCACCAACAATTATCCCCAGAGCTGTCTGGAGGATACATGACATGAAGACTCTGGTGTACAAGAGGACAATGAGTCAGATGGGGCAAAGGAAAGACAACGTGGGAAGAGGACGCAACAGGGTTCTAATTGTGCCTCAGAGCAAAGAAGAGAAGAAACTGGCCAAAGGGACAACTAGCAAAGGAAAGATCAAAGGAGCGAAGGGCCGGGTGTGGTTCTCTTCTTGGTTTCATCCTCGTGACCACCCTGCAAGGCTGAAAGAAAGGAAGGGCTAGCCCGAGCAAAGTTCACAGCAAGGGAGAACTTCCTGCTCGTAGTCCAGAAATCTAACCTCTCTTATCACGTTGACACATCACGTTGATTCATTGTGCAGAGAGAATGGGCACAAGTGTGCTGCCTAGGGTTGCCAGCTCTGGGTTGGGAAATACCTGGAGATCTGGGGGGTGGGTGCGGTGAGGCTTCAAGGGGTATAATGCTGTAGAGTCCACCCTCCAAAGTGGCCATTTTTTCCCCAGGGGAACTGATTCATGTTTCCTAGAGATCAATTATAATCCCAGGAAATCTCCAGCCAACACCTGGCGGTTGGCAACCTGACTGCTGGCCACGCCCCCCAAGGCAATTACCAACTTTGCACAGAGCTTATGTGCGGATAAAGTTCCTGTGCATATATACCCACACTATGATCAGCAACACTTGGAAAGTAGAGTTGTCGTTCACCAGGAGGGTGGCAATGCACATGATCTTCTTCCATGCATTTGCACAGTTGTGCTCTAAGACTCAGCCATTGTGCGGGGACAGGGACAGCACATTTGTCCCCACACAGTGAGCCAACTCACAAATGGGTCATTTGTGCAGTAAGAACATCTAGAATGCACTCCCGTGCTTTAGGGGTAAGCAGGCAGCAACAGGAGACAGGGCTTTCTCCGTGGTGGCCCCCCGATTTGGGTATGCCCTCCCAACAGTGGTTAATCCGCCTTGTTAAATTTTTAAATGGCAAAATATTTTTTGTCATTTGTCCAGACATTTTTTTCTCCTTGCACTTACACTTACTGACTACATTTGTAGCCTTTCTTATATTGTTTTATTCCTACCTGCCAATTGCTTTCACAGATTTTTATTCTGTTGCTTCCATAATCTTTACCTGTTTTGGTTCCAACTCGGCATTTAACTTCATTATGCTCAGAGACGTTTCAAGTTTGTTTTTGAAAGGCAAGGCAGTTGTGAGGAATTGCACTCAGTTGATTGAGATGCATTCCAAACTCAATGTAATCACTACAAGATATATGTAACTGCTACATGTTACCACTGCTGTAATGGGAAATCCTTTCCTTGATCTGTACTTTATGGCTTCACATGCTGAGAAGGTAACTGGGCTTACTCCTGACACTTCTGGTCCCATGGGAAACGGGAGGTTTCCGTTGTCCTGTAGGGGCAGGAGGCCAGGTGGCTTTATCTCTATCTATCGCCAACCTTGGGGCGCCTTAGCTCCGAAATAATTCCTTCTCACATTCTTCGGGAAAACGGGAGAGGAGTCAACTTTTGAATAAAGGGGATAGCAAAAGCCAAATTCAGCAGAACTGGCTTTTTCAAAGCTGGGTGCTTCGTTGCCTACAAATAAACACTGCTGATCAGCAATCCGTTTATTGCTTCAAAGCCCGAGACCTAACAGCAGTTAACAGAGAAATAAATAAGCTCAAAATGGATTCTAAATGTAACTTTGGCTCATTCTGCACATGCAGAATAATGCACTTTCAAACTGCTTTCAGTGCTCTTTGAAGCTGTGCGGAATGGCAAGATCCACTTGCAACCAGTTGTGAAAGTGGTTTGAAAACGCATTATTTTGCGTGTGCAGAAAGGGCCTAACTTATTGTTGGGTCAGTAAGGAATCGAAAGCAGAAGAACTTAACGGTATTTTAGACCAGTGGTCCATCTAGTCCAAGACCCTGTTTCCCACAAGAGCCATTCATAGGAGCTGCCAGCCAGGGCCCTCCCCCCTTTATATGGGGAGAGTTGGTCTTAAAGTTATGAAGGTCCCAGACCGTTTAGGGCTTTAAAGGTCAGTAGCAAAAACCCAGATCTTTCAGGCATCGTTCCCTGTAAGCTGCATAGCTGCGCAGGCGCCGTATCAGGTGGCCGTCGAGCAGGGAGAGCTCTGGCTGGCAGCTCAGTTCTGCTCAGCGATAGAGAGCTTCCACGCAGCGGTACTGAAGCCCTAGGGCCGTGGTGGCGAACCTATGGCACTCCAGATGTTCATGGACTACAAATCTCATCAGCCCCTACCAGCATGGCCAATTGGCATTCCCAACGTGATGACATTCTACAACGACAGTCCCAACGTGATGAAGAAGAAGAAGAGTTTGGATTTATATCCCCCCTTTCTCTCCTGCAGGAGACTCAAAGGGGCTGACAATCTCCTTGCCCTTCCCCCCTCACAACAAACACCCTGTGAGGTAGGTGGGGCTGAGAGAGCTCCGAGAAGCTTCATGACTAGCTTCCAAGACGTCACCCAGCTAGGCGTGTTATTGGGAGTGTACAGGCTAATCTGAATTCCCCCTCTAGATAAGCCTCCCACAGTCTCGAAAGCTGGCTTGAGAGCCGGGGAATCAAACTCGGTTCCTCCAGATTAGATACACGAGCTCTTAACCTCCTACGCCACTGCTGTGATGACATTCTACAACCAGGAGGCCTAAAGCCAATTGGCCATGCTGGCAGGGGCTGATGGGAATTGTAGTTCATGAACATCTGGAGTGCCATAGGTTCGCCGCCACTGCCCTAGAGGGTCTACTGCTTTCAGGAATTTCGGGTATTGAGTGGTTATGAATGAAAATATAAAGCTAATTGACAGGAGTGCTTTGATTCTGTCAGGAGTGCTTTGATGTCCGTCAAGAGTGCTTTGCGTGTTCCTGTATTGCAGGAGGCTGGACTTGATGGCCCTGGGGGTCCCTTCCAACTCCATGATTCTATGACAGCATAAGGGCTTCAATTTCCATTTACGTGAGGCTTGCCTATTTCGTTGATCAGCATAAATTTTAAATCATCAATATAATAATTGCAATGAAGTATGAATGGATTTGAAACGTCAAATTCCTGTCTTATTTTTCACCCTTGAAGATAGAAAACTGGAATCAAGCTGCACTTGTGAACTTCTATTTGACTATTTGGTGCAGAAGAGTGGGTGGGTGGGGTGGGATGGAGGGATGGGAAAGCACAGGAGCCCAGCCCAAGGCTAGCCCAACCAGGTCAGATTTCAGAAGCTAAATAGGGTCATCTGTGGTTAATATTTGGATGGAGACCCCCAAGGAAGTCTACAGTCGCTATGTACAGACAGGCAATGACAAACTACCTCTGTTCGTCTTTTGCCTTGAAACCCCTGCAGGATAACCACAAGTCGGCTGTGGCTTGATGGAACTTTCCACCCCCACATTCCCAACTCCCTCAGCAACTAAACACAGTTCATTGTCAATACACAACAGTCAAAAGGTTTTCATTAATTGGAGACCCTACAGATCCTGTACAGGAAAAAAAGACGTACACATACCCCAAAGATGCATTTTTCCAATTTTTTATTTTTATAATCCATGCAGAATATATCTCCATACAAGAAACGAAACAAAATGACATGTAGGCATCCAATGTAAATAAATAGAAATATAGAAAATACATCGAAGTTATAAAATAAAGACACAAATAAAGATAACAAACGTTATCAAGTTCTTGGTGGATGAAATGGAAGAACCAAAGAAGACAAACTGGGAGCAAAAAGAAAGACAATAATTGCCTGACGAGACGAGAGAAAGAGAGAGACAGAAAGAAGATAAATAACATGGTACAGGGGTAGATGCATTCGTAGGAATGAACTAAAATATTGTGGTGGGAGAATATGATGAACACAATACTGTCTTGCTTCTTCATTCATACCAATGATACAAATGCATAAAGCTTTCTTATACAGAGTCATACAGATCTTCGGTTCATCGAGCTCACTACTGTCTATACTGACTTACAGCAACTCCATGTCTCAAGTCCAGACTACTCAGTCTGGCCACCAGAGATCTCCTTGATTGGAAATACCAGGGGGCTGAACCTAGAACGTTCTACCCTTGGTCCACCACTGATCTACAGCACCTCGCCAGTTAGCTGCAGATGAGGCATATGGGCAGACACTCTCAGAACCAACAAGTGCTTATGATCAAGCGCTTCAAGGAAGACTGACCTAAGCTACAAAGGAAATCAGACATCTTCTTCTTCTTCTATCAGTTGTCCTCAATTTGGAGGTACCAAGAGGTCTGAAAATCAAAGCTCTTTCTTGAGATGGCTCCCAAAGTCAGACTTTTTCATAACTCTTCCTGTTTCTGCCAAGAGATGATTCATAGAATCATAGAGTTGGAAGAGACCCCAAGGGCCATCAAGTCCAACCCCCTGCAGTGCAGGAACTCAAAAGAACTCCTGACATATGTTCATCCAGCCTCTGTTTAAAAATATCCAAAGAAGGAGACTCCACCACACTCTGAGGCAGTGAATTCCACTGTCGAACAGCCCTGACAGTCAGAAAGTTCTTCCTAATGTTTAGGTGGAATCTCTTTTCCTGTACCGTGAATTCATTACTCCGTGTCCTAGTCTCTGAGGCAGCGGAAAACAAGCTTGCTCCCTTTTCGACATGGCATCCCTTCAAATGTTTAAACATAGCTATCATGTCCCTCCTTAACCTTTGCTTCTCCAGACTTAAACATGCCCAGCTCCCTAAGCCTCTTTTCGTAGGGCATGGATTCCAGACCTTTTACCATTTTGGTTGCCCTCCTCTGGACACGTTCCAGCTTGTCAATATCCTTCTTAAGTTGCAGTGCCCAGAACTGAACACAGTACTCTAGGTGAGTTCTGACCAATGCAGAGTAGAGTGGTACAATTACTCCCCTCAATCTAGGCAATGTACTCTGATTGATGCATCCCAGAATTGCATTGGCTTTTTTGGCTGCCATATCACACTGCTGACTCATGTTCAGTTTGTGGTCTACTAGGACTCCCAGATCCCTTTCACATGTAGTGTTTCCATAAACAGCTGTGGTCACCTCATCTTCTTGAGAGATCTCTCTTGCAGAGCCTCTCCTAGCGATGTGGTAAGAAAGACTCCATTAGATGTTCATGGCTAGCCGGGCCCTTGCTTGCCTCTCATCCAAGTAGCTACCAATCTTATTGTTTTTCTGTGAGAACCAGGCTCAAGGCTTGGATGAAGACATTTGGGCACTGAACTGTTGCAGGATGGACCCCAGGACTGTGTAGTTTGTCCCACACGTAGGTCCAAAGGATGGAAACAGGAAGTATTTTGTCATTCATGTTCTGACAAGATTTCCTTTTTGATCAGAGAAGTTTTGTGAGCTGCACACGATTCACACCCAGATAATGGACCCATGTGGACGGCCAAGTGGTTTTCTCATGGCCTGTGGACGTGGTCGTTCTCGAGGTCCGGTGTCCCAAGGCAGTAGGGTAGATGATGCCGGAGAAGGGAGAACCCTTCTCTGTCTTCCTCTATCTTGTGGCTTTGGTGGAGTTGCCTCACGTAGAGGTGCTGAGGAAGCTGGTAATGAAGGGAACGGAGGCCAAGTCAAGAAAACCCTCTCTGGTTTTTGTGGCGGTTTTTGTTGGGTGATGTGTGGTCTCCATAACGCTGGTGCAGATGGGAGGTTCGTTTGTGGCGTTTGCCGGGCCGTCCGGTATGAAGACCAGGCCTGAGATGACCCTGCCTGGCTGGCAAGAAGTTCTGATTTTGAGGAAACTGGTTTCCAAACTGGCACAGCTGCTGGGGCAGGAGCGTGTGCCACTTTATAAGTCTCCTTGAACCAACAGAAGCCTTTCCGTCTTCTGGAGTGCCCCTGATTTTGAAGGTTAGAAGGTAGCGGGCGGGATGGTTTGGAAGCAGCCCTAAACCAGGAGAACCTTTTTCTGCCCACGCGCGGGACACCTAAGTACAGGTAAGGGGAAGGTGCGTTTAAAATTCTGATCAAAAGGTGAAGTCACCAACTCCTGCTTTGAAGCAACTGAGTCCAAAATCCTACATTTGCCTGGAGCTGTGTAACATCAAGACAACCTGAAGCAGGTAATGCAAGTTTGTCTTAAGTAAACAAAGTGGAAGTTTTATTGCATTCTGAATGGGTCACCTTTGGTTTGACAATTAAGCATGGACAAGTGATAAGATACAATCGTGAGAGACAAGTGGTAGCAACTTCACATACTTATACGATGGTGTGACATTAAGTACCGTTCAAAGAAACTGATCTCTGCTTATGGCCTCACTATTTAGATTTTGATTTGAAAACTGCTTCGCTGTAGGGTTCGCAGCCTCCAGATAGGGCTTGGAGGACTTCCAGAATTATTATTATTATTATTATTATTATTATTATTATTATTATTATTATTATTATTATTATTATTATTATTATTATCATTATTATCATTATTATTATTATTATTATTATTATTATTATTATTATTATCCCCCCCCACCCCCCCCCCCCCCCACCCCCCCCCCCCCCCACCCCCCCCCCCCCCCACCCCCCCCCCCCCCCACCCCCCCCCCCCCCCACCCCCCCCCCCCCCCACCCCCCCCCCCCCCCACCCCCCCCCCCCCCCACCCCCCCCCCCCCCCACCCCCCCCCCCCCCCACCCCCCCCCCCCCCCACCCCCCCCCCCCCCCACCCCCCCCCCCCCCCACCCCCCCCCCCCCCCACCCCCCCCCCCCCCCACCCCCCCCCCCCCCCACCCCCCCCCCCCCCCACCCCCCCCCCCCCCCACCCCCCCCCCCCCCCACCCCCCCCCCCCCCCACCCCCCCCCCCCCCCACCCCCCCCCCCCCCCACCCCCCCCCCCCCCCACCCCCCCCCCCCCCCACCCCCCCCCCCCCCCACCCCCCCCCCCCCCCACCCCCCCCCCCCCCCACCCCCCCCCCCCCCCACCCCCCCCCCCCCCCACCCCCCCCCCCCCCCACCCCCCCCCCCCCCCACCCCCCCCCCCCCCCACCCCCCCCCCCCCCCACCCCCCCCCCCCCCCACCCCCCCCCCCCCCCACCCCCCCCCCCCCCCACCCCCCCCCCCCCCCACCCCCCCCCCCCCCCACCCCCCCCCCCCCCCACCCCCCCCCCCCCCCACCCCCCCCCCCCCCCACCCCCCCCCCCCCCCACCCCCCCCCCCCCCCACCCCCCCCCCCCCCCACCCCCCCCCCCCCCCACCCCCCCCCCCCCCCACCCCCCCCCCCCCCCACCCCCCCCCCCCCCCACCCCCCCCCCCCCCCACCCCCCCCCCCCCCCACCCCCCCCCCCCCCCACCCCCCCCCCCCCCCACCCCCCCCCCCCCCCACCCCCCCCCCCCCCCACCCCCCCCCCCCCCCACCCCCCCCCCCCCCCACCCCCCCCCCCCCCCACCCCCCCCCCCCCCCACCCCCCCCCCCCCCCACCCCCCCCCCCCCCCACCCCCCCCCCCCCCCACCCCCCCCCCCCCCCACCCCCCCCCCCCCCCACCCCCCCCCCCCCCCACCCCCCCCCCCCCCCACCCCCCCCCCCCCCCACCCCCCCCCCCCCCCACCCCCCCCCCCCCCCACCCCCCCCCCCCCCCACCCCCCCCCCCCCCCACCCCCCCCCCCCCCCACCCCCCCCCCCCCCCACCCCCCCCCCCCCCCACCCCCCCCCCCCCCCACCCCCCCCCCCCCCCACCCCCCCCCCCCCCCACCCCCCCCCCCCCCCACCCCCCCCCCCCCCCACCCCCCCCCCCCCCCACCCCCCCCCCCCCCCACCCCCCCCCCCCCCCACCCCCCCCCCCCCCCACCCCCCCCCCCCCCCACCCCCCCCCCCCCCCACCCCCCCCCCCCCCCACCCCCCCCCCCCCCCACCCCCCCCCCCCCCCACCCCCCCCCCCCCCCACCCCCCCCCCCCCCCACCCCCCCCCCCCCCCACCCCCCCCCCCCCCCACCCCCCCCCCCCCCCACCCCCCCCCCCCCCCACCCCCCCCCCCCCCCACCCCCCCCCCCCCCCACCCCCCCCCCCCCCCACCCCCCCCCCCCCCCACCCCCCCCCCCCCCCACCCCCCCCCCCCCCCACCCCCCCCCCCCCCCACCCCCCCCCCCCCCCACCCCCCCCCCCCCCCACCCCCCCCCCCCCCCACCCCCCCCCCCCCCCACCCCCCCCCCCCCCCACCCCCCCCCCCCCCCACCCCCCCCCCCCCCCACCCCCCCCCCCCCCCACCCCCCCCCCCCCCCACCCCCCCCCCCCCCCACCCCCCCCCCCCCCCACCCCCCCCCCCCCCCACCCCCCCCCCCCCCCACCCCCCCCCCCCCCCACCCCCCCCCCCCCCCACCCCCCCCCCCCCCCACCCCCCCCCCCCCCCACCCCCCCCCCCCCCCACCCCCCCCCCCCCCCACCCCCCCCCCCCCCCACCCCCCCCCCCCCCCACCCCCCCCCCCCCCCACCCCCCCCCCCCCCCACCCCCCCCCCCCCCCACCCCCCCCCCCCCCCACCCCCCCCCCCCCCCACCCCCCCCCCCCCCCACCCCCCCCCCCCCCCACCCCCCCCCCCCCCCACCCCCCCCCCCCCCCACCCCCCCCCCCCCCCACCCCCCCCCCCCCCCACCCCCCCCCCCCCCCACCCCCCCCCCCCCCCACCCCCCCCCCCCCCCACCCCCCCCCCCCCCCACCCCCCCCCCCCCCCACCCCCCCCCCCCCCCACCCCCCCCCCCCCCCACCCCCCCCCCCCCCCACCCCCCCCCCCCCCCACCCCCCCCCCCCCCCACCCCCCCCCCCCCCCACCCCCCCCCCCCCCCACCCCCCCCCCCCCCCACCCCCCCCCCCCCCCACCCCCCCCCCCCCCCACCCCCCCCCCCCCCCACCCCCCCCCCCCCCCACCCCCCCCCCCCCCCACCCCCCCCCCCCCCCACCCCCCCCCCCCCCCACCCCCCCCCCCCCCCACCCCCCCCCCCCCCCACCCCCCCCCCCCCCCACCCCCCCCCCCCCCCACCCCCCCCCCCCCCCACCCCCCCCCCCCCCCACCCCCCCCCCCCCCCACCCCCCCCCCCCCCCACCCCCCCCCCCCCCCACCCCCCCCCCCCCCCACCCCCCCCCCCCCCCACCCCCCCCCCCCCCCACCCCCCCCCCCCCCCACCCCCCCCCCCCCCCACCCCCCCCCCCCCCCACCCCCCCCCCCCCCCACCCCCCCCCCCCCCCACCCCCCCCCCCCCCCACCCCCCCCCCCCCCCACCCCCCCCCCCCCCCACCCCCCCCCCCCCCCACCCCCCCCCCCCCCCACCCCCCCCCCCCCCCACCCCCCCCCCCCCCCACCCCCCCCCCCCCCCACCCCCCCCCCCCCCCACCCCCCCCCCCCCCCACCCCCCCCCCCCCCCACCCCCCCCCCCCCCCACCCCCCCCCCCCCCCACCCCCCCCCCCCCCCACCCCCCCCCCCCCCCACCCCCCCCCCCCCCCACCCCCCCCCCCCCCCACCCCCCCCCCCCCCCACCCCCCCCCCCCCCCACCCCCCCCCCCCCCCACCCCCCCCCCCCCCCACCCCCCCCCCCCCCCACCCCCCCCCCCCCCCACCCCCCCCCCCCCCCACCCCCCCCCCCCCCCACCCCCCCCCCCCCCCACCCCCCCCCCCCCCCACCCCCCCCCCCCCCCACCCCCCCCCCCCCCCACCCCCCCCCCCCCCCACCCCCCCCCCCCCCCACCCCCCCCCCCCCCCACCCCCCCCCCCCCCCACCCCCCCCCCCCCCCACCCCCCCCCCCCCCCACCCCCCCCCCCCCCCACCCCCCCCCCCCCCCACCCCCCCCCCCCCCCACCCCCCCCCCCCCCCACCCCCCCCCCCCCCCACCCCCCCCCCCCCCCACCCCCCCCCCCCCCCACCCCCCCCCCCCCCCACCCCCCCCCCCCCCCACCCCCCCCCCCCCCCACCCCCCCCCCCCCCCACCCCCCCCCCCCCCCACCCCCCCCCCCCCCCACCCCCCCCCCCCCCCACCCCCCCCCCCCCCCACCCCCCCCCCCCCCCACCCCCCCCCCCCCCCACCCCCCCCCCCCCCCACCCCCCCCCCCCCCCACCCCCCCCCCCCCCCACCCCCCCCCCCCCCCACCCCCCCCCCCCCCCACCCCCCCCCCCCCCCACCCCCCCCCCCCCCCACCCCCCCCCCCCCCCACCCCCCCCCCCCCCCACCCCCCCCCCCCCCCACCCCCCCCCCCCCCCACCCCCCCCCCCCCCCACCCCCCCCCCCCCCCACCCCCCCCCCCCCCCACCCCCCCCCCCCCCCACCCCCCCCCCCCCCCACCCCCCCCCCCCCCCACCCCCCCCCCCCCCCACCCCCCCCCCCCCCCACCCCCCCCCCCCCCCACCCCCCCCCCCCCCCACCCCCCCCCCCCCCCACCCCCCCCCCCCCCCACCCCCCCCCCCCCCCACCCCCCCCCCCCCCCACCCCCCCCCCCCCCCACCCCCCCCCCCCCCCACCCCCCCCCCCCCCCACCCCCCCCCCCCCCCACCCCCCCCCCCCCCCACCCCCCCCCCCCCCCACCCCCCCCCCCCCCCACCCCCCCCCCCCCCCACCCCCCCCCCCCCCCACCCCCCCCCCCCCCCACCCCCCCCCCCCCCCACCCCCCCCCCCCCCCACCCCCCCCCCCCCCCACCCCCCCCCCCCCCCACCCCCCCCCCCCCCCACCCCCCCCCCCCCCCACCCCCCCCCCCCCCCACCCCCCCCCCCCCCCACCCCCCCCCCCCCCCACCCCCCCCCCCCCCCACCCCCCCCCCCCCCCACCCCCCCCCCCCCCCACCCCCCCCCCCCCCCACCCCCCCCCCCCCCCACCCCCCCCCCCCCCCACCCCCCCCCCCCCCCACCCCCCCCCCCCCCCACCCCCCCCCCCCCCCACCCCCCCCCCCCCCCACCCCCCCCCCCCCCCACCCCCCCCCCCCCCCACCCCCCCCCCCCCCCACCCCCCCCCCCCCCCACCCCCCCCCCCCCCCACCCCCCCCCCCCCCCACCCCCCCCCCCCCCCACCCCCCCCCCCCCCCACCCCCCCCCCCCCCCACCCCCCCCCCCCCCCACCCCCCCCCCCCCCCACCCCCCCCCCCCCCCACCCCCCCCCCCCCCCACCCCCCCCCCCCCCCACCCCCCCCCCCCCCCACCCCCCCCCCCCCCCACCCCCCCCCCCCCCCACCCCCCCCCCCCCCCACCCCCCCCCCCCCCCACCCCCCCCCCCCCCCACCCCCCCCCCCCCCCACCCCCCCCCCCCCCCACCCCCCCCCCCCCCCACCCCCCCCCCCCCCCACCCCCCCCCCCCCCCACCCCCCCCCCCCCCCACCCCCCCCCCCCCCCACCCCCCCCCCCCCCCACCCCCCCCCCCCCCCACCCCCCCCCCCCCCCACCCCCCCCCCCCCCCACCCCCCCCCCCCCCCACCCCCCCCCCCCCCCACCCCCCCCCCCCCCCACCCCCCCCCCCCCCCACCCCCCCCCCCCCCCACCCCCCCCCCCCCCCACCCCCCCCCCCCCCCACCCCCCCCCCCCCCCACCCCCCCCCCCCCCCACCCCCCCCCCCCCCCACCCCCCCCCCCCCCCACCCCCCCCCCCCCCCACCCCCCCCCCCCCCCACCCCCCCCCCCCCCCACCCCCCCCCCCCCCCACCCCCCCCCCCCCCCACCCCCCCCCCCCCCCACCCCCCCCCCCCCCCACCCCCCCCCCCCCCCACCCCCCCCCCCCCCCACCCCCCCCCCCCCCCACCCCCCCCCCCCCCCACCCCCCCCCCCCCCCACCCCCCCCCCCCCCCACCCCCCCCCCCCCCCACCCCCCCCCCCCCCCACCCCCCCCCCCCCCCACCCCCCCCCCCCCCCACCCCCCCCCCCCCCCACCCCCCCCCCCCCCCACCCCCCCCCCCCCCCACCCCCCCCCCCCCCCACCCCCCCCCCCCCCCACCCCCCCCCCCCCCCACCCCCCCCCCCCCCCACCCCCCCCCCCCCCCACCCCCCCCCCCCCCCACCCCCCCCCCCCCCCACCCCCCCCCCCCCCCACCCCCCCCCCCCCCCACCCCCCCCCCCCCCCACCCCCCCCCCCCCCCACCCCCCCCCCCCCCCACCCCCCCCCCCCCCCACCCCCCCCCCCCCCCACCCCCCCCCCCCCCCACCCCCCCCCCCCCCCACCCCCCCCCCCCCCCACCCCCCCCCCCCCCCACCCCCCCCCCCCCCCACCCCCCCCCCCCCCCACCCCCCCCCCCCCCCACCCCCCCCCCCCCCCACCCCCCCCCCCCCCCACCCCCCCCCCCCCCCACCCCCCCCCCCCCCCACCCCCCCCCCCCCCCACCCCCCCCCCCCCCCACCCCCCCCCCCCCCCACCCCCCCCCCCCCCCACCCCCCCCCCCCCCCACCCCCCCCCCCCCCCACCCCCCCCCCCCCCCACCCCCCCCCCCCCCCACCCCCCCCCCCCCCCACCCCCCCCCCCCCCCACCCCCCCCCCCCCCCACCCCCCCCCCCCCCCACCCCCCCCCCCCCCCACCCCCCCCCCCCCCCACCCCCCCCCCCCCCCACCCCCCCCCCCCCCCACCCCCCCCCCCCCCCACCCCCCCCCCCCCCCACCCCCCCCCCCCCCCACCCCCCCCCCCCCCCACCCCCCCCCCCCCCCACCCCCCCCCCCCCCCACCCCCCCCCCCCCCCACCCCCCCCCCCCCCCACCCCCCCCCCCCCCCACCCCCCCCCCCCCCCACCCCCCCCCCCCCCCACCCCCCCCCCCCCCCACCCCCCCCCCCCCCCACCCCCCCCCCCCCCCACCCCCCCCCCCCCCCACCCCCCCCCCCCCCCACCCCCCCCCCCCCCCACCCCCCCCCCCCCCCACCCCCCCCCCCCCCCACCCCCCCCCCCCCCCACCCCCCCCCCCCCCCACCCCCCCCCCCCCCCACCCCCCCCCCCCCCCACCCCCCCCCCCCCCCACCCCCCCCCCCCCCCACCCCCCCCCCCCCCCACCCCCCCCCCCCCCCACCCCCCCCCCCCCCCACCCCCCCCCCCCCCCACCCCCCCCCCCCCCCACCCCCCCCCCCCCCCACCCCCCCCCCCCCCCACCCCCCCCCCCCCCCACCCCCCCCCCCCCCCACCCCCCCCCCCCCCCACCCCCCCCCCCCCCCACCCCCCCCCCCCCCCACCCCCCCCCCCCCCCACCCCCCCCCCCCCCCACCCCCCCCCCCCCCCACCCCCCCCCCCCCCCACCCCCCCCCCCCCCCACCCCCCCCCCCCCCCACCCCCCCCCCCCCCCACCCCCCCCCCCCCCCACCCCCCCCCCCCCCCACCCCCCCCCCCCCCCACCCCCCCCCCCCCCCACCCCCCCCCCCCCCCACCCCCCCCCCCCCCCACCCCCCCCCCCCCCCACCCCCCCCCCCCCCCACCCCCCCCCCCCCCCACCCCCCCCCCCCCCCACCCCCCCCCCCCCCCACCCCCCCCCCCCCCCACCCCCCCCCCCCCCCACCCCCCCCCCCCCCCACCCCCCCCCCCCCCCACCCCCCCCCCCCCCCACCCCCCCCCCCCCCCACCCCCCCCCCCCCCCACCCCCCCCCCCCCCCACCCCCCCCCCCCCCCACCCCCCCCCCCCCCCACCCCCCCCCCCCCCCACCCCCCCCCCCCCCCACCCCCCCCCCCCCCCACCCCCCCCCCCCCCCACCCCCCCCCCCCCCCACCCCCCCCCCCCCCCACCCCCCCCCCCCCCCACCCCCCCCCCCCCCCACCCCCCCCCCCCCCCACCCCCCCCCCCCCCCACCCCCCCCCCCCCCCACCCCCCCCCCCCCCCACCCCCCCCCCCCCCCACCCCCCCCCCCCCCCACCCCCCCCCCCCCCCACCCCCCCCCCCCCCCACCCCCCCCCCCCCCCACCCCCCCCCCCCCCCACCCCCCCCCCCCCCCACCCCCCCCCCCCCCCACCCCCCCCCCCCCCCACCCCCCCCCCCCCCCACCCCCCCCCCCCCCCACCCCCCCCCCCCCCCACCCCCCCCCCCCCCCACCCCCCCCCCCCCCCACCCCCCCCCCCCCCCACCCCCCCCCCCCCCCACCCCCCCCCCCCCCCACCCCCCCCCCCCCCCACCCCCCCCCCCCCCCACCCCCCCCCCCCCCCACCCCCCCCCCCCCCCACCCCCCCCCCCCCCCACCCCCCCCCCCCCCCACCCCCCCCCCCCCCCACCCCCCCCCCCCCCCACCCCCCCCCCCCCCCACCCCCCCCCCCCCCCACCCCCCCCCCCCCCCACCCCCCCCCCCCCCCACCCCCCCCCCCCCCCACCCCCCCCCCCCCCCACCCCCCCCCCCCCCCACCCCCCCCCCCCCCCACCCCCCCCCCCCCCCACCCCCCCCCCCCCCCACCCCCCCCCCCCCCCACCCCCCCCCCCCCCCACCCCCCCCCCCCCCCACCCCCCCCCCCCCCCACCCCCCCCCCCCCCCACCCCCCCCCCCCCCCACCCCCCCCCCCCCCCACCCCCCCCCCCCCCCACCCCCCCCCCCCCCCACCCCCCCCCCCCCCCACCCCCCCCCCCCCCCACCCCCCCCCCCCCCCACCCCCCCCCCCCCCCACCCCCCCCCCCCCCCACCCCCCCCCCCCCCCACCCCCCCCCCCCCCCACCCCCCCCCCCCCCCACCCCCCCCCCCCCCCACCCCCCCCCCCCCCCACCCCCCCCCCCCCCCACCCCCCCCCCCCCCCACCCCCCCCCCCCCCCACCCCCCCCCCCCCCCACCCCCCCCCCCCCCCACCCCCCCCCCCCCCCACCCCCCCCCCCCCCCACCCCCCCCCCCCCCCACCCCCCCCCCCCCCCACCCCCCCCCCCCCCCACCCCCCCCCCCCCCCACCCCCCCCCCCCCCCACCCCCCCCCCCCCCCACCCCCCCCCCCCCCCACCCCCCCCCCCCCCCACCCCCCCCCCCCCCCACCCCCCCCCCCCCCCACCCCCCCCCCCCCCCACCCCCCCCCCCCCCCACCCCCCCCCCCCCCCACCCCCCCCCCCCCCCACCCCCCCCCCCCCCCACCCCCCCCCCCCCCCACCCCCCCCCCCCCCCACCCCCCCCCCCCCCCACCCCCCCCCCCCCCCACCCCCCCCCCCCCCCACCCCCCCCCCCCCCCACCCCCCCCCCCCCCCACCCCCCCCCCCCCCCACCCCCCCCCCCCCCCACCCCCCCCCCCCCCCACCCCCCCCCCCCCCCACCCCCCCCCCCCCCCACCCCCCCCCCCCCCCACCCCCCCCCCCCCCCACCCCCCCCCCCCCCCACCCCCCCCCCCCCCCACCCCCCCCCCCCCCCACCCCCCCCCCCCCCCACCCCCCCCCCCCCCCACCCCCCCCCCCCCCCACCCCCCCCCCCCCCCACCCCCCCCCCCCCCCACCCCCCCCCCCCCCCACCCCCCCCCCCCCCCACCCCCCCCCCCCCCCACCCCCCCCCCCCCCCACCCCCCCCCCCCCCCACCCCCCCCCCCCCCCACCCCCCCCCCCCCCCACCCCCCCCCCCCCCCACCCCCCCCCCCCCCCACCCCCCCCCCCCCCCACCCCCCCCCCCCCCCACCCCCCCCCCCCCCCACCCCCCCCCCCCCCCACCCCCCCCCCCCCCCACCCCCCCCCCCCCCCACCCCCCCCCCCCCCCACCCCCCCCCCCCCCCACCCCCCCCCCCCCCCACCCCCCCCCCCCCCCACCCCCCCCCCCCCCCACCCCCCCCCCCCCCCACCCCCCCCCCCCCCCACCCCCCCCCCCCCCCACCCCCCCCCCCCCCCACCCCCCCCCCCCCCCACCCCCCCCCCCCCCCACCCCCCCCCCCCCCCACCCCCCCCCCCCCCCACCCCCCCCCCCCCCCACCCCCCCCCCCCCCCACCCCCCCCCCCCCCCACCCCCCCCCCCCCCCACCCCCCCCCCCCCCCACCCCCCCCCCCCCCCACCCCCCCCCCCCCCCACCCCCCCCCCCCCCCACCCCCCCCCCCCCCCACCCCCCCCCCCCCCCACCCCCCCCCCCCCCCACCCCCCCCCCCCCCCACCCCCCCCCCCCCCCACCCCCCCCCCCCCCCACCCCCCCCCCCCCCCACCCCCCCCCCCCCCCACCCCCCCCCCCCCCCACCCCCCCCCCCCCCCACCCCCCCCCCCCCCCACCCCCCCCCCCCCCCACCCCCCCCCCCCCCCACCCCCCCCCCCCCCCACCCCCCCCCCCCCCCACCCCCCCCCCCCCCCACCCCCCCCCCCCCCCACCCCCCCCCCCCCCCACCCCCCCCCCCCCCCACCCCCCCCCCCCCCCACCCCCCCCCCCCCCCACCCCCCCCCCCCCCCACCCCCCCCCCCCCCCACCCCCCCCCCCCCCCACCCCCCCCCCCCCCCACCCCCCCCCCCCCCCACCCCCCCCCCCCCCCACCCCCCCCCCCCCCCACCCCCCCCCCCCCCCACCCCCCCCCCCCCCCACCCCCCCCCCCCCCCACCCCCCCCCCCCCCCACCCCCCCCCCCCCCCACCCCCCCCCCCCCCCACCCCCCCCCCCCCCCACCCCCCCCCCCCCCCACCCCCCCCCCCCCCCACCCCCCCCCCCCCCCACCCCCCCCCCCCCCCACCCCCCCCCCCCCCCACCCCCCCCCCCCCCCACCCCCCCCCCCCCCCACCCCCCCCCCCCCCCACCCCCCCCCCCCCCCACCCCCCCCCCCCCCCACCCCCCCCCCCCCCCACCCCCCCCCCCCCCCACCCCCCCCCCCCCCCACCCCCCCCCCCCCCCACCCCCCCCCCCCCCCACCCCCCCCCCCCCCCACCCCCCCCCCCCCCCACCCCCCCCCCCCCCCACCCCCCCCCCCCCCCACCCCCCCCCCCCCCCACCCCCCCCCCCCCCCACCCCCCCCCCCCCCCACCCCCCCCCCCCCCCACCCCCCCCCCCCCCCACCCCCCCCCCCCCCCACCCCCCCCCCCCCCCACCCCCCCCCCCCCCCACCCCCCCCCCCCCCCACCCCCCCCCCCCCCCACCCCCCCCCCCCCCCACCCCCCCCCCCCCCCACCCCCCCCCCCCCCCACCCCCCCCCCCCCCCACCCCCCCCCCCCCCCACCCCCCCCCCCCCCCACCCCCCCCCCCCCCCACCCCCCCCCCCCCCCACCCCCCCCCCCCCCCACCCCCCCCCCCCCCCACCCCCCCCCCCCCCCACCCCCCCCCCCCCCCACCCCCCCCCCCCCCCACCCCCCCCCCCCCCCACCCCCCCCCCCCCCCACCCCCCCCCCCCCCCACCCCCCCCCCCCCCCACCCCCCCCCCCCCCCACCCCCCCCCCCCCCCACCCCCCCCCCCCCCCACCCCCCCCCCCCCCCACCCCCCCCCCCCCCCACCCCCCCCCCCCCCCACCCCCCCCCCCCCCCACCCCCCCCCCCCCCCACCCCCCCCCCCCCCCACCCCCCCCCCCCCCCACCCCCCCCCCCCCCCACCCCCCCCCCCCCCCACCCCCCCCCCCCCCCACCCCCCCCCCCCCCCACCCCCCCCCCCCCCCACCCCCCCCCCCCCCCACCCCCCCCCCCCCCCACCCCCCCCCCCCCCCACCCCCCCCCCCCCCCACCCCCCCCCCCCCCCACCCCCCCCCCCCCCCACCCCCCCCCCCCCCCACCCCCCCCCCCCCCCACCCCCCCCCCCCCCCACCCCCCCCCCCCCCCACCCCCCCCCCCCCCCACCCCCCCCCCCCCCCACCCCCCCCCCCCCCCACCCCCCCCCCCCCCCACCCCCCCCCCCCCCCACCCCCCCCCCCCCCCACCCCCCCCCCCCCCCACCCCCCCCCCCCCCCACCCCCCCCCCCCCCCACCCCCCCCCCCCCCCACCCCCCCCCCCCCCCACCCCCCCCCCCCCCCACCCCCCCCCCCCCCCACCCCCCCCCCCCCCCACCCCCCCCCCCCCCCACCCCCCCCCCCCCCCACCCCCCCCCCCCCCCACCCCCCCCCCCCCCCACCCCCCCCCCCCCCCACCCCCCCCCCCCCCCACCCCCCCCCCCCCCCACCCCCCCCCCCCCCCACCCCCCCCCCCCCCCACCCCCCCCCCCCCCCACCCCCCCCCCCCCCCACCCCCCCCCCCCCCCACCCCCCCCCCCCCCCACCCCCCCCCCCCCCCACCCCCCCCCCCCCCCACCCCCCCCCCCCCCCACCCCCCCCCCCCCCCACCCCCCCCCCCCCCCACCCCCCCCCCCCCCCACCCCCCCCCCCCCCCACCCCCCCCCCCCCCCACCCCCCCCCCCCCCCACCCCCCCCCCCCCCCACCCCCCCCCCCCCCCACCCCCCCCCCCCCCCACCCCCCCCCCCCCCCACCCCCCCCCCCCCCCACCCCCCCCCCCCCCCACCCCCCCCCCCCCCCACCCCCCCCCCCCCCCACCCCCCCCCCCCCCCACCCCCCCCCCCCCCCACCCCCCCCCCCCCCCACCCCCCCCCCCCCCCACCCCCCCCCCCCCCCACCCCCCCCCCCCCCCACCCCCCCCCCCCCCCACCCCCCCCCCCCCCCACCCCCCCCCCCCCCCACCCCCCCCCCCCCCCACCCCCCCCCCCCCCCACCCCCCCCCCCCCCCACCCCCCCCCCCCCCCACCCCCCCCCCCCCCCACCCCCCCCCCCCCCCACCCCCCCCCCCCCCCACCCCCCCCCCCCCCCACCCCCCCCCCCCCCCACCCCCCCCCCCCCCCACCCCCCCCCCCCCCCACCCCCCCCCCCCCCCACCCCCCCCCCCCCCCACCCCCCCCCCCCCCCACCCCCCCCCCCCCCCACCCCCCCCCCCCCCCACCCCCCCCCCCCCCCACCCCCCCCCCCCCCCACCCCCCCCCCCCCCCACCCCCCCCCCCCCCCACCCCCCCCCCCCCCCACCCCCCCCCCCCCCCACCCCCCCCCCCCCCCACCCCCCCCCCCCCCCACCCCCCCCCCCCCCCACCCCCCCCCCCCCCCACCCCCCCCCCCCCCCACCCCCCCCCCCCCCCACCCCCCCCCCCCCCCACCCCCCCCCCCCCCCACCCCCCCCCCCCCCCACCCCCCCCCCCCCCCACCCCCCCCCCCCCCCACCCCCCCCCCCCCCCACCCCCCCCCCCCCCCACCCCCCCCCCCCCCCACCCCCCCCCCCCCCCACCCCCCCCCCCCCCCACCCCCCCCCCCCCCCACCCCCCCCCCCCCCCACCCCCCCCCCCCCCCACCCCCCCCCCCCCCCACCCCCCCCCCCCCCCACCCCCCCCCCCCCCCACCCCCCCCCCCCCCCACCCCCCCCCCCCCCCACCCCCCCCCCCCCCCACCCCCCCCCCCCCCCACCCCCCCCCCCCCCCACCCCCCCCCCCCCCCACCCCCCCCCCCCCCCACCCCCCCCCCCCCCCACCCCCCCCCCCCCCCACCCCCCCCCCCCCCCACCCCCCCCCCCCCCCACCCCCCCCCCCCCCCACCCCCCCCCCCCCCCACCCCCCCCCCCCCCCACCCCCCCCCCCCCCCACCCCCCCCCCCCCCCACCCCCCCCCCCCCCCACCCCCCCCCCCCCCCACCCCCCCCCCCCCCCACCCCCCCCCCCCCCCACCCCCCCCCCCCCCCACCCCCCCCCCCCCCCACCCCCCCCCCCCCCCACCCCCCCCCCCCCCCACCCCCCCCCCCCCCCACCCCCCCCCCCCCCCACCCCCCCCCCCCCCCACCCCCCCCCCCCCCCACCCCCCCCCCCCCCCACCCCCCCCCCCCCCCACCCCCCCCCCCCCCCACCCCCCCCCCCCCCCACCCCCCCCCCCCCCCACCCCCCCCCCCCCCCACCCCCCCCCCCCCCCACCCCCCCCCCCCCCCACCCCCCCCCCCCCCCACCCCCCCCCCCCCCCACCCCCCCCCCCCCCCACCCCCCCCCCCCCCCACCCCCCCCCCCCCCCACCCCCCCCCCCCCCCACCCCCCCCCCCCCCCACCCCCCCCCCCCCCCACCCCCCCCCCCCCCCACCCCCCCCCCCCCCCACCCCCCCCCCCCCCCACCCCCCCCCCCCCCCACCCCCCCCCCCCCCCACCCCCCCCCCCCCCCACCCCCCCCCCCCCCCACCCCCCCCCCCCCCCACCCCCCCCCCCCCCCACCCCCCCCCCCCCCCACCCCCCCCCCCCCCCACCCCCCCCCCCCCCCACCCCCCCCCCCCCCCACCCCCCCCCCCCCCCACCCCCCCCCCCCCCCACCCCCCCCCCCCCCCACCCCCCCCCCCCCCCACCCCCCCCCCCCCCCACCCCCCCCCCCCCCCACCCCCCCCCCCCCCCACCCCCCCCCCCCCCCACCCCCCCCCCCCCCCACCCCCCCCCCCCCCCACCCCCCCCCCCCCCCACCCCCCCCCCCCCCCACCCCCCCCCCCCCCCACCCCCCCCCCCCCCCACCCCCCCCCCCCCCCACCCCCCCCCCCCCCCACCCCCCCCCCCCCCCACCCCCCCCCCCCCCCACCCCCCCCCCCCCCCACCCCCCCCCCCCCCCACCCCCCCCCCCCCCCACCCCCCCCCCCCCCCACCCCCCCCCCCCCCCACCCCCCCCCCCCCCCACCCCCCCCCCCCCCCACCCCCCCCCCCCCCCACCCCCCCCCCCCCCCACCCCCCCCCCCCCCCACCCCCCCCCCCCCCCACCCCCCCCCCCCCCCACCCCCCCCCCCCCCCACCCCCCCCCCCCCCCACCCCCCCCCCCCCCCACCCCCCCCCCCCCCCACCCCCCCCCCCCCCCACCCCCCCCCCCCCCCACCCCCCCCCCCCCCCACCCCCCCCCCCCCCCACCCCCCCCCCCCCCCACCCCCCCCCCCCCCCACCCCCCCCCCCCCCCACCCCCCCCCCCCCCCACCCCCCCCCCCCCCCACCCCCCCCCCCCCCCACCCCCCCCCCCCCCCACCCCCCCCCCCCCCCACCCCCCCCCCCCCCCACCCCCCCCCCCCCCCACCCCCCCCCCCCCCCACCCCCCCCCCCCCCCACCCCCCCCCCCCCCCACCCCCCCCCCCCCCCACCCCCCCCCCCCCCCACCCCCCCCCCCCCCCACCCCCCCCCCCCCCCACCCCCCCCCCCCCCCACCCCCCCCCCCCCCCACCCCCCCCCCCCCCCACCCCCCCCCCCCCCCACCCCCCCCCCCCCCCACCCCCCCCCCCCCCCACCCCCCCCCCCCCCCACCCCCCCCCCCCCCCACCCCCCCCCCCCCCCACCCCCCCCCCCCCCCACCCCCCCCCCCCCCCACCCCCCCCCCCCCCCACCCCCCCCCCCCCCCACCCCCCCCCCCCCCCACCCCCCCCCCCCCCCACCCCCCCCCCCCCCCACCCCCCCCCCCCCCCACCCCCCCCCCCCCCCACCCCCCCCCCCCCCCACCCCCCCCCCCCCCCACCCCCCCCCCCCCCCACCCCCCCCCCCCCCCACCCCCCCCCCCCCCCACCCCCCCCCCCCCCCACCCCCCCCCCCCCCCACCCCCCCCCCCCCCCACCCCCCCCCCCCCCCACCCCCCCCCCCCCCCACCCCCCCCCCCCCCCACCCCCCCCCCCCCCCACCCCCCCCCCCCCCCACCCCCCCCCCCCCCCACCCCCCCCCCCCCCCACCCCCCCCCCCCCCCACCCCCCCCCCCCCCCACCCCCCCCCCCCCCCACCCCCCCCCCCCCCCACCCCCCCCCCCCCCCACCCCCCCCCCCCCCCACCCCCCCCCCCCCCCACCCCCCCCCCCCCCCACCCCCCCCCCCCCCCACCCCCCCCCCCCCCCACCCCCCCCCCCCCCCACCCCCCCCCCCCCCCACCCCCCCCCCCCCCCACCCCCCCCCCCCCCCACCCCCCCCCCCCCCCACCCCCCCCCCCCCCCACCCCCCCCCCCCCCCACCCCCCCCCCCCCCCACCCCCCCCCCCCCCCACCCCCCCCCCCCCCCACCCCCCCCCCCCCCCACCCCCCCCCCCCCCCACCCCCCCCCCCCCCCACCCCCCCCCCCCCCCACCCCCCCCCCCCCCCACCCCCCCCCCCCCCCACCCCCCCCCCCCCCCACCCCCCCCCCCCCCCACCCCCCCCCCCCCCCACCCCCCCCCCCCCCCACCCCCCCCCCCCCCCACCCCCCCCCCCCCCCACCCCCCCCCCCCCCCACCCCCCCCCCCCCCCACCCCCCCCCCCCCCCACCCCCCCCCCCCCCCACCCCCCCCCCCCCCCACCCCCCCCCCCCCCCACCCCCCCCCCCCCCCACCCCCCCCCCCCCCCACCCCCCCCCCCCCCCACCCCCCCCCCCCCCCACCCCCCCCCCCCCCCACCCCCCCCCCCCCCCACCCCCCCCCCCCCCCACCCCCCCCCCCCCCCACCCCCCCCCCCCCCCACCCCCCCCCCCCCCCACCCCCCCCCCCCCCCACCCCCCCCCCCCCCCACCCCCCCCCCCCCCCACCCCCCCCCCCCCCCACCCCCCCCCCCCCCCACCCCCCCCCCCCCCCACCCCCCCCCCCCCCCACCCCCCCCCCCCCCCACCCCCCCCCCCCCCCACCCCCCCCCCCCCCCACCCCCCCCCCCCCCCACCCCCCCCCCCCCCCACCCCCCCCCCCCCCCACCCCCCCCCCCCCCCACCCCCCCCCCCCCCCACCCCCCCCCCCCCCCACCCCCCCCCCCCCCCACCCCCCCCCCCCCCCACCCCCCCCCCCCCCCACCCCCCCCCCCCCCCACCCCCCCCCCCCCCCACCCCCCCCCCCCCCCACCCCCCCCCCCCCCCACCCCCCCCCCCCCCCACCCCCCCCCCCCCCCACCCCCCCCCCCCCCCACCCCCCCCCCCCCCCACCCCCCCCCCCCCCCACCCCCCCCCCCCCCCACCCCCCCCCCCCCCCACCCCCCCCCCCCCCCACCCCCCCCCCCCCCCACCCCCCCCCCCCCCCACCCCCCCCCCCCCCCACCCCCCCCCCCCCCCACCCCCCCCCCCCCCCACCCCCCCCCCCCCCCACCCCCCCCCCCCCCCACCCCCCCCCCCCCCCACCCCCCCCCCCCCCCACCCCCCCCCCCCCCCACCCCCCCCCCCCCCCACCCCCCCCCCCCCCCACCCCCCCCCCCCCCCACCCCCCCCCCCCCCCACCCCCCCCCCCCCCCACCCCCCCCCCCCCCCACCCCCCCCCCCCCCCACCCCCCCCCCCCCCCACCCCCCCCCCCCCCCACCCCCCCCCCCCCCCACCCCCCCCCCCCCCCACCCCCCCCCCCCCCCACCCCCCCCCCCCCCCACCCCCCCCCCCCCCCACCCCCCCCCCCCCCCACCCCCCCCCCCCCCCACCCCCCCCCCCCCCCACCCCCCCCCCCCCCCACCCCCCCCCCCCCCCACCCCCCCCCCCCCCCACCCCCCCCCCCCCCCACCCCCCCCCCCCCCCACCCCCCCCCCCCCCCACCCCCCCCCCCCCCCACCCCCCCCCCCCCCCACCCCCCCCCCCCCCCACCCCCCCCCCCCCCCACCCCCCCCCCCCCCCACCCCCCCCCCCCCCCACCCCCCCCCCCCCCCACCCCCCCCCCCCCCCACCCCCCCCCCCCCCCACCCCCCCCCCCCCCCACCCCCCCCCCCCCCCACCCCCCCCCCCCCCCACCCCCCCCCCCCCCCACCCCCCCCCCCCCCCACCCCCCCCCCCCCCCACCCCCCCCCCCCCCCACCCCCCCCCCCCCCCACCCCCCCCCCCCCCCACCCCCCCCCCCCCCCACCCCCCCCCCCCCCCACCCCCCCCCCCCCCCACCCCCCCCCCCCCCCACCCCCCCCCCCCCCCACCCCCCCCCCCCCCCACCCCCCCCCCCCCCCACCCCCCCCCCCCCCCACCCCCCCCCCCCCCCACCCCCCCCCCCCCCCACCCCCCCCCCCCCCCACCCCCCCCCCCCCCCACCCCCCCCCCCCCCCACCCCCCCCCCCCCCCACCCCCCCCCCCCCCCACCCCCCCCCCCCCCCACCCCCCCCCCCCCCCACCCCCCCCCCCCCCCACCCCCCCCCCCCCCCACCCCCCCCCCCCCCCACCCCCCCCCCCCCCCACCCCCCCCCCCCCCCACCCCCCCCCCCCCCCACCCCCCCCCCCCCCCACCCCCCCCCCCCCCCACCCCCCCCCCCCCCCACCCCCCCCCCCCCCCACCCCCCCCCCCCCCCACCCCCCCCCCCCCCCACCCCCCCCCCCCCCCACCCCCCCCCCCCCCCACCCCCCCCCCCCCCCACCCCCCCCCCCCCCCACCCCCCCCCCCCCCCACCCCCCCCCCCCCCCACCCCCCCCCCCCCCCACCCCCCCCCCCCCCCACCCCCCCCCCCCCCCACCCCCCCCCCCCCCCACCCCCCCCCCCCCCCACCCCCCCCCCCCCCCACCCCCCCCCCCCCCCACCCCCCCCCCCCCCCACCCCCCCCCCCCCCCACCCCCCCCCCCCCCCACCCCCCCCCCCCCCCACCCCCCCCCCCCCCCACCCCCCCCCCCCCCCACCCCCCCCCCCCCCCACCCCCCCCCCCCCCCACCCCCCCCCCCCCCCACCCCCCCCCCCCCCCACCCCCCCCCCCCCCCACCCCCCCCCCCCCCCACCCCCCCCCCCCCCCACCCCCCCCCCCCCCCACCCCCCCCCCCCCCCACCCCCCCCCCCCCCCACCCCCCCCCCCCCCCACCCCCCCCCCCCCCCACCCCCCCCCCCCCCCACCCCCCCCCCCCCCCACCCCCCCCCCCCCCCACCCCCCCCCCCCCCCACCCCCCCCCCCCCCCACCCCCCCCCCCCCCCACCCCCCCCCCCCCCCACCCCCCCCCCCCCCCACCCCCCCCCCCCCCCACCCCCCCCCCCCCCCACCCCCCCCCCCCCCCACCCCCCCCCCCCCCCACCCCCCCCCCCCCCCACCCCCCCCCCCCCCCACCCCCCCCCCCCCCCACCCCCCCCCCCCCCCACCCCCCCCCCCCCCCACCCCCCCCCCCCCCCACCCCCCCCCCCCCCCACCCCCCCCCCCCCCCACCCCCCCCCCCCCCCACCCCCCCCCCCCCCCACCCCCCCCCCCCCCCACCCCCCCCCCCCCCCACCCCCCCCCCCCCCCACCCCCCCCCCCCCCCACCCCCCCCCCCCCCCACCCCCCCCCCCCCCCACCCCCCCCCCCCCCCACCCCCCCCCCCCCCCACCCCCCCCCCCCCCCACCCCCCCCCCCCCCCACCCCCCCCCCCCCCCACCCCCCCCCCCCCCCACCCCCCCCCCCCCCCACCCCCCCCCCCCCCCACCCCCCCCCCCCCCCACCCCCCCCCCCCCCCACCCCCCCCCCCCCCCACCCCCCCCCCCCCCCACCCCCCCCCCCCCCCACCCCCCCCCCCCCCCACCCCCCCCCCCCCCCACCCCCCCCCCCCCCCACCCCCCCCCCCCCCCACCCCCCCCCCCCCCCACCCCCCCCCCCCCCCACCCCCCCCCCCCCCCACCCCCCCCCCCCCCCACCCCCCCCCCCCCCCACCCCCCCCCCCCCCCACCCCCCCCCCCCCCCACCCCCCCCCCCCCCCACCCCCCCCCCCCCCCACCCCCCCCCCCCCCCACCCCCCCCCCCCCCCACCCCCCCCCCCCCCCACCCCCCCCCCCCCCCACCCCCCCCCCCCCCCACCCCCCCCCCCCCCCACCCCCCCCCCCCCCCACCCCCCCCCCCCCCCACCCCCCCCCCCCCCCACCCCCCCCCCCCCCCACCCCCCCCCCCCCCCACCCCCCCCCCCCCCCACCCCCCCCCCCCCCCACCCCCCCCCCCCCCCACCCCCCCCCCCCCCCACCCCCCCCCCCCCCCACCCCCCCCCCCCCCCACCCCCCCCCCCCCCCACCCCCCCCCCCCCCCACCCCCCCCCCCCCCCACCCCCCCCCCCCCCCACCCCCCCCCCCCCCCACCCCCCCCCCCCCCCACCCCCCCCCCCCCCCACCCCCCCCCCCCCCCACCCCCCCCCCCCCCCACCCCCCCCCCCCCCCACCCCCCCCCCCCCCCACCCCCCCCCCCCCCCACCCCCCCCCCCCCCCACCCCCCCCCCCCCCCACCCCCCCCCCCCCCCACCCCCCCCCCCCCCCACCCCCCCCCCCCCCCACCCCCCCCCCCCCCCACCCCCCCCCCCCCCCACCCCCCCCCCCCCCCACCCCCCCCCCCCCCCACCCCCCCCCCCCCCCACCCCCCCCCCCCCCCACCCCCCCCCCCCCCCACCCCCCCCCCCCCCCACCCCCCCCCCCCCCCACCCCCCCCCCCCCCCACCCCCCCCCCCCCCCACCCCCCCCCCCCCCCACCCCCCCCCCCCCCCACCCCCCCCCCCCCCCACCCCCCCCCCCCCCCACCCCCCCCCCCCCCCACCCCCCCCCCCCCCCACCCCCCCCCCCCCCCACCCCCCCCCCCCCCCACCCCCCCCCCCCCCCACCCCCCCCCCCCCCCACCCCCCCCCCCCCCCACCCCCCCCCCCCCCCACCCCCCCCCCCCCCCACCCCCCCCCCCCCCCACCCCCCCCCCCCCCCACCCCCCCCCCCCCCCACCCCCCCCCCCCCCCACCCCCCCCCCCCCCCACCCCCCCCCCCCCCCACCCCCCCCCCCCCCCACCCCCCCCCCCCCCCACCCCCCCCCCCCCCCACCCCCCCCCCCCCCCACCCCCCCCCCCCCCCACCCCCCCCCCCCCCCACCCCCCCCCCCCCCCACCCCCCCCCCCCCCCACCCCCCCCCCCCCCCACCCCCCCCCCCCCCCACCCCCCCCCCCCCCCACCCCCCCCCCCCCCCACCCCCCCCCCCCCCCACCCCCCCCCCCCCCCACCCCCCCCCCCCCCCACCCCCCCCCCCCCCCACCCCCCCCCCCCCCCACCCCCCCCCCCCCCCACCCCCCCCCCCCCCCACCCCCCCCCCCCCCCACCCCCCCCCCCCCCCACCCCCCCCCCCCCCCACCCCCCCCCCCCCCCACCCCCCCCCCCCCCCACCCCCCCCCCCCCCCACCCCCCCCCCCCCCCACCCCCCCCCCCCCCCACCCCCCCCCCCCCCCACCCCCCCCCCCCCCCACCCCCCCCCCCCCCCACCCCCCCCCCCCCCCACCCCCCCCCCCCCCCACCCCCCCCCCCCCCCACCCCCCCCCCCCCCCACCCCCCCCCCCCCCCACCCCCCCCCCCCCCCACCCCCCCCCCCCCCCACCCCCCCCCCCCCCCACCCCCCCCCCCCCCCACCCCCCCCCCCCCCCACCCCCCCCCCCCCCCACCCCCCCCCCCCCCCACCCCCCCCCCCCCCCACCCCCCCCCCCCCCCACCCCCCCCCCCCCCCACCCCCCCCCCCCCCCACCCCCCCCCCCCCCCACCCCCCCCCCCCCCCACCCCCCCCCCCCCCCACCCCCCCCCCCCCCCACCCCCCCCCCCCCCCACCCCCCCCCCCCCCCACCCCCCCCCCCCCCCACCCCCCCCCCCCCCCACCCCCCCCCCCCCCCACCCCCCCCCCCCCCCACCCCCCCCCCCCCCCACCCCCCCCCCCCCCCACCCCCCCCCCCCCCCACCCCCCCCCCCCCCCACCCCCCCCCCCCCCCACCCCCCCCCCCCCCCACCCCCCCCCCCCCCCACCCCCCCCCCCCCCCACCCCCCCCCCCCCCCACCCCCCCCCCCCCCCACCCCCCCCCCCCCCCACCCCCCCCCCCCCCCACCCCCCCCCCCCCCCACCCCCCCCCCCCCCCACCCCCCCCCCCCCCCACCCCCCCCCCCCCCCACCCCCCCCCCCCCCCACCCCCCCCCCCCCCCACCCCCCCCCCCCCCCACCCCCCCCCCCCCCCACCCCCCCCCCCCCCCACCCCCCCCCCCCCCCACCCCCCCCCCCCCCCACCCCCCCCCCCCCCCACCCCCCCCCCCCCCCACCCCCCCCCCCCCCCACCCCCCCCCCCCCCCACCCCCCCCCCCCCCCACCCCCCCCCCCCCCCACCCCCCCCCCCCCCCACCCCCCCCCCCCCCCACCCCCCCCCCCCCCCACCCCCCCCCCCCCCCACCCCCCCCCCCCCCCACCCCCCCCCCCCCCCACCCCCCCCCCCCCCCACCCCCCCCCCCCCCCACCCCCCCCCCCCCCCACCCCCCCCCCCCCCCACCCCCCCCCCCCCCCACCCCCCCCCCCCCCCACCCCCCCCCCCCCCCACCCCCCCCCCCCCCCACCCCCCCCCCCCCCCACCCCCCCCCCCCCCCACCCCCCCCCCCCCCCACCCCCCCCCCCCCCCACCCCCCCCCCCCCCCACCCCCCCCCCCCCCCACCCCCCCCCCCCCCCACCCCCCCCCCCCCCCACCCCCCCCCCCCCCCACCCCCCCCCCCCCCCACCCCCCCCCCCCCCCACCCCCCCCCCCCCCCACCCCCCCCCCCCCCCACCCCCCCCCCCCCCCACCCCCCCCCCCCCCCACCCCCCCCCCCCCCCACCCCCCCCCCCCCCCACCCCCCCCCCCCCCCACCCCCCCCCCCCCCCACCCCCCCCCCCCCCCACCCCCCCCCCCCCCCACCCCCCCCCCCCCCCACCCCCCCCCCCCCCCACCCCCCCCCCCCCCCACCCCCCCCCCCCCCCACCCCCCCCCCCCCCCACCCCCCCCCCCCCCCACCCCCCCCCCCCCCCACCCCCCCCCCCCCCCACCCCCCCCCCCCCCCACCCCCCCCCCCCCCCACCCCCCCCCCCCCCCACCCCCCCCCCCCCCCACCCCCCCCCCCCCCCACCCCCCCCCCCCCCCACCCCCCCCCCCCCCCACCCCCCCCCCCCCCCACCCCCCCCCCCCCCCACCCCCCCCCCCCCCCACCCCCCCCCCCCCCCACCCCCCCCCCCCCCCACCCCCCCCCCCCCCCACCCCCCCCCCCCCCCACCCCCCCCCCCCCCCACCCCCCCCCCCCCCCACCCCCCCCCCCCCCCACCCCCCCCCCCCCCCACCCCCCCCCCCCCCCACCCCCCCCCCCCCCCACCCCCCCCCCCCCCCACCCCCCCCCCCCCCCACCCCCCCCCCCCC
Source organism: Sphaerodactylus townsendi (assembly GCF_021028975.2). Lineage (NCBI taxonomy): Eukaryota > Metazoa > Chordata > Lepidosauria > Squamata > Sphaerodactylidae > Sphaerodactylus > Sphaerodactylus townsendi. The sequence goes on from NC_059437.1 coordinate 48,519,824, forward strand.
CCACCCCCCCCCCCCCCCACCCCCCCCCCCCCCCACCCCCCCCCCCCCCCACCCCCCCCCCCCCCCACCCCCCCCCCCCCCCACCCCCCCCCCCCCCCACCCCCCCCCCCCCCCACCCCCCCCCCCCCCCACCCCCCCCCCCCCCCACCCCCCCCCCCCCCCACCCCCCCCCCCCCCCACCCCCCCCCCCCCCCACCCCCCCCCCCCCCCACCCCCCCCCCCCCCCACCCCCCCCCCCCCCCACCCCCCCCCCCCCCCACCCCCCCCCCCCCCCACCCCCCCCCCCCCCCACCCCCCCCCCCCCCCACCCCCCCCCCCCCCCACCCCCCCCCCCCCCCACCCCCCCCCCCCCCCACCCCCCCCCCCCCCCACCCCCCCCCCCCCCCACCCCCCCCCCCCCCCACCCCCCCCCCCCCCCACCCCCCCCCCCCCCCACCCCCCCCCCCCCCCACCCCCCCCCCCCCCCACCCCCCCCCCCCCCCACCCCCCCCCCCCCCCACCCCCCCCCCCCCCCACCCCCCCCCCCCCCCACCCCCCCCCCCCCCCACCCCCCCCCCCCCCCACCCCCCCCCCCCCCCACCCCCCCCCCCCCCCACCCCCCCCCCCCCCCACCCCCCCCCCCCCCCACCCCCCCCCCCCCCCACCCCCCCCCCCCCCCACCCCCCCCCCCCCCCACCCCCCCCCCCCCCCACCCCCCCCCCCCCCCACCCCCCCCCCCCCCCACCCCCCCCCCCCCCCACCCCCCCCCCCCCCCACCCCCCCCCCCCCCCACCCCCCCCCCCCCCCACCCCCCCCCCCCCCCACCCCCCCCCCCCCCCACCCCCCCCCCCCCCCACCCCCCCCCCCCCCCACCCCCCCCCCCCCCCACCCCCCCCCCCCCCCACCCCCCCCCCCCCCCACCCCCCCCCCCCCCCACCCCCCCCCCCCCCCACCCCCCCCCCCCCCCACCCCCCCCCCCCCCCACCCCCCCCCCCCCCCACCCCCCCCCCCCCCCACCCCCCCCCCCCCCCACCCCCCCCCCCCCCCACCCCCCCCCCCCCCCACCCCCCCCCCCCCCCACCCCCCCCCCCCCCCACCCCCCCCCCCCCCCACCCCCCCCCCCCCCCACCCCCCCCCCCCCCCACCCCCCCCCCCCCCCACCCCCCCCCCCCCCCACCCCCCCCCCCCCCCACCCCCCCCCCCCCCCACCCCCCCCCCCCCCCACCCCCCCCCCCCCCCACCCCCCCCCCCCCCCACCCCCCCCCCCCCCCACCCCCCCCCCCCCCCACCCCCCCCCCCCCCCACCCCCCCCCCCCCCCACCCCCCCCCCCCCCCACCCCCCCCCCCCCCCACCCCCCCCCCCCCCCACCCCCCCCCCCCCCCACCCCCCCCCCCCCCCACCCCCCCCCCCCCCCACCCCCCCCCCCCCCCACCCCCCCCCCCCCCCACCCCCCCCCCCCCCCACCCCCCCCCCCCCCCACCCCCCCCCCCCCCCACCCCCCCCCCCCCCCACCCCCCCCCCCCCCCACCCCCCCCCCCCCCCACCCCCCCCCCCCCCCACCCCCCCCCCCCCCCACCCCCCCCCCCCCCCACCCCCCCCCCCCCCCACCCCCCCCCCCCCCCACCCCCCCCCCCCCCCACCCCCCCCCCCCCCCACCCCCCCCCCCCCCCACCCCCCCCCCCCCCCACCCCCCCCCCCCCCCACCCCCCCCCCCCCCCACCCCCCCCCCCCCCCACCCCCCCCCCCCCCCACCCCCCCCCCCCCCCACCCCCCCCCCCCCCCACCCCCCCCCCCCCCCACCCCCCCCCCCCCCCACCCCCCCCCCCCCCCACCCCCCCCCCCCCCCACCCCCCCCCCCCCCCACCCCCCCCCCCCCCCACCCCCCCCCCCCCCCACCCCCCCCCCCCCCCACCCCCCCCCCCCCCCACCCCCCCCCCCCCCCACCCCCCCCCCCCCCCACCCCCCCCCCCCCCCACCCCCCCCCCCCCCCACCCCCCCCCCCCCCCACCCCCCCCCCCCCCCACCCCCCCCCCCCCCCACCCCCCCCCCCCCCCACCCCCCCCCCCCCCCACCCCCCCCCCCCCCCACCCCCCCCCCCCCCCACCCCCCCCCCCCCCCACCCCCCCCCCCCCCCACCCCCCCCCCCCCCCACCCCCCCCCCCCCCCACCCCCCCCCCCCCCCACCCCCCCCCCCCCCCACCCCCCCCCCCCCCCACCCCCCCCCCCCCCCACCCCCCCCCCCCCCCACCCCCCCCCCCCCCCACCCCCCCCCCCCCCCACCCCCCCCCCCCCCCACCCCCCCCCCCCCCCACCCCCCCCCCCCCCCACCCCCCCCCCCCCCCACCCCCCCCCCCCCCCACCCCCCCCCCCCCCCACCCCCCCCCCCCCCCACCCCCCCCCCCCCCCACCCCCCCCCCCCCCCACCCCCCCCCCCCCCCACCCCCCCCCCCCCCCACCCCCCCCCCCCCCCACCCCCCCCCCCCCCCACCCCCCCCCCCCCCCACCCCCCCCCCCCCCCACCCCCCCCCCCCCCCACCCCCCCCCCCCCCCACCCCCCCCCCCCCCCACCCCCCCCCCCCCCCACCCCCCCCCCCCCCCACCCCCCCCCCCCCCCACCCCCCCCCCCCCCCACCCCCCCCCCCCCCCACCCCCCCCCCCCCCCACCCCCCCCCCCCCCCACCCCCCCCCCCCCCCACCCCCCCCCCCCCCCACCCCCCCCCCCCCCCACCCCCCCCCCCCCCCACCCCCCCCCCCCCCCACCCCCCCCCCCCCCCACCCCCCCCCCCCCCCACCCCCCCCCCCCCCCACCCCCCCCCCCCCCCACCCCCCCCCCCCCCCACCCCCCCCCCCCCCCACCCCCCCCCCCCCCCACCCCCCCCCCCCCCCACCCCCCCCCCCCCCCACCCCCCCCCCCCCCCACCCCCCCCCCCCCCCACCCCCCCCCCCCCCCACCCCCCCCCCCCCCCACCCCCCCCCCCCCCCACCCCCCCCCCCCCCCACCCCCCCCCCCCCCCACCCCCCCCCCCCCCCACCCCCCCCCCCCCCCACCCCCCCCCCCCCCCACCCCCCCCCCCCCCCACCCCCCCCCCCCCCCACCCCCCCCCCCCCCCACCCCCCCCCCCCCCCACCCCCCCCCCCCCCCACCCCCCCCCCCCCCCACCCCCCCCCCCCCCCACCCCCCCCCCCCCCCACCCCCCCCCCCCCCCACCCCCCCCCCCCCCCACCCCCCCCCCCCCCCACCCCCCCCCCCCCCCACCCCCCCCCCCCCCCACCCCCCCCCCCCCCCACCCCCCCCCCCCCCCACCCCCCCCCCCCCCCACCCCCCCCCCCCCCCACCCCCCCCCCCCCCCACCCCCCCCCCCCCCCACCCCCCCCCCCCCCCACCCCCCCCCCCCCCCACCCCCCCCCCCCCCCACCCCCCCCCCCCCCCACCCCCCCCCCCCCCCACCCCCCCCCCCCCCCACCCCCCCCCCCCCCCACCCCCCCCCCCCCCCACCCCCCCCCCCCCCCACCCCCCCCCCCCCCCACCCCCCCCCCCCCCCACCCCCCCCCCCCCCCACCCCCCCCCCCCCCCACCCCCCCCCCCCCCCACCCCCCCCCCCCCCCACCCCCCCCCCCCCCCACCCCCCCCCCCCCCCACCCCCCCCCCCCCCCACCCCCCCCCCCCCCCACCCCCCCCCCCCCCCACCCCCCCCCCCCCCCACCCCCCCCCCCCCCCACCCCCCCCCCCCCCCACCCCCCCCCCCCCCCACCCCCCCCCCCCCCCACCCCCCCCCCCCCCCACCCCCCCCCCCCCCCACCCCCCCCCCCCCCCACCCCCCCCCCCCCCCACCCCCCCCCCCCCCCACCCCCCCCCCCCCCCACCCCCCCCCCCCCCCACCCCCCCCCCCCCCCACCCCCCCCCCCCCCCACCCCCCCCCCCCCCCACCCCCCCCCCCCCCCACCCCCCCCCCCCCCCACCCCCCCCCCCCCCCACCCCCCCCCCCCCCCACCCCCCCCCCCCCCCACCCCCCCCCCCCCCCACCCCCCCCCCCCCCCACCCCCCCCCCCCCCCACCCCCCCCCCCCCCCACCCCCCCCCCCCCCCACCCCCCCCCCCCCCCACCCCCCCCCCCCCCCACCCCCCCCCCCCCCCACCCCCCCCCCCCCCCACCCCCCCCCCCCCCCACCCCCCCCCCCCCCCACCCCCCCCCCCCCCCACCCCCCCCCCCCCCCACCCCCCCCCCCCCCCACCCCCCCCCCCCCCCACCCCCCCCCCCCCCCACCCCCCCCCCCCCCCACCCCCCCCCCCCCCCACCCCCCCCCCCCCCCACCCCCCCCCCCCCCCACCCCCCCCCCCCCCCACCCCCCCCCCCCCCCACCCCCCCCCCCCCCCACCCCCCCCCCCCCCCACCCCCCCCCCCCCCCACCCCCCCCCCCCCCCACCCCCCCCCCCCCCCACCCCCCCCCCCCCCCACCCCCCCCCCCCCCCACCCCCCCCCCCCCCCACCCCCCCCCCCCCCCACCCCCCCCCCCCCCCACCCCCCCCCCCCCCCACCCCCCCCCCCCCCCACCCCCCCCCCCCCCCACCCCCCCCCCCCCCCACCCCCCCCCCCCCCCACCCCCCCCCCCCCCCACCCCCCCCCCCCCCCACCCCCCCCCCCCCCCACCCCCCCCCCCCCCCACCCCCCCCCCCCCCCACCCCCCCCCCCCCCCACCCCCCCCCCCCCCCACCCCCCCCCCCCCCCACCCCCCCCCCCCCCCACCCCCCCCCCCCCCCACCCCCCCCCCCCCCCACCCCCCCCCCCCCCCACCCCCCCCCCCCCCCACCCCCCCCCCCCCCCACCCCCCCCCCCCCCCACCCCCCCCCCCCCCCACCCCCCCCCCCCCCCACCCCCCCCCCCCCCCACCCCCCCCCCCCCCCACCCCCCCCCCCCCCCACCCCCCCCCCCCCCCACCCCCCCCCCCCCCCACCCCCCCCCCCCCCCACCCCCCCCCCCCCCCACCCCCCCCCCCCCCCACCCCCCCCCCCCCCCACCCCCCCCCCCCCCCACCCCCCCCCCCCCCCACCCCCCCCCCCCCCCACCCCCCCCCCCCCCCACCCCCCCCCCCCCCCACCCCCCCCCCCCCCCACCCCCCCCCCCCCCCACCCCCCCCCCCCCCCACCCCCCCCCCCCCCCACCCCCCCCCCCCCCCACCCCCCCCCCCCCCCACCCCCCCCCCCCCCCACCCCCCCCCCCCCCCACCCCCCCCCCCCCCCACCCCCCCCCCCCCCCACCCCCCCCCCCCCCCACCCCCCCCCCCCCCCACCCCCCCCCCCCCCCACCCCCCCCCCCCCCCACCCCCCCCCCCCCCCACCCCCCCCCCCCCCCACCCCCCCCCCCCCCCACCCCCCCCCCCCCCCACCCCCCCCCCCCCCCACCCCCCCCCCCCCCCACCCCCCCCCCCCCCCACCCCCCCCCCCCCCCACCCCCCCCCCCCCCCACCCCCCCCCCCCCCCACCCCCCCCCCCCCCCACCCCCCCCCCCCCCCACCCCCCCCCCCCCCCACCCCCCCCCCCCCCCACCCCCCCCCCCCCCCACCCCCCCCCCCCCCCACCCCCCCCCCCCCCCACCCCCCCCCCCCCCCACCCCCCCCCCCCCCCACCCCCCCCCCCCCCCACCCCCCCCCCCCCCCACCCCCCCCCCCCCCCACCCCCCCCCCCCCCCACCCCCCCCCCCCCCCACCCCCCCCCCCCCCCACCCCCCCCCCCCCCCACCCCCCCCCCCCCCCACCCCCCCCCCCCCCCACCCCCCCCCCCCCCCACCCCCCCCCCCCCCCACCCCCCCCCCCCCCCACCCCCCCCCCCCCCCACCCCCCCCCCCCCCCACCCCCCCCCCCCCCCACCCCCCCCCCCCCCCACCCCCCCCCCCCCCCACCCCCCCCCCCCCCCACCCCCCCCCCCCCCCACCCCCCCCCCCCCCCACCCCCCCCCCCCCCCACCCCCCCCCCCCCCCACCCCCCCCCCCCCCCACCCCCCCCCCCCCCCACCCCCCCCCCCCCCCACCCCCCCCCCCCCCCACCCCCCCCCCCCCCCACCCCCCCCCCCCCCCACCCCCCCCCCCCCCCACCCCCCCCCCCCCCCACCCCCCCCCCCCCCCACCCCCCCCCCCCCCCACCCCCCCCCCCCCCCACCCCCCCCCCCCCCCACCCCCCCCCCCCCCCACCCCCCCCCCCCCCCACCCCCCCCCCCCCCCACCCCCCCCCCCCCCCACCCCCCCCCCCCCCCACCCCCCCCCCCCCCCACCCCCCCCCCCCCCCACCCCCCCCCCCCCCCACCCCCCCCCCCCCCCACCCCCCCCCCCCCCCACCCCCCCCCCCCCCCACCCCCCCCCCCCCCCACCCCCCCCCCCCCCCACCCCCCCCCCCCCCCACCCCCCCCCCCCCCCACCCCCCCCCCCCCCCACCCCCCCCCCCCCCCACCCCCCCCCCCCCCCACCCCCCCCCCCCCCCACCCCCCCCCCCCCCCACCCCCCCCCCCCCCCACCCCCCCCCCCCCCCACCCCCCCCCCCCCCCACCCCCCCCCCCCCCCACCCCCCCCCCCCCCCACCCCCCCCCCCCCCCACCCCCCCCCCCCCCCACCCCCCCCCCCCCCCACCCCCCCCCCCCCCCACCCCCCCCCCCCCCCACCCCCCCCCCCCCCCACCCCCCCCCCCCCCCACCCCCCCCCCCCCCCACCCCCCCCCCCCCCCACCCCCCCCCCCCCCCACCCCCCCCCCCCCCCACCCCCCCCCCCCCCCACCCCCCCCCCCCCCCACCCCCCCCCCCCCCCACCCCCCCCCCCCCCCACCCCCCCCCCCCCCCACCCCCCCCCCCCCCCACCCCCCCCCCCCCCCACCCCCCCCCCCCCCCACCCCCCCCCCCCCCCACCCCCCCCCCCCCCCACCCCCCCCCCCCCCCACCCCCCCCCCCCCCCACCCCCCCCCCCCCCCACCCCCCCCCCCCCCCACCCCCCCCCCCCCCCACCCCCCCCCCCCCCCACCCCCCCCCCCCCCCACCCCCCCCCCCCCCCACCCCCCCCCCCCCCCACCCCCCCCCCCCCCCACCCCCCCCCCCCCCCACCCCCCCCCCCCCCCACCCCCCCCCCCCCCCACCCCCCCCCCCCCCCACCCCCCCCCCCCCCCACCCCCCCCCCCCCCCACCCCCCCCCCCCCCCACCCCCCCCCCCCCCCACCCCCCCCCCCCCCCACCCCCCCCCCCCCCCACCCCCCCCCCCCCCCACCCCCCCCCCCCCCCACCCCCCCCCCCCCCCACCCCCCCCCCCCCCCACCCCCCCCCCCCCCCACCCCCCCCCCCCCCCACCCCCCCCCCCCCCCACCCCCCCCCCCCCCCACCCCCCCCCCCCCCCACCCCCCCCCCCCCCCACCCCCCCCCCCCCCCACCCCCCCCCCCCCCCACCCCCCCCCCCCCCCACCCCCCCCCCCCCCCACCCCCCCCCCCCCCCACCCCCCCCCCCCCCCACCCCCCCCCCCCCCCACCCCCCCCCCCCCCCACCCCCCCCCCCCCCCACCCCCCCCCCCCCCCACCCCCCCCCCCCCCCACCCCCCCCCCCCCCCACCCCCCCCCCCCCCCACCCCCCCCCCCCCCCACCCCCCCCCCCCCCCACCCCCCCCCCCCCCCACCCCCCCCCCCCCCCACCCCCCCCCCCCCCCACCCCCCCCCCCCCCCACCCCCCCCCCCCCCCACCCCCCCCCCCCCCCACCCCCCCCCCCCCCCACCCCCCCCCCCCCCCACCCCCCCCCCCCCCCACCCCCCCCCCCCCCCACCCCCCCCCCCCCCCACCCCCCCCCCCCCCCACCCCCCCCCCCCCCCACCCCCCCCCCCCCCCACCCCCCCCCCCCCCCACCCCCCCCCCCCCCCACCCCCCCCCCCCCCCACCCCCCCCCCCCCCCACCCCCCCCCCCCCCCACCCCCCCCCCCCCCCACCCCCCCCCCCCCCCACCCCCCCCCCCCCCCACCCCCCCCCCCCCCCACCCCCCCCCCCCCCCACCCCCCCCCCCCCCCACCCCCCCCCCCCCCCACCCCCCCCCCCCCCCACCCCCCCCCCCCCCCACCCCCCCCCCCCCCCACCCCCCCCCCCCCCCACCCCCCCCCCCCCCCACCCCCCCCCCCCCCCACCCCCCCCCCCCCCCACCCCCCCCCCCCCCCACCCCCCCCCCCCCCCACCCCCCCCCCCCCCCACCCCCCCCCCCCCCCACCCCCCCCCCCCCCCACCCCCCCCCCCCCCCACCCCCCCCCCCCCCCACCCCCCCCCCCCCCCACCCCCCCCCCCCCCCACCCCCCCCCCCCCCCACCCCCCCCCCCCCCCACCCCCCCCCCCCCCCACCCCCCCCCCCCCCCACCCCCCCCCCCCCCCACCCCCCCCCCCCCCCACCCCCCCCCCCCCCCACCCCCCCCCCCCCCCACCCCCCCCCCCCCCCACCCCCCCCCCCCCCCACCCCCCCCCCCCCCCACCCCCCCCCCCCCCCACCCCCCCCCCCCCCCACCCCCCCCCCCCCCCACCCCCCCCCCCCCCCACCCCCCCCCCCCCCCACCCCCCCCCCCCCCCACCCCCCCCCCCCCCCACCCCCCCCCCCCCCCACCCCCCCCCCCCCCCACCCCCCCCCCCCCCCACCCCCCCCCCCCCCCACCCCCCCCCCCCCCCACCCCCCCCCCCCCCCACCCCCCCCCCCCCCCACCCCCCCCCCCCCCCACCCCCCCCCCCCCCCACCCCCCCCCCCCCCCACCCCCCCCCCCCCCCACCCCCCCCCCCCCCCACCCCCCCCCCCCCCCACCCCCCCCCCCCCCCACCCCCCCCCCCCCCCACCCCCCCCCCCCCCCACCCCCCCCCCCCCCCACCCCCCCCCCCCCCCACCCCCCCCCCCCCCCACCCCCCCCCCCCCCCACCCCCCCCCCCCCCCACCCCCCCCCCCCCCCACCCCCCCCCCCCCCCACCCCCCCCCCCCCCCACCCCCCCCCCCCCCCACCCCCCCCCCCCCCCACCCCCCCCCCCCCCCACCCCCCCCCCCCCCCACCCCCCCCCCCCCCCACCCCCCCCCCCCCCCACCCCCCCCCCCCCCCACCCCCCCCCCCCCCCACCCCCCCCCCCCCCCACCCCCCCCCCCCCCCACCCCCCCCCCCCCCCACCCCCCCCCCCCCCCACCCCCCCCCCCCCCCACCCCCCCCCCCCCCCACCCCCCCCCCCCCCCACCCCCCCCCCCCCCCACCCCCCCCCCCCCCCACCCCCCCCCCCCCCCACCCCCCCCCCCCCCCACCCCCCCCCCCCCCCACCCCCCCCCCCCCCCACCCCCCCCCCCCCCCACCCCCCCCCCCCCCCACCCCCCCCCCCCCCCACCCCCCCCCCCCCCCACCCCCCCCCCCCCCCACCCCCCCCCCCCCCCACCCCCCCCCCCCCCCACCCCCCCCCCCCCCCACCCCCCCCCCCCCCCACCCCCCCCCCCCCCCACCCCCCCCCCCCCCCACCCCCCCCCCCCCCCACCCCCCCCCCCCCCCACCCCCCCCCCCCCCCACCCCCCCCCCCCCCCACCCCCCCCCCCCCCCACCCCCCCCCCCCCCCACCCCCCCCCCCCCCCACCCCCCCCCCCCCCCACCCCCCCCCCCCCCCACCCCCCCCCCCCCCCACCCCCCCCCCCCCCCACCCCCCCCCCCCCCCACCCCCCCCCCCCCCCACCCCCCCCCCCCCCCACCCCCCCCCCCCCCCACCCCCCCCCCCCCCCACCCCCCCCCCCCCCCACCCCCCCCCCCCCCCACCCCCCCCCCCCCCCACCCCCCCCCCCCCCCACCCCCCCCCCCCCCCACCCCCCCCCCCCCCCACCCCCCCCCCCCCCCACCCCCCCCCCCCCCCACCCCCCCCCCCCCCCACCCCCCCCCCCCCCCACCCCCCCCCCCCCCCACCCCCCCCCCCCCCCACCCCCCCCCCCCCCCACCCCCCCCCCCCCCCACCCCCCCCCCCCCCCACCCCCCCCCCCCCCCACCCCCCCCCCCCCCCACCCCCCCCCCCCCCCACCCCCCCCCCCCCCCACCCCCCCCCCCCCCCACCCCCCCCCCCCCCCACCCCCCCCCCCCCCCACCCCCCCCCCCCCCCACCCCCCCCCCCCCCCACCCCCCCCCCCCCCCACCCCCCCCCCCCCCCACCCCCCCCCCCCCCCACCCCCCCCCCCCCCCACCCCCCCCCCCCCCCACCCCCCCCCCCCCCCACCCCCCCCCCCCCCCACCCCCCCCCCCCCCCACCCCCCCCCCCCCCCACCCCCCCCCCCCCCCACCCCCCCCCCCCCCCACCCCCCCCCCCCCCCACCCCCCCCCCCCCCCACCCCCCCCCCCCCCCACCCCCCCCCCCCCCCACCCCCCCCCCCCCCCACCCCCCCCCCCCCCCACCCCCCCCCCCCCCCACCCCCCCCCCCCCCCACCCCCCCCCCCCCCCACCCCCCCCCCCCCCCACCCCCCCCCCCCCCCACCCCCCCCCCCCCCCACCCCCCCCCCCCCCCACCCCCCCCCCCCCCCACCCCCCCCCCCCCCCACCCCCCCCCCCCCCCACCCCCCCCCCCCCCCACCCCCCCCCCCCCCCACCCCCCCCCCCCCCCACCCCCCCCCCCCCCCACCCCCCCCCCCCCCCACCCCCCCCCCCCCCCACCCCCCCCCCCCCCCACCCCCCCCCCCCCCCACCCCCCCCCCCCCCCACCCCCCCCCCCCCCCACCCCCCCCCCCCCCCACCCCCCCCCCCCCCCACCCCCCCCCCCCCCCACCCCCCCCCCCCCCCACCCCCCCCCCCCCCCACCCCCCCCCCCCCCCACCCCCCCCCCCCCCCACCCCCCCCCCCCCCCACCCCCCCCCCCCCCCACCCCCCCCCCCCCCCACCCCCCCCCCCCCCCACCCCCCCCCCCCCCCACCCCCCCCCCCCCCCACCCCCCCCCCCCCCCACCCCCCCCCCCCCCCACCCCCCCCCCCCCCCACCCCCCCCCCCCCCCACCCCCCCCCCCCCCCACCCCCCCCCCCCCCCACCCCCCCCCCCCCCCACCCCCCCCCCCCCCCACCCCCCCCCCCCCCCACCCCCCCCCCCCCCCACCCCCCCCCCCCCCCACCCCCCCCCCCCCCCACCCCCCCCCCCCCCCACCCCCCCCCCCCCCCACCCCCCCCCCCCCCCACCCCCCCCCCCCCCCACCCCCCCCCCCCCCCACCCCCCCCCCCCCCCACCCCCCCCCCCCCCCACCCCCCCCCCCCCCCACCCCCCCCCCCCCCCACCCCCCCCCCCCCCCACCCCCCCCCCCCCCCACCCCCCCCCCCCCCCACCCCCCCCCCCCCCCACCCCCCCCCCCCCCCACCCCCCCCCCCCCCCACCCCCCCCCCCCCCCACCCCCCCCCCCCCCCACCCCCCCCCCCCCCCACCCCCCCCCCCCCCCACCCCCCCCCCCCCCCACCCCCCCCCCCCCCCACCCCCCCCCCCCCCCACCCCCCCCCCCCCCCACCCCCCCCCCCCCCCACCCCCCCCCCCCCCCACCCCCCCCCCCCCCCACCCCCCCCCCCCCCCACCCCCCCCCCCCCCCACCCCCCCCCCCCCCCACCCCCCCCCCCCCCCACCCCCCCCCCCCCCCACCCCCCCCCCCCCCCACCCCCCCCCCCCCCCACCCCCCCCCCCCCCCACCCCCCCCCCCCCCCACCCCCCCCCCCCCCCACCCCCCCCCCCCCCCACCCCCCCCCCCCCCCACCCCCCCCCCCCCCCACCCCCCCCCCCCCCCACCCCCCCCCCCCCCCACCCCCCCCCCCCCCCACCCCCCCCCCCCCCCACCCCCCCCCCCCCCCACCCCCCCCCCCCCCCACCCCCCCCCCCCCCCACCCCCCCCCCCCCCCACCCCCCCCCCCCCCCACCCCCCCCCCCCCCCACCCCCCCCCCCCCCCACCCCCCCCCCCCCCCACCCCCCCCCCCCCCCACCCCCCCCCCCCCCCACCCCCCCCCCCCCCCACCCCCCCCCCCCCCCACCCCCCCCCCCCCCCACCCCCCCCCCCCCCCACCCCCCCCCCCCCCCACCCCCCCCCCCCCCCACCCCCCCCCCCCCCCACCCCCCCCCCCCCCCACCCCCCCCCCCCCCCACCCCCCCCCCCCCCCACCCCCCCCCCCCCCCACCCCCCCCCCCCCCCACCCCCCCCCCCCCCCACCCCCCCCCCCCCCCACCCCCCCCCCCCCCCACCCCCCCCCCCCCCCACCCCCCCCCCCCCCCACCCCCCCCCCCCCCCACCCCCCCCCCCCCCCACCCCCCCCCCCCCCCACCCCCCCCCCCCCCCACCCCCCCCCCCCCCCACCCCCCCCCCCCCCCACCCCCCCCCCCCCCCACCCCCCCCCCCCCCCACCCCCCCCCCCCCCCACCCCCCCCCCCCCCCACCCCCCCCCCCCCCCACCCCCCCCCCCCCCCACCCCCCCCCCCCCCCACCCCCCCCCCCCCCCACCCCCCCCCCCCCCCACCCCCCCCCCCCCCCACCCCCCCCCCCCCCCACCCCCCCCCCCCCCCACCCCCCCCCCCCCCCACCCCCCCCCCCCCCCACCCCCCCCCCCCCCCACCCCCCCCCCCCCCCACCCCCCCCCCCCCCCACCCCCCCCCCCCCCCACCCCCCCCCCCCCCCACCCCCCCCCCCCCCCACCCCCCCCCCCCCCCACCCCCCCCCCCCCCCACCCCCCCCCCCCCCCACCCCCCCCCCCCCCCACCCCCCCCCCCCCCCACCCCCCCCCCCCCCCACCCCCCCCCCCCCCCACCCCCCCCCCCCCCCACCCCCCCCCCCCCCCACCCCCCCCCCCCCCCACCCCCCCCCCCCCCCACCCCCCCCCCCCCCCACCCCCCCCCCCCCCCACCCCCCCCCCCCCCCACCCCCCCCCCCCCCCACCCCCCCCCCCCCCCACCCCCCCCCCCCCCCACCCCCCCCCCCCCCCACCCCCCCCCCCCCCCACCCCCCCCCCCCCCCACCCCCCCCCCCCCCCACCCCCCCCCCCCCCCACCCCCCCCCCCCCCCACCCCCCCCCCCCCCCACCCCCCCCCCCCCCCACCCCCCCCCCCCCCCACCCCCCCCCCCCCCCACCCCCCCCCCCCCCCACCCCCCCCCCCCCCCACCCCCCCCCCCCCCCACCCCCCCCCCCCCCCACCCCCCCCCCCCCCCACCCCCCCCCCCCCCCACCCCCCCCCCCCCCCACCCCCCCCCCCCCCCACCCCCCCCCCCCCCCACCCCCCCCCCCCCCCACCCCCCCCCCCCCCCACCCCCCCCCCCCCCCACCCCCCCCCCCCCCCACCCCCCCCCCCCCCCACCCCCCCCCCCCCCCACCCCCCCCCCCCCCCACCCCCCCCCCCCCCCACCCCCCCCCCCCCCCACCCCCCCCCCCCCCCACCCCCCCCCCCCCCCACCCCCCCCCCCCCCCACCCCCCCCCCCCCCCACCCCCCCCCCCCCCCACCCCCCCCCCCCCCCACCCCCCCCCCCCCCCACCCCCCCCCCCCCCCACCCCCCCCCCCCCCCACCCCCCCCCCCCCCCACCCCCCCCCCCCCCCACCCCCCCCCCCCCCCACCCCCCCCCCCCCCCACCCCCCCCCCCCCCCACCCCCCCCCCCCCCCACCCCCCCCCCCCCCCACCCCCCCCCCCCCCCACCCCCCCCCCCCCCCACCCCCCCCCCCCCCCACCCCCCCCCCCCCCCACCCCCCCCCCCCCCCACCCCCCCCCCCCCCCACCCCCCCCCCCCCCCACCCCCCCCCCCCCCCACCCCCCCCCCCCCCCACCCCCCCCCCCCCCCACCCCCCCCCCCCCCCACCCCCCCCCCCCCCCACCCCCCCCCCCCCCCACCCCCCCCCCCCCCCACCCCCCCCCCCCCCCACCCCCCCCCCCCCCCACCCCCCCCCCCCCCCACCCCCCCCCCCCCCCACCCCCCCCCCCCCCCACCCCCCCCCCCCCCCACCCCCCCCCCCCCCCACCCCCCCCCCCCCCCACCCCCCCCCCCCCCCACCCCCCCCCCCCCCCACCCCCCCCCCCCCCCACCCCCCCCCCCCCCCACCCCCCCCCCCCCCCACCCCCCCCCCCCCCCACCCCCCCCCCCCCCCACCCCCCCCCCCCCCCACCCCCCCCCCCCCCCACCCCCCCCCCCCCCCACCCCCCCCCCCCCCCACCCCCCCCCCCCCCCACCCCCCCCCCCCCCCACCCCCCCCCCCCCCCACCCCCCCCCCCCCCCACCCCCCCCCCCCCCCACCCCCCCCCCCCCCCACCCCCCCCCCCCCCCACCCCCCCCCCCCCCCACCCCCCCCCCCCCCCACCCCCCCCCCCCCCCACCCCCCCCCCCCCCCACCCCCCCCCCCCCCCACCCCCCCCCCCCCCCACCCCCCCCCCCCCCCACCCCCCCCCCCCCCCACCCCCCCCCCCCCCCACCCCCCCCCCCCCCCACCCCCCCCCCCCCCCACCCCCCCCCCCCCCCACCCCCCCCCCCCCCCACCCCCCCCCCCCCCCACCCCCCCCCCCCCCCACCCCCCCCCCCCCCCACCCCCCCCCCCCCCCACCCCCCCCCCCCCCCACCCCCCCCCCCCCCCACCCCCCCCCCCCCCCACCCCCCCCCCCCCCCACCCCCCCCCCCCCCCACCCCCCCCCCCCCCCACCCCCCCCCCCCCCCACCCCCCCCCCCCCCCACCCCCCCCCCCCCCCACCCCCCCCCCCCCCCACCCCCCCCCCCCCCCACCCCCCCCCCCCCCCACCCCCCCCCCCCCCCACCCCCCCCCCCCCCCACCCCCCCCCCCCCCCACCCCCCCCCCCCCCCACCCCCCCCCCCCCCCACCCCCCCCCCCCCCCACCCCCCCCCCCCCCCACCCCCCCCCCCCCCCACCCCCCCCCCCCCCCACCCCCCCCCCCCCCCACCCCCCCCCCCCCCCACCCCCCCCCCCCCCCACCCCCCCCCCCCCCCACCCCCCCCCCCCCCCACCCCCCCCCCCCCCCACCCCCCCCCCCCCCCACCCCCCCCCCCCCCCACCCCCCCCCCCCCCCACCCCCCCCCCCCCCCACCCCCCCCCCCCCCCACCCCCCCCCCCCCCCACCCCCCCCCCCCCCCACCCCCCCCCCCCCCCACCCCCCCCCCCCCCCACCCCCCCCCCCCCCCACCCCCCCCCCCCCCCACCCCCCCCCCCCCCCACCCCCCCCCCCCCCCACCCCCCCCCCCCCCCACCCCCCCCCCCCCCCACCCCCCCCCCCCCCCACCCCCCCCCCCCCCCACCCCCCCCCCCCCCCACCCCCCCCCCCCCCCACCCCCCCCCCCCCCCACCCCCCCCCCCCCCCACCCCCCCCCCCCCCCACCCCCCCCCCCCCCCACCCCCCCCCCCCCCCACCCCCCCCCCCCCCCACCCCCCCCCCCCCCCACCCCCCCCCCCCCCCACCCCCCCCCCCCCCCACCCCCCCCCCCCCCCACCCCCCCCCCCCCCCACCCCCCCCCCCCCCCACCCCCCCCCCCCCCCACCCCCCCCCCCCCCCACCCCCCCCCCCCCCCACCCCCCCCCCCCCCCACCCCCCCCCCCCCCCACCCCCCCCCCCCCCCACCCCCCCCCCCCCCCACCCCCCCCCCCCCCCACCCCCCCCCCCCCCCACCCCCCCCCCCCCCCACCCCCCCCCCCCCCCACCCCCCCCCCCCCCCACCCCCCCCCCCCCCCACCCCCCCCCCCCCCCACCCCCCCCCCCCCCCACCCCCCCCCCCCCCCACCCCCCCCCCCCCCCACCCCCCCCCCCCCCCACCCCCCCCCCCCCCCACCCCCCCCCCCCCCCACCCCCCCCCCCCCCCACCCCCCCCCCCCCCCACCCCCCCCCCCCCCCACCCCCCCCCCCCCCCACCCCCCCCCCCCCCCACCCCCCCCCCCCCCCACCCCCCCCCCCCCCCACCCCCCCCCCCCCCCACCCCCCCCCCCCCCCACCCCCCCCCCCCCCCACCCCCCCCCCCCCCCACCCCCCCCCCCCCCCACCCCCCCCCCCCCCCACCCCCCCCCCCCCCCACCCCCCCCCCCCCCCACCCCCCCCCCCCCCCACCCCCCCCCCCCCCCACCCCCCCCCCCCCCCACCCCCCCCCCCCCCCACCCCCCCCCCCCCCCACCCCCCCCCCCCCCCACCCCCCCCCCCCCCCACCCCCCCCCCCCCCCACCCCCCCCCCCCCCCACCCCCCCCCCCCCCCACCCCCCCCCCCCCCCACCCCCCCCCCCCCCCACCCCCCCCCCCCCCCACCCCCCCCCCCCCCCACCCCCCCCCCCCCCCACCCCCCCCCCCCCCCACCCCCCCCCCCCCCCACCCCCCCCCCCCCCCACCCCCCCCCCCCCCCACCCCCCCCCCCCCCCACCCCCCCCCCCCCCCACCCCCCCCCCCCCCCACCCCCCCCCCCCCCCACCCCCCCCCCCCCCCACCCCCCCCCCCCCCCACCCCCCCCCCCCCCCACCCCCCCCCCCCCCCACCCCCCCCCCCCCCCACCCCCCCCCCCCCCCACCCCCCCCCCCCCCCACCCCCCCCCCCCCCCACCCCCCCCCCCCCCCACCCCCCCCCCCCCCCACCCCCCCCCCCCCCCACCCCCCCCCCCCCCCACCCCCCCCCCCCCCCACCCCCCCCCCCCCCCACCCCCCCCCCCCCCCACCCCCCCCCCCCCCCACCCCCCCCCCCCCCCACCCCCCCCCCCCCCCACCCCCCCCCCCCCCCACCCCCCCCCCCCCCCACCCCCCCCCCCCCCCACCCCCCCCCCCCCCCACCCCCCCCCCCCCCCACCCCCCCCCCCCCCCACCCCCCCCCCCCCCCACCCCCCCCCCCCCCCACCCCCCCCCCCCCCCACCCCCCCCCCCCCCCACCCCCCCCCCCCCCCACCCCCCCCCCCCCCCACCCCCCCCCCCCCCCACCCCCCCCCCCCCCCACCCCCCCCCCCCCCCACCCCCCCCCCCCCCCACCCCCCCCCCCCCCCACCCCCCCCCCCCCCCACCCCCCCCCCCCCCCACCCCCCCCCCCCCCCACCCCCCCCCCCCCCCACCCCCCCCCCCCCCCACCCCCCCCCCCCCCCACCCCCCCCCCCCCCCACCCCCCCCCCCCCCCACCCCCCCCCCCCCCCACCCCCCCCCCCCCCCACCCCCCCCCCCCCCCACCCCCCCCCCCCCCCACCCCCCCCCCCCCCCACCCCCCCCCCCCCCCACCCCCCCCCCCCCCCACCCCCCCCCCCCCCCACCCCCCCCCCCCCCCACCCCCCCCCCCCCCCACCCCCCCCCCCCCCCACCCCCCCCCCCCCCCACCCCCCCCCCCCCCCACCCCCCCCCCCCCCCACCCCCCCCCCCCCCCACCCCCCCCCCCCCCCACCCCCCCCCCCCCCCACCCCCCCCCCCCCCCACCCCCCCCCCCCCCCACCCCCCCCCCCCCCCACCCCCCCCCCCCCCCACCCCCCCCCCCCCCCACCCCCCCCCCCCCCCACCCCCCCCCCCCCCCACCCCCCCCCCCCCCCACCCCCCCCCCCCCCCACCCCCCCCCCCCCCCACCCCCCCCCCCCCCCACCCCCCCCCCCCCCCACCCCCCCCCCCCCCCACCCCCCCCCCCCCCCACCCCCCCCCCCCCCCACCCCCCCCCCCCCCCACCCCCCCCCCCCCCCACCCCCCCCCCCCCCCACCCCCCCCCCCCCCCACCCCCCCCCCCCCCCACCCCCCCCCCCCCCCACCCCCCCCCCCCCCCACCCCCCCCCCCCCCCACCCCCCCCCCCCCCCACCCCCCCCCCCCCCCACCCCCCCCCCCCCCCACCCCCCCCCCCCCCCACCCCCCCCCCCCCCCACCCCCCCCCCCCCCCACCCCCCCCCCCCCCCACCCCCCCCCCCCCCCACCCCCCCCCCCCCCCACCCCCCCCCCCCCCCACCCCCCCCCCCCCCCACCCCCCCCCCCCCCCACCCCCCCCCCCCCCCACCCCCCCCCCCCCCCACCCCCCCCCCCCCCCACCCCCCCCCCCCCCCACCCCCCCCCCCCCCCACCCCCCCCCCCCCCCACCCCCCCCCCCCCCCACCCCCCCCCCCCCCCACCCCCCCCCCCCCCCACCCCCCCCCCCCCCCACCCCCCCCCCCCCCCACCCCCCCCCCCCCCCACCCCCCCCCCCCCCCACCCCCCCCCCCCCCCACCCCCCCCCCCCCCCACCCCCCCCCCCCCCCACCCCCCCCCCCCCCCACCCCCCCCCCCCCCCACCCCCCCCCCCCCCCACCCCCCCCCCCCCCCACCCCCCCCCCCCCCCACCCCCCCCCCCCCCCACCCCCCCCCCCCCCCACCCCCCCCCCCCCCCACCCCCCCCCCCCCCCACCCCCCCCCCCCCCCACCCCCCCCCCCCCCCACCCCCCCCCCCCCCCACCCCCCCCCCCCCCCACCCCCCCCCCCCCCCACCCCCCCCCCCCCCCACCCCCCCCCCCCCCCACCCCCCCCCCCCCCCACCCCCCCCCCCCCCCACCCCCCCCCCCCCCCACCCCCCCCCCCCCCCACCCCCCCCCCCCCCCACCCCCCCCCCCCCCCACCCCCCCCCCCCCCCACCCCCCCCCCCCCCCACCCCCCCCCCCCCCCACCCCCCCCCCCCCCCACCCCCCCCCCCCCCCACCCCCCCCCCCCCCCACCCCCCCCCCCCCCCACCCCCCCCCCCCCCCACCCCCCCCCCCCCCCACCCCCCCCCCCCCCCACCCCCCCCCCCCCCCACCCCCCCCCCCCCCCACCCCCCCCCCCCCCCACCCCCCCCCCCCCCCACCCCCCCCCCCCCCCACCCCCCCCCCCCCCCACCCCCCCCCCCCCCCACCCCCCCCCCCCCCCACCCCCCCCCCCCCCCACCCCCCCCCCCCCCCACCCCCCCCCCCCCCCACCCCCCCCCCCCCCCACCCCCCCCCCCCCCCACCCCCCCCCCCCCCCACCCCCCCCCCCCCCCACCCCCCCCCCCCCCCACCCCCCCCCCCCCCCACCCCCCCCCCCCCCCACCCCCCCCCCCCCCCACCCCCCCCCCCCCCCACCCCCCCCCCCCCCCACCCCCCCCCCCCCCCACCCCCCCCCCCCCCCACCCCCCCCCCCCCCCACCCCCCCCCCCCCCCACCCCCCCCCCCCCCCACCCCCCCCCCCCCCCACCCCCCCCCCCCCCCACCCCCCCCCCCCCCCACCCCCCCCCCCCCCCACCCCCCCCCCCCCCCACCCCCCCCCCCCCCCACCCCCCCCCCCCCCCACCCCCCCCCCCCCCCACCCCCCCCCCCCCCCACCCCCCCCCCCCCCCACCCCCCCCCCCCCCCACCCCCCCCCCCCCCCACCCCCCCCCCCCCCCACCCCCCCCCCCCCCCACCCCCCCCCCCCCCCACCCCCCCCCCCCCCCACCCCCCCCCCCCCCCACCCCCCCCCCCCCCCACCCCCCCCCCCCCCCACCCCCCCCCCCCCCCACCCCCCCCCCCCCCCACCCCCCCCCCCCCCCACCCCCCCCCCCCCCCACCCCCCCCCCCCCCCACCCCCCCCCCCCCCCACCCCCCCCCCCCCCCACCCCCCCCCCCCCCCACCCCCCCCCCCCCCCACCCCCCCCCCCCCCCACCCCCCCCCCCCCCCACCCCCCCCCCCCCCCACCCCCCCCCCCCCCCACCCCCCCCCCCCCCCACCCCCCCCCCCCCCCACCCCCCCCCCCCCCCACCCCCCCCCCCCCCCACCCCCCCCCCCCCCCACCCCCCCCCCCCCCCACCCCCCCCCCCCCCCACCCCCCCCCCCCCCCACCCCCCCCCCCCCCCACCCCCCCCCCCCCCCACCCCCCCCCCCCCCCACCCCCCCCCCCCCCCACCCCCCCCCCCCCCCACCCCCCCCCCCCCCCACCCCCCCCCCCCCCCACCCCCCCCCCCCCCCACCCCCCCCCCCCCCCACCCCCCCCCCCCCCCACCCCCCCCCCCCCCCACCCCCCCCCCCCCCCACCCCCCCCCCCCCCCACCCCCCCCCCCCCCCACCCCCCCCCCCCCCCACCCCCCCCCCCCCCCACCCCCCCCCCCCCCCACCCCCCCCCCCCCCCACCCCCCCCCCCCCCCACCCCCCCCCCCCCCCACCCCCCCCCCCCCCCACCCCCCCCCCCCCCCACCCCCCCCCCCCCCCACCCCCCCCCCCCCCCACCCCCCCCCCCCCCCACCCCCCCCCCCCCCCACCCCCCCCCCCCCCCACCCCCCCCCCCCCCCACCCCCCCCCCCCCCCACCCCCCCCCCCCCCCACCCCCCCCCCCCCCCACCCCCCCCCCCCCCCACCCCCCCCCCCCCCCACCCCCCCCCCCCCCCACCCCCCCCCCCCCCCACCCCCCCCCCCCCCCACCCCCCCCCCCCCCCACCCCCCCCCCCCCCCACCCCCCCCCCCCCCCACCCCCCCCCCCCCCCACCCCCCCCCCCCCCCACCCCCCCCCCCCCCCACCCCCCCCCCCCCCCACCCCCCCCCCCCCCCACCCCCCCCCCCCCCCACCCCCCCCCCCCCCCACCCCCCCCCCCCCCCACCCCCCCCCCCCCCCACCCCCCCCCCCCCCCACCCCCCCCCCCCCCCACCCCCCCCCCCCCCCACCCCCCCCCCCCCCCACCCCCCCCCCCCCCCACCCCCCCCCCCCCCCACCCCCCCCCCCCCCCACCCCCCCCCCCCCCCACCCCCCCCCCCCCCCACCCCCCCCCCCCCCCACCCCCCCCCCCCCCCACCCCCCCCCCCCCCCACCCCCCCCCCCCCCCACCCCCCCCCCCCCCCACCCCCCCCCCCCCCCACCCCCCCCCCCCCCCACCCCCCCCCCCCCCCACCCCCCCCCCCCCCCACCCCCCCCCCCCCCCACCCCCCCCCCCCCCCACCCCCCCCCCCCCCCACCCCCCCCCCCCCCCACCCCCCCCCCCCCCCACCCCCCCCCCCCCCCACCCCCCCCCCCCCCCACCCCCCCCCCCCCCCACCCCCCCCCCCCCCCACCCCCCCCCCCCCCCACCCCCCCCCCCCCCCACCCCCCCCCCCCCCCACCCCCCCCCCCCCCCACCCCCCCCCCCCCCCACCCCCCCCCCCCCCCACCCCCCCCCCCCCCCACCCCCCCCCCCCCCCACCCCCCCCCCCCCCCACCCCCCCCCCCCCCCACCCCCCCCCCCCCCCACCCCCCCCCCCCCCCACCCCCCCCCCCCCCCACCCCCCCCCCCCCCCACCCCCCCCCCCCCCCACCCCCCCCCCCCCCCACCCCCCCCCCCCCCCACCCCCCCCCCCCCCCACCCCCCCCCCCCCCCACCCCCCCCCCCCCCCACCCCCCCCCCCCCCCACCCCCCCCCCCCCCCACCCCCCCCCCCCCCCACCCCCCCCCCCCCCCACCCCCCCCCCCCCCCACCCCCCCCCCCCCCCACCCCCCCCCCCCCCCACCCCCCCCCCCCCCCACCCCCCCCCCCCCCCACCCCCCCCCCCCCCCACCCCCCCCCCCCCCCACCCCCCCCCCCCCCCACCCCCCCCCCCCCCCACCCCCCCCCCCCCCCACCCCCCCCCCCCCCCACCCCCCCCCCCCCCCACCCCCCCCCCCCCCCACCCCCCCCCCCCCCCACCCCCCCCCCCCCCCACCCCCCCCCCCCCCCACCCCCCCCCCCCCCCACCCCCCCCCCCCCCCACCCCCCCCCCCCCCCACCCCCCCCCCCCCCCACCCCCCCCCCCCCCCACCCCCCCCCCCCCCCACCCCCCCCCCCCCCCACCCCCCCCCCCCCCCACCCCCCCCCCCCCCCACCCCCCCCCCCCCCCACCCCCCCCCCCCCCCACCCCCCCCCCCCCCCACCCCCCCCCCCCCCCACCCCCCCCCCCCCCCACCCCCCCCCCCCCCCACCCCCCCCCCCCCCCACCCCCCCCCCCCCCCACCCCCCCCCCCCCCCACCCCCCCCCCCCCCCACCCCCCCCCCCCCCCACCCCCCCCCCCCCCCACCCCCCCCCCCCCCCACCCCCCCCCCCCCCCACCCCCCCCCCCCCCCACCCCCCCCCCCCCCCACCCCCCCCCCCCCCCACCCCCCCCCCCCCCCACCCCCCCCCCCCCCCACCCCCCCCCCCCCCCACCCCCCCCCCCCCCCACCCCCCCCCCCCCCCACCCCCCCCCCCCCCCACCCCCCCCCCCCCCCACCCCCCCCCCCCCCCACCCCCCCCCCCCCCCACCCCCCCCCCCCCCCACCCCCCCCCCCCCCCACCCCCCCCCCCCCCCACCCCCCCCCCCCCCCACCCCCCCCCCCCCCCACCCCCCCCCCCCCCCACCCCCCCCCCCCCCCACCCCCCCCCCCCCCCACCCCCCCCCCCCCCCACCCCCCCCCCCCCCCACCCCCCCCCCCCCCCACCCCCCCCCCCCCCCACCCCCCCCCCCCCCCACCCCCCCCCCCCCCCACCCCCCCCCCCCCCCACCCCCCCCCCCCCCCACCCCCCCCCCCCCCCACCCCCCCCCCCCCCCACCCCCCCCCCCCCCCACCCCCCCCCCCCCCCACCCCCCCCCCCCCCCACCCCCCCCCCCCCCCACCCCCCCCCCCCCCCACCCCCCCCCCCCCCCACCCCCCCCCCCCCCCACCCCCCCCCCCCCCCACCCCCCCCCCCCCCCACCCCCCCCCCCCCCCACCCCCCCCCCCCCCCACCCCCCCCCCCCCCCACCCCCCCCCCCCCCCACCCCCCCCCCCCCCCACCCCCCCCCCCCCCCACCCCCCCCCCCCCCAGGCTGATGGGAATTGTAGTTCCTGAACATCTGGAGAGCCGCAGGTTCCCTACCCCTGATGTAGAGGGACTATTTGGTTTATGTTCCTTTGAGTAAATTATCACACAGTAATAAGTCTGCGTAGATATTGTTTATGTTACACAGTATAATTGTTTCAGCGTATATATACTGAATATTAGAGACATTAGTACACTAATACCATTTGGACTGTTCATCTTTGAGCAGCCTAGCCCACTTTCAGCCTGGTATAGTGGTTAAGAGCAGGTGGACTCTAATATGGAGAACCCGGTTTGATTCTCCCCTCCTTCACCTGAGCTGCGGAGTCTTATCTGGTGAACCAGATGTGTTTCCGCACTCCTACATCCCTGCTGGGTAACCTTGGACCAGTCACAGTTCTCTCAGAACTCTCTCAGGCCCACCTGCCTCACAAGGTGTTTGTTGTGGGGAGAGGAAGGGAAAAGGAGCTTGTAAGCCACCTTGAGTCTCGTTAGAGGAGAGAAAGGTGGGGTATAAATCCAAACTCCTCTTTTTCTTCTTCATTATGGTGGACTATGGAGAGGCAGGCAATGGCAAACAACCTCCGTTGAAATCAACTGTTCCTACGACAGGAAAATGTTTCCATCCGTTGGGCTGCGCCTACCCTCTCCCTTACACCTTTCCAGCATTTTCCAAGCTCGAAACTTTACACCGTGGGCAAATGTCATCCCTGGAAACCCAAGTGAGCCGGCTTTCAGGCAGACAGCTGAAAAAGCATTTTACGAACGCACTCATAAAACCACTTCTGAGGGGGATATTTTCATAATGGAAACGCTGACAGGGCCCAGAGAAAACAGCCCTGCGAACAACACGGCTCCGGTAACCTGAGCTCCTACTGCAGCGTTCAAAAAAACAAAACCACATGCCGGGTTTCCAATTACTCTTGGGAAACAGCCCTTAAGGACGCTGACTAAGCCTGCCGCCGGTTTCCAGAAGGAAGTCTGAGAATCTGGAGAGGTGCCTCGGTCACTCCCGCTGCTCTGATGTGCCATCAGGTGATGGGGAGGGAAACATGAGGCCAGTCAAAAGGACGGAAACGTCAACAACCGAGCGAGAGGGCCCCGTCACATCCCAAAAATGGCAAAATGGGCCCGCCCTCTCCTGATGGGTGAATACTTTTGTTCAAAACAACCGCGGAGGAGAGTCGATTAATTCCCCAGGGTGTCTTCTCCGGATTCGAGCAAGCCTGGTTTCTCAGAAAGGTAGCCCTTTGCAGACTAAGGAGACCAACTGCTTGCCAGATTTGAAGTCACATGAAGACCCGCACATCCACCCAGCCTCCGAGCAGGTGCCTGGGCCCCGGCCAACACTGTCCAGGATGCCAAAGGGCTGCGTTGTGACCAGAAGGAATTAGCCAACAACATTGCAAAGGACAAACATCATCGGACGAAAAGGCTAGAGAAAGGAGGAGGGATCAAAAACAGTGAGGCAGGTGGCAGGGAGGGACGCACGTACGAAAGCCAGCTTCGCGCATAATGTGATACCGCGGTTCAGTTTGGACTTGGGCGACTTTGTGAAACGAGAACTTGTCTCGCATGGAATCATTCCAATCCTGCAGCAATGCATTCTGGGTTGGTCGTCTGCAGTTTCCCCAGAAGAAGGGATGGTTTTTATGCCACACTTTTTTCTCCCTTTTCGGAGTCTCAGCTTACAATTGCCTTCCCTTCCCCTTCGAGCAGGTGAGGCTGAGAGAGTTCTGAGAGAACTAGCCCAAGGTCACCCAGCAGGCTTCATGTGGAGGAGCAGAGAATCGAACCCAGTCCTCCAGATCAGAGCCTGCCACTCATGTGGAGGAGTGGGGATCAAACGTAGTTCTGCAGATTAGAGTTTCAGGTGATTCCTAGAGAGGACGATGTCACTTCCAGGTTTTCCCCGGAAGACCTAGTCCAGTGGTGGAGAACCTTTGGCACTCCAGATGTTATGGACTACAATTCCAATTGGCCATCCTGGCAGGGGCTGATGGGAATTGTAGTCCATAACATCTGGAGTGCCAAAGGTTTGCTACCACAGACCTAGTCTGAACTGAGTCATGAGAGAAAACTTGAGTGTGAGATCTCCTTAAGAAAGTAAATTCAGACAGTCCAATGAACTAGGTCAGAAACAGACAAAATCAGTGCAGTAGTTCATAACCCAGAAACATAGGGTGTTCCCTAAACTGGGACGATGTAAGAAAACCAGGATTACTTAGAAAGGTATGCAATACAGGTGTAACATACAAAAAAAAATCTAATACAAGAAAATCCGGTTGGATCACACAAAAGAAATCCCTCCAGTCCAACATCCTATTTCCTACTGAAGCCACCAAAAGGCACTCAGCTAACCCACAAGCTTCCCAGGACAATCAGCATACTGGAGTGGCTGGAGTGTTAAAATACTGTCTCCAAGCCCCAGGTTCGAGTCTCTACTTGGCCTTGCTGGATGACCTTCAGTCAATCACTCTCTCTCAGTCTAACCTACCTCGTGGGGTTGTTGCAAGGGTGAAATTATAGCAGAGAGACCCTTAGACGCAGCCCTGACCTCACCGTATGAAGATCAAACCTAGGTAACATTCCCCCACTTGCCCACTCCCGCAACTGGAATTTAAAGGTACACTGCTTTTGGTCATGGAGGTCCTGCTTTGTCACTATTGGCAGACCAAGGCAATATGGTTTTGCCTAGTCCCCTCTTTAAAAAACTATGACCAGCAGTGCTGTAACTTTAAGCATGAATTCCCTCCTAGGTCAGATTTTATTTTTTGTACAAAAAGAACTGTCCGCAAACTTTTTACCGTGTCTTGATCAAATTTGGCACAACAGCCAGGGCCCCCAAAACAGACTGCTGTGGAACCCTTGAGGCCGCCAATAACATAAAGTGTCATGCACCAAAAGAGTTCATCAGCTTGCACCCAAATAAATGGCCTCCGTAGCACACTCTAACACAGAGACAGAGTTTTACCCGGAACAGCTCACACCTATCTGGGAGCGTACTTCAAATATCATCTCTCGGGTTCTAAAAATAACAGATTCCTCCCCATCCTTCATCGGGGACAATCTCATGAGGTCTTTTGGTTTGTGCTGACCCCATTAGCATTACTCAATAATATATGACAATACAGGAACTAGGACATCTATTTTCAACGCTTTTGAGAGACCGTTCCAGGCCACAGCGGCTACTCATAGAATCACAGAGTTGGAAAGGGCCATCTAATCGCCACCTAAAGCCATCTGGCATCTCCCATCTCCATGATTTTCAAAATCCATCAGCATCACAGAGCTTTTTTTCAAATTCCTGTTCAGTCGTAGCTGACTTAGGGCAATCCGGTAGGGTTTTCAAGGCAAGAAACATTTACCATTTTACCATTGCCTGCCTCTGCGTCATAACCCTGGTATACCTTGGAAGCCTCCCACCCAAATACTAGCCAGGGTCAGGGCTAAGAGTTTGTGTCTGGCCAAAGGTCACCCAGCAAGCTTCCAAGGAGTTTGTTGGTCCTGGTCCAGCACTTCAATCGCTACACCATGCTGGCTCTCATCCCAAAGTTGAAGACATTTTCATTTTCAAAATTGGCTATCACTCCCCTAGTCAACCAACAGAGTCCCTCTAGTCAATCAACAGAGTCCCTCTAGTCAATCAACAGAGTCCCTCTAGCCCACAGGTGTCAAACTCGCGGACCTCCAGATGTTATGGACTACAGTTCCCATCATCCCCTGCCAGCATGATGGGAACTGTGGTCCATAACAGCTGGAGGGCCGCGAGTTTGACACCTATGCTCTATCCCAGTGGTGGTGAACCTAGGGCACTCCAGATGTTCATAGACTACAACTGGCCATGCTGGCAGGGATGATGGGAATTGTAGTCCATGAACATCTGGAGTGCCATTTCGCCACCATGGCTCTAGCCAATCTGCAGAGCAGCATCCTTACGAAGGTTCAAATCCTTAAACTGCTCAGTGTCCGTCCACTGCAGAAGGTTGAGAACCAGCACAGCTGGCATAACACACGAGAATTCAGATCAGCTCAGGGTGGGAGGACTCTTTCTCTCGCACAAGAAAATATCAACGTTTATTTTATTTTATTAGACGTGATATGCCGCCCCTTCCCTTTGGGCAATGGGGCGGCCCACAACGTTTGATATCGCTATTGAGATATTTAAAACATTTTTAAAAACGTTTCGATAAATTACATTTCAGTACTTTTATACTTTCCAGATTTCCAGATGAGGACAAATAACAATATTTTCCTTTGTGCATTACAATTTAAGACCATCTGGATTCCAGGAATCAATGGGTTACTTTATGTTTTGCTATATGGTGTTTATGGGTTTGTGTTTTAAGCTCCAGGGGGTTTTACTGCTGCCTTTCAGCAGACCCCCAACTATGGAAAACAAGTAGGGGGGGGGGGGAATTCTATTTTTTTTTTAGAAACAATAACCAACATTCTTCTAATTATTGGTTGGCTCACATATATTTTAGGAGAAAAGGAAAATATATTATTAGAATGTGATCCACAGTGGTAAAGAAATACACATGCAAATTAAGTTTTCCTTAAATAACAAAACAGTCTCCTCTTTCTTTATATAAAGATAGGCAAACAGAAAAAAGGGAATTGTGGCAGGTTCAAAACCCAAGGCCTAGAATGCTTAGAGAAAAAACACAAGAGATATCAAAGAAACTTAAGTAGAGCAGGTTTTTCTATCCACTACATCTTTATCCCACCCCTCCTTCAAGGATACCAGGGTTGAGCAGGGTTCTCTCTTCTGTATTTTTATCTTCTCAAGAACCCTGCAAGGTAGGTCACAGGGAACAAGTACGACTGCCCCATGATCACAGGATTTCAAGTCAAGTCTTTCAGGTCCCAGTCTGAAATTCTGTCCAATACACCACACTGGCAGTATTGTCTCACACTTTTGCAATAGGTTTTTTAAAAAAATCTGGCCATAACATTGCACTTTGATGGAATGATAGGTCAGTCTTTGGCAACTGGAAAGATATGTTTACCATCTGTGATTAACTCACAGCATCCTGCTTTCAACATTTGCTGGAGGCAGTAACTTTTAGGAAGTTCTCTTGGTTGCTGACACAACTTCCTCCCATCAGTCATCCATCAGGGCTCATTCAAATTCTTAAAATGGAGAAGCAGCTATGCTTACCACCCTCCAGGCGTTGGCTGGAGATCTCCTGGAATCACGACTGTTCTCCAGACGACAGTGTTCAGGTTCCCTGCCATAAATGGCAGCTTTGGAAGGTGGGCATATATCCCGTCCCCACTGAACTCTGACCCTTCCCCCCAAATTATGCCCCCACTGTTCCCAATTTGCCAGGAATTCCCCAAGCTGGAAGGCTCAAATTGCCCTTCAAAGTATTTCAAGACAATGCCACAGCTGTGCGGGCATATTTAAAACATTTTATCTTTCCCGTTTCCCACGCCTCTGTGCCATCCCCAAACTTTCTCCTCGGTTCCACCTTATCGCATCACTGAGCTCACCCCCTTCCCTCTTTATTTTCCTCATTTTATTCTCTCTGTGTTTTTTTTCTTTTGGCGGGTTAAATCTTTGAACCACTCAATACACACAGCTACAGAGAACTGCAGGTAGGAAGCATTGAAGCATCGATTGATAAATAATGTCCCCTCCCTCAAAAAAATAGACAAAAAGCACCTCAGGTCAGAATCGTTTTGAGGGGGGTGAGTGCGGACAAAAATTGTGGTAAAGGGGGAGGGATCGAAAATGTTTTGCCAAAAGGGCCAGTGTGAAAACAAATGCATATTTTACTCCTAGGACAGAAGAGGAAAGTCCCTTTCCGCACCTGCAGAATAATGCACTTTGAAGCTGGTTTTTACTGTGTGACATAGCAAAATCCACTTTCAAACAGTTGTGAAAATGGAGTGAATGTGGATTATTCTGAAGGTGCGGAAGGGGCCAAACCCTCTCTTACTGCACAAACCCTCCCGTTTCAACAGGATGCTGGGTTAGGCTGTTGCTCCTCCTGAAATCTTATTACATCGTAAATCTAACCTCACAGCTAGCCTTTTTGTTACTGCATGTGTGTGGCTTTTTTTAAAAAAGGCTTTCATTCCAAAAAACCACTGCAAACAGGAACTTGACGGTACCACTGCTGGGTGAGGACATTCACTGTGGTTTTGGTCACCTTATTTCCTGGCATAGCAGAAAACAATACGGCAGCACCAAATGAGACAAGAAGGCTGCAAAAAAAAACAAGGCAAGCCATGCCAAAGCCAGCCCTACAAAAACAGCAACACAAATTTAGAAATGTCTGGGGTGGGGGGCAGGGAACGGCCACCTATTTTTGGAAATCATTAATCATCAAGGGCAAATGGAAGCACGTTTCAAACGAGAGAACAATAGCCAGCGCTGGTATTGGCTAGCAGCCATGGGAGAAAACCATTGCAAAACAAAGTTTGCTCTTTCAGAAATAAAAGCTGTAACAATAGTTTTGTGAGTCCAGCGGTGCAACGCAAGGCAGCGGTGACGGGGTTGCAGGGGGAAATGGCATGAAGCCGGAGCAGCGGGACTCTCTACCCCTGGAGACATCACAAAATAATTACACAACCCAAAAAATCTGACCATTCTGCGAAGGTGTGTATAGTTCCAATCCAGGGACGCCTTGCCAAACTACAGTTCCCAGAATTCCTTGCAAGGAAGCCATAACCATACAACAGATGGAGGTTTGCAACGTCCTCATGCCTAGGCAGATGTCTTACACTGAATCAGACCCAATGACCCCATTTAATGTCCTGTCCTCAGAACAGGGGCAACCAGGCATTACCCGGCAAGCAAAAATTCAGGTCATCAGTCCCATGTTCTGTGGTCTGGCATCACTTTGGGCAAGACACCGATCTACAGAGCAAGCCATGTAGGATTGCCAACTCTGGGTTGGGGAAATCCTGGAGATTTGGGGGTTGGAGCATGGGAAGGGCAGGGCTTGGGGAGGGGTGGACCTCAACAGGATATGCTGCTGTCCAGTTCTCCCAAGCAGGCATTTTCTCCAGAGCCATGGATCTCTGCACTCCAGTGCCAACTCTGGTTGGATCACCCCAGGGGTCTGCAACCTGAGGCTCTCCAGATGTTCATGGACTACGATTCCCATCAGTCCCTGCCAGCATGGCCAATGAACATCTGGAGAGCCGCAGGTTGCAGACCCCTGGATTACCCTAATACCACCTCTTTTCGTGCAAGCATCCTGACAGATACAACACAATTCAAGAAGAAGAACGAGGAGGAGAAGCATCATTCGCTTGGAGTTTCTCAAAGCTAAGTTTGTAACAACCTTCTCATCAGGGCGCTTAATCTCTTCCCATTTCTCCTGGCATAGAAAGAGATTTCTGATCATTACCGAATCCAGATCTATCTATCTGGCAAAAAAAGCTTTAAAACTTCCAGACACTCTATTTTGTTTGGAGAAACATCATCTTCAATTTGCACAGATCTGCTTTAAAAAAAAAAACACCCTACAAGAATGTATAGGACAGTGGCGGCGAACCTATGGCACGAGTGCCAGAGGTGGCACTCAGAGCCCTCTTTGTGGGCACGCGTGCACAGAGTTCGTCATGTGATAATAGTGTAATTATTTCAGGAAGATTATTAGCAGTGTAGGTAACCTTGTTAAGCGCTGTTAAACCCTACTGATTTTCATGGGAAGAACTAAAGTATGATCCTTTACCTGGGAGTAAGCTCGGTTGCTGGCAATGGGGCTTGCTTCTGAGTAAACCCTCCTAGGGTTGTGATTCACCCGTTCGAAGCATGGCACAGTTGCTTCAAAGCAAAGCCACCGACTACCACCAAGCTTACTCCCGAGTAACGCGCGCCTTGAAGCCAACTGTTTTTTCTAAAGTAAAACCTCAGTATTCAGGTTAAATTGCCATGTTGGCACTTTGCAATAAATAAGTGGGTTTTGGGTTGTAGTTTGGGCACTGGGCATCGAAAAGGTTCGCCATCACTGGTATAGGAAGTCCAGAGTTTGTCCCTGCTGTCAGAAAATGCCTGAAACTCTCGTACATATCCTTTTTTATCTGCCCCCATTATTCAACGTTAAGACACACCATTCCTGCCCTTGAGTCTGACTCTAAGCCAGGGGTCCCCAAACTTTTTAAACAGGGGGCCAGTTCACTGTCCCTCAGACTGTTGGAGGGCCGGACTAAAAAAAACTATGAACAAATTCCTATGCACAAATGATTGTAAAATGTTTGATTTCACCTTTCAGCCTTTCTGTCATGGTCTATTTTTAGAACAGATGACCCAAAGTAATGCTGTATCAAAGTACAGATAGGGCTCCAAATATTGTTGGGGAGGCTGTGGGAATACCTTCCCCTGTAAAAGCAGAACTTTCCTCTAATAGAAGCATTCCATCTAACCCAGGATTAGAATATCTCTCCTGGAGTTCTTCCTCCCTAGCAGCCAGTAGAGCGAATTCACCAGCCTACAATTCTTATGTAAATGGGATGAGAGGCGGAACAGAAAGCCTGAGAGCAACACATGGAGTAGCCGAGAGGGAAGGGCGGAGCAGGAGTTGCCACGTGTAAGGTTTCCAACTCTGGGTCAGAAAATTCATGGAGATTTGGGGGTGCCATCATGTAATTGCAATCAACAGCCGTTGGGGCTGGTTCCTCCTCTCCCT
Source organism: Sphaerodactylus townsendi (assembly GCF_021028975.2). Lineage (NCBI taxonomy): Eukaryota > Metazoa > Chordata > Lepidosauria > Squamata > Sphaerodactylidae > Sphaerodactylus > Sphaerodactylus townsendi. Next base: position 48,551,125 of record NC_059437.1, read on the forward strand.
CGAGCCCCCACTGCACATGAATGGAGCCATCGCCGCCATGCCTGGCAGGCCGGATAAATGCCTTCAGGGGGCCACATTTGGCCCCCGGGCCGTAGTTTGGGGACCCCTGCTCTAAGCAAAAGAACTTTTATAATTTAAAGATGGTTCAATTGTTGGATCATGGCCATCCCGAGGACACTGAAAGCACTGCAATTGTCTTATTGCAAGTGTTTAAGATGCGTGACACGTTACCTTTCTGATACCAATTTTTACTTCGTGTTCGCTTTTTTTGTTCTCAAAAGCAGCTGATTTTAAACTCATTTTATATTTACTCCATTTAATGGCCAATAAAGGTTTGGTTGTTGTTGTTGTTGGGTAGGAAGTCAAGTAGTTCCCTCGTTTTATTCTCAGCCTCTTGTATTCTGTTTTTCCAGCTGGTTGTTTAGGAGCCTTTTTTTAAGTCAAAGGGTCGAATTAAGCAGCAGGAAAATACTAGCTGATCTGCAAATCCCACCGTTCCTTGTTAAAAAGAAACAACAACAACAATTGTGTTTGTTGATCAGAGCCAAAGACTCAGTGGCTTTCTGAAGATTGTGCTGAGCCTTGCACGGGGCAGACAAATTTATTCCAATTAGGCAAGGTGAGCTTTGTGTTGCATTTTCCAACCGAAAAGCAGGGGGAAAAGCATGCACTGGAGAAAGTAAATAACAGGAGAGACTGCGCAAAACCCCTCTGCTTCCTGATTATCTGACCCAAGATAACCTTCCCAATGCAACATCCAGTCTGCCTTTCAAAGACGGGCATGCCGGGAAAGACAGTCCTCTGCTCAAGGAGCACAAAAGTAAACGCTAACCCATGTCCAGGGGACACTACATTTCCCAGCAGGCACTGCGCCTACCCTGCGCCAAACATCCACGGGCTCCGGTTGCATGAATGACGCCACGGCTCAGCTCAACCAATTGCATAGCTCAGGAGGAATGTCAACAAACAAGGAGGCCTGGGGGCCACGTGACACCAGGCAGGGCAACAAGCCCCAGATAAGGAACAAGCAGCAGCTGGGCTGCAAATGTTCTTGCAGACAGAGAAGCAACACAGGGCTCTAAATCACAAATGATGAGAGGACTCTGAGCTGGGCCACAGAAAAGGACTCTGCTTGGCTCAAAAAAGCATCCTAAAAAAACAGCATTAAAAAAATAACACCTGTAATAGAAATTGCGAAAAGTACTATACTAAATAACCCAAACAGAACCCACTAGGAAATAATACAATACATGCATAACATATAACAGAGAACGGCACCCTAAAGACTAACACAATGTATTTCAGTGTCAGGTTTGCCTGTCAACACTCAGATCCAAACTAGAATTCAACGCATGGCACCCACTGGAGGATTCACCTCCATTTGGTGGTTTCGTTGCAGACGCACAAGAGGTTCTGGGCTCGTTCTCCAGGATTTCACAGAGGGAGAGAGGCGGGGTGGGGCTGAAACCCGGATTTCGGTAATAAATTAACCAGGAGTCTCGGAGCACCTTAAAGACTGATGAGGCTTCTAGTTCTAGGACCCACTTTCATGGGCCAGAGAGGGTCCAGTTTGTATGAGATGTATGTCCGGGGTCCTCATTAGGTACAGATTTATACATGAGGTTTAAGACAAGGCCAAAGGGTCGAGTACGGTGAAAGGTGCCATTGTGTAAAATTCAGGTACAATCACAAAAAGCACAGCCAGGGCTACAGGAACAAAGGCCCTTCAAAACAGAATTGTCATCCTCTCTAGCTTTGCTGAGCTGCTTTACACTTTATAACAGCCAGGCATTTCTTTCTGGGATATTCTGTTTATTTCTGGTTGCAACAGAGTCACATGTCTACCCCTCTAGGATTTCAATGCTCATTTTCTAGGAAAATGCCATACAGTTCCAAACTATCTGTGAAGCTGGGAGTCACACCATTGACCTGTCAAAGTCCACACTGTCTGCTCTCCAGGGTCTCAGGGTCCAGGGTCTCAGACTGAGGTGTTTCACATCACCCACTACCTGGTTCCTTTAACCAGAGATGCCAGGGATTGAACAGGCGACCTTCCATATGCCAAGCAGATGTTCTCCCAGTGAGCCATAGCTGCCCCTCCCCCAGAATCCTACAAAGAGCCATCCAACAGAGGCATTTATTTGAACAGCAAGTTAGCTCAATAGATTAGCCAGCATAAGGTCTAGTGGGTTGTTACAGGGGAAGCTGTTGGGCTGAAAAATGGGAACGGATGAAACTTTTATGCAACGCTTCTACGTGTATAAACACAAATTCTGAACGCGACATAGTTGAGCACTCAAAAACACAGAAGATTAAAAGAGCACAGCCACACCGACCAAACAGCATTGCTCAAAAACACACCATATACACCCTTTATCAATCCGCAGCGTTTCAACAGAGCCTCCATCATCCCATTAATCTATTTCCAGCCTCTACACTCCCACATATGTAGACTTTTGGCCAACAGTTAAGAGCCCAGATTGTTTTCAAGATACATGCAAACTTTTTGGCCAAGTCTCCAAACAAATCTCTTGCTGAGTCCAAGTGCATATCTTATATTCTCGCCCCCGCCCACTCTGTCCAGCCCCATTCAATCCATCAACCTCGATGAAAAGTAATACCTGGAAATCATACAAGGCCACTATGTTTTCATGTTTCAGTTCCTAGAAGGAGAGAGAAAGACAGATAAGCATAACAAAGTCGCAAATGTACACACACGCACGCACGCACGCACACGCACACACAGGCCCCTCCACCGAAATGCTGCAAAAGGATTTCTGGTGGGCTTTTTTGCACTTACCTTGAGTATTTTAATCTCCTTCCCCAAGAGGGTTTGGGATTTTGCCAGGTTTTTCTTGTTAATGCATTTGATTGCAACCTCTAGTTCAGGTTTCTGAAAGCCAAAAACGTACAGGCACAGTTTAAAGATATGTACACAAAAGACTTCCGATGACAAGAACGACTCAGCATCTCGACACCTACTCTGTACATGTTCAGACATGCCCTTGAATGAATTAACATGGCCAGCCCATCAAGAAGAACCCAAGACAGATCCCATACAAAGCTTTACGCAGCCGTCCTCTTCTCAATGAAGCCATGGCAGACACTGATTTGCAGCTTTATGAGCATATATTGTTTTTTAAATCCACTGATGGATCACAACTCTCTTGTTTAACCAAAGAGATAAAGGCAATACATATGACAATGTAAGGACACCAATGTTGACTAATCTTTGGGGATAAGAAGCCAGACAAATGCTCAAAGAGGTTTCATCTCTCTCGAAATAGACAGCAGGAGGGCCGCATTTTCACCTTCCAGTCTCAGACACCCTAACTGAATATTTATAATTCTATACTGCAATGTTTGCTGACTCCCTGCAGCTTTAGATCCCTGCTGGCAGGCCCAAGAGTTAAGGCCTGTTTTTGTTTGCCTGTCCAAAGTTTCAGTGCTGTTGGTTTGCCAGGGAGAATTACATCCCCCCCAAACCCACTAACTCCTTTGAAAGTTACTTTAGAAAAGGTTTAATAATATTTTTTTAAAAAAATACAATTGCAGCAAACTGGAATCTCCCACCCTATTTTCTTGGAAGGGCATTCTCTAGATGTCAGTGGGACTGACTCCAGAGTAGATCCCCCTAAGGGATTTGCATCATCTCGATCTAATTTCCTTGTACAAAGTCCTTTGGGATTGCAATGGCGTTTACCTGGCCAAAAGAGCCTTTTGAAACCCAGAGTTCCTCTGATGCTCCCAAAATACAACCTTTTTTTTTTTTTGCATCTATAGGGAAGTCACAGGGCAGGTGATTCAAACCAGGGTGCTTTGGTTGCAGTTCTTTTGTGTATCGACAGAACTTTCCACAAGTAAATGCCCTTAGAAGTTAATCTAATATTCATGGGGGTGAAATGTACATATATTTCTAAACCCCAGACCAAACAGACTTCTCCCCCAATGAGAAAAAGGAGAGTTTTTAGCATCCATCTCCCAACACAAAGAACAGAAAGCAAAAAACCTCCCAGATCAATTGTAGGAGGGGGAAAAAACATGGAGGAATAATCCTGTGTATAAATATATAATTTTCCAGTTACCTCTTTGTGTCTCCCTTTGAAAACCACCGCAAAAGCTCCATGGCCGATCAGGTCTTTCCGGCTGAATTCAAATTTCCCAACAGTTTCCATGTCTTTTAAGTCCTTCTTTGGCTCTTGAAAAGGGTTGGTTAACAAAAAAAGGTATGTATAGATGAAAGCAAGGAAAAAGACAGGCGGCTGGCCGAAATCCCCTAAAAAACACCCCTAAGTTTTCCCAGATTCCCCTCCCCCTCCTTTCAAGGATAATCAAGAAGAACCAGAAACTTGTTGAAAAAGTAAACCTTCTCGCCTGTCCAATTCTCGCCTGCTAAATTTCTGGCTCTGAATTCCCAGCTGGGCTTCGTCCATCGACTGTCTTTTTCTGCAAAAAGGCCGGGATTTTGTCATTGTCACCGGGGGTGGGGAGGGATGGGGGGAGGAAAAATAAAAGGCAACAGGTTTCGTTGGCCACCCCCGGCTAGCAAACTCGCCCCATGCCCGGCCAGCAAGATTATCCCCCCCACCCCGGATGCAACCCTCTCCGTCGCCTGGGAAGAGGAGAAAAAAGGATCGCCCATCCGTCGGCAACGGGATTATAGATCCATTTCCAAGGACCGGTTTTTCTTTAAAAAAAATAGGCTGATGCAAGAGAGGTCACCCCCAAAAAAGAAGAGTAATTCCAACCTGGATGTCAAATCCACCTTGAAAAAACACGCGCCACCTTAAAAGAGCCAGTCCACCTTAACGGTCGATTCCCTCTAGTCTCTTTCTGGGAAAAAAAAAACAATGTGTCGAGCGGTTTGGGGGGGCTTTTGCGCCGCAGCTGGCCAGATACGCGTCGGGGACGCCCCTTTTTTCCCCCAACACCCGGGTTGAGGCTCTTCGCAGGTGCCTTCCCGGGTCCCCCGCCGGGCGAGCAGGCGCAGCCGCCGCCGTTGGGCTCCAGACAAAAGACCGCCCGGCTCCAACCGGGGCGCTGGAGAGCTGCGTCCTCCTAGCCTGCGATCTCCGGCTCGCTTGTTGCCTCCTTCCTCCTCCTCCTCCTCCTCCTCTCCGGAGGTTATTTATTTATTTCGGTCAGCGCAGGCGCCCTGAGCGCACTCCTGCCGGGCAGGCAAGCCTCAGACTCAAGCGCAACCACGGCCACTGCAGCCTCCTAAAGGCCACGGCAGGGATGCGCCGGTGGCCTTTTAAAGCCGCGGCTGGCCGGTGTGTGTCAGAACTAGGTGCGCAAGGCTGGCTGGGCGCAGCAGCCGGGTATGAGAGCCGGGCATCACCTGAGAAGCCAGGTGGCCAGGTGGAGAAAGAAAGGGGGGAAAGTATTGTCCAAGGCTTCCACGGCCGGATTCAGCTGGTTCTGGTGGGTTTTCCGGGCTGCGTGGCCGTGGTCTGGTGGATCTTGTTCCTAACGTTTCGCCTGCATCTGCGGCTGGCATCTTCAGAGGTGTATCACAGAGAGAAGTGTGTTTTAGACACAGCGGGTAACAGACTTCCCTCTGAAGATGCCAGCCGCAGATGCAGGCGAAACGTTAGGAACAAGATCCACCAGACCACGGCCACGCAGCCCGGAAAACCCACCAGAACCAAAGGGGGAAAGGCTGCCTGAAACCAGGAGAGCCCCCCCCCCCCCACTCAGCCAGTTATTGTTGTGTGTTGTTGTGGGCTGACGATTTGCTTTCCACTTTGCGGTGACCCTGTGAAATACAAATACAATTCGCTCCCTGCTGCATACAAAAAGACAACCAATTAAATATTCATGAAATTTATAATAAAAGTGTCACAGTGCAATTAAAAGTAATAATCACCGACTATCTAAAATATTCAAATTACAGTGGGACACAAAACACAATAGAACTCAAAACCCTATGAAACACATATGGTGACCCTATGAATCCATGCGCTCCCAAAGGTCTTGTTGTTCTGGGATTGGCTAAAAGCGTTGCACCAAGCGCGCGCCTGGCGGGGGCGGGGGCGGGGGGGGCAGCAAAAATGTATTTTTGATATTTTTAATGTTTTCACTTTGTCCATTAGAGTGGATTCTCTAGGCAGCCGCCATTTTGTGCCGGTAAATGTGACAGGGATTCTCAGATGCACAGTTCGCATCCTGATGCCAGGATCCCAGCGATCACAGATGGCCCCTGCACCCGCTGTGCAAATGGGTTCATCATATTTATTTATTTATTTATTTTATTATTGGGTTTTGTATACTGCCCTACCCCCGAAGGGCTCTGGGTGGTGAACAACATAAATCACATATATACAATAACCCTTAAATACATTAAAACAATTTAAAACGCAGCGATCAGTAACAAACAATGTCTGCAATAACCCTCATTAAAACCCTCCCGAAAGGGGGAAGAAAACGGGTTCCATAGATGGTAAGAGACCCAGAAAGATGAAGAAGAGGAAGAGGAGGGGGCACCTATCAACGACTGGACAGTCCAAAAGCCCGGCGGAACAACTCCGGCGGAACTCACCAAGATCCCGCAGGGCCCGGACAGCTGGAGGAAGAGCGTTCCACCAGGCAGGGGCCAGGGCTGTAAAGGCCCTGGCCCGCGTGGAGGCCAGCCGCATCATTGAGGGGCCAGGGACTACCAGCAGATTGGCCTCTACTGAGCGCAGAGGCCTAGTAGGGATATATGGGGTAATGCGGTCCCGAAGGTACAAGGGTCCCAGGCCGCGGAAGGCCTTAAAGGTAAGCACCCATACCTTGAAGATGATTTGGAACTCAACTGGGAGCCAATGCAGGCGATACAATATCGGTTGGATATGGTCACGGATATGGCTGCTTCTGCACAGGCAACATGGGTTCATTAACATGTTAGGGTTGCCTATGCAGAAACAGCCATAGAAATGTATGCCAGGACATGACTGTTACCGAGGGGAGGGGCTAAACACGTGGATGCCCTTTTAGGAGCAGAAGTGGCGTAGGAGGTTAAGAGCTCGTGTATCTAATCTGGAGGAACCGGGTTTGATTCCCAGCTCTGCCGCCTGAGCTGTGGAGGCTTATCTGGGGAATGCAGATTAGCCTGAATGCTCCCACACACTGGGTGACCTTGGACTAGTCACAGCTTCTCGGAGCAATCTCAGCCCCACCCACCTCACAGGGTGTTTGTTGTGAGGGGGGAAGGGCAAGGAGATTGTAAGCCCCTTTGAGTCTCCTGCAGGAGAGAAAGGGGGGATATAAATCCAAACTCCTCCTCCTCCTCCTCCTCCTCCTCCTCCTCCTCCTCCTCTTCTTCTTCTTCTTCTTCTTCTTCTTCTTCTTCTTCTTCTTCTTCGCTGGCAGTTGTGCACTTCGTCTGGCCTTTTGTCCCCATCGTTGTTCACATAAGAGGAGTCTCAGCCAAGGATTGATGACTACACATGTCATGGCAAAGACCTCTGAACATAAAACTATATGCATAAAACTCAGGCCTGTTCAGGCTCAGAACCAGGAAGATAAATGTATCTCGCCAGCCCCGCATTGTAGCCTGCCAGGTGCTTGACAAGACCCCCTGTTCGGGCCGTCCCGAGGGCAGCAAAACAAACCAGGAGGTTTATGGAGCCATCCCCAAATCTCAGCCTGTGCTTTGCATCACAAAAAGGCCAGGCTGACCAACGGAGATAACAGAATGTTCCTTCTCATTGTGTCTCTTTGGCTGAAGTCCTCGGAGGCTTTTGCGAGCATTGTCTGACCGCAGAGGAGAGCTCTTCCCCCACCGATTTGTACTGGTTTCTTTCTTTCCATTAAAGACACGTCAGGCGAGGGAATAGAATTCCCTGACCTTGAAACATAAAAGATTGGGGGAAAGCAGCCCAGTTGCCAAAAGGAATCTTCCCAATGGGGAGCCAAAACACTGATCAGCTTTCTTCCATTTCGTTCTCAGTCCAGCAACCCTGTGAGGTAGGCTAGCCCAAAGCAGACTCAAAACTGGCTTTCCCAGATGCTGCTCTGACACTCTTAAGTACTACATTGTACTGGTTACATAACGCTATGGAGATTCATCCCACTTGGCAGTTTCTTCTACAGTTGGGAGGGGGCTGGTCCGTACACCTCTTGAGCTGAATTCTGGACTCTTTTGACCAGAACTTCAACCACATCACAACCTGACAGGAGGAAAATGCTGGGCACTCTTTGTAATGAACCCCTTCCCCCTTCTCAATGATAGCGGAGCCAGAAGTGATTTTATTCCATTTCTGGTCTTGTTTTAAATTCTGGTCTTGTTTTATTTCTGTATAAGTTAGGTAGGAACAAACTGTTGAAGCAGCGGCTTACTCGTGAGTAGACCACCTTGCAGGATGCAATGCAAACAAGAACCGAAAGACACACAGTCACCAGTGCAGTTCTGTTTATTGCTAACTACTGTCAAAGTGCTCCGCCAGACCACAGGTGTTTCCAGGCACACATCACCCTGTTGTCTGTGCTTACTATATACAATTGAGGTGCCAATCAGGTGCCCATGTCTTATCTGTCTTTGCACACGGTACACAGTTGTGCACACAGCCCTAATTATGCACACGGCACCTGCTGGAAGGAGGGTCCACCTGTCATCTAGATTTTGTCCATCTAAACACATGTTCTGACACAAACTGTATTAGATAGAAAGTAGGACTTATAGCTATCTTTTGTATTTGCTTCTGCATGGAACCTCCTTGGCTCAAGGCAGGAACCCACCCCTGCTCCACCTGGGCATGTCCCTTTCATTTGTAAAACCTGGGATGGACATTGACAAAAGGGACCCCAGAAGAAGCGCCTCAATCTGCCTAATCCCACCAGCAGGCAGATAAGGGTGCCATCATCGTTAAGCTTCGTTTTCTGACCCCAAGCACCCAAAGGACTCTTTTGTGCTCTTCCCGCCAGTGCCTACGTCATCGCCTCGCCCTGCCTACGCCGCGAAATTCAAGAAGGGACTGCCCGCTGGACTCTAATTGGTTCCCATGTACTTGTAGATGTATGAGGTTGTCATGTATTTTGTGAATGAATGGTTGTAGGTTGTCCTGTATTCTCCCGGAATCCCGGCGGGAGAAAGTATATTTAAGATGTTGTAAAGCTGCTAGGCAGCGCAGTTGCCGTGGTGCGGAGGTGCTGACACGTGGGTCAGCATCTCAATAAAACTCTTTTATTTCACTATACTCGCTGTGTCGGGTCCCGTTTCTGTTCCCCTGCGCTGCCGAGAGCTGGATGGTCTGGAGCTATTAAAAGTTACCAGGCAGCGCGGTAACATCAATGTACCAGGTGAATATATCTGCCAACTGAATCTAACCATACTTCATCATTCCAACAACGTGGCCTCTTTTCTTACGTCACGTGAAAGTGAGTAAGAACAACCCGCTGAAACTGTGCTTCAGAGACACATTTTAATTCTTTCTTAAACTTTCGTGGACCCGAGGCCATCTGATGAAGCGAGTTCTAGTCCCAGAAGGCTTACACTTGGAGAAAGAAGGGTTTTTTTCCCATCCTTGAGGGAGCTCAACCCTTCTTCCTGCAAGACTCAAATGTGACTAAGTGAGCTCTGATTTGTGGAAAGTTTCCAATGATGTAAAATTCTGTCAGTTCTGGAGTATCACTAAACTACTGTTTTATACACAGTCCAACACAGCTCTGGAATCAAGCTGGGATTCTTGACGCACTTCCTTGGGAGTAAGCACTGTAGGATACAGTGGGACTTACTTCTGAGTAGGAATGCCAAGGATATGCATGCGGGACCGCATTACCCCATATGTCCCTACTCAGCCTCTGCACTCAGCAGAGGCCAACCTGCTGGTGGTCCCCGGCCCCTCAATGATGCGGCTGGCCTCCACACGGGCCAGGACTTTTACAGCACTGGCCCTGGCCTGGTGGAACTGTCCGGGCCCTGCGGGACCTCGGTGAATTCCACAGGGCCTGTAAGACCGTGTTGTTCCACCGGGCCTTTGGAGTGTCCAGCCGCTGATATGGTGCCCCCTCACTGCTCTTTGCCCTGGCGCTGTTACATCAGGGCCCCCTCATATTGAGGGGCCCGCCGTCCCCCTTCTTAGGGTAGGTTTTAATTGGGGTTTTTGGACACCTTTTGTTTATTTATTAATTAATTGTTATTCGCTGTTTTATATGAGTTTTTAAGATGTTTTATTGATGATTAATAGGATGGAGCCTATGTATTGTATTGTGTATGATTTGCTCCTGCCTAATGTTTTTTTGAATTGTGTTGTTCACCGCCCGGAGCCCTTCGGGGATCGGGCGGTATAGAAATTGAAGATATAAACAAACAAACAAACAAACAAACAAACAAACAAACATGTACATCTTTAAGGGGCATAGAGCTCGTTGTCGCCTTATTACCACTGGACAAATGTTTGGATCTGTTTATGGTTTGGACCAAATGGATAGATTATACAGTGTGTGTGTTTTTGTGCGCGTGCCAACCATTCAGTGGGGTTTAACAAAGGAAGCAGAATTTTCATCTCCTGATAAGCTCCCGGTTTGCAAAATAGAACACTCCACCTGGGAGAACGCTCAACGTGCCAGAAAAAAATCTATTACACAATTAATGTTCCACTACTGAACAAAGGAGTGTGCTGCTGAACATGAAACAAGCCCTTGTGTTGAGCATATGTTAACCATGTCAAAATAAATTTATAAATAAGTGAAAGGCAGCTGAGACTTCCTGGAGCTAACTGTCCCTTGGAGTCTGTTCGTAGCATCTCTGCTTGATTCCTGGTTCTGATCTTGCCCCCTTCCAGTCATCCTTCTGTGGGACGGAGGGCTCTGTTCTCTGAATCAGATGATACAGGATTATGAAAAGATTATGCAGTGGAATGATTTATCCTTAGAAGAGGGTACCTGTTGTATCTCCCCATGAGTCATAACGTTGGGTTGGCCTCCTTCCAATCAAAAGGGTGCACTTGGCACTTGGATTCCCTCAGAAAGGCAGACTGTGGACTTCTCCAAGAGTAAGATTTTTTAAAATTGCTCCCTTCCCTCCCCCAAATGTGGCTCTGCTTGGATTGTTCGAGAAACTGTAGTAGCAGAGTTTATTTATTTTTTATCCCACCCAATTTAATTTATATCCTGCCCTTCCCAACCGGGGCTGGGCTTGGGGCAGCATACGTACATATTTAAAAACATTCCGTTAATAAGTTTAGAAAACCAACCAGTTAACATCTTATCATTAAAAACCAAGATGGCAAAAACAAGATCAACCTATACAAATGAATCACCCCTCCCACCTTGACACAGACCTCTTACTCAAAAGGACTATGCGAGCATGGGAGAAAGTTGGGAACGGGGTGACAAAGAGTGACACAGCACGTTGGGGGTGAATAATTCATGGATCTTGAGGGACAGGTGCTGGGAAGAATCTGCTCAGTCTAGAACCCTGGAGGACCATTATCACTCGGAACAGGCAATGAGCGGCCAATGGTCAGATTTGGCAGATAGATTCATATGGTCCTTGTCAAGACTAGATGGACACTGGTCTGGTCTAGTAGGGCTCTTCTTATGTTGTTATGAAGGCCTTGGACTCTATGGTCTCTTGTTGGTCTTCCAAAGGAACTGGTTGGCCACTGTGTGAAACAGGATGCTGGAGTGGTCTTCCAATCCACCCAGCTAACAGGTTCCATTTTGAGTTCTGGCTACCAGTGGGTGATAGATAGGGTTGCCGGCTTCAGGTCTGGAAACTCTTGGAGATTTAGGGATGGAACTTGGGGAGGACTAAGACTCAGTTGGGTACAAGGCCAAAGAGCCCATTTTCCAAAGCTTCCATTTTCTCTAGGGGGAACTGATGTCTGTAGTCTGAAAATGAGCTATAATTCCAGCAGATCCCTAGGTCCTACAGGGTAGAGAGAGGAAGATTTCGCTCACCTCTGTTTGAGCAGAAGAGGTCGAACAGCACAGCGTTGGTTCACCTCTCCATTCTGAGCAAATTAGATGCATCACTGCCTAATTAGCAAAACGGAGCCTGTTGTGTTTGTCGCACCTGTGGTAGCTCGTTACTCAGAATTATAGAGCAATTAGTGATGTAACGGATGAAAAGCTGGAAAAAATGCTACAGGAGGCATCCCAAGGGACTCCCGTGACATCAGCAAGTTCTGCTGGGAAACTTCTTGAGGATGTTCCTACCATTAAAGGCATAAAAATCCCCCCCTCCCCCCAAAATATATCACTGAAAGGGACTGTGCAGAGCTAAGGAGAGCCAGCATCCACAACCATGCAGAAAACAAGAAGGATTTTGAAGCATAGCCCAATCAAAGGCTTTCTGAGTCCCGATTCAGAGGCAGGAAACCCTTGAAATCTAGCGCTAGGAGGAAACATCAGGGGAAGGCCTCAGCTTCTATGCCCTGTTGATAGCGGTCCATATCAACAAGTTGGTCACTATGTCAGACAGGATGCTGGACTAGATGGACCACTGGTCTGACCCAGCAGGGTTCTTCTGTCAGGGAAGCAAAATAAATGTGGTGTGCATCTTGTGCACAGATCTTGGTGATCTAAATGACAGCACCTGTCATCCAGGGTCAGTTGGCAAAAGCCTGATGCAACTGAACCAAACCAGTCTGATCCGGTGCTGTGACCTTCACAGTGATTGGGCAGTGATTGTATATTAGCAGAGCACTATCAGTGCACAATGTCTGTTAGGGTTTCTTGTTTACTGCGAGGCATGCTGCCGGTTTGTTCCTTGATATTCACTGTATATAGCTTGCACCTGAAAGTAAAATTCCTTCTTTGAAGTGAAGCTACTGTGTGGTTAATGGAAAGTTATTCGTCTGCACGTGTAATGCCGCTCTTCAACTGCGCTTTATCTTACTCTGGTAACGCTTGCCTATCCGGCTGCTGATAAACCGCCACTTCTCTGTCAGTGTAATACACAAGGCCCAGAGTTTGCCGTTACACGGGAGTAAGGTAGTGCTGAAGAGTGTTGTTGGCGTGAAGTGCACGGGCTGTGTGTGGAACAGAGGCAGTCATGGCGTTTACAGCTACCAGTTTGCCTTTTGAGAGGCTGGAAGGAACGAACTACATAAACCGCCTACTCTGTCATCTTCTTATGTTCTTATGAAGGCCTCAGCCTCTATGGTCTCTTGTTGGTCCTCCAGAGGAACCAGTTGACTGCTATGTGAGACAGAATGTTAGACAGATGGATCACTGGTCTGATCCAGCAGGGCTTCTCTTATGTTGTTATGGAGGCCTTGGCCTCTATGGTCTCTTGTTGGTCCTCCAGAGGAACCAGTTGACTGCTATGTGAGACAGAATGTTAGTTAGATGGACCACTGGTCTGATCCAGCAGAGCTCTTCTTATGAAGGCCTCAGCCTCTATGATCTCTTGAGGAACTGGTAGGAAACTGTGTGAAACAGAATGCTGGAGTGGACTGATCCAGCAAAGACCTTGTGGGCTAGGTTAGGCAAGTCAGAGTGACTGGCTAAAAATCACCAATCAAGTTTCCTGAATCCTTTCTCTCCGCTGTACCATGCTGACAATCCAGACCCTTGGCAGCTATTAACCTTTTATAAAACGCTGGGGAGATCCAGCCACTGGTTTCATAAGAACATACAAAAGCCCTGTTGGATCAAATGCTGCATCTAATCTAGCATCTAATCTTGCATCCTTAACCACTACACCACGAGAGCCAGCGTGGTATAGTGGTTAAGAGCAGGTGGATTCTAATCTGGAGAACCGGGTTTGATTTCCCACTCCTCCACTTGAGTGGCAGAGGCTTTTCTAGTGAACCAGACGTGTTTCCGCACTCCTACATTCCTGCTGGGTGACCTTGGGCGAGTCACAGTTCACTCTGAACTCTCGTCATCGTCGTTGTCGTTGTCATTGTCGTCGTCGTCGTCGTTGGTGTCGTCGTCGTCGTCTCCTCCTCTTCCTCCTCCTCCTCCTCCTCCTCTTCCTCCTCCTCCTCCTCCTCCTCCTCTTCCTCCTCCTCCTCCTCCTCCTCCTCCTCCTCCTTCTTCTTCTTCTTCATAGCGGGGGGGGGAGCCCTCAGCTAGTTTGCAGGCTTGATAAGTCCTCTCAAGGTAGTCACTCATATGCACCCTGTTGCGGGCTCCCCAGTCCCCAGTGCTGTTCTGGGCCCATTTGAGGCAGCCACCCCCCCCCTCCCAGGACCTAGCTCCACCAAGTCACATTTTTGTCATATCCCGCCCTCGTAACAAATGAGTTCGACATCCCTGTGTTATAACATGAGCATTCTTGGAGTCTGAAACCAAGCAGACACACTTAGCAGCATTTCTTTCGCAGCGGTTTCGAAGTGCCAGTTTTCAATCCCACAGAAGAAAAAATTTCCGCTTAACTGTCTCCCTGACAACAGATGTTCATGTTCTGATTAGCACCGGGGAGACACCCAATTGAACGGCTGGCTTCTGTATTCTCAAACGGCATGTAGTATAGCGGTTAGAATGTTGAGCCAGGAGACCCGGGTTCCAATTCCTGTTTTGCTAGGAAGCTTCCTGGATGACTCGGGACTAATCTCCGTCTTTCAGCCTTGGCAGCTGCTCAGATCTCTGTGAGGATAAAATGGGGAAGAAAGTCCTGGAGAAAGGGCGAAATAAAAATGTGTTACTTGAATATAATTTTTGTTTGCTTCTCTGTGTCAGTTTTTTCCTGACATAGACCCCTTCTAAGCTGAGTAAGCTTGCTAACACATCCTGTTTAAGATTTCCCAATGTACAAATTAGCGTTTTTCTATCATACTCCGAAATATCCTTTCCTCAGCTTGCATGCAGGCCATTCAGCCTGATGAAGAATTCTGTGCCACCTAAAACCTTGCTTGATATTTTTGGGAGGTTTGGGGATGAGGAAAGGGATGACACAATTACCATTTTTGGAAGTTACCTACAGTCAATCGACAGTGACCCACGAGACTTATCTAAACACAGCTGCGTTTCAAAATGATGCCCTTCTGTTTGTTCTTCATTGCTGCCAGTCTTTTCCATGCTGAATTTCAAACGCCTGGAGGAGGAGGAGGAGGAGGAGGAGGAGGAGGAATAATTCAAACCCTGAAACATTTGCCAGTTTCCAATGGAAATGGCAGCTGAATACGCAAAGCTTGGCAAAGGCTCCGTTTATCTGGGAGAGAGGGCAGAAGCTGACAAATATTTGGGCATGGCTGGAGCCAAAAACAGCAAAGAACGGACAGGAAAAGGAAGCAGAGCCGTAAACTACGAGTTGAAGGGGCACGCTTCTGGTCCACAGCAAGAGCCAGAAGGACATGTCATATTGCTGAACCATTTTACAAGTCATGCAGATGGAAGTGGCAGAAAGCTGGATTACCTATTTCTGAATGCTCCCTAGGGTTACCGTCTCCAGGTTGAGAAACACCCGGAGATTTGGAGGCGGAGCCAGGGGCGGTCAAGGTTCGTAAAGGGGAGGGGCCTCCACAAGATTTAAATGCAGGACAGTCCTCCAAGTTGCAGTTTTCTCCAAGGCAACTGATCCCTGACATTGGGAGATCAGTTGCAATTCTAGGAGATCTCCTGGCCCCACCAGGCGATTGGCAACCCTATTGTCCCCTAGATTTTAAAAAAATCAGTCCAGCGTGTAGAAACTTAGCAAACCAGGGAGTCAGGATTTAAGTATCTCATCACCGCTGCCACTGCTCTGATTCCATCCTGGTTTGATTGCTGTAATTTACTTTGAGAAGATAAGAGTTGCCGGAAAAGACAATAACGCTAGGAATTGAAGGCAGCAGGGAAAGAGGAAAGCCAAACATGAGATGGATCGACTCAATCAAGTCTTGGTTACAAAACCTGAGCATGGTTGTCAACAATAGGACATTTTGGAGATCAATAAGTCAGAAGAGACTTGACAGCGCTTAATACATACGCACAATTCACTTTATACAGGTCTCCGTGAGGTTTGTTTATAGATTTATCCTGTCCTTTCATAAGGAAGGTTTCACTGATTTAAAGTCTTTTAAAAAAAATCTGTACACCCATTCGAATGATGGTACGACCAGAGGTGGGATCCAGCAGGTTCTCACAGGTTCCCAAGAGTAGGTTACTAATTATTTGTGTGTGCCGAGAGGGGGTTACTCATTGGTGATTTTGCCACGTGATTTTTGCCTTAGTTACTCTCAGCAGTAGTGCGCAGAACTTGAAGCAGTCTAGCAGGAGGTGCCCCTGCGTGCGTGGCAGCCTGCGCCTGCGAGCATTCGTTTCCCGCCCAAGGACCGGCGCGGCGGCTGCGTCCTTGCCACAGCCCCGCCCAGGAATGCCCCGCCCCGGAATGCCCGGCCCCGCCCCTGTCACGCCCCGCTACACCACAGTTTGAATCCCACCACCATGGGAACCTGTTACTAAAATTTTTGTGATCCCACCACTGGGTTCGACTCAGTATAAACCAACGTCAGATGATAACATTTCCCAGTATCTCATTTAGAGTAATATTATGTCATTTGTGGCAATGCCAGTCTTCCTTCTTGATACAATCTAATAGTTCTATCTGTGAGGCTTGAAGCTCCGGTCAGTTCGACCCAGAGCAACTGAAAGCTAAGTGCTGCGGGCACAAAATGGATGTGCCATTTTACTGCAATGTCAAAGGCAGGTTGCAACTCATTGGGATAGACAGGAACTCCAAGCCAGAAATCTAAGCATTAGGAAGTCAACACAGCCAAAGCAAAGAGATGAATCCGTGGGATATTTTATAATCTCAGCGATAAGATCTTAATATTCTTAAATATGAGAATGATTTATTCAACCTCCCTCATTAGGACAGGATTCTCCATGCGTCAGCCTATGTTCATCCAACGCAGCACCTTTTTGTAACCCCTTTAAGCCATATCATCTACCTCATAAAAGGATTTCATTGCGGCAGTAGACCTGACTCCTTCAGCAGACACCAACATACTTGCCGCGGTGTTACAGAATGTTCATAAACACTTAAACCGCAGAGGCTAATGAATGTTGTGAAATTACACCTGGAAGCTGGTTCTCCATTCCAGAGGTCTCAAATCATATGGAAATCGGGCAACAAAAGCCTCTTGTTTATTCCTATGGGAAGCAGCCCTATTTATGGTGATAGAAGGTCTCTTTGCTCTACTGCCAGGAAGAAACAGGTTCGATTGCTTTTAATATACTGCCTCAGGGGTGTTCTCAATGCTCAGGGAATGTCATGAACATTGCTGGTGGGGAGTCAGCTGGAAGGAAATGTGGGGAGTCAGCCCACATTTTAGGATAAGAGGACAGAGAGAACCCCTCCCAGATGGGAAGGATAGGGTTAAAGGACTGTGCTCACTCAGTCTCATTCCGCACATGCAGAATAATGCACTTTCAAACTGCTTTCAGTGCTCTTTGAAGCTGTGCGGAATGGCAAAATCCACTTGCAAACAATTGTGAAAGTGGTTTGAAAACGAATTATTTTGCGTGTGCGGAAGGGGCCTCTGTGATGGAAGCTGAGAGTAAAATCTGCAGGTCCTACCCTCTGTTTTCATATATTCCAGCTGTCTTGTACCCATTTCTCAGGATGAAACACCAAAGTCAGATCAGGTACCAGCAAAAGCTAGTGAGTGCTCGTTTTTAGTTCTTTCCGTCGTTTCCCCTGTAGCACCTGTAGCCTTTTTGTTCTTAAATTAAGGAGTGTTTTCTAGTTAATAAGATCCTTTCTTTTCCTTTTAAAGATCTCACACTGTGCCTAAACCTACCACCCGCGGGTCTAGCCATTCATTCATGCAGAGATCAAACGCCTGGCTGAGCTAAAGGGTTAGCAGGCAGGAAAAGAAGGGGAGAATTACTCCATACACACCCACATAACACCCCACTTTTAAAAAGCCAGGATGATATGAAGGGAGGGCCAAAAATTTTCATGCAGATTTCCAGATCGCTAGGGGTGCTGTGCCCTTCACCCCCTCAAACTGGAAGGGATAACAGTATAGTCCAGGGGTAGGGAACCTGCGGCTCGAGAGCCGCATGCGGCTCTTCTACCCTTGCACTGCGGCTCTATGAGCCCCATCTCTATGGCCCCATCCTTGCCCGCCCTGCAGGCAGCAACTGCCCACGGCCGGCTGGGCCGCACCGCGGGCTTCCCCTCTCGCCTGCCCCTTTGGAGTGAGGCAGGCCCTTTCCTGGCAGCTGGCAAGGCCAAGCTGCTGGCCCCATCCTTGCCCGCCCTGCAGGCAGCAGGGCGGACGCATCCATGCGTTTCTCAGAATGAGCGGAGTAAAAGGGAGAAAACCCAATATATACAGTGTTATCTTTATTTTAAATGTCAAAAATTATTTGCGGCTCCAAGTGTTTTCTTTTCCCATGGAAAATGGGTTCAAATGGCTCTTTGAGTGTTAAAGGTTCCCTACCCCTGGTATAGTCAGAGATAATTCAATGGCAAACGTCTGGTTCACTAAGGCCCCTTCCGCACATGCAGAATAATGCACTTTCAATCCACTTTCAGTGCACTTTGCAGCTGGGTGGAATAGCAAAATCTACTTGCAAACAATTGTGAAAGTGGATTGAAAGTGCATTATTCTGCATGTGTGGAAGGGGTCTTAGGCCATGGATTTTACTGTGCAGAATAGCAAAATTCTGCAAAAGGTGGATTTTACTGTACAGAATAGCAAAATTCACTTTCAAACAATTGTTAGCTATTCCGCACAGTAAAATCCAGCTTCAAAGTGCATTGAAAGTGGATTGAATATGCAGTATTCTGCATGTGCAGAAGGGGCCCAAGACCTGCTTCTCGGGTCTATTTTCCTATTCTCGCACAACCTGTTCACCTGTAGCATGAATGTCACAAGCGTACATCACACAAACACTCTTTCAGCTCTCGGAAAATAAACAGCAATAGTCTGCTTCTGGTTTTGATTTGAAACGAGACCACTGGAACCAAAGACAGCGTCAGGTTCCCACGGATGTTGCAAAGAGAAAGATCTCTCCTTTGCAAGGAATCTAAGGCAGGCCAAAGTGAGGCTCTTTAGACAAGCCGAATCTAAAAAAAATCCCCGAGGCAGATGCTGAAAGGGGATAAGCTCAGTCCAAATGTCACCCGTGTAACTCCTCCGTGCCTGCCAGGATTGCTGAGGACACACAGGCAGGAACACTGAAGAGAGCAGAGCCGCAGTAGGCTTCTTTGCCAAGCCTCAAGGTCATACGTCCAGCTTCCCCCTGTCTTTTCAACCCGACTTAAAAGCAAAGCACGGTCTAGCACTGCAGACATGGCTGCGATCCCACAGACAGCAGAGTCCAATCTCTTGCTTGGGTCTTGCCTCAGGGTCCGCTCGTGGACTGATGGAAAATTTGCAGTGCATTTTCAAAGGATGTTTTGCAGTCAAATCCGTAAGCGCACAGATCTGTGGCAAATGTAGGATTTCCATCCCCCCCAATCCACACATTCATGTATTTTTAAAAAGGCAAATGTATTGCTTTTGAAAGGATTGGCAGCATTGGGACAACAGTGAAAATGTTGATAATAGCACAGTTCTATTTGTATACTTATTTAGTACATTTCTATGTGCTTTGACTTGGATGGGCCAGGCTAGCCTGATCTCATCAGATCGAAGAAGAAGAAGAAGAAGAAGAAGAAGAAGGAGGAGGAGGAGCAGGAGGAGCAGGAGGAGCAGGAGAAGAAGAAGAAGAAGAAGAAGAAGAAGAGGAGGAGGAGGAGGAGGAGTTTGGATGTATATCCCCCCTTTCTCTCCTGCAGGAGACTCAAAGGGGCTTACAATCTCCTTGCCCTTCCCCCCTCACAACAAACACCCTGTGAGGTGGGTGGGGCTGAGAGAGCTCCGAAAAGCTGTGACTCGCCCAAGGTCACCCAGCTGGCGTGTGTGGGAGTGTACAGGCTAATCTGAATTCCCCAGATAAGCCTCCACAGCTCAGGTGGCAGAGCTGGGAATCAAACCCGGTTCCTCCAGATTAGATACACGAGCTCTTAGATACATGAACTCTTAACCTCCTAAGCTAAGCAGGGTCACTTTGGTTCAGGGTGGGTGGGTCCAGGTTGGGAAATACCTGCAGATTTTGGAGGTGGAGTCTGAGGAGACTGGGGTTTGGGGAGTGGCAGGAATTCAGTGGGGCACGTGATGCTGTAGAGCTCACCTTCCAAAGCGGACATTTTCTTCAGGTAAACTGATCTCAGTTGTAATAGCACGAGATCTCCAGCCACACTTCCTGGAGATTGGCAACCTTACCAGGGCTGGTAATTGAAGCCCAACAAAACAAGTCCAGGATTGCTACTGAGGGGCAGCCAATAGATAAAGAAGAGGAAGAGGACAAATTGGTATTTATATCCTGTCTTTCTCTCCTGTAAGGAGTCTCAACGCTCCTTACAAACTCCTTTCCCTTCCTCTCCTCTCCCCACAACAGACACCTTGTAAGGCAGGTGGGGCTGAGAGAGTTCTGAGAGAACTGTGACTAGCCCAGTGGTGGGATTCTAATAATTTAATAACTGGTTCGGCTCCCCGCAGTGTGCCCCACACACCCCTCCATTGTGTGACCCCCCCCCCCCCCCGCTGCCCACTTACTTGCTGTGGAGGAACTTCTTGTGGGGGTGGATGGGGCAGAGGTGGGATCCAGCAGGTTCTCACAGGTTCCCGAGAGTAGGTTACTAATTATTTGTGTGCACCAAAGAGGGGGTTACTAATTGGTGAGGATTTTGCCACGTGATTTTTTGCCTTAGATTCACAGCCCCTCCCTCACGCTCCCCTCAGCAGTAGCGCGCAGAACTTGAAGCAGTCTAGCAGGAGGTGCCCCTGGGTGCGTGGCAGCCTGTGCCTGCGTGCATTCGTTTCCTGCCCAAGGACCAGCGCAGCGGCTGCGTCCTTGCCACAGCCCCGCCCAGGAATGCCCCGCCCCTGGAATGCCCGGCCACGCCCTCGTTGTGCCCCGCCCATCCACACTGGCGCTACGCCACAGTTTGAATCCCACCACCATGGGAACCTGTTACTAAAATTTTTGGATCCCACCACTGGGGTGGGGGTGGGGGCAACGGGACCTTGCTGATGCCTCATATGCTACAGTGGGAGAGGGCACGACGGGGCTTTTAGCGTCTCAGAGCAGCCGGACAGCGCTGCTTTTAACAACCACTTCTCCAAACTCAACAAAAAATTAGGTACCAGTTCTACCAAACTGGTGCGAACCGGCTGAATCCCACCACTGGACTACCCCAAGGTCACCCAGCAGATTTTGTGTGGAGGAGTGGGGAAACAAATCTCGTTCACTAGATAAGAGTCCACTGCTAATTGGGCGGAGTGAGGAATCAACCTGGTTCTCTGGATTAGAGTCCACCTGCTCTGAATCACCACACCACACTAGCGCTCAAGCCTCTTCTGGTTTTCTCTTGCCTGGGAAACCTTACAGGGTGACTGTGATTTGATAACACATTTCTGCCCGCATATTTCTATGCCACCTCTGCAGAATTTTGAGTGAGGTGACTTTCAATTAAACCCACAGTATAGAAGCTCGGGAAAGTTGGTGTTAGCTAGAGAATTCAGGCTCCTTTCCTTTTTTGAAAAGCAAGTTCCTAGTCCTTCTGGTGGCAAAGATATCTAAGCAAAGCTCAGCGAAATCTCAGAAGCTGGAGGAAATGCCAAGTAGAATCCCAGGATATCAAAGGTGTGGCTTTATTGACTCATATCACCCCGAGCTTCTCCCGAAGATTGGGAGAAGCATAATACAAAATGCAAATTAGTAAACATTACAGAATAAGATATGCAAACCAAGAACAATCACGTCAACCGGTTGGGCTTTCAAAGTTCAAGTAACTACCGCAGCATTCAATATCGTCTGTTGCGCGTTCCGGTTTCCCTTGGTGCTCAAACATGTTTTGCTTTCTAGAACAGGAGTCTCGCGGTCCAAGGTCTCTGGTGAATTTTTAGAAACCTGACAGGGGAAAGGAGAACGAGAGTCGCATTGGTGGCGTTTCCCAGCATTTTTCAGCACTACGGTTTCTCGTAACTTTACAGCTGTTTCGCAGCACCACCCAGTGTTGCCAGCCTCCAGGTGGGGCCTGGGGATTTTTCAGAATCACAGTTCATCTCCAGATGATAGAGCTTAGTTTTCCTGGAGAAAATAGCTGCATGGAGAGAAAGAGACAAAGAGGCCCCTTCCGCACATGCAGAATAATGCACTTTCAATCCACTTTCAATGCACTTTGCAGCTAGATTTTACTGTGCAGAATAGCAAAATTCACTTGCAAACAATTGTGAAAGTGGATTTTGCTATTCCACACAGTCAAATCCAGCTGCAAAGTGCATTGAAAGTGGATTGAAAGTGCATTATTCTGCATGTGCAGAAGGGGCCTCTCTCTCCCTCCCTTGTTTATCTTGGGTTTTTTTCCCTCCAAGGAGCTCAAAGATACGTTTCTCCTCTGTTTGATCCTTACAACAACCCACTGAGGTAGGTGAGGCCGATAAAGTGATAACACCTAACAGCAAGAGGCAACAAAAACATCTTTGTTGGACTTGTTTTATTATGAAGTTTAATCGTTTTATTGCCTCTTGCTCAGAGTAACTTCAAGCCAGCTCCCTTCGAATCTGCTCTGCATCTAATACACAATGTACCCTTCACCAGCATTTAACACCATGTCCTGGAGTATTGTCTCTCCTCAGACCCTTTGTAAACATATTTTTTTGTAACATTCAGTTTGAAGAAGAAGTTTTAAGAACTGGAAAGCTGTTCTGTGTCATTGGGTCGGTCCCTAATAAAAGAAATGACGTGAGTTGTGTTCTTGACTGACCCAACGGAGGTCACCCATCACCAGTGAGCTTCATGACTGAAAGGGGATTGGAAGACAGATCTCCCCAGTTCTTGTGGGATAAGCTGACCACTAGTTCTTCATGATCCACTTCCCAAATGAACGGGTTGCCAATCTCTAGGTGGATGCGCTATATTAACAAAAGAACTGGGGGTGGAGTCAGTGGAACAAACAAACAAGTTTGAGAGCCAGCGTGGTGTAGTGGTTAAGAGCAGGTGCACTGGGTTTGGTTCCCCGCTATGCCACTTGAGCTTTGGCGGTTTATCTGGGGAACCAGATTAGCTTGTACACTCCAATACACGTCAGCTGGGTGATCTTGGGCTAGTCACAGTTCTTTGGAGCTCTCTCAGCCCCACCCACCTCACAGGGTGTTTGTTGTGGGCAGGGAAAGGGAAAGGAGATTGTAAGCCCCTTTGAGTTTTTTTACAGGGGAGAAAGGGGGGGTATAAATCCAAACTCCTCCTCCTCCTCCTCCTCCTCCTACTACTACTACTACTGCTGCTGCTGCTGCTGCTGCTGCTGCTGCTGCTGCTGCTGCTGCTGCTACTACTACTACTACTACTACTACTGCTACTGCTACTGCTGCTGCTGCTCCTACTACTCCTGCTACTGCTACTACTACTACTAATTGCAGGAAGTAGGCCAGCAGTCGCCCAAGACTGTCTAACTTCAAAATCAACTAAACAGATTTAATTCCTTAAATGAGAGATAGGTTTGCTATATTCAACAAGAGTTTTCCTTCGAGCTTCTCTTAATTGACATCAACATACTAATCAATGACTCTTTGAAGGATTGTGGTCCAGGTGAATTATGAGAATAATTGCATGAAATGCCATTGAGCATTGCAGATACTTTGAGCTTGTTAAGACACGGCAAAGCCAAGCATCTCCTGGAGGCTGGCTAGCTTGGAGCTGGCTATTACAAACCTAAGAATCCACAACAGCTTTATAGGAAATCTGTGAATAGTTGCCGAGAGACACTTTGACATTGTAAAAGTGTGCTTTAATAGATTTGGATGGAGAAGAGCTCCAAAGAACTGTGACTAGTCCAAGGTCACCCAGCTGGCATGTGTTGCAGTGCACAAGCTAATCTGGTTCCCCAGATAAGCCTCCACAGCTCCAGTGGCAGAGCAGGGAATCAAACCCGTTTCTTCGGGTTAGAGTGCACCTGCTGTTAACCACTACACCACGCTGGCTCTCTAGAAGTGTATGTGCTGATGGTTCTGTATGCGCATACTAGTTTCATATCATATGTATGTTGATGTCTGTTAATAGAAGCTTGAAAGGAAACTCCAGGTGAAGCCTAGAGGTCTTCTGGAATTGTAACATACCCAGACTGTGACAGTCAGTTCCCCTGTAGAAAATGTCTGCTTTGGCAGGAGAACTCTTTGGCATTAAACCCTGCTGAGTTTCCTCCTCTTCCCAAACCCTGCCCTCCCCAAGCTGGACCTCCAAATCTCCAGGAACCCAACCAATGGAAGAACAGCTTGCCCTTCCCTCCAGGAACCATACAGGGGCAAAGTTCTGCCTTTCTCTGCCCTCCTCCCACATAGTTCCCTTCCATGACTTCTGCATCAACACATAGATACCACCTCTGTGTTTGTGTGGTGCCCAAAGTGGACATGTTTAGGCTTCCCAATTAGGGTTTTCAGCATTGCAGTGTGGGTCTGTATGTATGCACCTTCTTTCAATGGACTCGTCAGAGGCAGGCCCACTGGTTGAGGGCAAAGGGCATAACCGAGTACCTGCATTGAGCAAACAGAGACAGTAAGGCATCTGAACTGGGCCTGAAGACAGCCACAATTAGTTCAACACATGCATAACTTGAGTAAATCCGCTGTGATTAGAGCTGGAACAAAATATATCGTAGGCGATTTTAAGGACAGCTTTCTTTAACTATCTGAGACTGACCGGGGTTAAAAAAAAATCCAGACAGATCTGAAAATTCAATAAGAAGCTATCTTGTTTTTATCGCAAGGCTATTGTGTGGTGGGAACAGCAGATACAATTGGAGAGTCTTCAGTTGCTTAATTAGGCACTGTTTATTTACCTGTCTGGAAGATCCAGTACAACATTGCAATAAAACAATAAAAACTCACAGTTCATTCCTGATTGGCTTTTAGTTAGGCAGCCTAGCTCCTCCGGCGTCCTTCAACTGAAAATAGCAGTTATCTATAGCACATATGCTGGGGTTGTCAGCTCTGCGTTGGGAAATACCAGGAGATAGTAGACCATAAACTAAACATCAGGCAGCAGTGTAATGCGGCAGCCAAGAAAGCCAATGCAATTTTGGGCTGTATGAATTGGAGTATAGTGTCAAGGATGTAATTGTACCTCTCTATTCTGAATTGGTTAGACCTCACTTGGGATATTGTGTACTGTCCTGGGCACCGCAATTCAAGAAAGATATTGGCAAGCTGGAATGGGTCCAGAGGCAACGAAAATGGTTAAAGGTCTAGAATCCATTCCCTATTGGTGGCGAACCTTTGGCACTCCAGATGTTATGGACTACAATTCCCATCAGCCACTGCCAGCATGGCCAGTTGGAAGGGGCTGGAAGGGGCTGATGGGAATTGTAGTCCATAACATCTGGAGTGCCAAAGGTTCGCCACCACGGCATGAAGAGAGGCTTAGGGAGTTGGGGATGTTTAGTCTGGAAAAGAGAAGGTTAAGGGGGGGACATGATAGCCATGTTTAAATATTTGAAGGAATGCCATGTCGAAGAGGGAGCAAGCTTGTTTTCCGCTGCCTCAGAGACTAGGACACGGAGCAATGGATTCAAGGTGCAGAAAAAGAGATTCTACCTAAACATTAGGAAGAACTTCCTGACCGTCAGGGCTGTTTGAAAGTGGAATATGCCACCTCTAGACTCCTTCTTTGAAGGCTTTCAAACACAGGCTGGATGGCCATCTGTCAGGAGTGCTTTGATTGTGTGTTCCTGAATTGCAAGAGGTTGGACTTGTGATGGCCCTTGGGGTCTCTTCCAACTCTATGATTCTACGATTCTAAGTCCATCTTCCAAGCAGCCGTTTCCTCCAGCTGAACTGATCTCTGCTATCTGGAAATCAGTTCTAATTTCTGCAAGACCTCCCCAAACACACACAAAGGCATAGAGCAGATGCCATAGTGACAGACCAACTGCTAGTTAAGCCTGCTGGCCCAGCTTTCTATGAGGACCACGTCATGATAAAGAAAGCTTAAAGCCATTATAAGACTTCTTAACAATCAATTCATCTGTTTCAATTTGCATAACTTTTCACATGACTTAAATCATCACGCTGAAGGATGGTATAAGTAGCTCCTTTTGGTTTCAAACCACCAAGGCATGTGTCATGCTGAGCATCACCTCGGAAGAAGCATTCCTCCAGGTGTGTTGAAGAAGGTAGGAATGCCTCTGCTAAGGCGGTGCTTTGATTGTGCTCTTAGAGAAGAGGCTCACTGTGACATGACGGCCAGCATCTTGGAGAATGCATTCCATTTCATGTGGAGAGAAGGGGCCATACCAGGGGTAGGGAACCTGCGGCTCTCCAGATGTTCAGGAACTACAATTCCCATCAGCCCCTACCAGCATGGCCAATTGGCCATGCTGACAGAGGCTGATGGGAATTGTAGTTCCTGAACATCTGGAGAGCCGCAGGTTCCCTACCCCTGGGCCATACATATCCCTAGAAGGTACATTGTTCTTCAATTAGGTACCCAAGCAGCGTCCAAGAAGAGGCATTTTTTGTGAAAGAGGGGATGCCTCTTCCAGGAATACGTTTATTAATTGAGATGATGAGATATTAAAAAGAAGAAGAAGAGTTTGGATTTACCGGTATACCCCCACCTTTCCTCCTGTAAGGAGACTCAATGGGGCTTACAATCTCCTTGCCCCCCCCCCAAAAAAAACACCCTGTGAGGTAGGTGGGGCTGAGAGAGTTCTGAAGTACTCTCAAAGTCACCCAGCTGGCATGTGTTTGGAGTGCATAAACAAATGTGGTTCACCAGATAAGCCTCCACAGCTCAAGTGGCAGAGCGGGGCATCAAATCTGGTTATCCAGATTAGAGTGATCCTGCTCTTAACCACTTCACCATGCTGGCAGTGTTTTGGCAGTGTTTCAGAAGAGGCATTCCCTCTGGAGTCAGAGAGAAAGAGGGGGCACATCTCCTAAGAAGGTGCTTTGTTTTTAGACAATGTGCTCTTGTAAAAATAATAAACAGCACTGGCATGGGCGGGGGCTCTCACTGCAAGGAGGGAGGGGGGTGCTTCCTCTCAGAACATGAATTTGTAAATCCTGCGATTAAAAATAAGAAGCACATAATAAAGGCAGCCACAGTCTGCAGTTTGCAAGAACTGTACAAGACTGTCAGTGATAAGATATATATATATTTCCAAGTCAGGGCATAATTTATTCATAGGTTCTCCATAAGTTGGAAGCCGCTTGATGGCACTTAACACACGTTCAACACTTGAAGCTCCCAAATACCCTAAAACCTGACTAATCGGAGTCAGTACCTTTTAACGAGATTAACGGCTTTTAATTGATTCCTCTGTTTATTTGCTTTTGGCGTTTATCAACTCTTTAACCTCCAAGATGCCCTAAAACCTGGCTGACTGGGGATATTACCTTATAAAGCGATCAAAGGATTTAAATTGATCCATCTGTTTGTTTACTCGCAGCATTTATCAGCCTGCCTTTCTCCCGATGGGCTCCAGACGGCTGTTCGATTGATCAAATCAATTGGCTGGGGAAGGCTGATCCACTAGACACCATTAGGGCTTTGAACACCGCAGGACTTCCAAGTTAAAATTAGATCTGGATGTGAAAATCGCCCTTTCATGGCATGTTCTTTCCTCAGCTCTCTGAGTGGCTTTAACCGTAACATCTCCCAACATGGGACTTTGTATGAAAGCCAGCGTGGTATAGTGGTTAAGAGCAGGTAGATTCTAATCTGGAGAACTGGGTTTGATTCCCCACTCCTCCACCTGAGTGGCAGAGATTTATCTGGTGAACCAGATGTGTTTCTGCACTCCTACATTCCTGCTGGGTGACCTTGGGCTAGTCACAGTTTCTTGGAACTCTCTAAGCCCCACCTACCTTACAAGGGGTCTGTTGTGGGGAGAGGAAGGGAAAAGAGCTTGTAAGCCACCTTGAGTCTCCTTACAGGAGAGAAAAGTGGGAGTATAAATTTATTTATTTATTATTTATTTATTATTTATAGTTGTATACCGCCCTCCCCAAAGGCTCAGGGCGGTGTCCATCAACATTAAAACAATTTAAAACATCAATATATAATTTACAATAAAATAATATATAAAATACTAACTACAGATGAAACATGTACTATACTATAAAAGATCCTAATACCCCTCCTTCCCTTTATGTACCTACGGGAGGCCAGATGTTCTTATGCGTGGAGTTGACATCATCTCAAGTTGGCCCAAACGCCCACCAGAAAGGCGAGGAACAGGGTCCGTTTTTACAGGTCTCCAGTAGGAAACTTCTTTTAAGTCCCTGTGGGGCCTGATCTCCACCTGGAAGCCCTTGTTCCACCAGGTAGGGGCCAGAGTCCGTATTAAAGCCCTGGCCCTTGTAGAGGCTGCTAGCTGGATCACGCCTTTGGGGCCTGAGGGATCACCAGTAAGGTCCGCCTCCCGACTGAAGCCTGGAGGGGCCTAGAAGAGGCGATATAGGGAGAGACGGTCCCTCAGATAAAAGCAGGGCCAAGAGCCTTCAATGGCTTTGAAGGTCAATACCAAAACTTTAAACATGACCCGGTACTCGATTGGCAGCCAGTGCAGTTGGTATAGGACCGGCGTAATCCAGTCCCTAGATGTTGCCCCAGAGAGGAGCCTGGCTGCTGCATTTTGTACGAGTTTCAATTTCTGGATCATGGCTAAAGGTAAGCCCGCGTAGAGCGAGTTACAGTAGTCTAATCTAGAGGTGACCGTGGCATGGATCATCAAATCCAAACCCTTCTTCTTCTTCTTCTATGTGCTGATTTGGGATGCGGGGGTGGGGGGGGGAGGAAGGGATGACATCTCTGCTTTTGCTTTATACAATCAAGTGAGCAGATCTCAATTCCAGCTGTTGCAAGTTCTCCTGGGCTGGCAGGACAAGCCCAAGATACAGCCAGTGATGGATGAGTCAAGCTTATTCAACTGTAGCATGACTCACTACGGGGTTCCACATAGATAATCCACAAGGCTGGTGACGGATCACATTGTCCCATGAACACAAAATGCCTGGCATCCTTTGACAAGTAAGGAAAAGTTGTTGTCCTTGAATCACGGACTTACTAAGGAGCCTTGTGAATTGATGAGGCAATTGAAGTAATGGATTGGTCTCTAACCTGGAGAAGCTTTTGATCTTGGGATTCTGGAGGGTGTCATGTGCTAGAGATGCTTTCCTAGTGGTACGACAGCAAGTGAGACAAGGCATCTAGATCCAAATAGTAATATGGGAGTTGCAGATTGAGACGCAAACCAGTCAGTATACAGGGAAGCAGGGGAAGAGGTGGATAGAAGGAGAAATGGCAACAATAGACCTGGGCAGACCAAGGGAAGCTGCAGAGCAGGGGCGTACCACCCAGGGGGACATATGGTGTCATTTGTCCCCAGGCTACAACCACTTAGTCATGGGGGGTTTTTTGGAAAATCGCCCCCATACCCTTCCTCCTTCTGTTGTGCGGTCGTGGTGGGGGAGGGCTGCCATCCATATGCGGGGGAGAAAACTCAGATTTTGCACTGGGCTACATTTCCCCTAGATACGCCTCTGCTGCAGAGGGGTTATTTTTAAAGGGGATGGGGATAGGAACATAAGAAAAGCCCTGCTGGATCAGACCAGGAGTCCATCTAGCCTATCATTCCATTTACATAGTGGCCAATCAGTTGGCCAAGAGAGCCAACAGCAGAGCAGAAAGACTAAGGTCTTTCCTGGGTGTTGCCTATTAGAATATGGTTTTCAGAACTTTACTGTCTCTGAATATGGTTTTCTTTACTCACCGTGGCCAGCAGCCACTGGTAGACCTCTCCTTCACAAATCTATCTTATCCCTTTTAAAGGATTTGTGGCCATTACTACCTTCACTGGCAGTGAATTCCACATTTTAATTAGTCGCTGGGCAAAGAAGTATTGCCTTTTGAGTGCCCGGTACTCACTGTCTGTCAACTTCCCCAAATCCTAGTATTACAGGAAGAATGGGACTCCATCTATTCATTTTCTCCACTCCATGCATCATTTCATAAATCTCTATAATTTCTTCACTGATGGCCCAGTCCAGATTTTGGGGGGGGTATTGTCATGTGGGGATGCTGCCGGGCCTGCATTAGGGGATTTGCCCTCCCCGAGTCACTAACCTTGTGGATGGGCAAATATGCTGGCCACCTGCCCCATCAGTGCAGTGTGGGCATGCTGGAGACGTTCCTGCGGCTGGAATTAATGTAAGTTGGCTTCCACCCTTAGTTTGCAGGCAGGCATGCCCCAACCAACTGTTTGGACTGACACCACCTTTTTGGGTGACAAAAGGTGACACCACCATTGAGCCCTCTAGATGCCTTTCTGGTAGCAGGGAGGGTTTTTTGGTATTTTCTGCCTCCTCATGCTGATGGAAAGTCCTCTGGAAACAACGGGGTGGCATGGCAGAGGTGTTATCCCCGTCCATCCCAGGCTGTGGATTGGGCTGCCTTTCTTTTTCTTAACTAAAAAGTCCCAGTCTCTGAGTTTTCCCCTGTAGGAAAGATGCTTCAATCCCTGAATCTTGTTGGTTGCCCTCTTCTGTACTTTTTCTAGGTCTGCAATATCCTTTTTTTTTTGAGAACTATAAGAAGTATTCCAAATGAGACCCCACCATCACTTTATACAAGGGTATTAGAATATTGACCTTTCCACTCTCAATCTTTTTCCTAAAAATCCCCGAGATGGAGTTTGCCTTTTCACCCTGAGATGGAGTTTGATTTTTTCACGGCTGCCAAACATCGAGGCAGAAAGATGCTTACTAGCAAGTAACACAGCATCTTGGGACTAATGATCACCTCCTTTCATAAATACGCCTCCCCCACATACTTTAAGTACCAGCTTGTCTTCTGAACCAAAGCAAGGATGAAGAAAAGAGGGCCTTCTCCATGGCCGCTCCCTGGTTGTGAAAACTACTCATTTAGGACAAGGGCCAGGCGCGTTGCTCTTGGTTTTGGGGGATCTGGTTTTCAGAGAGACATTTGTTGTTTATGTCAAGCTGCTGAGGGTGCAAAGGGTTGGTTTTGGCTGCTGTTTTATTGGGCAGGTGATGATGGGTTTGCCACATTTATTGAGCTGCGATATTTCTATGCCCTTGGAATGTTTTCAAACAATAAAAGGGCTGATGTGTAAACATTCTTTAGCTTTTGCAGATGCAAGACGGCATGCATGCAAAAGGGGGCAAAACATGTTTCCAAGTGGACGGAATAGCTTTTTCTTTTCTCCTCTTAGGTAAGGAGGATCAGTCTGAGAGCCATCACAGTGTAGTGGTTAAGAGTGGTTAAGAGAACCGGGATTGATTCCTCATTTCTCCACCTGAGTGGCAGAGGCTTGTCTGGTGAACCAGATGTGTTTCCACACTCCTACATTCCTTCTGGGTGACCTTGGGCTAGCCACAGTTCTCTCAGAACTCTCTCAGTCCCACCAACCTCACAAGGTGTCTGTTGTGGGGAGAGGAAGGGAAAGGAGCTTGTAAGCCACCTTGAGTCTCCTTATAGGTGAAAAAGGTGGGGTATAAATCCAAACTCTTCTTCTTCTGAGCAGACTTTCCTTGGACGGCTTACCCCACATTACTGGGAAACTTGTTTGTTCTGATAAGAGATGAAAAATTCATGAGATCATAATGAAAGCGTCACACATTCAAGCCACTGGGTGCCAATTACTAAGCATCAGGTACCACAAGGTGAGCACTTGACAGCCCTATCTCTGCATCTGTCTTCTGAGGTTACCATATCATGAGTCAGATGTCTGTCTGTCAAGCTCACTATGGAGAGCCAGCGTGGTATAGTGGTTAAGAGCAGGTGGATTCTAATCTGGAGAACTGGCTTTGATTCCCCACTACACCACATGACCTGTGGACTTTTATCTAGTGAACTGGATTTGTTCCCCTGCTCCTTGAAATGAAGCCCTTGGGCTAGTCACAGTTTGTTCAGAACTCTCTCAGCCCCACCTACCTCATAAGGTGTCCATTGTGGGGAGAGGAAGGGAAAAGGTGATTGTAAACCACCTTGAATCTCCTGCAATCATCTTTCTGTGGAACAGAGGATAACCACATTACAAAGTTATTATCTGTGTTTGCCACAAAGACTTTCATTCATATAAGGGCAGCCACATACCTAAATTTCAGGCACATGGGGACTTGATTCAGATTGGCATTATCGTGAACAGGGAGCTGGTTCTTACTTCATCTCCCACCCCATGCCATTTCCCAACCTCAAACAGCCCTGGGGAATTGATGCTTGCCCCCTTGGTGGCTGTTGTTTCCTTCTGCAAATTCCTGGGAAAATCGGATCTCAGATCTCCCATGCTCTCCCCGAGTTTAGTCTGACACACAGCTTATATGTTATCCCAGGAGTCTAAAGCTCTCAAGTTATTACAACCTCTGATTGTTTACATACTCAAGGGGTGAATCAGAGGTTAAAGGGAGCTGACGGCTGCCCGGCCAGATAAACCACTTTTCGGTCGCTATTACGTCATGCAGATTTCAGTGGAATATGTGCAAAACGAGATAGCCGAAGAAGCCATTGTCCCAGCTGCGCTGGGCAAAATATAACAGGAGTTGCATCATCTAGAGATATTTCATTTTATGATACTTCTGTGGAACGGATCATGAGGAAAGCGTTGTAAAGAACAGGGTGAGAATGGAAAAATGGCACATTTTCTACAGGGCGTGATTTTGATTTATAGGTATTTTCCAACACACAATATAAAGCTTAACTATATATTAGAGTTTACATTGGGGACTTTTAATCAGACATCAGTATGCGAGAGCCAGGATAAAGTGTCAGACCAGGATCTAGGGCCCCTTCCGCACACGCAAAATAATGTGTTTTCAAACCACTTTCACAACTGTTTGCAAGTGGATTTTGCCATTCCGCACAGCTTCAAAGAGCACTGAAAGCAGTTTGAAAGTGCATTATTCTGCATGTGCGGAATGAGCCTAGGAGAATAATGTTCAAACCCCCACTCTGGCATGGAAGTTTTTCATGTGAATTTGGGCCAATCACATATTTTCAGGGCCCTTTTTTTTCTCACACACAAACCCATTAAAACACTAACATGGGGACTTTTTGGAAAAGGCATAATTGGTTTATACAGAGTTGCCCCTTTTTGGATATTGTAGACATTTATGAAGTTAGTGGAATCAGTAATCTAAGTTGCTCCCGCCCAATATATTATTTGATCAAACAGTATTGTCAGTCTTTTAGGATCAACTACAACCAAGGTAATTTTATTGGTCCCATATCTGGCGTTATAAAATATCATATGGTAGAGTTGTAGTAGTGCTACGCATGACTCCAGCAGCACACGTGGTGGTATGGAACACCCTACGGCTCCTACTGACCTTCTGGTCGCGACTTCGCGCCCAATTTTCCTCCTCGCCCTATAAGTCACGGGTCATGAACTGTCTGGCTCTTAGCTTTCACCCGGGCTGCTTAAAGGGACAATGGTGCTTGCCTCCAGGTTTGAGGGGATTAGGCTCAGACGCAGCTTACGACTCCTCTCCGCAGACCGCGGTAGGCCAGGGTGAGATCATGCATCACATGATGATCTCCCGACCTCCTCCGCTCTTCCCGGGAACTCCGCCTCCCGTTCCTCCTCCTGCGCCCCGGTAGAATGACAATAAAGGTGCCAGGGAACCAGCCGCAGCTGGGAGACTTCGCTAGGAACCACGGGACCTTCCTACAGCTCCAGCTTGCCATGGCGATCTCCACCCAGATGTTATCTCCCAGCTGTCTCGATCTTCGTTCCTTGCGCTGACCGCGTGGAGTGGAAGCCTGAAGCTGGTGCGAAAGCCAGGAATCCTCGAACCTCCACCCCTGCTCACCGTGCATACCTGGGGAAGGGCCGTCTTAATACAGAAGACCACTGGATCCGGTAGCATCCAGGGACCACCATTCGGTATCGCCCTGTCCCTCTGGATCGAGCGATCCAGAGATACAGCGTCCTAAGGACACCCTCTGCGTCCGGCCGGAACAACCGGTGAGTATGGGAGCTTGCAAAAGCAGGGCTTATGACAAACGCGTTAGCGAACTGAAAGCGATTAAGCGAAATCGCGTGCAGAAGGTCCCCGGCGTAGCAGAGGAGGAATGCTGCCAAATTAGTTGAGGATTGAAGCTCAATGTCCATGGTACCCAGAGGGGGGGGACGGTGAATCTTAAGGACTGGGAAACATCCGGTAGCGACTCTTCGCTGGAGCCTGCGTAGCGCCCGATTAAATCAACTGCTACTGGCGTGGAGACAATGTTATGTAGCCATCAGCCTGCAGACCTATGGCTCCCTTGCCATGCCGCCCTCCCTTTCGCATCTTTCACCTTCAATTTCAAACCCAGAATTTCTCTATCCATTCAAATTGGGCATGCCTGTCCTCCTTCTGCTTACTTGCTCCTCAGCCCGTAACCATTTCAATTCTCCTGCGGCTCAGCCGCCTCTCCTGCTCCGCCTTCATTTTCCTCGGAAGCCACTGTGCACCTCCGTCGAAGCGCCCGCGTAATGGCGTGGCAGGTTTTCAAAAACTCTCGCAGAGGCGTATTAGCCACTGATCTGCAAAAGAAAGAAATTTCAGCGGAAGACGACGATACTGATATTCTCGCATTGGTACCCCGTCCATTTCTACAGATAAATGGCCAGGGGAGGATGGCGACATTGTACGGCCGGGTTGGCCGAGTAATTACCGCCCTTTAAGCTATAACATCCTCACTGGAGCTCCCGCCAAAGCGTCACGCGGGCAGTAGGGAATCAATACTAGCTCCCCTCACGTGGAGGCATGCTAGAGGCAATCAGCCGAAGGAATCACTTAATGGTTCCGGGCCGACTGGAAGACCACATTCCGCATGCTCCTGAGCTCCTGCACAATTTGTAGGATCTGGGAGAGCGGAGTTCCGCCATGGCAATGTTTTTTAGCAGGGCAGCCACCTTCCTCCGAAATTTGGCGCTACGCCGCCGCACAGCTTCGCAGCCCGATGCCTCTCAGTAACCCCAACAATCCAGATTGTATCCTGCTCTGGGAATGGCCACCCTATACGGTAAAAGCCTCTGGAGTGCTTACACAAGGCGTTTGTCAAAGGTCCCCAATTCTGGCCAGCTCCACACAGAACTTCTCCAGCCATGCGGCCACGAAGCCCCAAGAGCTCCTATGCAGGGAGTTTGCCTAGAACAGAGCTCAGGAGGCGCTCAAGAGGTGCGAATTAGATGGCGAGAGGCTCCAAAGCAGGCTCCTCATCGCCTCGCTAAGAGGAGAGCAGCCTCCGCGAATTACCGCATAGAGCTATCACGGGCTAGAGCAAGAGACTCCTGAGACTGGCCGCACATGCTTAAGGCTCAAGCCAGGATGCTCCGGATCTTCCGGGCCCACCAAGCTAACACCTCCTGCGCGCAGCACTCTCACCACCGCCTTAGGAGACAGCCCCTAGGATGAGTTGCTTTAACTTTCACGGCAGACCGGACATTTCCAAGGAAGATGCCAGGCAGGCCCAGTGGGGGAGCCTATAACCCTCGATGGAGGAGGTCCTCCCCAGGAGGAGAAGGCGCCCAGACCGGTGCCCACGATGCCAGAGAGAGGCTTCCGGTATTGAAGGCGACTGCCCGATGCGAAACTTCAGCGCCAGAGGCGCTCTCCCAGCAGCCCAGGACCAAGGGGAGGAGAATATTAGGAGCAGACCCAGACACCGGAAGGCTTTAAACCGCCCCATAAACTGGCATCTGCGGCTCCGCGTGGCACCCAGCCCATCTTCCTTCAGGATTCCCCACCGCGAGGTCGCCTTGTCGCTGGCAGTATGGAGCGACCCCATCCCTACAGGACTATTGGGCTGGTGCTGCCTGGGCCTCCGCTGCACGCTGAGCAGGGAGTGTTCATCATTCCACGGGTAATGGAAGCTCCGCGCGCCAGGGACCCATCCCACCTCCAGATCTGAATGAACATCCCATAGGAGTTGCTTACGGAACCAGCTCGCGCACAGCTGATCCCTCCTGCCCCATCGCTGCCCGGGCTGCCGGCCAATAAAGGCGACATACAAGCCCGGCAGCCAACGTAGCGCAGCCAGCACCACCATCGCCAGCGGTGCGACACCCATCGGAAGCTCCCCGGCCCATACCTGGAGCTAAGCTATAGAGGGGATGCATGTTTAGGAGGCCTGGTGGACACCTGGGCGCTGATGGCTGGACCCGTCATCAAGGGCAGGCGAAATTGTGGCCTGACCGGTGGCCGACCGAGGCTGCCAGCACATCTGGGGTGGGGAAACAAACCCATGAGGCGGGCACCACTGGCCGCTCGGTCCGCATGTTTTCCAGGGACTGGAGGCGACAACTCACTGCAGTGCGTCCCATCATCGCCAGACATCCATGGTAATCTCTTGGGAAGAGACCTCCGCAGAGCCAGGTCAAAGCGACAACAGTCTGGGATGGATAAATCCATCTGCATGAGTTACTAATCCCTGGTGTACCTCCGAATTGCCTTGAACTTCCGCCGGGAAGCAGCTGTACTCTCCCGTTCCTCTCCTCTATCTTCAATCAGGCCAGCGAGGGAGGTCACCAATTAGCTGGCTAGCCCTCCCTGATGATTAAAATCTGGGTCTGCCGTCTGATACCGCTTAGCACTGCCAGGACCAGGCCCCGGTTAAAAGAAGGCGCTGCAGCACCAAATTCAATTTCTTACAAACCGAAGCAGAGCTTCCAGTGGTGATGGGCCATCGCAGCACCATCATCCCTTCTAGAGGCTTTGGCGAAGCGAGCCGCCTCCTTAAGGAGTGCGTTTCGGGCGGGCTTTGACGCTTTACCACAAGATAATTCGATGCAAATTTTAAGCATCAAGCCCCCCCCTCAAGCGTTTAGCCACAGATCCGGTAAGTACATTTCCCTTACAAGAGCCCCCCCTCTGCGTGTAGAGTCCTCTGCCCTCAACCGTAGCCTAGATGCCTTTGTTCCCCTAGAGCACCCATCCCACAAAGAGCTCCGAAGGCCAGCATTGCGTATGCTGATTAAGCATGCATACCACACAATTCCCCAGGGTCATGCCCCTGCCCTCTCTGTCATATAATTTTAAGAAAGAGGGATAGGCGGCCCTAGCAGAAGTGCACTGCGCACTTAGATCTGCAAAATAGCCTCACACGGTAAACTCTGCTTTCGAATAAAGGCATCGATCTTTGATCTCCGCCACCCGGCTCTAGGAGCCGAACCTGGGCGGGACCGGCCCCTCCTATAACCTGGGGAAGGTATGTTTCTAGTCCCTATTCCTGCAGGCTCCTGTAGATTCCTGATTAGCCATGTGGGCCAGCCCATGGAATGGCTAAGCCAGGAAAACCAACTCCCCATCCAGAGATGGAAGACATCTCTGGAGGATCTCCCACTTGGCGGTAGCCTCTTGGGACGCATGCGGCCTTGGCCTTAAGGCGGTCAAAGACCTGGATGACCTGGGGAAACATCAAAGCAAACTACCCGCAATGAAATGGCCAAGAGCTGCTGCGCCAGTAAGGCCACCCGGATACCGAGAACCTCTGTGTCGGCTCTCTTCGTCATCACCGGGCCAATTCGGCGAAAGCCACTCATCCTTTGCCTGCTCCTGCTGCCTCCTGTCCGATGTATGCGATCGGCCACCCTGAATGAGCTTTTCACCAGACCAGCATCTAGGGGCAGTTTGCTGCTGCTGCTGCTTCCGTCTCATCTTTCTGCCTGGGCCGGTACCTCTGTGGGAATCGGGGGAGCTCTGCTAAGCTCATACTCTGCTCCCCATTGCAAAGCCCTGAAAGACTTCTAAGCGGAGTCTGGCCAAAGCTCCCTTGTAAGATAGCTTCATCCATCAAGTAATTGCTCTGAGCGGGGCTTGGACTGGGGACCGTGCGTCCAAACCCTCCCGGCCGGGCTCTCTTCCTTATCACCAAGACTGCCAGCTAATCCACCGGAGTCCAACACCTCGCCCGCATCTCCGGTGACGAGACGTGGGGCCGAGGTCCGACATTCACGGTTGGCCAGCTGGAACTGTACACTGCATACGAGAGGGGACGAACTTTCTACAGCGTCGCGGGAACATCTTGCTCCCAAAAGGGTTGGTTCTGGACTTCGCGGGGAGAACTTCAACTACATTCCCTGCTCGGGCTCTCTGTCGGGGACTCTTTATTTGCCTTAGGCAGCCTCTACCATCGCCTCCAGCCCTAGCCTCGAATACCCCAGGAGCCCGAACGCTGGCCTGGGCTCAGCTCTGCCCTCGACCCCTCTTGCGGGCGATGGCGGTTGCCCTCTCGAAGCTGAGGTCGTCTCCCTCGCCAGCTTCTCGAGTAGGAGTCCCCGGTTCAGCTTCTTACAACGCTAAGCACCGTGGCGGCTGGCCTGCAACGCGCCGATGGGTCAATCAATGTCTACCTCCATTGCTCTGGATGCTCTGGCCTCCGAAGGCAGGCAGGGAACTTCCGATCAAAGCTTTACCCTATAGATAATCGTGCGCTATTGGATTACTTCTATTGCTATTACACGTCACCAAAGGTTGTGCAGAATGCGGCTATAATGTATGTAATTTGTTTTAATCTTTTCTGATAACTCCACCGGGTGGATTCCTTATGAAAGTCGTGAATTGCAAAAGTTATTATCCAGTTTAAAGAGAGTATGATGTATTGCCCAATTGGTAGTCCCAGCCCCTCTGGAGCTGGCTGTCGGGAGGATGGTTAGATGCTATCATACGAAAGCTCTGCATTAGTTTGATTGTATGCCTCATAAATTGAGATCTTGTATGCGTTCAAATGTGTATCTGGCATTGCCTGTAGCGTGTGTAGAAGCCCTCGACTTTCCCCTGCCCATGACCAAGTTCTAATGTTATTGCGCAAAGCAGCTTCAGTCAACTCGACCAAATAAGCGGAGGACAAAATTCGGTAGCCCTCAGCATTTGGCCTCCCTTCTAAAATGTAAAAAGGAGAGATAGTGAGTAGTGCACCGCTGACCAGCAGCACCGTGGTCGGAAAGCGCTGGAACACCTACCCAGCTCCTCTGACCTTCTGGTGCGCATCGCACTCCCAATCCTCATCCCCCACCTAATGATCCCGCAGGTCATGAACTGTCTGGCTCCAGTCACCGGAAACATGCGAGGGACAATGGTCTTGCCTCTCCAGGTGAGGATTAGGCTCCAGACAGCTTTAACGCCTCCTCTCACAAGATTATTGCCAGGTGGGATCGGCATCACGCAGTGATCACCGATCTCCAGCTCGGAACCTCCTCCGTTCTCTCCTCCTACACGCCTATAGAATGACAATAAAAGCGTGCTAGGAACCAGCATCGCTGGAGACTCGCTTAGAACCACGGGACCTCCTCGCTTCCCGCTGGCGATCTCCTTAACCAGATGTTGCCTGCCTCGCTCTATAATCACGGGTCGATTTCATGTTGGTGTCAAAACCCGGAATCTCAACCTCCACCTGCCTACCGCCTGGGAAGGGCCGCAATACCGGCGACCACTGATCGGCGATTCAGGACTACCCATTTCGGTATCGCTTCGTCCTTCGATCGCGATCCAGAGACACGCCATTCTAGGATACTCATCCGACGGAACACCGGTGAGTATGTGGAGCTGGTAAAAGTAGTGTGCTTTGCGACAAGCACGCTAACTTAACTGAAAGCGCGAATAAATGCAGTCCCCGTGAAGAGGGGAGCTGTTAAAATTCTGGTTGAGGGATGTGGTGCCTCAACGTCCATGGTACCCAGAGGTATTACTTGGAATCTATGACTGTAGAAAACATCGCGACTCTTTCGCGACAGCCCTACCGATGTCATCTCGCTACTGACGGGAGACAAATGCTATGTCGCCATATCAGCCTGCAGACCTATGGCCCTTGCCATAGGTCAGCCTCCTTCGATCTTTCACCTTCAATTTCCTTCAACCCCGAATTTTCTATCCGGCTTAAATTGACTTCGTCCTCCTTCTGCCCCTTGCTCCTCCGCCCATTCTTACTCTCCCGCTGCCTGCCTCCCTTGTTCTCGCCTTCATTTTCCTAAGCCACTGCACCTCACAGCCGCACGAATGGCGGTTTCCAAAACCGTGAGCCGCATAGCCAATTTCCATCTGCAAAATAGAAAGAAACCCTGACGGAAGACTCCATATTCTCGCATTGTGCCCTTCGGCCCATTTCACAGATACCGAGGATGGCATTGTTCGGGCGAAGGTTTTAGCACCCTCTTTTAAGCTATAACATCCTCACTGAGCCCGCGAAGCTGGCGCGGACGTAGGAATCACTTTGAAGCTCTACGCGGAGAGGGTATGCTAGAGGCAATCGCGAGGAATCACTTAATGGTTCGATTTTACTGAAGACCACATTCCGCGATGCTCCGGAGTCTCTGCACAATTTGTGATCTGGGAGAGCGTTCCGCCAGCAATGCTTTAGCAGGCAGCCGGCGCTTTTACACCGCCAAGTATTGCAGCTTTACGGCTTCGCCATGCCTTCTAAAACTCCCAACAATCAGATTGTCCTGCCTGAGGCCACTTCTTACGTCGCTTCTTGAGGCGCTTACAAGGCGTTGTCAAGGTCCCTAATTTGCCAGCTCCACAGAGTTTCGCCATACGGCAAAGCCCTAAGCATTCTAAGTGCCGAAGTTTATAGAACAGGCTCCAGGAAGCCAAGAGGCAGGTAGATAGCGACGAGGCCCAAACGAAGCTCATGCCTTCGCTAAGGAGAACGCCTAATGGAGTGCCTTTACGACGTTTTAAAGGACCGTAGTCTCCGGTAGCGCCAGGATATCGGATCTTCCGCCACTAAGCTAGCCCCGCCAAGAGCACTTCACCACCGCTTTGTGACAGCCGCCCCAGGATGATTGTTTTAATCAAGTGCAGACCCGACACTTCCGGAAGGGAATGTAGGGCAGCCGGT
Source organism: Sphaerodactylus townsendi (assembly GCF_021028975.2). NCBI lineage: Eukaryota > Metazoa > Chordata > Lepidosauria > Squamata > Sphaerodactylidae > Sphaerodactylus > Sphaerodactylus townsendi. The sequence goes on from NC_059437.1 coordinate 48,591,880, forward strand.
AGCCTATAACCCCGAGCATGGAGGATATCCTCTAGAGGAGAAGGTCATTTCAAGACCCGTGCCCACGATGCCAGAGGCTTCCATTGAAAGCCGACGTTCATTGAAACCGCCGTACGCCTCCCCCCCAGCCCAGACCAAGGAGGAGAATATTAGAGCAGACCCAGACACTCAAGGCCCACGTTTCCAACCGCCCCACCTCGTGGCATCCGCCACGCAAGTACCCAGCCCATCTCCTTCGTTCCCATTTGCGGTCCTTGTCCAGTATGGCGACCCTATCCTTGCCGGGACTATTGGGCTGGTGCTGCCTAAGGCCTCCTCGCTGAGCAGGAGTGTCTTACATCATTCCCGAGTAATCGTACCCACTAATTCAGGGACCTTATCCAATTCTCCAGATCTGGACGAACATCCCGCAGGATGTTTACCGGAACCAGTTGGCGCGACAGCTGATCCTTCCTGTTCCATGCGCTCCCGCTTCGCACCTTAACAGTTGGGCGCATAGTCTCGCAGCCAACATGGCTTGGTGCCAGCACCACCATCGCGAGCGTGGAAACATCTATCGAAGCTCCCCGCCCCATACCTGGAGCTCGCTATAGAGGGATGTATGCTTATGGCCTTGGTGGACACCGCGCCGATGTGACCGCTATCAGGGCAGCCGAAAGTGCCCACCAGTGGTCGCATCGAAGTTTGCCCAAGACATCTGTGGGTGGGGAAACAAACCGTAGACGGAGCACTACCGGCCACGTCCATATCCAGTAGGACTGGAGCGATGTTCCACGGTATCGCCCCATCATCTTGAATATCCGCGTTAATCTCTGGGGAAGAGATTCCTCATGAGCCAGGTCAAAATGACTCTTAGTCTGGGATGGATAAATCCATCACGCAGGTTACTAATCCTGATTGTACTCCGAATTGCCTTCTAACTTCCCGCAAGGAAGCCGCATCCTCCCATTCCTCTATTCTTCAACTATAGGGCGTGGAGGGCCAATTGGTTGACTGGCTCCTCCTGATTAAAATTCGGGGTCTGGCCCTGATACCGCGAGCACCGCTGGTGACAGGCCTCCAGTTTAAAAGAAGGCCGTCGCGACCAAATTCACTTACAAACCAGCTTGGCTTCCAGCAGTGGGTGATGGTAATTTCAGCAATTATCATCACTTCTAGCAGATTTTGTATTTAAACCGCTTTAAGGAGTGGTTTCAAGGCTGCTTTTCTCCCCAAGATAATCTTCGGACACAAATTTTAGCACCATCCAGCCCCCCCCATGCTACTACCAAGATCACGTAGTACATTTCATAAGAAAACCTCTGCATGTGGAGTCCTCTGCCCCTCAACCGCTTCGAATGCCTTTAGTTCCCTGGAAGCACCTATCCCCTTAAAAGAAGCCTCAAAGCCTCCTTCGTATACTGATTACATATGGCTACCCACAATTCCCCAGGGTCCCACCCTGCCCTTCTCTGTCAGTATAATTTTAAGAAAGAGGGATAGGCGCTCCCCAGCAGAATTGCACCTACACGCAGTCTGCAAAATAGCCTTCACACATTAAACTCTTAACTCAATAAAAAACTGACCTTTACCCCCGCCAATTCGCTTAGAACTGAACCTGGCGGGACCTCGCCCTCCTATAACCTGGGAAGGTGTGTTTTCAGTCCCTATTCCTACAGGCTCTGTGGATTCGGATTCTTCGCCATGATTTGGCCAGCTCCATGGAATGGCGCCAGGAGGACCAACCTCATCCCAGAGATGGAACACATCTCTCTGAGGATCTCCCGCCTAGCTGCCCTTTAACGGAACGCCGACGCCGACGTTTCTGTGACGGTCCAAAGACCTGATGACCTGGGAAACATCAGCACCACCAGCCAAGCTCAAGAGCTGCTGCGCCTAAAGGCCACCCCTCGAGACACCCGAGAACCTTCTGTGCCGCCTTCTTTGCGACATCACCGCACTGCAGCCACCATCCTTTGCCTGCTCTGCTGCCCTCCCTCCCCGCCGATGCATGCATCGGCCACCCTCTGGACGAAGCCACCAGACCAACATCTGGCAGTTTGCCGCTGCTGCCAACGCCTCATCTTTCTCTGCCTGGCCAGTACCTAGGAGTCGGAGCCCGCTAAGCTCCTGCCTGTCTCCCCATTTCAAAGCTCCCCTGAAGACTTCCTAGCGGAGTCTGGCTTAAGCCCCTTTATGAATGCTTCATCCATCAAGTACTTTATGAGGCTGATCGGGGACTGGCTGCCCAAACCTCCCGGCGCTTCTCTTTGTCACGGAAGACTGCCGCTAATCACGAAGTCCAACACCTTACCAGATCTCCGGGCGCGCTGATGAGATGCAGGAACTGACCCGGCCCATTCACCGGTTCGCTTAACTGAACCGTAATACCATGAGGACATTCCGCACGGAACATCTTTGCTCCAGCGCTGGGTTGGTTCTGACTTCATAAGAGAACTAACTACATCCCTGCTCGCTCTCTGCCGGACTCTTTGTTGCCTTAGTCATTTCACCATCAGTCTCTGCCTCAGGCCTTAAATCTAGGAGTCTGGCGCCGCCCGCTTCCTGCCCTTCGACTCTTTTGCCGATGATGCGTTGCTCCTCCGCCGGAGTTCGCTCTCCTCGCAACTTTGCGGGGAGTCCCCGACTCGCTTACAACGCTTTAAGACCACGGGTCATTGGCCTGTTCTTGCGTCCATCAACTTCTACCTCCATTGCTCTGACGCTCTGGCCTCCGAAAGGTTAGTGAACTTCGCCGCTTCTAATTCCCAGATAATCGCGGCCGCTTCATTGATTACTTTCTATTGCCATATCACCAAGGTTGTGAGAATGTACATAATATGTGTTGTTCTTAATCTTCTGATAACTCCCAATTGATTCATATGAAAGCGCGAATTGCAAAAGTTGTATCCAGTTTAAAGTATGCCGTCCAATTGGTGGTCAGCCCTCTGAGCTGGCTGCCGGAGGATGGTTGAGTGCTATCATACAGCTCGACATTGGTTTGATTGTACGCCTCATCGCCGGGTCTGTACCGCTCGTCGTATCTAATATTGCCTGTAACGGTAAGAAGCCCTCGACTTCTGCCCTTCCGCTAAACTAAGTTCTCCTATCGTTAAAGTACGCTAGCTCGGTCAGTCTCCACTAAATAGCGGAGGGTATGCTTTCGCCCTCAAATCTCAGCATTTCGGCCCTTCTAAAATGTAAAAGGAGGAGATGGTAGTGTACCGCTGACCCAGTAGCACCGCGGGTCGAAATGCTTTGAACACCTACGCTTCCTACGCTCTCTGGTCGACGCACTCTACCTCTCAACTTCGGCGAGTCAATGGTCATGAACTGTCTGGCTCAGTCAATGGACAATGGTCTTGCCCCAGGTGAGGATTAGGCTCAGACGCTTTACGCCTTCAAAGATTTAGGCCAGGGTAGTGAGATCATGCATCATACGATGATCTCTCCCTCGACCTCCCCGCTCCGTGAACTCCCTCTGTTCCCTCCTCCTACACTCTCGGTTAAATGACATTGGCCAAAGGTGCTGGTGAACCAGCACGCTGAGACTCGCTAGGAACCACCGTGGACCTTCCTCACTCCCGCTTGCCATGGCGATCTCCACCAGATGTTATCTCCGCGTCTCGTCTCGTTCTTGCGCTGACCACGTGGGTCGACTACAAGAGTATTAAATGATGACATTAAAAAGAAATGGACAATTCCGTTCCGTTGCATTCCGCGCTTTTCTACAGTCCACCGTGCCACATCTGAAATTCTGCACAGGCCGCCACGCCATTATTTCCATTTCTCACGCAAGAAGTCTTTACCTTGTCAAGGAACCGTTTTCATTTGTCCCCTCTGGCAAAGTTGGCCTTGATCCAAAAAGCCAGTTGCAGTCAAAGGCTTGAACATCAATCTTCCATTTCCTTTTGGTTGTCTTCTGTATTTTTCTCAATGGGATTGGAATTTGCATGCCTGATGTAACTCATTAGTAAAAGTGTCCGGAACATAACATGACTTAGCTTGTCCGAGGCTGACGTGTGAACTGTGAACAGGAAGCACAGCAAATCATTCATGTGACAAGCATGAGGACTGGGATGATCGCTCGCAACTCACCCCTGTTTTGAATATCTTGACATTTTTTCCCTTGAACCCCTTTTCTCCTGGCGATTCCTTTCACTTCATTGATCTGAGTTCTGAGGTTTAGCCAACAGATTCCTTGCCTTGCAAAGCTGGTTTGAACCACAGGATTTGCTCCGGGCCAGCCTTTGCATCTTCAACCATCCGTGGTGCCCAAGGACCCCACAAAAGGGTCTCCATCAAAGGTAGCTGATGAACATCCACAACTGTTTATCAAGGACATGCTGCGAAAGACACCAATAAACCTTTCAGGCCCTCCTCTTCCACTAATTGAAACCAGGCTCCCTGAGCTGTCTTAAAAGTTAAAATAAGTGTATGCATGTGTAACCCCCATGCTCAGAATGGGTTGACCCAGTAAGGGGTGGAGACTCAAAGCAGCAAGAGGCTGCAGCAGACCTCATGTAGTTTGGAGGAGACAAGGCTACCAGAATCAGACCTTGGTTTGTATAAGCCCTTAACACCTAGTTAAGGTAACTGCAATGTTGTTGGGAACTACTGGGAAGGTAGTTGTTTATTTTTGCTATGTTGTAAATGTTGGAGTTTATTGTTTCAGGGTTTCTTTTTGTGGTTGTCATGGGTGAGAGTTCTCCTGGAAACCTTCATCATGTTGAATCCTGTTCACCAAGCCCTTGGAGTCTTCAGGAGCCAACCCACTTGCAAAGAAGAAATGGACTTGGCAGTATCAGTAGACTGTAAATATAAGGACTTGAAAATGCAACCTGAACAGGACCTTGAAGTGTGATGTTAAATGTTGATGTTGATGTTATATGTTAAGAAAGTAAACCATTTTGTTTTTAAAAATTGTTGTTGCAAACTCATTCCAAGTTCTGCCCCACAGAACCCACAAGCTGAGGTTACACATGTGCTTTTTATATCAATGGAAAAAAAAGAGAATTTCAGCTAAGCGCAGATTCTCAAGTGGGAAAGCCATCAGTTCTCCAAATCCTCTGTTCTACATATCACTTAGATGCCAAGGCCCCCCCATCATTACTTTCTGTCTGTTCATCCAGTGCAAAGACAGTCCATTGTGGAGTAGTGGTTAAGAGCAGGTGGACTCTAATCTAAAGAACCTGGTTTGATTCCCCACTCCTCGAGATGAGCAGCGGTCTGGTGAACTAGATTTATTTCCCCGCTCTTCCGCAAAAAGCCTGCTGGTTGGCCTTGGGCAAGTCTCAGTTCTCTCAGGACTCTCTCAGCCTCACCTACCTTGCAAGGGTCTATTGTGGGGAAAGGAAGGGGAAGGGGTTCGCAAACTGCTTTGAGACTCCATGCGGTACTGAAAAGAGGAATATAAATCCAACGATCCTTCTTCTGTACGGACTTACGCAGGACCTCCTGGGAGTCCTTCTTAACCTAGATTGCCAGCCGCTCTGTGCTGTTTATACGATGACAGCCGCCCCTCGGTTCCTTACAATGGCTCTGGATGACAGACATGCACATTTTCCAAGAAGCTTTTCAGCAGGACATTTTGGGCCAGCAGCGAGAGTCATCGTCTGGCTGGGATTCCTTTCTGTAGCGGGCTGGGGCTCGTAGCACTGAAGGAGGCTCCTCTGGTCAAAGTAATCCTTCCACCAAGAAAACTAGCAGGTCAGGGAAAAAAACGTCTGGCCAGTGCAGGATTTAGATCAGCGGTTCTCAACCTGTAGGTTGCGACCAGAGGTGGGATCCAGCAGGTTCTCACAAGTTCCCGAGAGTAGGTTACTAATTATTTGTGTGTGCCGAGAGGGGGTTACTAATTGGTGATTTTGCCACATGATTTTTGCCTTAGTTATGCCCCTCCTCTCAGCAGTAGCGCGCAGAACTTGAAGCAGTCTAGCAGGAGGTGCACCGGCATGCGTGCCAGCCTGCGCCTGTGTGCATTCGTTTCCCGCGCAAGGACCGGCGCAGCGGCTGCGTCCTTGCCACAGCCCCGCCCAGCAATGCCCTGCCCCGGAATGCCCGGCCACGCCCCCGTCGTGCCCCGCCCAGCCCCATTGGCACTACGCTACTGTTTGAATCCCACCACCATGGGAACCTGTTACTAAAATTTTTGGATCCCACCACTGGTTGCGACCCCTTTGGGGGTCGAATGACCCTTTCACAGGGGTCGCCTAAGACTCTCTGCATCAGTGTTCTCCATCTGTAAAATGGATAAATGCTAGGGTTGGGGATCACCACAACATAAGGAACAACACCACAACATTAAAGGGTCGCGGCACTAGGAAGGTTGAGAACCACCAATTTAGATGAAGATTCCTTGGAGGTCTCCCATCCAAATATCTTCCAGGATCAGCCCTGCTTAGCTTCTGAGATCTGATGAGATCAGGCTGGCCTGCCTTTCCTCCAATGAGCCCAGGGAAGTGCACCCAGTTCTCTCTTGACCCTTTTTATCATCACAACGACCCTGCGAGGTAGGTGAGGCTCAAAAAGAACAGCTGGCATAAGGTCACCCACTGAGCTTCCATGACAAGCAGGGATAGGAATCTGGGCCTCCTTGATCCTAGCCCAGCACTCCAACCATTGGACAATACAGCCTCCATCATTTGTAAATTCCCTCCCCACATCATGGCAGCTTTTTACAGACAGAGAGCCCGATTGGAGACCCAGTAACAGAACACCATCTTTGCCTGTTGATTGGCTACTCAACTAATGCCCCGCCTTCGTATGGCTAGATACTTGCTCCAACTATTTATTCCTGCGCAGAGAAGAGCTCTTGCCTTAGCAAGATTCAACATTATGCCCTCAGCATTACTGAGCGGCAGATATAAGGGGATCGAAAAATCAAAAAGACTTTGTTCCTGCTCTTTAGTTCAGGTGGAAACCGCATATCATCCTCTCATACTCTGTCCCAAATTTGCAGAGATTAGAGCCAAATAATTCTGTCTGTATTCCATGATTGCAAGACAAAACAGCTGACCTATTCAAAATCCCACTATTACTGAATCACTCCGATGCCATGTTCAATGAAACAATAGCAAATTTTCTGCAAGAGATAATGCATTGGGAATAAGTACCCTAAGTGTTCGATGGTTGGTGGGGTTGTTGTCACACTATTTGCTGCTTTTTGTTAATTTAACTGATTTATTATGCCAATAAAGGCTTTGAAATCGAACTAATGCCTCCCAATGGCTGGAAAGTCTGTTCTTTTAAAACTTGTATTAAAGGGGGAATTGGAGCTAGAAATCCACCCTTCCCTGACAAGCTTTGTGCAGCAATTCTTCCCTTTCTACCCAACTGCCCCAGAACCAGGAACTCCTTTTTACTGATAGACAAATTTAAGGCCTTGGTGCCCTGAATCAATTTCCGTTTGCTGCTCTGGGGTTTGCCTGGGGCGGTTTTCTTGGATTCAGTTGACACTGATAGCGGCTATCAACAAGGCAAGTTGCAGGAGTGATCTCTTGATCTGCAATCAACTTCAATTCTGGGTTTTTTTTTTCTTACAAGTGGCAGCTGAGCGCTAGCCGAGACTTCCCTAGATGCTTAGCATGTGCAGCGTGCATGGCCTTTTTGTGCTTGCAAGAGCATAAGGTTAAAGAGAGGCCAGGAGCTGACAATCCCCACGAAACACGGAATTGTCTAGAATTTCAAAGCTGGTTCACTAACTGAGCAAAAGTAAAATTTTAACACTGGAATGTTCACCATGGCAAATCCTTTCCTAGAAGAAGAAGAGGAAGAGGAGGAGGAGGAGAGGAGGAGGAGGAGAGGAGAAGGAGTAGTAGTAGTAGTAGTTTGGATGTGTACCCCATCTTTCTCTCCTGTAGCAGTGGCGTAGGAGGTTAAGAGCTCGTGTATCTAATCTGGAAGAACCGGGTTTGATTCCCAGCTCTGTCGCCTGAGCTATGGAGGCTTATCTGGGGAATTCAGATTAACCTGTACACTCCCACACATGCCAGCTGGGTGACCTTGGGCTGGTCACAGTTCTTCGGAACTCTCTCAGCCCCACCTACCTCACAGGGTGTTTGTTGTGAGGGGGGAAGGGCAAGGAGATTGTAAGCCCCTTTGAGTTTCCTACAGGAGAGAAAGGGGGGAATATAAGTCCAAACTCTTCTCTACTCTTCTTCTTGTAAGGAGACTTAGGGCGGCTTATAAGCTCCTGTCCCTTTCTCTCCCCACAACAGACACCTTGTGAGATAGGTGGGCTGAGGGAGTTCTGAAGAACTGTGACTAGCCCAAGGTCACCCAGCCGGAATGCAGGAGTGCGGAAAGCCTCTGCCACTCAGGTGGAAGAGTGTGGAATCAAACCTGGTTCTCCACATTAGATTCCACCTGCTCTTAACCACTGCACCACGCTGGCTCTCAGTCCTGGCTACACCAGCTGATGTACACACATGCTAGCAAGTCAAAGGCTTCTTCCATTCCCAGTCTTAAGCAGCTGGCAGGCACCCTCGGAAACCACTTGTGTTTTTGCAAGCATTCTGATCAAACACTCGACAGACATTTGCAAGACTTCGGTGCAAGATTTGTCAATGTGATTCTCCAGGATGTACCCCCCCCCCACTCTTGTAGCAATAACGCTTAACTTTTCTGAAGTGGGAACAAGAATCCTGCCATTGGGGGGACAGATCCATCTTCCCATCTTTCCGGAGCATTATTTTTTACTAGAGCTGATGGGAACCGTAGCTTTTGAGATGTCCAGAACTGAGCTGCAAGGCCAATAGCATTCTCTTTGACCCCAGTAATCCATTAAGTTCTGAGCAGGTGCCAGAAGCTGCTACCGGCTGACTGCCTACGCAGTGACATAGCCTGCCAACCATACAGATGCGAAGACACTCAAAGCACTGCTTGTTTTAAATGGTGAGCATATTGGGCGCTCAACCTGGGAGGAAGCAGGCGCCGCAAGAAAGCTTGAGTTTGAATTCCAACAGATCAAGGTTGGAATTCAAACCTTGATCTGTTGGAAGCGGTGGCTAAATTTTTAAACGGTGTTATTTCAATGCGCTTGAAATTGTAAAACTTGTTTTAGATTTGTGATGTTTATGCGGTTTATATGCCATTAAAGGTATTCGAAATCGAATCGAGTTTGAATTCTGAGCTTGTTACTTCATGCCCAAGCTTTAAAAGAAACATTTTAAAAATAGCATCTGTTTATCTATCTATCTATCTATCTATCTATCTATCTATCTATCTATCTATCTATCTATCTATCTATCTATCTATCTATCTATCTATCTATCTATCTATCTATCTATCGATTTTTGTATTTATTTATTTATTTATTTATTTGTTTGTTTGTTTATTTATTTATTAATTAATTAAGCTTTTATACCGCCCCATCCCCGGAGGGCTCTGGCTATAATGCTCGCCAGGTTTAATGTTATGCCCTCCAACTTGTTACACAGTAGATTTAACAATCAAGAAAAGTCAAATAGATTGTGCCCGTGTAATGAGGGCTTAGTTGAATGATCTTCAGCCCACCAGTTACTGTATTGTTCTAGATTCAAAAAAATCAGATCCAAGTATGTGAGTCTTACTCCTATATTTTTAATTGATCTCCCTGACTTATTTAGATAACTTTGCTTGCTGGGTAATCCAGATCATTCCTTTTGTGTGAAGGTGGCAGATATCCTTTTGGAAATTATCAAAAGCCAGCAGCAACTCTTTACAGAACTATTTATTCTTTGCTTTGTGAATCTATGGTTTTACCAGTCTTTCTCTTGCTGTATTTTTCTTTGGTGTTTATTATGCCAATAAAGGCTTGAAATAGCATTCATGCATTCACGGAAGCAGGGCCAATCTTAAACCTGCGAGTAAAGATCCAACTACCTCCTGGTGAGCTGCCATACTGGGGACTGATTCTGGTCCTCAGAAATACAGCATTTTTAGGGAGGCAGCATGGTGTAGTGGTTAAGGGAGGTGGGACTCCAATCTGGAGAGCTGGGTGACCTTGGGCACATAGCCAAATATCTTGAATTATTAACTGAACCCCAACAGAGATGGATTATCACAAGGGCCAGATCCAATACCTTCCCATCTGCCATTACAAAGGGTCGTTACTTATCCATCCCTCTCCAGGATCGGGTTTGTCCACACTGTAAAAACCAAGTGGAGACTCTTGCTCACATTATTCTTGACTATCCGAGATATGTGGGCATCAGGAATTTCTCTCCCAGGCTGGTCCTAGACAAATCTGAAAGTGACTCTGAGTGTTCTGTTGTGAAGCTTCTGTTAAACAACACAGATGTCGTGCTCTTGGAAAAAGTAGCAAAATTTCTTTTACAAGTGACAGAACTTTCTAAGTAATGTATACTGCTATATACAGTCTTCCTGTCTGCGCTTTGAATGTACTCTTGATTTGTATTTCAAAAATGTCTGGCAACACTCTAGAACCTATTTTTAAATTCCAAATAAAGGTTGTTGATGTTGTTGGTGACCTTGGGCCTGTCAAAGTTCTCTCAGAAGTCTCACAGTCCACACAGAGGAAAGCCATATCAAACCGTATCTGAACGATTCTTGCCTTGAAAACCATAAGTCACTGGCGCGCGCACACAAAGTGATATTTAATAATATAGAGTGTAAACTCTTTGGGAATGGAAATGCATTTGAAAAAGCTTTTGTAAGCAGCGGTGAGCCCATGCAACAGAGTGGGCTAATCCCTTCGTCAAAATAAAACCGTTCATGCATATTTTTATCATACTCAGGTGAAATGTTAAGAAAAGCCATCAGAGAACTCACAACCACCAGTGTCTTGGAGATGGGATTCCTTTCCCCACTTTTCTTGAAAATGGAAACAAACTTCCTAGAACTATTTTGTAAAAAGAGGAATGGGGTGCCATATCTCCTAGCACCTCCCTCCCCACTCACCTTCCAGCCCGGTTGCTGCAGAGTTCCACTGCCACGGATTTACCAGAATCGGCTTCTGGATGCCCCGCCACAGACAGTTGTGCCAGTAGCTACCGGGCTCTGCCAATGCCAGGCCCAGAGAACCAAGAATTAACCCCCCTGTTTGTTTGTTTATTTTTTAGTTTTCAGATTTTTCTGCGAACAAGGGAAGTTCACCAAGTTTGAAAATAAAAATCTATTTGGAGTAAGTGTGCCCCTTATCTGTGGCTTTAGGTATTTACAGATAGGTGACACAGTTGGGAATTAGATATATAGACAGATAGATGTGTTTTTACTTGTTCCTGCTTCCTTCCTTCTTCCCCCAGGTGAAGAGCCAGTGCGGGTTTTCTTAGAATATGGCCCTTTCCCCACAAGACACCAAAAACTTTTGCAGTTTGTAAAATATTTTTGATTCCTCTTCCAGTTTTGTTCGCACTCACTCTATGGCCCTTTCCGCACACGCAGAATAATGCATTTTCAAACCACTTTCACAATGGTTTGCAAGTGGATTTTGCTATTCCGCACAGCTTCAAAGAGCATTGAAAGCAGTTTGAAAGTGCATTATTCTGCATGTGCGGAAGGAGCCTAAGGCTATTTGTAGAATCAGTGCTTTCAAGACTCAGTGTGTGGTTTCTCTGTTGCTCCGTGTAATCGATTCTTTGAAGATTTAACCAAAAGTAATGTTTAAAAACCAACAGAACTGATGCAAATAAAGAGGTGGGGGGGGGGAACGAAGTGAGTTCAGGGGCGTGATAGTGTAGTGCTGAAGGGAACGTTTTGGGACTGCACAGAGGCATAGAAAACGCAGCAGGAGAAATTAAATGTTGCATGTTTGACTGCCCAGCAAGGGACAACGTTTTGAAAACGTTTCAGAGAAAAGGATTGTTGTAAAAGGGGTTTCATATGAAAAGTTTTCAGGCTGGAAATAAAACATTTTTGGAACATAAGGTGGGGGAAACAATGCAGAAATCTATGGAGAAAACGTTTTATTTTCCGCCTGAATACGTTTTTAAAGGTTTGTGCTGAAAGGGCCTGTGACAGACCGATGTTGAGACCCGAAACATTAGCTAGCTCATTAAAATGGATAAAAGAGGGGGCCAAGAAATCTGCGGTCAGCCTGACTTTTTCAGGGTTGTTGTGGGGATGGAGGGGAATCAAAGAATGAGCTTGATTCTTCTGCTCCGCGGCAGGGTCATGCCTCGTTCTGCTGTTACCTGACATACACGGAAACCAGACATCCTGATAGCTCAGCTTCTTTTCTTCCTAAAATCTCCACGGTACATTTGACCATCTGTTAGGGCACAGTACACTTTTGACTACATGTGGTTGTCTTTGCTGCCTCCCTCTGGCAACAGATGGAATTTTGTTCCGAATCCTCGACACAAACGACTGTGCAGCATGAGATTGAAATTGATTCTGGTTGCCCAGTTGGATAAAAGAGAATTTAGCCCCCACAATGTCATGTTTCTAACAGGAATTTAGCCCCCACTCATTCAAGTCTGTAACACAGGAAAGAGCTATTCTTCTCCTTGGGCTGTGACGTCTCACCTACGGACCACCACCTTGGGCTAGGTCAGGGGTAGGGAACCTGCGGCTCGAGAGCCGCATGCGGCTCTTCTGCCCTTGCACTGTGGCTGCATCAATGGTGCCGGTGCCGCTGGTCCCATCCTTGCCCGCCCTGCAGGCAGCAGGGCAGGTGCACCAACTGCCTGCAGCCGGCTGGGCTGCGGCGCTGGTTTTCCCTCTCGCCTGCCCTATTGGAGCGTGGTGGGCGCTTTCTCGGCTGCCAAATGAGGCCGAGCAGCTATTCTATCCTTGCTCCAATTCTGCAGGCAGCAGGGCGGATGCATCCATGCGCTTCTCAGAATGAGCGGAGTAAAAGGTAAAAAAAACCCAATATATACAGTGTTATCTTTATTTTAAATGTCAAAAATTATTTGCGGCTCCAAGTGTTTTCTTTTCCCATGGAAAACGGGTCCAAATGGCTCTTTGAGTGTTAAAGGTTCCCTACCCCTGGGCTAGGCAGTAGTGGGAATTGTGTCACACGGCCTGCTGACTCCTATTTCGACTCCTAAAGAACAAAAGATCTTTTCCTTGGGCTTCTCTTGGGAGGTCCTACAAATGCTCACCGCTCCGGAGATTTACCATTGCTTAAAGACTAGGTTATTTGATCAAGAATATCCTTTATAGTGTTTTGGCATACAGTTTCCCCACAACTGAGATTAAACTAATTGGGCGATAGTTGGCAGGATCTGACGGATCGCCTTTCTTGTGGATAGGCACAATGACTGCAGACAGCCAAGATTTAGGAATGTGGCCTGAGTCATTAATTTGAGAGAATAATTTTGCCAATAGGGGAGCCCACCAGTCAACATGTGACTTTAACATCTCAGGGGAAATTAAGTCTGGACCAGAGGCTTTACGGGATTTCATTCCGGATATTAAGTTCACAACTTCCTGTGTTGCGACAGGTGGCCATTTAGGAGTATCCAACTTTGGAAAGAATTGAAAGCTAAAGGTGGTCTCCTCCCTTTGAAATAATCTCAAGATAATACTCTGTCCAAACCTCTGGTGGAACAGAAGGGAACGTCTCTGATTTTGTAGGATTTAACCGATTAGTCATAATCCAGAACCGTCTAAAGTCGTTAGATATTATGGCTTGGTAAAGATGATCCCATTCCTGATTTGCGTACTGGATCTGTTTCTCTTTCATTAAGGCATTTAACATGGTTTTATGTTGAGTTAACTGGCTCCACACTGTCGGATTCCTAAATTCCTTAAACTGTTGATAAAGTAAACGGATTTGTTTATTCAGTTCCAGACATTCTTTGTCGAACCAAGGGGCACCCCTTGTATTACCAAGAATATCAATTTCTCCTGAGCAAAGCGCAAAGCTCTTGCTCTCCAATTTTCTTTGGGATTATCCCTCAGAAATCTAGCCCTGCTATACACCTGGAACAACTTGTTAATTACAATTGCAGATGGGTCATGACTAGAGCAAGGCGTAACTCTTTGCCGTCAGTACATCTTCAAGGTCGCTTCTCTAGCATTCCACAAAATGAGCGTTGCTGTCGATTTTGTCCTGATACAACTGATACACTTTCTCATATTCTGCTTCACTGTCCAAAATACAACAACATCAGAACTGATTTGAGAACTGTATTACCAACAGGATTGATGCTCCTTTCTGATAAAATAAAAATGGCTAAGCTTCTAAATAACTCTAATGTTGAAATCTCTGAAGCTGTTGCTATATTTTTACTCTGCGTACTGCAAGTGGTGCAATAATGACCTTCTTGTTGTATTTGGAATTCTTGACACACACCGGTTTTATGCCTAATAAAGGTTTTGGATTTGGATTTGGAAATCTCTCTGCAGCCAGAATCATTTTGAGGACGACCTCTCCCAGGCACATCGCGACCTGTCTAGTGTGACATGACCTGGCCCAGCGGGCTACTTACCTCTTTTGAAAACAACCGTGCCAAAGCTGAGTGCCTCTTTTTGCTTTTACATCCGGACTCTCGATTGCCTTGTTTGCAATAAAACCACTGTGCAATGACCAGACAAGCAAATTCTCCCCCCACCTCCTCTTTTGGTCTCGGGGGTGTTTATTTCCAAGACCTGGAGCACGATACGGCTAGGCAATATTCCTGACTCCAAGACGAGTCGGGATCTTTATTCTTTCCACTGTCTGGGGTAAGGGAGTGGGGTGACAAGAAAGTGAACCCCTCCCCCCCAGCGTCTGCTGTTAAAGCTCATTAAATTAAAAAAATAAAGAACAAAATCGGACAGAAAGACCAAAAAAAGAAAAGAAAAAAGCAAAGTTCGCTTCTCATGGAGAATCTGAAACCGTTCCCAACACGTTCCTAGGAATGTTGTGTGTTGCTTGTTTTAACAGTGCGGCATCCTGTGGTTTTTTTTAATCCCCCCCTCCCCTTTGCATCCCTGAATCGCTGCAGTATTGTCCAGTCCTTGTTCTGCTAGCTGTCATAGTGGCCCAGTGGCCAAAACCGCTGTCCAAAGGCTAGCAAAGACGAGGCCTGTGGAGAGTCCGAGCACTGAGCACGACCAGAGCGGGCCGGAGGAGGAGGAGGTGCATGAGCACACCTCGCTCTCGGAACGACTCTCGTCGTGGTGCCCTTGCTTGGAACGCACCCCAGTCCTGGTGCTCTCGGCCGGCTCAGGCGCATCCGATTGCATGTCACCGCACACCAGCCAGTCCCTCGCAATGGATTGTGGGTAACCGGGCTCCGCTTGAAGGCTGCTGTCCAATATTTTCCAGTATTCCTTGCCCTTGAAAAAGTAGATAGACCCTGCATGGGGAAAGCAAAGCGGTCAGGATGAGCATCAATTTTTATGAGAACACTTAGCAGTGTGGTGTAGTGGTGAGCCAGCGTGCTGTAGTGGTTAACAGCAGGTGGATTCTAATCTGGAGAACTGGGTTTGATTCCCCACTCCTCCACCTGTGGCTGAGGCTTATCTGGTGAACCAGATGTGTTTCTGCACTGCTACATTCCTGCTGGGTGACCTTGGGCTGGTCACAGTTCTCTCAGAACTCTGTAAGCCCCACCTACCTCAAGATGTCTGTTGTGGGGAGAGGAAGGGAAAGGAGCTTGTAAGCCACCTTGAGTCAATTTCAAAGCCTTTATTGGCATAAAACCACCTTGAGTCTCCTTACAGGAGAGAAAGGTGTGGTATAAATCCAAACTCTTCTTCTTCATTTCTATGATGTCTGCATGGAGTGGAGTCACTTAATTAAACAAAAATGGGTCAAACTAACCTACTGACTTTAATCAAGTTCATCATAATACATTTGCCTAGGAAGAAAACACAAGGGGACTAAAGATAAAAAATACATGCTTAGCTTTGAGATCATGAGCTTGTGAAAGGTTCCATCTTAGAAGAGGTATTCCTCACCTCTTGAACACAGGAGGGAATGCCCCTTTTGTCTCCAACAGACAGGAATGCCTCTTCTAAGGCTCTATCTTGGAAGAGGCATTCTCCATCTCTTGCATACCGGAGGGAAGGCCTCTCCTGTCTCCAACAGGCAGGAATTTTAGAATTCCTCCATTTGTGAAGAGGCATTCCCTGTTTCTTGCACACAGGAGATAATGCTTCTTCTAAGTCTCCACCTCCAGGAAGGAATGCCTCTCATGGCTCAAACAAGCAGGAATGACTCTTCTGAGATGGCCTCTGTTCCCTGCAGTATTTTTAAAAGAACTTATAGTAAAATCCATCGGACTATTTTCAACTGGCTGAACAATTAAATGGCTGGCCTGCTTTCAGGCAGTCTAAAGGCTTTCGGATCAATCTGCCCTAACAGATTACGCAACCCAACGTGGCAGCCCTATCGTCACCCACAAGCTACGATTCATTTCATTTGTCTCGGAAACAACAGGAAAACGTTATCAGCCCTCAGGTGTTAATTGCAGCGGGGGAGGAACAGTGGGAGTGAGAGGAACAGACCTGCTAAGCGGGGACTTGTGGTGTGTTTTGTGGCTCTAACAAACAGGTGTGTGTGTATGCGTGATGTGTGGATCAGAGTGGGAGATGACGGATCAAGGTAGTGGCACTGGGAAAGAGGATCTTCTGGCTTGGGTAACTTCTCCCATCAAAAATGTGCCTCCCCCAGGTTGTTTTTAGCCCTGACAGGGAAGAAGAAGAAGAGGAGGAGGAGTTTGGATGTATATCCCCCCTTTCTCTCCTGCAGGAGACTCAAAGGGGCTTACAATCTCCTTGCCCTTCCCCCCTCACAACAAACACCCTGTGAGGTAGGTGGGGCTGAGAGAGCTCCGAGAAGCTGTGACTAGCCCAAGGTCACCCAGCTGGCGTGTGTGGGAGTGTACAGGCTAATCTGAATTCCCCAGATAAGCCTCCACAGCTCAGGCGGCAGAGCTGGGAATCAAACCCGGTTCCTCCAGATTAGATACAAGAGCTGCTCTCTCAGTAAAAAACAGATGAGGAAAGACAGCCTGGCTTAGCCTGATCTCATTGTTCCTTGGAAGCTAATCTGGGTTGGCAGCTAGATGGGAGACCACTGAGGAAGGCGAGGGCCCCTCCCGCACATGCAGAATAATGCACTTTCAATCCACTTCCGATGCACGCTGAAGCTGGATTTCACTGTACGATACAGCACAATTCACTTTCAAACAATTGTGGAAGTGGACTGAATGTGCATTATTCTGCATGTGCGGGAGGGGGTCGAAGTTAGGAAAAGCTTTACCCGTGGATCTTGCTGAACAGACCTGCAGGTTCCAGGAGCTGATCTAGTGCCTGCAGGACTGCAGATCAGAACCAACACCAGAACCAGAGGAAGCAATGGAGAGTGCTTCAGGATAGGACATCCAGGGAGGTTTGGACCTTTGGCCCGAGCAATTAACGCGTTCCGTTTAGTGCTGTCCCTTCTCTGTTGTGTGCAAGTTTTCCTTTCCTTGCTCCAAGAAGCTCGGCGAGTCGTCCAAGGTTCTCCCTTCTCTGTTTCATAGTCACAACATTCCTGCGAGGTAGGTTAGGCTAAGAGGTAGGACTAGCCCAAAGGGTTGGACCCCAGATATCTGGCCCACTAACAGTGGCCCTTTTTTCTCAGCAAGTGGAGTGTTTCCCTGTCTCATGCCGGGGCAAAGCAGCACTGTTAGCGGAACTGATCGACATGTTCCAATCCACTGTCGATTCCGCACACGAGTAAAATAGGTTCAACCCAGTTCCCTGAGAAGGGTACTGACCTAGGTCGAAGCCATTGTTGTTCCCCACTGCAACCAGCTTGATCCCAGCTCGGAGGGCGGAATCATCCTGTGCCTCTTCGCCGCTCCGTTCCGATTGGCTACTGTTCTACGGCCATGTTCCGTCTATCCCCACACATGTTATAAAAAAAACTGCCACAGGAATGGAGGGACGAAGGTGGCGTTTTTTGATTGGCCAGCTGTACGCATGTCCGAAACACTCAGCTGTGATTGGCTGAATGGGGGACTCTTGGCACCAGAGATTCCGCACTTTACTGGAATCGAGCTGAGTTCGAGCGTGGTTCCCTGAAAAAGTAGTAGTTCCCAACTGGAGTCGGAAATTTGACCGTTACATGGGGCGAAGCTGGTACAAAACTATGTCAATCCCAGTGGTTGTGCGGAGCACTTAGGTTGAACCCAGCTCGAACTTAGGTCAATAACCCAGGTGCGGAATTGACCTAAGTTTGCATGGTGGAGTGGGGGTGTGAGTTCCTGTTCCAGTTCCTTTGCTCTAATCACTACACCACACAGACCCTCTAAACCTACCCACTCACCGTCTGACCACCGCGTGGCATCATCCAAGTTGCTGGGAATCCCTTTCCACAGGATGTCCTCTGAAGGATAGCCGGGGTCCATTCGCCGCTCGCGGTCACTGTAGCTCCAGTACAGATTATCCTTAAAGAAATAAGCCTTGTCATTGTGGGCCCAGGAAAACGCGGCGTCGATGCCTCCCAGCGGCAAGCCAAAATCCGAGATTGGCCGAGGGTAGCCTTCCTCCACGTTATTGTCTTTGAACACCCAGTATCTGTCTCCTGGGGAGAAGAAATAGGCAGGTAGGTAGCAACATCATTTCTGTTGCACAGCAGAGAGCCGGCTTCCCGCGCAGGCAAGGTTATGCCGTACTGCCGGTCGCTGTGGCAACTGTTTGAGCGGAATGTGCCACACCGGGGGGGGGGGATGAGAAGAAATCACAAATTCCCGAGAAAGTGGTTTTCATGGGCTTATTCCAAACACAAGTATAAAAGAGACAGGAAGAGATACTCTGCTAAAGGAGGATTCATTTGCACCCGACCCAGATACCCCAATGCTTTTTGACAGGACAATAGCACACAATTCCCCTCTTGTTGGCTCAGGCCCGGTGTGTTGCAGAGGATAGCATCTCGGTCATGAGCTTGGGAGGTGTAAGACCAAATCCTCACTCGCCAGGAGGTGACGTAAGGCCAGTCCTCCAATCTTGAGTCAGCCTACCTCACAGGGCTGCAGAGAGGATACAGCAGAGGAAAGGAGAACCCTGCCTGCTACCCTGAGCTCCTAGAAAGAAAACTGGGCTAAAATATAATTAATAAAAACACAACCAACCAGAAGAATGTGCCGTTGAGTTGCAACTGACTCACGGCAACCTTATCTACAGGACAGTGCAGGCAAGAGATGGGCAGAGGTAGTTTGTCACTGCCATCCAGCAAATAGTGACCCCAGCCTTCCTTGGTGGCCTCCCAAGGATGACCATGGCCACCCCTGCTTAGTTCCTGAGCCCTGCTGATCAGGATGCCACAAGAGAAGCTACTAATCCACACAGTGCATCGCTTTACTCTTCGCAACAGTGGCGTAGGAGGTTAAGAGTCTCTAATCTGGAGGGTCCGGGTTTGATTCCCCGCTCTGCCGCCTGAGCTGTGGAGGCTTATCTGGGGAGTTCAGATTAGCCTGTGCACTCCCACACACGCCAGCTGAGTGACCTTGGGCGAGTAACAGCTTCTTGGAGCTCTCTCAGCCCCACCTACCTCACAGGGTGTGAGAGGGGAAAGGGCAAGGAGATTGTATGCCCCTTTGAGTCTCCTACAGGAGAGAAAGGGGGGATATAAATCCAAACTCTTCTCTTCTTCTTCTTCTTCTTCTTAGGCTTCAAATGCCTGGTTCTTGCTTTGCTTTGGGCCAACTTGACTCTGTTCTGCTTTCTGATGCTGAAAGATAACAAAGCAAGGCCTGCCGGTCAGCGGGCCGAAAGCCACGGCCACTCTGCAAGAGCTGGGAGACCACAGGAATCTAGGACCCAGGGGAAATGAAACATTAACCGGAACTGGATCTAAAGGGCGTGGAACTGGCTTGCACGTGATTCCTTTTCTGAGGACATCTGAGGCTAAACCGATCCTGCTACTGAACTGGGTTCCAAGTGCCGGTTGTTTATTCACTGTTACTGTAGGGCCTTTTGGGCGGGCTCTTGGCTTTGTTCCAGTCCGTCACTGCCTTCTTTTGTTGATTTTATTAGACTGGTTTTTACCTATGACAGACAGTCACGTTGACAGCATTCTGGTATCAAGGCTGAACAGTTTCTAGATCCAGAGAAACAACAGCAAGACCCATTACATATGGGCCTATTAGAAAAGCTCCATGGCGGTTGCGGATGGGAAAACGGATGCTGGGGGGGGGACTAGGGCAGGGAAAATGGTCCTGTTGTGTAAAGATCCAGACTTTCTTATCCACATGGACAAGATTTGGCTGGGATCTTCCTGAAAATACAGCAGCAAAGTTGGTTTGGGGATAATCACAAGAAAGATGTGGGAAAATCGACAGATGCTCCACGGTACTGTGGGGAAGCAGGAAAAAACAAACCAATTTCCAATAGCATCATGGCCAAAGAAAACAATTTGTGTGTAAACAACCTGAGTTCTGGTTGTTGTGGTTTTTCCGGGCTGTGTGGCCGTGGTCCGGTAGATCTTGTTCCTAATGCTTCACCTGCACCTGTGGCTGGCATCTTCAGAAGATGCCAGCCACAGTTGCATGTAAAACGTTAGAAACAAGATCTACCAGACCACGGACACACAGCCCGGAAAAACCACAACAACCAGTTGTATCCGGGCATGAACGCCTTCGACAACCTGAGTTCTCTTGAGATCCACTCCTTTGTGGGTTCGGCATCCAAGCCCTTGGTTTTGACCTTGACCTATGCTCCTTTATCCTGCTGGATAGCTCCTTGGTCTTGCCCCTGAAGTGGCTGGAGAAGAGCAATTGGGCATGAGTAGGAAAACAGAAATCTCTTCATTGAATAATATAGGAGAGTTGAACGGTGCTGCTGGAAAGCAGCAGAGAAAGGCATTGTGGGCACTTGTGAACTGCCCAGAGAATCTGGCTGGCGACAGGAGGCAGGACTAGATCGGTTTTATCCAGCAAACCAACCCTGACATTTTAACCACTCAGCGCCGGTGACAGCTGGTCATATTGCTAGTGCAGGATTTTGGCTTTTGATGAGGGCCCACAAATGACTATGGGAGCTTCACAAAGGTGTGTGGGAAGGTGATGCCTTAAACCCCAACATTGGAATCCTTTGCGGGATTGTTTTAAAACTTCCTTCCACCAAGGGACGCTGTTGGTCAGCAAATGCTGCCACCAGGAGTCCTTGCTCAGGTGAGCCAGAAGAGGGCAGCATTGCTTAGTCAACGAAACGCTTTGAGCCTTCCTAACAAACTATTGGACACGTTGCTGCACGTTCTGCCCAGCCCGGAAATCATCCGTCTGAAAGGAGACTTACGCACCCTAATAAATGTGTCTTGAGGAAGAAAGCAATGAGGGGAAGAAAAAACACATGCAGATCATTAGTGCATGAGATGCATTATGCATCTAGGCAATAAAAGTGCATGGCCCGTGATCTATTTTGGGGAGATATGCTGAATTGTGTTCCAGTGGTGAAATGCACAGGGTGGTGGAGGGCATTGCAGGAGAGCAACAAAAGAAGGGGAGGGGAAGATCGCCTGTCTGTCTTCGCAGCTGCCAAGGAGCAGGGTGGGCCACAGCCATAGAATCATAGAGTTGGAAGAGACCCCAAGGGCCAGTGGTGGGATTCAGCAGGTTCACACCACTTTGGCAGAACCGGTTGTTAAAACGGTGCTTGTAAACAACCGGTTGTTAAATTATTTGAATCCCACCACTGGGCTAGTGGTGTCTCTCTCAGAACTCTCTCAGCCTCACCTACCTCACAAGGTGTCTGTTGTGGGGAGAGGGAGGGAAAGGAGCTTGTAAGCAGCAGTGGCGTAGGAGGTTAAGAGTAGGTGTATTCTAATCTGGTGTACTCTAATCTGGAGGAACCGGGTTTGATTCCCAGCTCTGCCGCCTGAGCTGTGGAGGCTTATCTGGGGAATTCAGATTAGCCTGTGCACTCCCACACACGCCAGCTGGGTGACCTTGGGCTAGTCACAGCTTCTCGGAGCTCTCTCAGCCCCACCTACCACACAGGGTGTTTGTTGTGAGGGGGGAAGGGCAAGGAGATTGTCAGCCCAGAAACGTGGGGCATAAATCCAAACTCCTCTTCTTCTTCTTCTTCCTCAAAGCAGGAAGGGCATTAAACCTCAGAGGCGCTGCTTAAACTTGCTTTAACAAATGAGGACATACAGAGTTTGTGGCATGCAATAAGCAGTCTGTCTTCCGTCATGGTGAATGCTTGCTTACCTTTGAAGAACACGATCTTATGGTCGTTGGTCCTTTCGTAAACAGCGTCCACGCTGTCCAGGTTTAGAGGCAAGCCCCGCCAGAAACGGTGGATCTGGGCTGGCTGGAGGGAGACCAAATGCTTGTTGCGGGTCAGTCTCCAGAAGTATTTGCCTGCACAAAGAAACATGGGTTAGGACAGGCGTGGGCTGAGTTCAAGCTTGAACAATCTACTGTGCTGGCTTGTCTGGGATTTGCCAACTACGGCTGGTTGGAAAAAACAGTGATCCCTAAGGAGGGATCTACCCTGACCTGGATGACCCAGGCTAGCCCCAGATCAGGAAAAACGAGGGTCTTTTCCCCACTTACCTCGACCAAAGGTTGCTGCGCGCTACTCCCACCGTGCGTCATTTCTGGCGCGCTCCCGGGCTTCCCCACGACCCTGCGCTCTGTGCGGAGTCATCAAAAGGCACTGTTTTGAGGAGCGCCAGGAATGACGCGCGCTGAGGGGGCGCGACAGCGTCAGTGTCGGGGCGGCTGCGTTGTTGCCACCCCTGTAGTGGGGAGTGCCGGGGGACCCCGCACTACTTGGGGAGAGTAGCGCACAGCAGCAGGTAAGTGGGGAAACGATCCTTTTAGCGGAGAGATTTATCCTTTGCTTCCATTTGCAACTTTGAAACTGGCTTTCTTGACTCAGCTGGTTTTCCTCGCGCCATTAAAGTGAAATGATAGCAAAAAATCAGGCAGGAGTAAAGAAGGGGTAGGGGTAAATAGGAGATTGTTATCGAATCAGACACAAGCCTGACAGTTCTGGTCTGCGCACAGGCACTTGCAAGAGTTTAATAGCTGAACCGTGACACAACCAGCATCCCCCTGATTAACATGTCCTCCTTATTTAAGTTCATCACGTCTTCAGCTCTTTACCTGTCTCCCATCCCTTTTCGGTGATTCCAGAGTACCTTTTTGGAGCGGGGGTGAGAGAGACAGAGAATGATTCCTCTAAAGTTCTGGGGCATTGCATTGAAATTGCTGATTTTAGTATTGTAGTAAACCACCCTGAGCCCACTCTGTGGGGAAGGGTAGCCTATAAACAAGTGATGGCGAACCTTTTCGAGACCGAGTGTCCAAACTGCAACCCAAAACCCACTTATTTATCGCAAAGTGCCCACATGGCAATTTAACCTGAATACTGAGGTTTTAGTTTAGAAAAAACGATTGGCTCCGAGGCACACATTACTCAGGAGTAAGCTTGGTGGTAGTCAGTGGCTTTGCTTTGAAACAACCATGTAACTCTTCCACGGGTGATTCACGACCCTAGGAGGGTTTACTCAGAAGCAAGCAACCGAGCTTACTGCCAGGTAAAGGATTGCGCTTTAGTTCTCCCCATGAAAATCAGTGGGGTTTAACAGCGCTTAACAGGGTTACCTACACTGCTCCCCCAAAACTAGGTCTTAGGTTTAATGCTAATAATCGAGCCCAGCAGCCCAGGCCAGCCTAGATGTGGGGGGGGGGGCACTCTGTTTGCGCGTGCCTACAGAGTGGGCTCTGAGTGCCACCTCTGGCACCCGTGCCATAGGTTCGCCACCACTGCTATAAACCCAATTAATAAATTGGGCTTACTGGAGATGGCAGGGCTTGAACCTGGAAACTTTTGTATGCCAAGCAGTGGCTCTACCATGGAACCACAGCCCCTCCTCTTCTTTATGTTGAAATCTAGCCTGGGCCGGGGGTGGGAGAGAGAGCCCCAATTCAAAATGTGTAGTTGTGACAGCCGGCCTCTTTTAACAGCTGGCGAGATTGTCTTTCTGGACTTGGTGGAAATTGGCTCCCAGTCTAATAACGCAGGAGGCAAAATGTCCAGCCCTTCGGCATCTGCAGGGCAGCCCAGCTCGCCTCTCTCTTTTTATTTGCAAAATTACAATTGCAAGGATTTATATCAGACACCGGTAATTATGCCCCACTTTGCATATTTGCTCTCTGTGACACCCACGGACGCATAAATAATACATGGGAGGGCATCCGGGCGGCAGCGATTACTCCTTCTTTGACAAATGGCTTTTGAAAGGGAAAAGGAAAAAAGGATTTTTTTTAAAACCCGAGCTACCGTTTCGACGGCCTCTGCATATTTATGGAAAGCACGCACAATTAAATATGGCGGCCCTTTGCATCCCTAGCGACACTTGCGCTAGGAAAGGGCAGACACCCAACATTTCGGGAAGAAATCATCATTCGGCTACATCAGTTTCTTCCCCCTCGAAAGGTATTGCGTGTTCAAAGTTCAGAGCACTCCAAAGCTCATTTAACAATTGCGGGAAGAGTGGGCGACGTGCAACGTTTTGGAGTTGTTTTCACTCTTGAGGATGGGGTAAGGCAACCCTGGTGTATATGTCTACCAGAGGCCATTTCTGCACACATGTTTTCAGTCCGTCCTGTTTGTCTGCACTCACTCCCTCGAAAATGCTTCCTGGCCGTCGTTTTGTGATTCTCCCATTTTATTTTAATGTCTCCGTGGATTCAAAGGTTTGATGCCTCAAAGCCTCATGCTTTGTGGGTGCATCGTCATAGCTTCAAAGATATCATCCCCCCCCCCCGTTTTTTTTAAAAAATGATGAAAGCAAATAGGTGAGATGAGGGAATGACCTAAAATAAATGGCACCAAGGAGAAAGTCTAGGGCAGTGGTGGCGAACCTTTGGCACTCCAGATGTTATGGACTACAATTCCAATTGGCCATGCTGGCAGGGGCTGATGGGAATTGTAGTCCATAACATCTGGAGTGCCAAAGGTTCGCCACCACGGGTCTAGGGATTGCAGAGAGCAGAAGGAAATACTTTGAAGACCTCCGCACAGCGAGGGAAAACTTTCTGAAAAGGTTTTGAAAACGTTTTCACACAAAAAAATTTAGCTAAAATCCAGGATACATAGGAAATTGTTTAAGGCTGGAAATAAAACGTTTGGGGCTAAAAACGATGCGGAACTCTTCAGAGGAAACATTTTATTTCCTGCCTCAAAATGTTTTATTTTGGTTGTGCGGAAAAAGGCCAGAGGTACACAGGAACGTTTTGCTCTTCATACAGGGTTGGGTGGGGTGTGGCTCAGTCACAGAGCCACTGCTTGGCATGAGGACGGCCCCAGGTTCAAGTCCTGACATCTCAAGATAAAACAGATTGGTGAAGTGAAAGCTTCAGTCCCTGGAATCTCTCAGTAAAAAAATCTGGTTTTTATACCATGCTTTTCTCTACTTTTAAGGAGTCTCAAAGCGGCTTACAATCACCTTCCCTTCTCTTCTCCGCAACAGACACCTTGTGAGGTAGGTGAGGCTGAGAGAGTTCTGAGAGATCTGTGATTAGTTCCAAGGTCACCCAGCAGAAATGAATGGGCTTAGACTGGACTAACCTTGCAAAGGACCGAAGAAGCAGAAGGAGATAAGTTTAGATTTATACCCTGCTTTTCTCAACCGTAAGGAGTCTCAAAGCAAATTACAAATTACAGGCTTCATGTGGCGAAGCAGGGAATCAAACCCGGTTCTCCAGGTTAGAGTCCACCTGCTCTTAAACACTACGCCATGCTGACTTTCTGACGGAAGACTCTTCTCTGCCTCAGGTTTCTGGTCAGAGTAGACAATTTTAAGCCACAGAGCAATGGTGTGACTCAGTGTGAGTTCAATGGATATGGAATTTTGGGAAAGACAATAGGGAGGTATTGTTTCTTTACCCACCAGATCTCAAATCAAATTGTGACTGTATTTGATTATGAAGGGAGTCAAAAATACTAATTCCCTCCTTCATTCTTCCACAGGCATGGGCAGCTTTAAAAGGGGGCTAGACAGATTCTTGGAGGAGGAGTCCATCAATGGCTATTAGACATGGTGACTAATGTTCATGTTCAAAAGCAGTCTCTGAAATCCAGTACCAGAAAGGTCCAGGGAAGGCCTCAGCCTCTATGCTCTATTGTTGGACCTCCAAAAGAACTGACTGGCCACTGTGTGAGACAGGATGCTGGACTAGACAGACCATTGGTTTGGTCTAGCAGGGCTCTTCTTATGTTCTTCTGAAGGCCTCAGCCTCTATGCCCTGTTGTTGGACCTCCAGAGGAACTGGTTGGCCACTGTGTGAGACAGGATGCTGGCCTAGATGGACCATTGGTCTGATCCAATAGGGCTCTTCTTATGTTCTTAGCCTCAGCCTTTATCCTGTTGGATCTCCAGATGAACCAGTTAATCACTGTGTGAGGCCATACAATGGACTAGCTGGACCACTGGTCAGATGCAGCAGTGCTCTTCTGATGTTCTGATGTTCTTAAATGCCACCGTTTCTCTCATTTCTTCTCGCAGCTAAGAACAGCCCCTTATATATTCCTATAAAGAACATACTTCTATCTCCCCCTTTTCTGTACCCCACTGTACCCTGAAAGGCACCAGGTTTCATTCCTAGAATTTTGAGGACCTCAAGTAGGTTAAAATCTGCCTAAAATCCTGGACAGCAGCTGCCTGTGGGTCACTGAGCTAGATGGACTGACCCAGAGTCCCTCTGAACATTTTTTTTACAGAGGATAAGCAGAGGTTTAGCTAAAAATAAAAGGGCGGAAAGTTAAGTCAAGTACTGATCTTCTTACAAGGGGAGTCACATGATAACATATGCGAAGTGCTTTAAACCCTGAAAAGTCACTTAAATGCTAAGTAGGGCTCTGGTGTTGTGCATCTTTGATACATGTTTGGCCACACGCAGGTGATTCCATTATAGTCTGGGGCAGGTCAGCCAAGTGCTGTTCTGTGATAAAGCGACCTGGTAAATAGGAACGTTGCAAGATCCACAATATAAACCTTAGATATTTACAGGAACACCATTTGTTTTTTTGGCCTGTGTCAAACATACTGGGCTGTAAATAAAATTATCTTAATTGATACTAGTTTTATGTATGTGTGTGGGGTGGGTGGGTGGGTGGTTGTTTATTGATCTCTGGAGAAGATCCAGTGGATCAAAATGTATCAGGGCTTTTTTTGTGTTACTTTCTGGGGTATTTTACATATGTTCCTAACAACTGAGGCTTTGTGGTTATTTGTGATATATTTTGTGATATTGTATGTGTTTTTAGATATGGATGTATATTTTCTATTGAGATGTTTATGTACAGGTTTTTAAACAGTAAAGCACAGTTCAATAAAACATACAGGCTCATTCCGCACATGCAGAATAATGCACTTTCAAACTGCTTTCAGTGCTCTTTGAAGCTGTGCGGAATGGCAAAATCCACTTGCAAACAGTTGTGAAAGTGGTTTGAAAACGCATTATTTTGCGTGTGCGGAAGGGGCCATATTTAATACATTTCAATAGATTTCTATTATACTTCTCAACTTTTTCAGTTCCTAGACCTAGCTTCAAATCTCTACTCTGCTAAGGTAACTTGTCAGGTGACCTTGGGCTCGTCTTACTCTCTAAGTCTTACCTGCTCCACAGGGTGGTTGTGGGCATAAAAGGGAGGAAAGGAAAATGATGTAAGCTGCTTTTGGTGACTGCCATGGAGAAAGGTGGGGCATCAGTGAAAACACTCAATAAAATAATACAGCAACTAAATTCAAGATCTGGGCTGAGACATTTTTGGACATTCTCACGGGAGAGCAAACAGAGACGAGACGACGTCTGGATTGAAGAGGTAGCTAAAGGGTTCTTCAGGGCTGCAGTTTTGCTCCCGGAGACGTTCATCCAGCAGATGCTTGGGAAGTGCGAAGACAGCTGGGCCGTGTAATTACGGCGCATACTTGTGACACTTGGAATGAGACGACATGCACAGATTTTCCCCTTGGGGGAAAAAAACAGCATTTTCGAGAAGGAACAGTCTGACAGCCGGGAATCGTGTGGCTGAGGGCGTCAAAGGACCACTGTAGGGGTCATTACAGGGCCGTGGTGGCAAACCTTTGGCACTCCAGATGTTATGGACTACAATTCCAATCAGCCCCTGCCAGCATGGCCAATCGGGTCACACAAAAAACCAACACCTCAATGGAAGAAATAAACTGGAGGTCTGACTGCAGGTCTATCAAAACTATACAGGAGGTCTGACTGCAGGTCTATCAAATAAACTGGAGGTCTGACTGCAGGTCTATCAAACTGACGATACAGGTCTATCAAAACTAGGACAAAGAGGCTTAGAGACAGCTTCTACTCTAGAGCTGTGGCTATGCTGAACTCCGTGGCTTCGTGTTGATGTGTTTGGGGCTGAGTAGGGATGGGTGGAGGAAGGGGAAAGTGAGGATGGGGTATGAGTCTGAAATTGTGTGCATCGAGGAATGCTGCTGTAAATTTCGTTGTGCGTGCACAATGACAATAAAATGCTTAGGTAGTGACATTTCGAAAACCTAACTTTAAAAGTCCCAAATGGTTGGGGAGCTTGTCAGTTTTCTCAACGCCATTTCGTTCACTGGAACAAGGCAAAGTGGGGCATGGTTGATTCTTAGGGACACCTCAGGGATACTGCTGAAAATGGCATCCTCGTGTCAAATTCTCCCCTTCTTCCACATTATGCGTAACTTCACATCCCCAGTGCTGTGTGTCATGACACTATTCTCCCTGTGCATGTTATCAGCCGCTGTTGGGAGGAAGCATAATATGATGCTATCACAACATGGAATGCTGTTTCACATTACCAAGGACAGGCCACTGGGAAGTCCGTTTTCAACAACAGCCTGGTGTCACCTGAGATCAGGGCCCTGAGGGACTTACAGAGTTTCCGCAGGGCCTACAAAACGGACCTGTTCCGCCAGGCATTTGGCCAGCTGGGGTAATATCGACTTTTCGCCATATAATGAACATCTGGCCTCCCGTGGGTAAAAGTAAGGGGGGTGGGGCTGAAGCCATCTGAAAGTTATAATGGTTCTTATTAATCGAATGTTGGTTGTTAATTGTTTTAATTGTTTTTATGGTTAATGTTGGACACCTTCGAGGGAGGGAAGTATATAAATTTGATTAAACAAACAAACAAACAAACAAATAATATAAGAGTATTGTCGAAGGCTTTCATGGTCAGAATCACAGGGGTGCTGTGTGGTTTCCGGGCTGTATGGTCGTGTTCTAGCAGCATTCTCTCCTGACGTTTTGCCTGCATCTGTGGCTGGCATCTTCAGAGGATCCTCTGAAGATCTTCTGACGATGCCAGCCACAGATGCAGGTGAAACGTCAGGAGAGAATGTTGCTAGAACATGGCCATACAGCCCGGAAACCACACAGCACCCCAATATAAGAGTAGCTATGCTAGGTCAGACCAATATTCCATCTAATGCAGCTTCCATCTAATGCTGTGCGCAGCAGATCATAGCAAAGCTTACAGAGCTGAAAGGACTTGTAGAAATGTGAGAAAATCTAAATGTTGGGAGGTAAACAAACACCCGGGAAGCCTAGCTGTTGATGCTCCATTGCAAGCTAAGGGTGAGGCAATGATTTGCAAAGGAGGAATGGAGAACGGGGAGCAGGCAGTAAATCTCTCCCATGCCTGTTTTCATCCCTGAAACCCTGCCAGCTCCTGTTTTTGAGATTCTTAGTTGTGTATTCGACAGGTTGATTGGGTGACTGGGGGGACTTTGGGGGACAGAACAGGCCTTGCTTGGCAGTGGGAGGTGAGAGATTTTTCCCTGAACAAACCTGAACGGGGACAGGAAGAAAGAAGATGCACACGTTCACCTTTGAAAAAGAAGGCCTCTCCTCTGATCTGAGCCACTGCATCAAAATGCGTGCTGCATCTGTTGGGCACGTCTCTTCGGAGCCTGGTGGAAAGAAAACCAAATCGTGTTGCTAATCGTGAGTGATGCCGTTGGATGCCAACCAGGCAGAACCCCCCCCAAACCTCCTAGCGACCGAATGCTGCAACGGAGGCCAGAGTAGAGGACGCAGCAGCCGGGCATTCTTCTGCCATGTCTGGATGCAACGAGGCACCCCTGGTCTGAAGGGGCAGCCAGGCGCCCTTCCTTCCTGCCAACAATCAGCTCCGAGCTGCCAACAGCCAAGTCAAAAGGCATCTCTGGGCTGAGCAAAGACATCACGGAGAAACCCCAATCTTCTAAATAAGATTGAACTGATGTTTCTGTGACTGCTTAACTGATATGCTGCATTGGGAGCCAATTTTTGATTGAGAGCAGGGATAAAAAGCAACAAACAAACAATGTTCCAATAGCCAGAACATGGAGAATTTTTTATAAATGGAAACTGGGTGCACATTTTGCTGCCGCTACCCTTTTAAACAATGTATTTATTTAATTCATTTGTACCCCAACTTTCTCCTTAATGGGGACCCAACGCAGCTTACATAACTCACCTCTGTTTTGTCATTACAAAAACCCTGCAGAGTGGGCTAAGTTGAAAGCTTGTGACTGGCTCAAAGTCACCCAAAGAGGTTCCACGGCGTGAGCAGGGATTTGAATCTGGGTCTCTCAGACCCGAGTTTGACCATCTTGGCCACTACACCACACAACAGCCATTTTCACTCAGGCAATAATGCTGGAGCAGAGTTCGCCCTTTTCTCAGCTGTCTGACCCACCTACCTCACAAGGAGGCTGTTGTGGGGAGAGGAAGGGAAAGGAGCTTGCAAGCCATCTTGAGTCTCCTTACAGGAGAGAAAGGTGGGATATGAATCCAAACTCTTCTTCCCCTTCTCTGCTCCTCGGGGCTGGAACAAACGCCAGGAGTTCTAGGCACGAAATTCCATCCCCAGGTGGGTTTTGGCCTTTAGAACCAGGTGTAAACATTTGTTTTTGAAAACGCTCGAGAAAACTGCCAGCCTCCGGAGAAGCTGTAGAGAACGGAAAGAGCGAGATCGTGCAATTGCCAGAGAGGAAGAAGCCGGCCTGATGAAAAATTCATGGAGGCCAAGTTTGCCTGAGGGTGACTGTGAAGGAGCGTTCCTCGCTGCAGCCACGAAGCAAGGGGGCTTCAGGGCAAACAGAGGACGCTGAACTCATTTAATGTCCCTTCAAGGACGAATCTTCGGCAAACCCAGCTAGAGGGAAACTTTGCTTCTTTGTTATTGCAAGCACGGACCGTTCCTCTGGAAGTAGTGGCTAGGAACTAAGTGGAGATGGGCTGGCAACAGTGTATACGTCCTGGTCCCTTCCAAGCCAGCTCCCAGAGAATGAATGGACCCTGCTGAGTGCAGAAATTAGCCACCAGAAGAGGGGGGGGATCCTCAGTGGTATCAGACCAAAGGTCCATCTTGCCCTACATCCTGTTATCCACAATGGCTAACCAAATCCTTTCAGTGTTTCCCCAAGGAGGCCATGAAGGCATCAACTGATCCTTGTTGTTATCCTTCCCCCAAACAGGCTATCAGGTACTTTGCTTCTAAACATGGAGGTTTCGTTTAGATATCACTGCTAATAGCCATTAATAGCTGATCCCCATGAACCTAATTCCTTCTGAGCCCCATTAATTTAATTCTCTCTTAATTCCTGAGCTAGGAAGGTTTCAACTGCCAGAATGAACTGGACTCAAATCCTTGCTCAGTTAAGAACTTCCAGGGTGACTCGTGAGCAAATGACTTTCTTTTAACCTAAGTTTTCCCCGTTGTTCCACTGGAGATTCTGGCAACTTTGTGACAAACTTGCAAGAAGGATGAAATGATCAAATCCATTTCCCCCAGCGCTGACCAACCAATCGCGCATCACATTCAAATCCAGGCAATTCCATTTGCACTGCCTGTTCTTTTGAGACTGACATTTAGAGCGAGGACTCTGGGTGGGTTTGGCCCTCGCACCCTTTGCTCCAATTAGAAAGTGATCAACATTTCTGTCAAATTAAAATGTTCTGCCTATTCATAATGTAGCAGCCGTCCGTTTTTTTTTCAAAGTTCGGCTGCCGAAATCACTCAGACGCCTCTTTCATCAAAAGAACTAGAAAATGAACATTCGTCCAGTGTTCAAACGGTGGATTCTGCAGAACTGACACAGAAATTTAAATTCTATACTTCAGCCTCAAGGTCTTCGATCCAAGAATTCCAGCGCATTGTTTTCTATTGAATTCTGCCCGCATTCCATCACGCAATGGGTATCGGTTAGTAATGCCTGGATCTCACTTACGGGGTGGAGGACCGATTCTCCGGCAAGTCAGGCAGGAACGGGTGGTCGTCCTCTTTTGTGGCTTCGGGTTTGGCTGTTGGAGACACAGACTCCCGGACCCCTGAGAACAACAAGAGGGATCAATTCAAGCTTGATAGACAGCTTCTTCACCCCATGGGTGGTAGCTTCAACCCATCCAATTTCCTTGAGGGATGGAGATCCTCCTCAAACATGAGTTTGGTTGGATAGGATCCAGCCCCTTTGGCTGTAAAAGGGGCTGATGCTATCTAGCATAAAAAGAATAGGAGTATTGGAGTGCTGTGTGGTTTCCGGGCTGTATGGCCGTGTTCTAGCAGCATTCTCTCCTGACGTTTCGCCTGCATCTGTGGCTGGCATCTTCAGAGGATCTGAAGATGCCAGCAACAGATGCAGGCGAAACATCAGGAGAGAATGCTGCTAGAACATGGCCATACAGCCCGGAAACCACACAGCACTCCAGTGATTCCGGCCGTGAAAGCCTTCGACAATACAATAGGAGTATTATTGTCCAGAGGCTACCAGTTAACCATCTGGCAACTCATCAATGTGGGAAGCCAAAAGGATCTTCTTACTTGAAATAGACTGACGTGCCAACTACTGCCTTTCATCCGGTAGGCTGCAGTTAGCCAATCAGTATGTCTACTTTCCCAAAACTTGCATCTTAGACCCGGACCCACTGTATTAGAGAACTAGATGAAATCTACGAGCTACTCAACCGATCCTCTACAAAACACAACCCAACGTGGGCATGACTCAGGGCCATCAACTCACCATACAGTTGCCAGATCCGAACTTTGTCTTCATAAGGCAGGTCGTATTTCAAGGGATCCCCCACAGGCCCCTGGTAATATGGCCTCATAATGGACTCTATGGCAGAGATGTGGCTTAAGCCAATGGCATGGCCGAATTCATGGACTGCGACAGCAAATAGGTCCATTCCGTTGGTATCTGAAAATCATGTGTAATAATACAGATAAGCTTTCAGTGTTCAAAGCATTTCACCGTGTTATGATACTTACATTGGCCCTGTAAAATGGGCCTGAACTATTCAACCCTATATTGTGGGGGGACAGGAAATGAGGCTGAGAGGCTTCTAAAGCCATTGAGTCGGGGTGACTGCGACAGATCAAGGGTAACCTCTCAGATCATAACTCACTCAGTTAGCTGGTTCAACATCACAAGGGTGGAAAGTGCTGTTAAGTCACAACCAACTTATGGAGATCCCACAGGGTTTTCAAGGCAAGAGAAGAGCAGTGACGAAGAGAAGAGGAGTTTGGATTTATACCCCACTTTTCTCAACTGTAAGGAGACTCAAAGTGGCTTACAAACTCCTTTCCCTTCCTCTCCCCACAACAGACACCTTGTGAGCGGGGGGGCAGGGGCTGAGAGAGTTAGAACATAAGAACATAAGAACATAAGAACAAGCCAGCTGGATCAGACCAAAGTCCATCTAGTCCAGCTCTCTGCTACTCGCAGTGGCCCACCAGGTGCCTTTGGGAGCTCACATGTAGGATGTGAACGCAATGGCCTTCTGCGGCTGTTGCTCCCGATCACCTGGTCTGCTAAGGCATTTGCAATCTCAGATCAAAGAGCATCAAGATTGGTAGCCATAAATTGACTTCTCCTCCATAAATCTGTCCAAGCCCCTTTTAAAGCTATCCAGGTTAGTGGCCATCACCACCTCATGTGGCAGCATATTCCAAACACCAATCACACGTTGCGTGAAGAAGTGTTTCCTTTTATTAGTCCTAATTCTTCCCCCCAGCATTTTCAATGAATGCCCCCTGGTTCTAGTATTGTGAGAAAGAGAGAAAAATTTCTCTCTGTCAACATTTTCTACCCCATGCATAATTTTATAGACTTCAATCATATCCCCCCTCAGACGTCTCCTCTCCAAACTAAAGAGTCCCAAACGCTGCAGCCTCTCCTCATAGGGAAGGTGCTCCAGTCCCTCAATCATCCTTGTTGCCCTTCTCTGCACTTTTTCTATCTCCTCAATATCCTTTTTGAGATGCGGCGACCAGAACTGGACACAGGACTCCAAGTGCGGTCGCACCACTGCTTTATATAAGGGCATGACAATCTTTGCAGTTTTATTATCAGTTCTGAGAGAACGGTGACTAGCCCAAGATCACCCAGCAGGCTTCCTGCGGAAGAGTGGGGAAACAAACCTGGTTCACTGGATAAGACTCCACTGTTCATGTGGAGGCACAGGGAATCAAACCCAGTTCTCCAGATTAGAGTCCATCTGCTCTTAACCGCTAACCACGCTGACTCTGCAGATGTGGTTTGCTATTGCCCTTAGAGATCTCCCATCTAAGGACTAACCAAGGCTAACTTAGCTGACTTTCTGAGATTTGACTGGTACAATATTATAAATGCATAACTCAGAATTGCTCCCAGCTCTTGCTAGCATCAGATTTATGTATCTATTTATTTTAAAATTTCACATTCTCCAAACCCTTAACATTCTATGGACAAGACCCCGGAGCACCTCTCCGACTCAGGTGGCTGCCTGCACTCAAAAATATGTCTACTTTAATCAGGAGAGACCTCAGAAGTAAATCAGATGGTGTGGGGAAAAGGTTCCAAGATTCAGTCTCCATCACCAGCAGCAGATGTTAGGAACACCTTTCTCCATCTGAGACCTTGGAGAATGACAACCAACCAAAGAACACAATGCTGAGTTAGATGGACCATGATAAGACAGCTGAGTGGAAAGGTGGAACTGTTCAGTCTGCCTCCAAAGACTGTTTCCTTCTCCTATTTCAAGTTTCGATTGACATCTCTAAGCTTAGTTTCTTTTCATTTCCTTCCCGTTTCCTTCCCCGATTTCATGTTATGATTGACAACTCCAAGTTCAGTTTCTTTTTATTAGAAAAAGTTAGAAGGAAGTTACTTGAATGCTACCTGGAGGCCAGAAGAAACCACTTGGGAGTTAGACAAAGCACATGGGAAGAAAAAAAACAACCTTTCTTCCTTCTCCACTCAAGTCAAAAGCAGGAATAAGCTTTGATTTACCTTACCTTTTCACCATGCCCAGGTATCCAAATAGTCCCCAGGTATTCAAATAATTCTTATTTCTCTTAGGACATAAATTTCCTTTATTATGACAGCTCATTTGCAACTTCCATACAGAGAGGGTTTTTTAAAAAAAATCAACAGGAGTTACTTGGCCCCAGGAGAATAAATGAATAAGATGCCTGCTTCCAGAATCCATAATGCCAAGCTGACAACCTGGAAGATATTTTTATGCCATTTGCAGAGATTCGAAAGAACCGAATCAATTAAAGGTAAGGCTTCAGACAACTCCTGATCTTGGTTAAGTGAATGCATTATCCCCTTGTCATCTAGCACTTTCGCATCTGGGTCTCTCTGGAGACACAACTGTGGCTTTGGTGTCTCTCTGGACACATAGCTATGGACACCATCAAAAGTCATAATTACCCAGGCTCCCTATGAGAATCTGTTCGGATTGTAATAATTGGACTTTTGTGATGGACTGAATGTGAATAGCCATAAGCCAGAACATCTAAGCAAAGGAACTGTACAAACTGTGAACCATCTATGAAACTAACCTCTATGCTAACTGAACTAATAACCGTAAGTGCTGTGCTGAAGAAACCAAAAACTATACGTGTCTGCCAAGCACTCTTGTAATTAGTGTGTGTGTATTGATTGATTGATTGCATTTTACCCCACCAATACATACCTCTTGTCTCCTGCCTAGTTTAACTCATCCACATCCATCTCCAAGTTGTTGTTCTCCTTTTACCATCTCCTGTCTATTTAATAAAACGTTATCCTGTTTAAGTTTTTATCTACCTCAAATATTTGTTTTATTTGTGCCTTTGTGAGGGGGGTGCCTATGGAAAAGAGAAATAAAAGTCAACAGACATCCTTCGCCCTTCTGGGTGTGAACGGGGCTGAGGGAAAGTGCTTCTACCTCATGCTGCCATTATTAGAGGCACCTCAGCTCCTGAAGTGAAAAGGCGGGAAAAACCTGAGTGAATGATTTCCCTGTCTGAAGAATTATAGAAGGTGAAGGGGATGTTCGCCATAGCTGTATTAGGAATCGAGCGCTATTTCCATGAGATGTTAAATGTTGTTTCCAGAATGTTAAATGCACTTGTGTGATCAGCCATTCAGAAGACTGGGCATGATGATGAAATTCATAATTCCCCCATTCAGAAAGGGACATGGTTCCAGCTCATAATGACAGACTGAATTATGAATTGAGCACCATTTCCTCGAGTTATTCCTCTCCAGGTTGAAATGTTAACAGTGCAGATGCAGCAAGCCTTTCAACATTCACCTCTTCACCTCGATGAAGCTCTCGCTGTGAACCACAAAGGCAGGTTTCTGTGGGCACCTGCGACAGAACTACTGGGAGGCGCGACCTTTTGTCCGTTAACGCCATGGTTTGTCGGTTTGTTTCCAAGATCAGTTCAAGGACCTTTGAAGTCTTTCATGGCCTAGGACGGAAATACATGAATAGTGCTTTCCCTCTGAATTCCCTTGCCAACTGAGGTTGGGTCAGCAAGCCCTGCTTGTCGCTGACTCCTTGTTTGGTGTGGGTGATGGAGGGTTATGGCTCATAACCTCTGATGGCTCTCACCCTCTGAAGTTATCATTTGAAGGGCGAATGGAAAACCACACCTCTCCTGAGAACTTCTGCAGAAGGTGAAAGACGTGACATCCCCGCGGGTATTTGCCTATGATAACTCTGGGTCGTTTTCAGTTGAGATACTTCTGCCTGCTTTCCCACTGTTTTGACTTTATTTCCAGCACTTGATTTTGATTTTAGGCATTGATAAATATATACATATTCTAAGGCTGTTCCAAAGTGGTGAGGATATTTTAATTAATATGTTCTTTAACATCAACATCCGGTTTGTGACAATGCTCTCGTTCATTGATATAGGACCAGAGTGCCAAACAGCGCAATCCTAGGGAAAGTTACTCCAACTTATGCCCAGTGGTGGGATCCAAAAATTTTAGTAACAGGTTCCCATGGTGGTGGGATTCAAACTGTGGCGTAGCGCCAATGGGCGGGGCACGACGGGGGTGTGGCCAGGCATTCCAGGGGCGGGGCATTGCTGGGCGGGGCTGTGGCAAGGACGCAGCCGCTGCGCCGGTCCTTGGGCGGGAAACGAATGCATGCAGGCGCAGGCTGCCACGCACTCCGGTGCACCTCCTGCTAGACTGCTTCAAGTTCTGCACACTACTGCTGAGAGGAGGGGCGTAACTAAGGCAAAAATCACGTGGCAAGATCACCAATTAGTAACCCCCTCTCGGAACACATAAATAATTAGTAACCTACTCTCGGGAACCTGTGAGAACCTGCTGTGAGAACCTGCTGGATTCATTTGAATAGGCTTTGCTTGGAATAAATCTGGGCAGGATTGCTCTGTATTTTAATTGTTTGTCCCACAGTCAAATCTAAAACCATCCCATGATCCTGAGAGTAGGCTGGTAAATGGGACTACAATTCCTATCTCAGGGGCAGAGGTATGATAATGCAAATATGTAGAACAATAGTAAGCATGCATTAGTCAAGATGCTTGAATGAAGAACAAACTTTTGGAAATCACACAAGAGCCAATTATACACTGGTGCTCTGACTTGTACTGAAAGGAGATTCTCTTTTGGAGCAGAGCTTCTTCGGCAGATCCCATAATCTCTGCTGCTTGTGAGAACAGGCAAAGAGCAACCTTTCCCCCTGCTTCGCAGGGAAGGTGAAACAAACAGCCCTGTGTTATTCCTTGCTTTGGACTCCTTTGTTCCACCCTGCCTCCCTGCTCGGCTTCCACCCTTCCCAATGATCTGGAGAGTTTTTAAAACTTTATTTCAACTCCAAGCATTTGTACCATATCAGATCTATCCAAATAATGAAATACCAAGGAATACTGAAATAACAATATACTTTCCCTCCTCCTGTGGCAGGAGCAGTGGCAGGAATTATGTGGGTTTGTGGAGCGGCAGGGGAGAGAAAATATCAATTCTGGGACAAGATCCCCTTCTTCCGCAGAGTTCAAGAACTTGCTTTGCCTCTTACATTTGGGGGGATTATTTTGGTAAGGGGCTACAATATAACAGCAATATTGATACAACAGCGATTTAAAGGGCTTTAATAAAGCCAGCAATCTTGCGATTACCGAGTGTGATGAGATGTGTGCCTTTAAGGAGTTGGTGGGTGGAGTTAAGAGAACCAGGAACTAAAACCTGGGAAAGTTCAACAGGAAAGCTGCACAGCAGGCAGTGCGGTGCTTCCTTGCATGTCAAAAGACCCCCAAGGAAAGCATTCCATGCATAATGGGCCCAGCTTCTCCTCCTAAAATGCTCTACTTGGAGGTTTATAAACACCGATCTGACTCTCATCTGAGTTGCAAGTTTGCTATATTTTATTATCCAGTTAAACATCAACAAGATGTCTAAATTATAATATTTTGAGAACCAAAGTTCCCACTGCCAGATAGAGTAGGACTCTCAAAAGCTTACACCCTGGAAATCCTGTTGTCTTTAAGGTGCTACTCATGTTGTCTGTAAGGTGCTACTCCTGTTGCCTTTAAGGTGCTACTCATGTAAGGTGCTACTCTTCTATTGGAGAACTTCATGGCTGAGCACCTGAAACAGATATTGTAACTCTAATTAAAAATATAAATATTGGAAGCATCAGTCTGTGGTGTCTGTGTGCCACAGTGATTCAAGTGTTGGGCTTGACATAGTTCAAATCCCCAGTTAGCTTAGTAGGTAACTCAGGCCCAGTTTCAGACTAATGCACGGTGTATGGCTGTGGTCAGGATTACATGGAAGACGGGAAAACCATATTTGTCCCTTGGAGGAAGGCTGGGATAAAAATGTGATTGACAGACTGACCAATGATCCATCTACTTCTGCAGACCGTGTTCAAGAGTCAGGCAAGGGCCTTTCCAATGCCATTCAGCTGTCAAAGAACTGAATTAAAGGCCCTTTTTGTACCACTGAGCTCTGCAGGGGTCAGAATTCTTACAGCAATTTCAAATCTGGGTGAAAACAGCTCAAAGCCACAAATTCTGCACGGTTGATAATACAAGGTTCACAAAACATTGCCCCTTATTTAATGCACATTTATATTTTGTGTCATTTATATTTTAAACTGCGCAATTTATATATTTCTTGATGTTTTTACTTTTCTTTTAATATTATGGCAGAACAGATGGGGCAATATTAACCTCACTCCCCCATTTATAGTTTATGTCTATCACGTTTGGCTACAGACACAATAATCATTCATCAGCAAGTTTTACTAGCTGAGGGCTAAACAATAATACAGGCATTTTATTCATTCCTTCATTCACTGAGCTGTGGCTCTCCTTAATGAGGGTCTAATGCTGGGGGCGGGAGGAATGTAGTGCAGTGGTTAGAGTGCTGGACTAAAAACGGGAGGACCCGGGTTCAAATTCCCATTTGGGCACAAAGCTTGCTGCGTGACCTTGGGACTTTCTCTCAGCCAAGTCTACCTCACAGGGTGTGGACACGAGGCTAAAATGGAGGAGGGAGAATAAAATAAAATAAGCTGCTTTGGGACCTCATTGAAAGGAAAAGCGGGTTTCAAATATCCAAAGAAATAAATCTGGAGAAATAAATTAAAACCTCAACTACCTTACGGGGTGGTTGTGAGGAAAAAAATGGAGGAAACATGGGGTCAAAACGTGACAGAGAAGTTATTTTCAGTGTCATGAAATGCAGACACAATTGCCCAGGGTTCTGCAAGGTTCGGGAAGAGCAGAAAAACTGTTGTTCAACTCCACAAGACCCTAGGAGACAAAACTAGAGAATGTTACTACTCTATCTTTCCTATTTCCAGAGGTGGGATCCAGCAGGTTCTCACAGGTTCCGGAGAGTAGGTTACTAATTATTTGTGTGTGCCGAGAGGGGGTTACTGATTGGTGATTTTGCCATGTGATTTTTGCCTTAGTTACGCCCCTCCTCTCAGCAGTAGTGCGCAGAACTTGAAGCAGTCTAGCAGGAGGTGCACCGGTGTGCATGGCAGCCTGCACCTGCATGCATTCGTTTCCCGCCCAAGGACCGGCGCAGCGGCTGCGTCCTTGCCACAGCCCCGCCCAGGAATGCCCTGCCCCTGGAATGCCCGGCCATGCCTCCGTCGTGCCCCGCCCAGCCCCATTGGTGCTACGCCACAGTTTGAATCCCACCACCATGGGAACTTGTTACTAAAATTTTTGGATCCCACCACTGCCTATTTCCTGGGTGGTTTGACCAGCAGAAATCTAGCAGTTAGTATACGTTTCAGCACAGAGATTCAGTGAGAAATGGTGCCCCTGCTGAATTTCTGACTGTGATAAAGGCTGTCATAGAAACTTTGCCAAGAATAAAGATGATAATCCAGTGCTTCCCAACCTCTACTGTCACTCAATGGCATGAGGAAAAGGTGGGTTAAACAGCATCACGTAATGCCATTTCCATCCCCTCAAAAAATGCAAGTGTGGGCACTGCATCATGTGACACTCTAGGAATCTCCCAAAACTCTATGGTTTATCCAAGAGTGCTTTTGGGAAACCCTAGAACAGGGGTCGGGAACCTTTTCCCCTCAAAGAGCCATTTGGCTCACCACCAAATTTGGCTCACCACCAAAGAGCCATTTGGCTCACCCCCCCCCACCCACTCGCTCGCCCCCCCGTCCGCTCCACCGGTGACTTGCTCGCTCGCTCGCTCGCCCTCCCTCCCCCCGCCCGCTCACCCCCCCCCCCCACGGGCTGGAGATGTGCCCGCCCTGCTTCCTGCCCGGCCGCCGGGAGAGCGCCCGCCCCGCAAGCAACGGGGCGGGCAGGAGCCAAAGCCGGCCGCGGGCTGGAGATGTGCCCGCCCTGCTTCGTGCAGGGCGGGCAAAGAGGGGCCCGGCGGCTCGGCCTGCCCGGCCGCCGGGAGAGTGCCCGCCCCGCAAGCAGCGGGGCGGGCAGGAGCCAAAGCCCCCGCGCGCGGCCTCGCTGGCCGCGGGCTGGAGATGTGCCCGCCCTGCTTCCTGCAGGGCGGGCGAAGAGGGGGCTGGCAGCTCCCCTCATGGAGCCGCAGAACAGCGGCGGAAGAGCCGCATGCGGCTCGCGAGCCGCGGGTTCCCGACCCCTGCCCTAGAGTGTCCTGCAATGTGGTGACATCATTTTGTAGCTTTTGTCTGGATGACAGAGGCCTGGTAATCTGTCCTAAACCAAGAAAACTCCTGAGGTGAGCCAAGAAGCCCACAGAAATTCCTGACTTCCACAGAGGTTAATCTTCTTTTCTGCTTCATCTTCAGCGCCACCAGTGGTAGAAAAGAGGGAACCCTCTAATTTCTCTGCTGCTTTCTTACCCTGACATACCTGCTGATCGGAAAGTCCAATATTCGTCATCGTCAAAGTGGGTGTCTCCAGCGGTGTGATGCTCCCCCGGGAAGAAGGCATGAGCCACTGTGCCACCCGGGCCGTCAAAGGGGTATCCATCATTATGATCCGATTTGGAGAAGTCTATTTGTATGTCGGCATTGCTGCCTGCCACTTCATGGAAATTCAGCGGCGTGATGTCACTCCACACCTTCAGGGCGTAGTACATGAGGGCCCGGACGGTGTCATGGCCCAGGTGAGATTCCTTGGGAAAGGTGCGGACTCTGGAATAGAAGGAGAGCAACGATTTGAGAGGAAGAAAATGGCTCAAATAATAGAATGCTTGTTAAGATGCGAGAGGTAATGGGAAATCGGTGCCCATGTTCATTGACAGGAACTTCCCCTCTTTGGGAAGAGACTGTGGCTTGGCCTCAAGGTCTTCCTGCATCTCCAGTTATAAGGACCAGGTAGGTGATGTGGAAGACCACAACCTGAGACTCTGGAGAGGTGCTGGCCGTTGGAGTAGACCAAATTGACCTTGATAGACCAAAGTATTCAGGATAAAGGAGCTTCAACAGGTTTGCCCTAGGCATCGAGTCGACAACACACTGGAAGGGGAAAAACATTTTACCTCTTTAAGAGAGGCTTAATATATGGACTAATAAAAGGAAACACTTCTTCACACAACGTGTGATTGGTGTTTGGAATATGCTGCCACAGGAGGTGGTGATGGCCACTAACCTGGATAGCTTTAAAAAGGGCTTGGACAGATTTATGGAGGAGAAGTTGATATATGGCTACCAATCTTGATCCTCTTTGATCTGAGATTGCAAATGCCTTAACAGTCCAGGTGCTCGGGAGCAACAGCCGCAGAAGGCCATTGTTTTCACCTCCTGCATGTGAGCTCCCAAAGGCACCTGGTGGGCCACTGCGAGCAGCAGAGAGCTGGACTAGATGGACTCTGGTCTGATCCAGCTGGCTTGTTCTTATGTTCTTATGGAAATAAGCGGCTGAACCTTTTCACACCGTGGAGGTAAATAACATCATTTGGTCGATAACATCTCACTGGGTTACCCTAGGCCAGCCTTTTCCACCTGCCCTACTTCACAAGGTTGCTGTAAGGATAAAACAGAGCAGAGGAGACTCACCTACACTGTCTTTAGAGGAATGGTAGGATAAACATGTTATATATTAAGGAAAGTGTGCCATAGGGAAAGGGTATATATTGCTTTGCTTCACTTTTATTTTACTTTTCTTGACCAACATCCAAAAACATAAACATAGGAATATAACTGTACTCAGTATTAAAAAGGAATACTATACAGCGTCATCCCAACGTTTAGCATAGGAAAATACCCAATGCTATGTTCCCTAACATCGTACATCAAATCCATAGCTATTAACATGACCTTAATTCAACAAAGTGCTCCTTTTCTTTGAGGCTTCAAAGCAGAATTTCGCTACAGCATAAGAAACGGTAGGCCTTGCATCTTCCGATGTAATTTAATTTATAAGCTTTCATTGGCAACAGAGTGATTGAAGTAGCTGAAGTGAGGTGTTCAAGGATCAATAGCAAACCTTCCAATCTCAGAGCAGAGTTCACGGTCCAGGAGAATATGCAACAGAGACTCCACTACTCCCTCTGTGCATATATTACACAGAAGTGGATACCGGGTTAAACAGGAACGTAATATTTTGGGCTAAATATTCCGGTTAAATATTAAAGTAACAGTAACCTAAGAATAAAAGCTGCCTCGGAAGATGATGGGTTGTCCTTCACTAGAGATGGTGTAGCGGTTAAGAGCAGGTAGATTCTAATCTGGAGAACCGGGTTTGATTCCCCACTCCTCCACCTGAGTGGCGGAGGCTTATCTGGTGAACCAGATGTGTTTCCGCTCTTCTGCATTCCTGCTGGGTGACCTTGGGCATTTCACAGTTCTCTCTGAACTCTCTCAGCCCCACCTGCCTCACAAGGTGTCTGTTGTGGG
Source organism: Sphaerodactylus townsendi (assembly GCF_021028975.2). Lineage (NCBI taxonomy): Eukaryota > Metazoa > Chordata > Lepidosauria > Squamata > Sphaerodactylidae > Sphaerodactylus > Sphaerodactylus townsendi. Next base: position 48,635,334 of record NC_059437.1, read on the forward strand.
GAAAGGAAGAGATAGGAGCTTGTAAGCCACCTGTAGTCTCCTTACAGGAAAGGTGGGGTATAAATCCAAACTCTTCTTCTTCTCTTCTTGAAGCATCCACTGAAGATGCCATAGCTGTGTTTCCAGCGGTGATCAGAGAGTCAGGTTGAACTAGATGACCGCAAAACTGCCTTCCAACATGCACCCTATACTTCTCTCCCCTGTGCAACCCCTCAGATTAAATCAGGAAACTTTCAGTGTTGCGTTCGTTTCATTCTCCCCCCCCCCCATCTCTCTCTCTCTCTCTCTCTCTCTCTCTCTGTCTCTCTCTCTCTTTCAAAGGCAGGAAACACATAAAACACATCATGTCTCATTTGGTCTTAAGAAGCATCTTTGCTTGCTGGAAATGTAGCTTCCCCCCCTCCCGTCTCTCTCTGTCTCTGCTGGTTATCTACCAGGAACAGCTTCACGCTGAGCCCTCTGATTACAAGCAGGGAGAGGGACTGGCAGTATTTGATGGCAAAATGAGCCAGCCGACAATCATCACAGGACACTGGAGGGATTTGGGGGGCAGGCACCCCAGGAGCAAACAGTAGCTGTTGGCTGCCAAGAATGGCGACTAGCTCCCCACCACCACCGTACGCACAAACACGCATCGGTCAACACTTCTTGTTTAGGCTCAAGGCCATGAAGCCAGGGACCCTTTCTAGAAATTGCCTTTAATTTGGTTTGGGCAGCAGAGACCACTCCAGTTATCTTTTGACACCACAGGTTGGAGGCTGGTTAATAGTTGACTCATGCAAGTCTCAAGGGCCCAATTGAGAAAAGCCATTTGTGGCAGCATTAATTAACGAATCCCCACTGGAGCTGGGAAAGGGCAGCGAAAGCATGTTTATCTCTGAGCGGCAGGTGAGGCACGGGCGTCCGTCCTTTCCCCCACTGTGCTCAACAGACCTTCCTTGAATTCTTCAAGGTAAATCACCAGAATGTCTGGAAGAGAACTCAAAACGTTCTTTATTCAGTTGCTCGGAGTGAAGCTGGAAAAGCGGTGGGGGTGAAAAGAGTTGCTCCCTCCTTATCCTTTCTCCCGCTTTTTCATGTGGTTCTGGTGGCAGTGGTGGACACAGAGTCCCTCCTCTCCTCACTGGAAGCCGTTTTCTTTACCCTTAAGGCCCTGGGATGAGGGTAAGGAAACATCACTTCCTGCTCTCACAGTGTTGTGTGGCTGCAGCTGTTATGCAGAGATAAAAAATAGGTCAAGGTCGATGGTGGAAATTTGTCAACAAGTGGCAGCTGACTTATGACAACCCTGCCTGCCTGCCTGCCTGCCTATCAATTGGCCTGCCTGCCTGCCTGCCTCTATCTATTGGCCTGCCTGCCTGCCTGCCTGCCTCTATCTATTGGCCTGCCTGCCTGCCTCTATCTATTGGCCTGCCTGCCTGCCTCTATCTATTGGCCTGCCTGCCTGCCTGCCTGCCTGCCTGCCTGCCTGCCTCTATCTATTGGCCTGCCTGCCTGCCTGCCTGCCTGCCTGCCTGCCTGCCTGCCTGCCTGCCTGCCTGCCTGCCTGCCTGTCTATCTATTGGCCTGCCTGCCTGTCTTCTCACACAAACACCAAAATATACATACATAAAAAACCACAATCCATTACACATCATGTATATCGACTTCCATCATAGATTACAAGTTAACTCTTGGTACATGCATACAATTAAGGCATTCGTTCAATCGTCGTTTCTTAAGTGCATTCTAGTGTTTACAACCTACTATTTTCTTTAGACCTTGCCACCACTTCTCTATTTGAATGGGTTTTCAAAAGATATCCAGTTTTCTAAAAGCAAGATTTCTAAAAGCAACATCGAACTCTGTTTAAGTGCATGGCAATTGCAGCAAGGATTTTATATGCACAAAAAATGGAGCAATAATAAGATACCAACAAAAGAGGGCAGGATTCTGAAAGTTACAGAATACTCGGAAATGGCAAAACTGAGAACACGATTATGAGATAATAGTTTGGATAACCCTATAAGATTTTCAAGGCAAGAGATTTTGGAGGTGGGTTTGCCATCGCCTGCCTCTTGGTAGCACCCTGGCATTCCTCGAGGATCTCCCATACAAATCCTTGTTGGCTTCCAAGACCTGCCAAGATCAGGCTAGCTGGGCCCTCAGCTAAAAGTCCCAATGTATTGTGCCAATAGAGTTCTTCAAAGTAATCTGCGTAGCTGTTCAAATGACTAACAGATTCTCCCGAAAAAGCCTGTTGGAGTTAACACATTGAGAAATTTTTAGCTGAGTCATACAATATAATGTTTCTTTTACTTGCACCATTGCCCTTTACCCAGAGGTGGGATCCAGCAGGTTCTCACAGGTTCCCGAGAGTAGGTTACTAATTATTTGTGTGTGCCAAGAGGGGGTTACTAATGGGTGATTTTGCCACGTGATTTTTGCCTTAGTTACGCCCCTCCTCTCAGCAGTAGCGCGCAGAACTGGAAGCAGTCTAGCAGGAGGTGCACAGGCGTGCGTGGCAGCCTGAGCCTGTGTGCATTTGTTTCCCGACCAAGGACCGGCGCAGTGGCTGCGTCCTTGCCACAGCCCCGCCCAGGAATGCCCCGCCCCAGAATGCCCCGCCACAGCCCCGTCGTGCCCCGCCCAGCCCCATTGGCGCTACGCCACAGTTTGAATCCCACCACCATGGGAACCTGTTACTAAAATTTTTGGATCCCACCACTGCATTTACCTATTTTTTTAAAACTCTTAGCAACTGATCTGGACCTTTTATGTTCTCCTTTCAGCTATGCTGTAACCATGGGTTCTATATGGCTGTCAGGAAGTTGCATCAGAGGGGTTTCTTGGCCTCCCTCTGGGATCTGGCTATAAATAGAAACCAAAATGGCGCCCGGCAGCAAAGGAAGTGTCATAGTTGAGGCTGCCTGGAACAAACAGACAAGAAGGGGCCACGGCCGTGGCTATAAGTGGGCATAACGCTCACTCCAATCGGCAGCTCTTTCAAACCATCAACAGCCCCCCCCATCCAATTTCATACTTTAACCTAGTCCTGTCCTGAGACAAAAGGAAATCTCAAACAATGAAGGCTTGTGGGATCTGCATGGTTCAGGGCAAGTAAACAGGGAGTTTGCTGTTCTGCCCCAAGTTCAGCATCACATGGGAAGGAAAAACAACCTTTCTTCCTTCTCCACTCAGGTCAAAAGCAGGAATAAGCTTTGATTTACCTTATCTTTTCACCATGCCCAGGTATCCAAATAGTCCCCAGGTATCCAAATAAGTCTTATTTCTCTTAGGACATACATTTCCATTTTTATGGGCGTTTTCCCACTTACCTTTTGTTGCGTGCAAGTAGCGCGGGGTCCCCCTCGCCTCCCCACTACAGGGGCGGACACTATGCAGCCGCCCCGACCCTGCTGCTGTCATGCCCCCTCAGCGCGCATCATTCCAGGCGCTCATTGCAACGGCGCCTTTTGATGACCCCGCGCTGAGCACGGGGTCGTGGGGAAGCCGGGGCGCGCACCTGGAATGACACGCGCCGAGAGAAGCGCACAGCAAAGCGGAGGGGAGATAAGTGGGAAAACGCCCAAAGACATCTCACCTGCACCTTCCATAAGAGAGGGTGGTTTTTTTTAAAAAAAAAAAATCAACAGAAGCTGCTTGGCCCCAGGAGAATAAATGAATAAGATTTATGCTTCCAGAAGCCTCAATGCCAAACTGACAACCTGGAAGATATTTTTGCTATTCTGGAAGACTTTGCTAATCTGCCCCCAAGTTCAGTATCACAACAATCTTGTAATGGTGTTAGGGAAAGCTTCGAAGAAGGGCTGCAAGCCCGTGTTCTAGCAGTATTTTCCTGGACGTTTCTCGGGCTTCTGCATCTGTGGCTGGCATCTTCAGAGGATCTGATGGCATCTGAAGATGCCAGCCACAGATGCAGGCGAAACGTCAGGAGAGAATGCTGCTAGAACACGGCCATACAGCCCGGAAACCACTCAGCACCCCAGTGATTCCGGCCGTGAAAGCCTTCGACAAATCTTTACAATATTCCAGTGTCCAACTCAGAATTTCCCCAACAAGGGCAGCAAGAAAGAATGGCTATTATGCTGTGAGGACTTCATTGGCTAAATTACTCCAAGGCTCCCATAAACCCCAAAGTATTCCACTGCAGAAACGGGTGCCGTTGAGCCTCTGTTTGAGTTCCCGCTGTTGATGTCTTCCTGTCACTTTGCCTCCTCTTATTAGAAAATTCTAGATTAGAAATTCTTTTTAGAAAATTCTAATAATGTGACTGCAATGGGAATGACCGAAGCGTGTGTGTGTGTGTGAATGTGTACTGTATGTGGAAGGAATCATGCCTAAGGCAAAAACATAGCGTCGCCGCTTGCTCTCAAAGGAGTCTGCCCGTCAGAGCTCTGAGCGCACCTTGTTCCGGTGTTGGTCAGCCAAGCGGATCCTGTTACGCAGAGAAACTAAAACGATGTCCGTCCTCTTAATTTACATAAATGTATATCAGCTGCCTGATTCAGCTCTTCTAGGCACTCCGAGCCAGAGCTAACTTAGCTCCCTTAATTAAGCTTTTTCAAAAAAGGTTAGAGGACACGACAGCCGTGCTGATGGGAAATTTAAAATGACCAACTTAATTGCCTGCTGGATGGCCTAGGGAGTCAAAGTGGGGAGCAGCGCAACAAGGAAGCCGAGCTGCAGACGATAGCTTGACCTCTGAGCACGACAACAGCAAACCTTTAGACAGCCTGGTGCTCGTGGCTTCTGCTACGGCCGTCGTCGCCAATCCCTTTGGCTTGTTTTCGTTGCTGGCCTACTCACAGACCGAAAAGCGTTTTGAAGCTCTTCAGCTGTAGCCGCTGACCGGTCTCTCTGCAAAAAGCCAGCGTCTGCCTGGAAGCCGCAGTGTCTCCAGGGCATAGGGCTTGCTTTCCTACCAGACGTGATTGAAACAGGCCTTTGATGGTCACCATCCACTCAGAAAAGGCCCCAAGAACTCTCTCTGGATTTTTGTGTGGGGACGCTGTCACACCTGCGGCATTCTCCCATGCATCCACACTTTCTCAGGGGATGTCCTCGGGTCTGCCCAACAGATGCGTGCCCAGAATATGATTCCCAGGCAGAGATGCAGGCTCCAATTTGGATCAGGACCATAGTAGAAGAAGAAGAAGAGTGTGGATTCATACCCTGCCTTTCTCTCCTGTAAGGAGACTCAAGGTGTCCTACAAGCTCCTTTCTCTTCCTCTTCCCACAACAGGCACCTTGTGAGGCAGGTGGGGCTGAGAGAGTTAGAGAACTGTGGCTTGCCCAAGGTCACCCAGCAGGAACGTAGGAGTGCAGAATCACATCCGGTTCACCAGATAAGCCTCTGCCACTCAGGTGGAGGAGTGGGGAATCAAACCCGGTTCTCCAGATTAGAACCCACCTGCTCTTAACTATTGCACTACGCTGGCTCTGGTAGAGGGGATTTCTTCTTCCTTCCTTCTACCTTTTCCCAACCTAAAACAGCACTGAGGTGCTATTTCCCCCTTTGGAGAAACTTATGGTATACTGCTTTTTGCAATATATCTTTTAGGAGATTTGAAAACGGAATGGTTAAAAGTTCCTTTCAAACCTCAAGGGAGAAAGCCCATTTCTTCGCAGGGGAGGAATGACATCAGAAATTGTTCTGCCTGTTCTTGCATAAGAACGCCAAGGCAGAGAAACCTGTTCTTCCGAGGGAGTTTTGCTGGCCTCTAATTTGCGTTCGCTGTGGGGGTGTTCGCCACCTCTCGCTGGGATGTGGCCCACCCACCTTGCTACCGCCGAACTGACATTTTCAAGCAAGCTGAGAGTTATTCGCACCGGGTTGTTTTGGCTTCAAAATAGGATGATTCAGAGATTCCAGGATGCTGAGAATCTGTAAACTGGTCCAGACTGCTTTTCTCTTGTTTAACTGTAGGAAACGGGTGAGACGGTGTGATTTCTGGGCAGCTGTTTTCATGATGGCTGAGGTCACCAGTGGGGGATAGGAGGATGTGGACATTTACTGTGGGGGGGAAGCATCATTGTTGCCGGGTGATGATGCCACTTCCTCTGTGTCGATCTTATGTGATCTGGAGGCATCAGTATCACGCTGGGGCGACGCTCTAGCACTCACTCCAAAACTCTATGAAACCATTCTGAAGCTTTCGGGTTGGGCTGGACGTGCTGTCATCACACAGCAAAGTTGATATTCCCTCCCCCGCTTTGGCCAGCTGACTTCCACTTGCTAATCAGCTGAATGGTGGCAGGGCTGGAGCGAGGGGGGACTGAATGTGCGCCCTGCGCCCCTGCCCGCCCTGCCCTGGAATGCCCCCGTCCCCTCACTGACGCGCACCCGGTGTGTCGCGCACCCCCTTGCCCCCTTGAATTTGCCCACCCCTTGCCAAGAATTTGCCCACCCCTTGCCAAGAATTTGCCCACCCCTTGCCAAGAATTTGCCCACCATTGGCAAGTCTGCACATGAGAGTAGTGTGACGTAATGGTTAGAGTACCAGACTGGAGTGTGTCAGATGTGGGGTAGTAAGTAAGAGCAGTGACTCTAATCTGGAGAGCCAGGTTTGATCTCAACACGAGCAGTGGACTCTTATCTGGTGAACTGGATTTGTTTCCTTGCACTTCTACGTGATGTCTGCTGGACTGGGTTGGTGGATGGGGGCCCGGCCCCCTTCAAAGGGCTTTCCCACAGCACAGGAAGCCCCAAAAGTTTTTTTAAAAAGAATCCATCGGAAAATCCCCCGTAGGGGAAATCAGAGATATGCCATGGAAAGTCTGGCGTATCTCCAAGCCAGGCCCGTCCGCGCAAGCAGCCTAGACAGAAATCTAGAAGCCAACTAAGGTAGGCTCTGCCCCCCGGCCTGCCCCCGGCTGGTGCAATGCTTTGTGCCGGCAGGCCTGGGGAGATCAGATGGCTTCTGGCTTGGGTGGCACAGAGCCACACGGTGCCTGCCCACCAGGGTAAGTGGCTCCTCTGGCAGTGCATTTGCCCCTTGTGCCGGCAGATAGGGCATTTCCACCAGGGCACAGGTGCACTGGCTCCAGAGAAGGATTGGGCCCCATATCAGGACGGGGCTGTTAATTTATTTATATTGTACTGCTTTGGGTAGTAGAAGTTTATTTATTTATTTATTTATTGTTTGGATTTGTAGACCGCCCCATCCCCGAGGGGCTCTGGGCGGTGCACAACAATATCCACATATATACAATATATCATAAGGTTCACAATAGTGACCACATAACAATCATTACGTTTGCTAAAATCCAATAAAATCCATTAAAAACAGCGGTCAGTGCAAAAATATCAGGCGTCCCAAAACCCAATTTATTGGAAACCACCCTGAACTGACTGGGAAGGGCCGTATATGAATGAATGAATGAATGAATGAATGAATGAATGAATGAATGAATGAATGAATGAATGAATGAATGAATGAATGAATAAGATATGTCAAAAGCTACTGAGATAGAAAAGGGGGGAACCTGCTCTCCCTTGGAAAAGGTAGAGGTCAGCAGTTACTCAGGTCCGTTCCTGGCACGAATTAGGATACACAGCTCTCTTGCAGGGCAGAAGAAAAATGAGATATCCCTATCCTAGCAACAACGAAAAGTGATATTAGGCAATGCTGCAGCAGGGGGCGCTGTTGCCATGCAAATGACTTCCCAAAAAGCAAGCGCCTGGTCTGCAGAGCTCCCATCTTTCTTAGCAGACCACAGGACAGAATAAATCCGCTGCAAACCTCCACTGCTTCTCTTGTGCGCTTGTTCTCCGGTCAACCGGTGGTGCGCCGGTGACTCTATTCTTCTGTGCAGTTCGGCTGCTAAAGATAGCTTTAAAAGTTCTTCTAGAAACAAATTAGGCAGTAACCTCCGATGTCGAGCAGACAAAAATAGAGAGCTCCTTGTAACCTGCCAGGCTTGTCGCAAGCGCTGTGATTCAAGGCTTTCCTCCGCCCGCTGTCTTCATTCTGCTGAGTGTTCAAAACAGCCTCGGACTTGGTCCCCCACCAGTTTCTCCGGGCTGCTTTCCGCCTCACTTGGCTCCTCTGACATCCAAGACAATCGTCTCAAAGGATAGCTGAGTTGGCCAACAGAAGAAGAAGAAGAAGAAGAAGAAGAAGAAGAAGAAGAAGAAGAAGAAGAAGAAGAAGAAGAAGAAGAAGAAGAAGAAGAAGAAGAAGAAGAAGAAGAAGAAGAAGAAGAAGAAGAAGAAGAAGAAGAAGAAGAAGAAGAAGAAGAAGAAGAAGAGTTTTGGATTTATATCCCCACTTTCTCTCCTGTAGGAGACTCAAAGGGGCTTACAATCTCCTTGCCCTTCCCCCCTCACAACAAACACCCTGTGAGGTGGGTGGGGCTGAGAGAGCTCCGAGAAGCTGTGACTAGCCCAAGGTCACCTAGCTGGCGTGTGTGGGAGTGCACAGACTAATCTGAATTCCCCAGATAAGCCCCCACAGCTCAGGCAGCAGAGCTGGGAATCAAACCCGGTTCCTCCAGATTAAATACACGAGCTCTTAACCTCCTACACCACTGCCGGATTCAAGCCCGGAAGCACTTTCAAGATCAACAAGATTCCCAGGGTATGAGCTTTCAAGAGCTGACACTCCCTTGGTCAGATACAAACAGGAATGGGGATTCCTGGACCCTGATATCCCTGTTAGACCATGGGAGCGATATGGCAAAGAGTCAGGACATAAAGGTACAATGCAAAATGTCATCAGCTTGATTGGAGAAAGGGGAAATGCTTAGCGGTACTCTACCTTCTCACCTTCCAAGTGGGGAAGAAGAGTAGGAGTAGGAGTTTGGATTCATGCCCTACCTTTCTCTCCTGTAAGGAGGCTCAAGGTGGCTTTACAAGTTCTTTTCCCTTCCTCTCCCCACCTTGTGAGGCAGGTGGGGCTGAGAGAGTTCAGCTTGTGAGGCAGGTGGGACTGAAAGAGTTCAGAAGAACTGTGACGAGTTTATGGTCACCCAGCAGGAATGTAGGAGTGCGGAAACACATCTGGTTCACCAGATAAGCCTCTGCCACTCAGGTGGAGGAGAGGGGAATCAAACCCGGTTCTCCAGATTAGAATCTGCCTGCTCTTAACCACTACACCACGGTGAAAGGGATGTGGCGGAATCAGGATGCAAAGGTTCAATGCAAAATGTCAACAGCTTGATTGGAGAAAGGGGAAATGCTTCGAGGTATTCTTCCTTCTCACCTCCCGACTGGGATGGAAGGATTCCGAGATCTCCATTTCGACTGAGGTGCTCAGGGACTTGAATCTATCTGACACCAGCACATTCAGCTGCCACTGACAGAAGTTCTCAAGGAGAGACACCTTTCTTGACATGCCAGGGATGGGATCCGTAATCTGCTGCATGGAAAACATATGTCCTGCCACTCAGCCGTGAGCCCTTCCTGCAGAGCGGCCAGCAAATAAACTCAGGTGGTCCACTATTTATCCTTCCCTGGCCTTCAGAAATAACTTTGCTGTGTGAAGCTGCCTTATTTGGGGCCAGATCGAAATCAGAGTCGCCCATTTTGGCTGGCTCCAGCTGTCTCAACATTTGTTCTCGATGATTGTTTATTCAGAGATGCCAGTGACCAAATGTTGCAGTGTGTGCATGCAGAAGTTATCAGTGACAAGAAGGGCACAGAATAGTGGATGTGACCAAGATGGCGGTGAAACTTTATACGCTGATTTCAGCCCTTTGCAACTAGAGAGTCCCGACACAAGAGATTACTTTGCTACCAGCAGCTGACACCATTTCAGTACCCTCTGTTTGGTTTCCTGATTTCTCTTTTTCTGATCAGCAAGCAAAATATGATTTGTATTTTCAGCATCCTTTATCACCCCTTCACAGACAGCCAAAACTGAGGAAATTCTCAAACCGTCTTCAAGAGGCTAGGGGTCAGTGTTCTGGGCTGGCCATAAACAGAGCCACTTGAAGCCAATCTACAGTTTTTGCTATTCCGCACAGCTTCGAAGTGCATTGAAAGTGGATTGAAACTGCATTATTCTGCATGTGCGGAAGGGGCCCAAGTCCTGCATCAGCAGTCCCCAATCTCAGGAAATTTATGGGTGTAATCTGAAGTTGAGGACAGGAAGTGGATGCTCCAACAAAATGGCCGCCACGCCACAGCAGCCAGTTACAAAATGGCTGCTATGTTATGCTGCGGCTAATCACAAGCTGTTGAGAGGTCTCAAGCCAAACACTACAACATGTTTTATTGTTTGTAGCCAATAGTCCCTTCAAATGTTCCCCGGTGTTGCGCGAAAATGCTGCATAGAACTGAGCTATCCAGGAGAGATCCCCCTTGCTGGGAGGTCCCTTATCTGCACTACCCCAATATAGTGGCCATACAGCCACACATTCATGTAGTTTAGAAGAAGAAGAAGAGTTTGGATTTTGAGTCTCCTGCAGGAGACTCAAAGGGGTTGACAATCTCCTTGCCCTTCCCGCCTCACAACAAACACCCTGTGAGGTAGGTGGGGCTGAGAGAGCTCCGAGAAGCTGTGACTAGCCCAAGGTCACCCAGCTGGCGTGTGTGGGAGTGTACAGGCTAATCTGAATTCCCCAGATAAGCCTCCACAGCTCAGGCGGCAGAGCTGGGAATCAAACCCGGTTCTTCCAGATTAGATACACGAGCTCTTAACCTCCTAGCCAAAGTCCATTATAATATAGGACCTCATCAATCAAAACATAGAAATATAGAACCATATACAACAATAAAACAATACACAAAAGCAGTAAAAAAAGCTATAAAACCTACTGAGCTGTATCATCCGGGGGCTCAGTTACTAAACAAGTTTATACATTAATTTATGGCAGAGATAAATTTGGAGCAGTTTTTTTTTTTTGCAGCCAGAACAAACAGAGAAATGCAACAGGCGATTACGGGGTTAACATCCACTAGCAGAAAAACTGATTTGTCAGCATCTGATGGTAAATTTTGACCCATAAACCTTTTTTGTTATGAATTTCATCCTTGGCTCATTTGCAGGCCAAGCTGCCTCCCAGGACGGAGGCAGTGATTTCTGAATGGATGCTCCCTGCAGACACGAAGCCTGCAAGGCTCTTCGGAAACATTTTCTGGAGGAAGCAAGGACCGGCTGTGTGCTTGGTGGAAGGTGGCGGAGAGCGTGAAGCTGTCCACAGGCGCCCCGTTGCAAATCATGTCCCACGGCAACGATCATACTGCATTTATTTGGACTACAGATGAGCAAGTGTTGCTCAACTTTTCGATTCCCACTAAGAATCCTTTCCTAGGAGTGAACCCCACTGAGTAGACTTATGTAGGGTTCTGAGCAGACATGCTGTGAGCGTCTCCCCTTCCCCACCATCCTTGCAAGGTAGGCCAACACACTGGCCAACTAGTCACAGAGCAAAGAAACACACTGAGGGTAGATGTTTCTAGCAGGCTGACTTTAATGGCAAGCAGTTAACAGCACTCTTGTACACTACTCAACTCTCTCCTTCCTTTCATTCCTCCCTGGCCTCCTCCCCTGGGTTCCTTTTATCCCTCTGAAAAGGGTTCCTTCCCCTTAGGGATTCCAGCCTACTAACGGTTGGCAGGTTGTCTGTCAAGCCCTCCTGGCTCACGATTTGCCCCTCAAGCCTCTGGGCCCTCCTTGATTGCAGCCCGGTCTGGGCAGTGCCAACTCCTGTTGACTGCAGCAGGGTTGGGGCTGTGCTGACCCCACTCTTCTCAGTGGAACAGCTGAGGCCTGCTCCTGCTGCCCAGGTAATCCAGTCCATTCCCTGCATCTTCTCCTGGCTTCTGACTTCCAGGAGGTTCCAATGTTTGCTGGCAAGTCCAAGGGCGGGGATGTCAGTTGTGGGGCATCTTGAGGTCCTTGATAAGGGAGGGAGGTGGGGAAGATTGCAGAGGGATGGGAGGCAGCCTCGTCCCTGGACACAGGCTTAGGATTGTACTGTTAGTGTCTTTTTATATTTTTATGTTAAGAACATAAGAACATAAGAACTAGCCTGCTGGATCAGACCAGAGTCCATCTAGTCCAGCACTCTGCTACTCGCAGTGACCCACCAGGTGCCTTGGGGAGCTCACATGCAGGATGTGAAAGCAAGGGTCTTCTGCTGCTGCTGCTCCTGAGCACCTGGTCTGCTAAGGCATTTGCAATCTGAGATCAAGGAGGATCAAGATTGCTAGCCATAGATCGACTTCTCCTCCATAAATCTGTCCAAGCCCTTTTTGAAGCTATCCAGGTTAGTGGCCATCACCACCTCCTGTGGCAGCATATTCCAAACACCAATCACACGTTGCGTGAAGAAGTGTTTCAGAAGCGCCTGTACTTCAAATTCACTGCTTTTTAAAAAGTGACGGTCTATTCAGGCTGTGTACACATTGTAAGCTTTTTAACATGTCACTTAACAGCACTTAAATGTATGACTTCTATCATTCAGCCATATAGCACACATGTTCAACACTGATTTATTGACATGCAAATAACATCAAACAGGCATACATTTTTACAGGAAAACCTCAGCACAAGAAAACGGGAAATGGCAGGAATAAATGAGCAGGTTTGCAAATCACACAGAGGCAAAGCGAACCGGAGTCAGGGGCTATCATGTGGAAACAACAGATGGGAGATTCAGAATCTTTCTGAGTTCTAGGCTGCACTATCTACCCGAGGAAGACCCAGCTGATGGTGCAGACACACACGATAATCTACAACACGATGAACCTGCATGTGTGAATCAGCCCCGAGAAACTCCCCAAAACTCACTTAGATGCATGCCTACCTCCAAGATAAGTTCCTTTTGTTCCATTTGGTCACCGCCTGAGCATGCCGCTTCCTCCTGGCCTCAGATTCGGAAAGATCAGGTAAAGAGCACCGAGGCGTCTTCATTAATTTCAGTGTGGCTTCATCTACATGTCAAAAAAAAAAAAAACACAAGTCACAAAAAGCTGGATTATTCCCTTGGAATGGAACAAGAAGTCAGACCTGTTTGCAATGGTTGGCATTACATGTAGGCTTACAAGGTGCTGGCAAAGGGCAGACGTCAACCGGAGATGCCATTTTTGACGGCATCCCTGCGTCGACTTCTGTCGTTACAGAACAGGACTGCCTGCAGCTCCAGATGTATTTTTTCTCTCATCTGCCTGTTAAATATTAAAGCGTCTAATGTCAGATTCCATCAGACAGTATTCAGTTATCACAGCCGTTACTGATAGACGCACATAATTTTATGCAATATTTGGGGAAAAAACATGAATAGCATGGAATTTTTTTTTGGCCAGTGTAGCTTATTGAAGAACTAGGACTTAGGAGAATTTAGTCCAAATTCCCCACTCTGCATTATTCAGGACTCGCTGCCTAAGCAACTAGCCTATTGCAAAATAAAACACAAGAACTCCACATTAGCTAGCAACAAAGAAGTTTATACTTTATGCTATAGAAACTTTCTGGGTTGTGTTAGGCCAGTCATAAAATCATAAAATCATAGAGTTGGAAGAGACCCCAAGGGCCATCAAGTGCAACCCCCTGCAATGCAGGAACACATAATGAAAGCACTCCTGACAGATGGCCATCCAGTCTCTCTTTAAAAACTTCCAAAGAAGGAGACTCCACTACACTCCAAGGTAGTGCATTCCACTGTCGAACAGCCCTGACTGTCAGGAAGTTCTACCTGATGTTTAGGTGGAATCTCTTTTACTTCACCTTGAACCCATTACTCCTGGTCCTAGTCTCTGGGGCAGCAGAAAACAAGCTTGCTCCCTCATCAACACGATATCCCTTCAAATATCTAAACCGGGCTACCATGTCACCTCTTAAACCTTCTCTTCACCAAACTAAACATTCCCAGCTCCCTAAGTCTCTCCTCGTAGGACACGGATTTCAGACCTTTTACCATTTAGGTTGCCCTCCTCTGGACCTGTTCCAGCTTGTCAATAACCTTCTTGAATTGGGTGCCCAGAACTGTACACAATATTCCAGGTGAGGTCTAACCAGTGCAGTCAACCTCCCGCATGTTGTGAGCATAAAATGAAAAGCAGAATGATGGAAGTCATTTTGGGTACTCATTGGGGAGACAAGAAGGCTGCAGAAATGATGTAAGCAAGCCAGCCAACCCAGATTTGCCGACCAGCCTTCATTTTCTAGCACCCTCTCTTCCTCTTTCTTCCTCCTGGCCTTGCAAATCACTTCAAGGGAATCGTGACTCTCTTTGAAGTCCTGATCCCCAAGTTGCAGAACCACCGAACTAAAGGAAAAAAAAACCAGTGGCACGTGTGGTTTGCAGGAAAGATCTTCACGTTATCCAGGCATCTGCTAGAGCAAGTTCTGTTTCGAGAGGTATTTTAGAAGGAAGGGATTACATGCTGCCATTTACATTTCAGCGACACGCTCTTCAAGCTGCAACAGCAGTGCAGGCAAACCAATAAAAACAAACCACCCTCACTCCTTTGCTCCCGGGCACCTTGGCGCATCCGATAAGATAGGAAAGAAAAATAATTACACATATTTAATTAAGAGCCGGGAAGGAGAGCCCAAGTGATGCAGCAAGAGGGAGAAGGAGCGAGGAAAGTAAAAGCTGTCAGATCGAGAAACTCGGCGCCTGCTGCTCAACGTCTGAGTCACCAAAAACTGCCAAGGATGTTCTTGCATTGGGCAAAGGCGCTGGGTCTCAGAATTAGCAGCTTTTCTCCTAGAAGGGGAGATGGTTTGAGGAGCAACCCATATTATGACAGACTTTATGAACAGGATGTTTTTTTCTCATCTAATTTGCAAATTCTGCAAAAAGTCTGAGTCACTCTAATGCACCACCATGAAAATCCAAATTTGGTGCAAAGGGAAGCAAAATTCTGCCACTATAGTATTAATTATGCACTTTTACATCAGTTCTGGTTTAAGAATACAATTTAAAGGGAGGGACCAAGCGGAGCCTTGGAAGCGGCACGGGGTTGCGCCAATGCAGGTGCCCACTCAGTCGCCGTAAGGGGCAACTGTGCTGATGGAGGGGCTATTATGCTAGTGGTGGGGAGGGGCGCAACTACTCAGTGCCCAACCAGGAAGCTGCTGTGTGTGCCCCCACCACCAAGTTTGATTCCCCACTCCTCCGCACAAGTGGCAGACTGTAATATGGAGAACTGGGTTTGATTCTCTGCTTCTCCACAATAAACCTGATGGTGATCTTAAGTGAGATACAGTTGCCTCAGAACTCTCTAAGCTCCAGCTGCCTCACAAGGTGTCTGTGGGGGGGCGGGGGAGAGGAAGGGAAGTTGATTTTAAGCCACTTTGAGAGTCCTTAAAGGTAGAGAAAAGCGGGGTATGAGAACCTGCTCTTCTTATTCTAGGTTAGGCTGAATGTGTGTAACTGGCCCAGGGTCATCCAGAGTGGGATTTGAACCTGGGTGACATTCTGGCAAATGAGAGGAGGGTGGAATGTCAGGGACAGTGCATTTTCAGGATGGAACACTAGTAAACAGAGAGGCAGTTCTACACCCAGCTCATCTATACGCTCTGTTAATGGCAATCAGAGCACCCAGTATCTGAGATGTCAGGCAAACGTTGTTGTCACTGGAACAGTGCCCTCCAATGCAAAAAAGCAATAAGTTCCTAGCCCTTATGGCTGAAGTCAAAGGGCATGTTTATTGCAGCAGAGAGAAGGTTGAGGGACATCAGCTGTCACAAAAGGCCAACATAAAAGAGATAGAGAATTAATAATATCTTGGATGCCTACGGGAAGGGCAGCACAGAGAGGAAGATTATTGATAGCTGTTAGACTAGCTCAGTGAAACTTCCTTGCTGGGAGAAAGCATAACTGTATGGAGTAAAAAAATAGGGGATGCAGATCCTCAGTTCAGGAGACTTGGTTGATGATTGTTGGAGACAGAAAACAAGGACATCTCCCAAGTTTTGGAAGACATGTCATGCACAGTGTTCCTGAAGAACGGAAAGAATTTGGCATTTAGGACTTCCTATTCACTCTGCAATAACATCACATCAGAAGCCTCCCTAAACATTCCCCAAACTGACCCACAACGGGTGGCACCTTTGTGCCGCCACCCTTCAGCTGCTGCCCAAGCTAGCTGCCTTGGGCTGCTGGTGGAACTCCTGTTGTAGCTGCCAGTCCCCACCCCCTGCAGGTGTTTCCAATAGGTTGGGTGGGGAAGGGCTCTCACTTCTTCCCATGGGCAGCAGACGGCAGCTCAACAGGTCGACTTCTGCTTGGCTGCTGGCTGGCAGGCAAACCAACAGGGAGACTGTCCCAGACAGAGCTGAACAAGCCGGCCTCCCCTGGGCAGCAGCTCCAAGCAGGATCTGGCCCTCCCAATGTTTGTAAAATGAGGTAATCCCAGCAGTCAGATGGCATTAGCATCCTGGGCATTGCTATATCATCTTGTTTGGCCTTAAGGCGGACCATGCCGAAAGTTAAAGGAAACAGGCCACGGACTTTAATGCAACCACTTGTTTGTCCTTCCTTAAAAAATTATTATTTTTCCAGCGTTCAATGGCACAGCCCTAGATACATACAAATCACCAATTATGAAAGAAAGGCATGATGGCAAAAATCAATAGCCGAGCCACGCGTCCCATACCAATTGTTCAAAAAAGGACGCAGGTGTATAAAAAGGAAAATAAAAGAGGGACTCTCCTGGGCATACAAGCTTTTCTAGTCACTGGCTTGACTGTCTCTGGGTCAAACTAGAGATCTGGAGGCAAACCGGAGTATAGAATGGACCGTGCAGAGCTGTGAAGAAGAGGTGATGGACTGCGATTTGCAGTGATGTGGCAAGGATGAAAAGACAGGGGTGTATAATAGGGTATACCGAATCAGGGATTCAGCTGATTCGGCAAGCTGGTAATTTCACAGCCAAATCAAGCCGAATCCGAATTTTCCTGATTTTTTTCGATATTGCTCAGGGATTCGGCTGATTCGGCTATGCAGGTAATTTCACAGCCAAAACAAGCCGAATCCGAATTTTCCTGATTTTTTTTTGTATTGCTCAAGCATAGTGTATAACCTTTCCCTTGCCTGTCATCAAGCCTCATACAACCAGTGTCTCCTATGAAGTGCTTGAAACCACGAGAGGAAAAGCAATACAGGGGAGTACCTTGCTGGGGAAAAGAGGAAGACAGAGGAAGGCTTCACGTCCACTTCCAAGGGCCGTTTCTCAGATACCCGTGGCACACCAGTTTGTCACTGTTTTCTAGTGAATTAAAGTGTCTCCAACATCAGCCCACGGTTTGAATTTCTAGCTAATCTCTCCTGCTTTCCTCCTTCAGATCTCCATATCTATGTATGTGTAAATAAGTCAAGTGCATTGGATTTTACTTAACCTTGTTTATAAGGGTCTAGCTCAGGGATAGGCCCTGTGGTTTCTCTCCAGATAAATTAGGAATTCATAATTCTATCAGTTTCACTACCAGCATGGCCAATTGGCCATGCTGACAGAGGCTGATGGGAATTGTAGTTCCTGAACATCTGGAGAGCCGCAGGTTCCCTACCCCTGGTCTAGCTAGAAGAGACACTGGAAGACTCCCAGTTTTCTTTCAAGTCAACAGCAACCATGCTGAACAGGGTGATTTGCATCAAGACCTGGGTGTAAAAGGGAGATAAGGGAGTTAACCCTTCTAATCCCATGAGGTTTCACCTCTCAAAAATGAAGCCCCCTCCACACTGTCATGAGTCGTGAAGGAAGAAAAACCTTGTCTGTTTCTTTCTAGAAAAACCACCTAACCCTTCTCTGTTCCTTTTCTGTGCTAGCAGCAGTATTTGGGGTAGCATGGAGAGAGATTTCATTGGCAAAAACACAATACTGAACTGAATCTGAGCTGCAACACTGAACTGAATCTGGGCTGTCACCTGAACTGAATCTGGCAGCTCTGGATGGTACAGTGGCTCCTGTTAAAATGCTGGGCAGATCTAACCCCAGATCTCCCATCGGGAGGGGGTCTGGCTCAGCGGCAGATCATCAGCCTTGTACGTTGAAGGCTCCAGATTCAACCCCCTGGCATCTCCAATTATCAGGCAATGGAAGAAAGCTCGACCTGAGATCCCAGAGAGCCACTGCCAGTCTGAACAGACAATGTTGACCTTGATAGTCCAGTGATTTATCTAGTAAGTGCTTTCACTCTCATTAATTCTTCTGTGTTTCCTCCTGGTATCTTGGTTCAAGCTAAATCTTAAGCTGTGTGTGCAATAGAGCAAGGTGCTGTGCATTGCAGTCCAAGCTCTGCTCCTCGGGCAACCCGGGAGTTCGATCCTCCAAGTGAAGTTGGTTTCAGAGCAGGTAGCCGCTCAAGGCTGACTTGGGCCCTTATCCACTCACCTCCTGCGGCACAGCCGTGAGCTTTGAAATGGAGTTTCCCCGCTGCTTTCCAGGCAAACAGGATTTCTCCAGCAGCAAAGCACTCAGCAGCCATGTGGCTCTGCCCCCCACTTTCTGATTCTCTACTTGCTGGAGTTCCTGCTGTTCAGTGGAAGAGCAAGAAGACCCATGAAGGCAAAATGTAGGGTGGGGAAGAGTTGAGTTTCCCCAGCCATGGAGCTTCGGTTCTTTGAGTCACAGTGAGTGCAGTGGAGGGGAAAAAAATCTGTGTGTTATGTGGAGATTTCCCCGAAGAGAATCAAGGCTTGCCGCAGGGGAGACCGCATGTACACAAATGGCCTTAGCTTTCCATCCTTCCGAGGTTGGTAAAATGAGGACCCAGCTTGCTGGGGGTAAAGTGTAGATGACTGAGGAAGGCAATGGCATCAACAAAGTCTGCCTAGTAAATGTCATAATGTGACATCACCCCATGGATCAGTAATGACCTGGTGGCTACCTTTCCCTTTTAAATGGGCAAACCAACATTGAAAAGGGGAAAAAATAAGAAAGGCTGAGAGAGAAAAACCTGATATCGTGTGTGTGTGTGTGTGTGTGTGTGTGTGTGTGTGTGTGTGTGTGTGTGTGTGTGTGTGTGTGTGTGTGTGTGTGTGTGTTTACAGACTGGTATAAATCCTCACCAATATTCTGACCGTCACTTGTATTTCAGTAGCCTCAGCTTCCCAAATGGGGGGTCCTTTTACATACCGCCCTTTTGCTACTAAGTTCAAGAAACTGCTCTCTTTGGCCACTAAACTCACCAAATATTGTAGCTCAGCATAAGATCGGCTTTGCTATTTTTATTTATTATTCAATTTTTATACCGCCCCATCCCCGGGGCGTTAGTGAAAAGAAAGGGCTGTTTTCCACAGTTTTTGGGAAGTCATTAAAATGGGGTAGGGGAACAGGAAAGAAAAAAACCCAGAAAGCAGAAAGCACACCAGCTGTTTAGATGGCTTATTTCACAGAGGGAGGGGAGAACAAAGTCCTCCAAGACACCGTGGCACCCCCAGGAGCGAGTACGGCTGGGGCCACCTGCCACTGTTCAGGGTTGTCAAACGCAGGGCAAATGTAAAACACCTGGTTTAAGCCATGTAATTGGGTTTCCTTTGAAACTGCAAGTCGGCTATGGTTTTTTGCAGGCAGAGACACCCCGCCTCCAAAGACAGCTGTGGGAAGCTCCTCTGGCACAGAAACAACCGCCACAAAAGAAAAGGTATAGACGGCCGAGTAGCATGAAGCCGTTTCATACTGGATACAGATAACTCTTGATGTGGGGGGGTTTGGAAAGTCAGACTTCAGGACTGAGAAGATTTTGGGTTCAAACACCTCCCACCGAAGACACTCACTGAGGGACCAAGGGCTAGTCATCAGCCTGACTCCACCTTTACAAGATTACCTTGTGTAGAAAATCGAAAGACAAAATGTAAACCCTAACTCTGCTTTCGCTCCTTTTATATGAGATACTTTGAGCAAAGATTTCATGGGTCCTCCCTACAAACAAATTTCCAACCTGTTAGGATAAGATTCTTTTAGGAAAACTGCAAGCCAATGAAAAGCCAAATAACTTGAGGCAGGTGACAAATTTTCGTGCCTACGTAATTAAACCTCGTGGATAACTGGGCTGCCTTGTTTTTAAAATCTAACATTGTTATCTTTTAGAATTTTCTCGGATTTAAATAGTTTTAGTGATTATCTATACTTTCCTTTTATTTCTCTAAATATGTTTATAGCAAGTTTATAATTTTATTTTTTTTATTGTACCTCTTCAATGTCTCCCATTTTATTATGCTGGAACTTGGTTGTTTTACTCATTGGTATGGGTCTGTGACCATAAATACATACTAACCCTAACTCTGTCCTCCTTGGAAGAACGGCACAACCCAATAATAAAATAGCTCTGTTGACTCTGAACATTTGCCTTCAGTCTATTGTTTATTCAATTTGCAGAATTTGCTAAGAAGTAGCTTTAATTCTGCGGAGAGATCACTGCTAGTTTAGAGTCTTCATACTGTCTATATTATTCACATGCTATTAAGGAGATCGTGCAAGGTACTAAGAAGCGACCTGTAGTTAGGTTCTGGTTGTTTTGCGCTGATTCATCTCTGTATGCAAGGATTAGAACCTCCAGATGATGGGGGGGGGCCTGGGTCTCCTTAGCTCCAAGGGTGGTTAACCTTTTGGCACTCCATATGTTATGGACTACACTCCCATCTGCATTCCTGCCAGCATGGTCAATTGGTCAAGCAGGGCTGATGGGAATTGTAGTCCATAACATCTTGCTGAGTGCCAAAGGTTCACTCACCACTGTTGAGTTTCAACCACAACCACACAGAAGTCCACTAGGTGACCAGGGCCTGTCACAATCTCTTAGCTTAAACTTATTGTCACAACGTTGTCATGAAAATTAAGAGGCGGAGACGGGAACACTTGTGTTCAAGATGATAGCAAAGGGTTCTTTGATCATGGCAAAGGGCTCTTTTGTATCTTTAAGTGTCTGAAATGAGACCTGCTCCTTTTAATAAATACTTCAGTTCAGGGCTCTTTGGTTATGGCAAAGGGTTCTTTAGCATTTTTCCTTTCAGAGTCAACAACAACAGAAACTGTGTTCAAATACTCCCAAAATGCACCTGAGCAATGCTGAATCAAACCAATATCCTGTTTCCCATAGTAGCCTGCCAGATGCATCTGCAATGCCAACAAAATTAGGCTCTAGGAGGAGGACTTCCTGAAAGGCATTCTAATGCTTCTTACAGAAGTAGAGGGAGAGGGCCTTTGTCAGCATTAAGGGAGCATCCTGTCCAAGGCGAGTCCTGCTTGCCTACGGCATGCCCCCTGTGGAATAGACAGCATCCGATTTCATTCATTCATTCATTCATTCATTCATTCATTCATTCATTCATTCATTCATTCATTCATTCATTCATTCATTCATTCATTCATTCATCCATTCATTCGACTAAATAAAACCGCCTCCTGGTCAAAGACTTCTCTCACTCACCTGTAGAACAATCTGTGTTTCAAGGCCCTCAACTGTTGCACAGCCATGATATGGCTTTCTGGTAAGCCCTTCTGCGTCCAGCTGTCCTGGTGATGGGATCTGGACGGGCAAGTAGCCAAATTCTCGCCAGCCAATCCTAAGCGAAAGAGGGAAACAGAAGAGCAAAGGATTTCCTACAGGGCAAAGGGTCCTCCCCGCTTTCAATTCTCCTCATTTACGTGTTTACACTTGGTTTTCCCATCCAATAGCCCAGACCATGTTAGCAAATGGATGTGTCAGAATGGATCTATGTACGTTGCTTTAAGTAATGGAATCCAATGATCTTCATGCATCCGGGTGTTGACATTTAATTTCCCCAACCAGCTATAAACACACCTCTGATGAAGGTGATAGCAGTGATATAAAACATGAGACATCCCTTCCATCTTTGACTTTCTACCTCTCACTAGAGTAGACTCCTTCGCAGGGAAGCTGGTGGAGCCCAAACAGAGTTGTGGATCCAGCCCGAATAACAGGCTTATTTAGAGAACTGTAAATGCTCCATGGTTAGACAAAGGAATAATGGATTAAAGAAACCAGGAAGTGCCGTGGTACCATGCCAGAAAAAAGGGAGGGATTCTTCCCTATATTTTCACATTCCCCCGAGCTTTTATTAGGCTATTTATCTTAACATTTGTTTGTGGGCAAAGTGTCTGGCCCATTCAGCACATGCAGAACAATGCATGTTCAATCCACTTTCACAACTGTTTGCAATTGGGGACAGAACTAAGTAGGCAATAGGACCCAAGTGGAGCATTCCACAGCAAAGAAGATCCAGGAAATGGCAGATTAATATACAATTCTACTGTCACCTTTCAGTGGAATCTATATATATAAAAATCTATCAGTGCGTTTTCCTGCTGACAGGTAATCTCCCAAACTACTGGACCGATTGCTTTGAAATTTCTATCACGCTAACATTGCATCTCGTGATGCGCCAGGTTTCCATAACTGCTTTCACACCTCCTGTTGTGTATATGCTCAAGCAACTTGTCAGCCAGTTATTGTGTACATGCCACACACCTGTGACAGTTGGAACCACAGTCTCTTGTTCCCCAACAGCACCATCTGCTGGGCCGTCAAAGCAACACTTTCTGATACATGCCTTCCTTGAAAACCACTCGCCATGTGGGAGGAAAGGGATGTATGGCCATCTGCACATGGCTCCACTCCAATTCTAGCTGGAGGAAGGGGAACGCGGGGAGGGATCTCAGCCGGCTGCCATGCAAGGGAACGGGAGAGAGGGAGGAGCATTGGTGGACCCCTTGCCCCTCCCCCCCTTCCTTTTGCAATCATTGTGCAATGACACACATGTTCGAACTGCTTCGCTCTCTTCTTTCTTTTTCCACTTCGGGCCAGACTCAGCTATTATGGAACGCGTATTGGGCCCGCTAGTAGAGTATATTCCTCTGCATAGTTCCAAGATCCAAACTGCCTCTCTCCTTCCCCATCTCTCTAAAGTAGAGGCTATGTCTAAAGTAGAGGCTATGTTCCCATATTCCCCATCTCTCCTCCGTCTATAGCAGAGGCTACGGCTCGCTTGTGATGTCACCTGACAGCCACAGTTCTGGTTTTATGGGGTATCCATAAGGTCATCAATTATCGAGTTGCTAAGGGCTGCCATCGATCTGGGCTCTTAACTTGGTCAATACCCCATTAACTTCTTTCTTGGAAAGATTCATGTGGAGCATCCATGTCAGGTTAAAACAGTGAGGCTCGACTGCTTCATCTCTCTGAAATGCCCTGGGGGTGGGGGCTCTGGATGAGGGATGGCAGATAACCCCTGAGTTTTGACTGCAGCACTGCTATGAGCTGGCCTCCTCTCTCCACCCTGACAATCCATTTACCTTTGCTCTAGTATCTCAGGTCTCTCTGTCTAAAAAAATCCCACCGTGGGCCATTCCCTTGTAGCGCAGTTGCATGCAGATCACAAAGTAACTCCCTGCTGGGTTGGATCCAGAGCATGTAGCCCAGCATCCTTGTCCAGCGTGGTGTAGTGGTTAAGAGCGGCGGACTCTAATCTGGAGAACTGGGTTTGATTCAACTTCTCCACATGAGTGGTGGACTCTAATATGGTGAACCAGATTTGTTCCCCACTCCTGCACGTGATCTTGAGTGACCTTGGGTTAAATTCCAGTTGTCTCTGAACTCTCTCAGCCCCACCTACCTCCCAAGGTGTCTGTTGTGAGGAGAGGAAGGGAAAGGAGTTTGTAAGCCCTTTTGAATCTCCTTGCAGGAGAGAATGGTGGGGTATAAATCCATACTCTTCCTCTCCTTCCATTCATCCTTTCCCCTCCCTTCTTTCCTGCTTATCCCAGAAAAAATCACACAGCTAAAAACACATCAGCCTCCCAGCAAGTATGGCCACCAAGCCAGGCTCAACACTCATCAGTTTCTCTCTTCCAACTCCAATTATTTGTCCCCTTTGCCTAGCAAAAAAACAACAACAACACCACATTTGTGGCAGAAATTAGATACACAATTTGCTCCTGATGCTTCAGGAGAAATCATCTCTGACAAGCAACCCGATGCCGGCTCATCGATTGCCTAAAGCCTCGCGGAGCATAATTTGGTTTCTTCCACCGGTGTCATTTATCCACTAATTGTTAAGGAATCTCTTCGGTACGCTGCAGAATTTACTAATTTGACTATGTTTGAGCAATGGCAGGAATAGACGGTTGGCTCCCAGGTGAAAAAAAAGAGGGAACTTTGCAGCCTTTACACAGTGGCTCACCTGATCTTGTCAAATTTCGGAAGCTAAGAAGGACCGGCGCTGGTTAGAATGTGGATGGGAGACCACCAATGAAGTCCAGGGTTGCTATATAGAGGCCGACAATGGTGAATCGCCTCTGTATGTGCCTCGCCTTGAAAACCCTATCAATGCACAAATGGATTAAGAGCAGGTTGATTCTAATCTGGAGAACCAGGTTGGATTCCCCACTCTTCCGCCTGAGTGGCAGAGGCTTATCTGGTGAACCAGATGTGTTTCTACACTCTTACAATCCTGCTGGGGTGACCTCCTGTATTTGTTTCTGCACTCCTACCTTCCTGCTGGGTGACCTTGGGCTAGTCACAGTTCTCTCAGAACTCTCTCATAAGAACATAAGAACAAGCCAGCTGGATCAGACCAGAGTCCATCTTAGTCCAGCTCTCTCCTGCTACTGCATGCAGTGGGCTCCACCAGGTGCCTTTTGGGAGCCTGCACATGCAGTGGGATGTGAAAGCAATGTGCCTGCTGTCAAGTGCTGTTGCTCCCGAAAGCACCTGGATCACTACTGTGGGGATGTTGCATTTGCAACCTAGATCAAAGAGGACTCAAGATTGGTAGCCATAAACCGACTCTCATAAATCTGTCCAAGCCCCTTTTAAAACTATCCAGGTTACAGTGGCCATACCCACCATCTCCTGTGGCAGCATATTCCAAACACCAATCACACGCTCATGGAAGAAGTGTTTCCTATTAGTCCTGCACTTCTTCCCCTCAGCATTTCTCATGGCAATGGGATGCCCCCCTGGTTCTTAGTATTTCTTTTGAGGGCCTCAGCCCCACCTGCTACCTGCTACCAGGGTGCCTGGTGCCTTCAAGGGGAGAAGAAGGGAAAGGAGCTTGTAACCCACTTTGAGTCTCCTTACAGGAGAGAAAGTGTGGCATAAATCCAAACCTCCTCCCTCCCTCCTCCCTCCTCTATCTGTACCCAGCCACAGGTTGCCTTTCCTGCAAAGAGCAGCCAGTGGGCTTGCCTAGGATGGGAGGGCTACATGCCCCATTCCCCTACCAAGCTGCCATTTTTCAGTAGGGGAAATGGGTGGGGGGAGGGGGAGACTTCCCCAAACCGCTGCATCACCAGCACAAGTCTTATTAGATGCATCAATGACTCTTAGCAATTGGTACCTTTGATTCAAAGCAGGAAATCACTGGGCCTTTCCATCCCCCCCATCCCCCCTGGCATCCCAGGCGCGCGCCCGGGCATCCCCGGGCATCCCCTTAAGAAGAGCGCCTGGGATGCTGCACGCTGAGGGGGGCGCTGACAGCTGCGCAACGCCGGGCGGCTGCGCTGTCAGCCTCTGTCGGGGAGGGGACCCCGGGCTACTACTTCCTCGCGAAGCGGGGCTTAAGGTAAGTGGGGAAAGGCCCACTGAAATGCCTCCCTACATTTAACCTCCAGTTAAACGGAAGATTCCAGTCGCATCTCAGTCTACTTTGCTGCTCAGCACCAAGGACCCCAACGTGGCAGGATTTTTGCCGCAGCTGTGTTTATGGCAGAGAACTGCACAAAGAAGCGCGCAAGTGTTTCTCTCTCTCTTTCTGTGTGAACGTTTCTGTCATAGCAGCGCTTCTGACTTCTTCCCCCAAAACGTATTCTTTACCAAGTGTCAGAACAATGGCAGATTTTCCGCACACTTTTTTTGGCGTTCAGCAATAATTCAGGAACATCTGGCTTTTAGAAGCCAGTTCTTCAGCTGCTTGAGAGAAAGTTTCACGAAGAAAGCCCCGCGCTGTCACTTACCCTGTGTTGTGAAAGGAGACGCCACGGTGGCAGCGATTGTTCTGAGCGCAAGAGTTTTGGGATTGGCGGGAAATTATTTCCTCTCAGTCTAAGCAGTTTAGCGGGGGAGGAAGAATAAGAAGAGGAGGAAGAGGAGGAGGAGTTTGGATTTATACCCCACCTTTCTCTCCTGTAAGGAGACTCAAGGTGGTCTACAAGCTCCTTTCCATTCCTTGCCCCACAACAGTGGGGCTGAGAGAGTTCGGAAGGACTGTGGCTAGCCCAAGGTCGCTCAGCAGGAATGTAGGAGTGCAGAAACAAATCCAGTTCACCAGATAAATGTCCACCGCTCATGTGGAGGAGTGGGGAATCAAACCCGGTTCTCCAGATTAGAATCCACCTTAACCACTACACCATACTGGCATAGAGATAAAGGATTCCAGTGTCTTTTCTCTTTGCACTCGTACTGCACAAGGATAACGGGACAAAGTCACTTTGTGCTGGAGAAGATTCTCTTTTTGTAGCAGGGATCCCCTTTTACGTGCTTACACGCTTTAAACTCAGTAGTGCTCATGTACCTCTCAGGGCACATTCCCAGGTCTACAAAGATTGAAGGCTTCTATTCTAAGCCAAGGGTAGGGAACCTGCGGCTCTCCAGATGTTCAGGAACTACAATTCCCATCAGCCCCTACCAGCTTGGCCAATTGGCCATGCTGACAGAGGCTGATGGGAATTGTAGTTCCTGAACATCTGGAGAGTCGCAGGTTCCCTACCCCTGTTCTAAACTGTATTGAGCAGTCTGCGCACAAAGATCCTCCTCGCCCTGGGTTCCCATCATGCCCTGTGCCCATTTGCCACTGGTTCGATTTATGACAGTGTGGGTTCCCTGAGTGACTTGATCTTGCTGGGCTGTTGCGATGGGGAGGGGGAGTTAGGGGGAGAGCAATTCAGGCTGTTTCTCTAGTACGCTGGCCTTGTCCAATTTTGCCTGCCTGTTTTCCAAAGTCAAGCATGCTTGGTTGTTGTGGGTTTTCCAGGCTGTGCGGCCGTGGTCTGGTAGATCTTGTTCCTAATGTTTCACCTGCATCTGTGGCTGGCATCTTCAGAGGTGTATCACAGAGAGAAGTCTACTTAGATCTACCAGACCATGGCCACACAGCCCGGAAAACCCACAACAACCATTTGAATCCGGCTGTGAAAGCCTTCGACAGTACATCAAGCATGCTTCTTCGAGTGTTCTAAATGTGATTGCAAATCCTCTGCCTGCTCTTGCACAGCCTCCTGGGAACTGTAGTTCAACCCATGGGCCGACAGGACGAATGCAGCACACCAAACCCAAACGGAGAAGAAAAACCTCAATCCAGAAAAACTAGCAAGATGAGTGTCACTGAGTGATGAAAACTGTCAACTGGGCAGGCATAAAAACAGAACACGGGGTTGGACCCAGAGCCAAATTTCCAAACTGCAGTAGACCTCTTGCACAAATGGAAACATACCCACAAGACGAAGGTTCCTACCTGCATTAAGACAAATGAATTGCCTCCCTTGTCCAATTTTGCCTGCCTGTTTTCCAAAGCCGAGCATGCTTCTCCGAGTGTTCGAAATGAGACTGCAAATCCTCTGCCTGCTCTTGCACTGCCCCCTGGGAACTGTAGTTCAACCCATGTGCCAACAGGATGGAGGCAGCACACCAAAACCGAACGGGGAAGAAAAGCCTCACTCCAGAAAAACCACCAGGATGAACGTCATAAGAACATAAGAACAAGCCAGCTGGATCAGACCAGAGTCCTTCTAGTCCAGCTCTCTGCTACTCCCAGTGGCCCACCAGGTGCCTTTGTATGTGAAAGCAATGTGATGTGAAAGCAATGGCCTTCTGCGGCTGTTGCTCCTGAGCACCTGGTCTGTTAAGGCATTTGCAATCTGAGATCAAGGAGGATCAAGATTGGTAGCCAGAGATCGACTCCTCCATAAATCTGTCCAAGCCCCTTTTCAAGCTATCCAGGTTAGCAGGCCATCACCACCTCCTGTGGCAGCATATTCCAAACACCAATCACACGTTGCGTGAAGAAGTGTTTCCTTTTATTAGTCCTAATTCTTCCCCCCAGCATTATCAATGAATGCCCCCTGGTTCTAGTATTGTGAGAAAGAGAGAAAATTTTCTCTGTCCACATTTTCTACCCCATGCATAATTTTATAGACTTCAATCATATCCCCCCTCAGACGTCTCCTCTCCAAACTAAAGAGTCCCAAACGCTGCAGCCTCTCCTCATAAGGAAGGTGCTCCAGTCCCTCAATCATCCTCGTTGCCCTTCTCTGCACTTTTTCTATCTCTTCGATATCCTTTTTGAGATGTGGCGACCAGAACTGAACACAGTACTCCAAGTGCGGTCGCACCACGGCTTTATATAAGGACATGACAATCCTTGCAGTTTTATTATCAATTCCTTTCCTAATGATCCCCAGCAGAGAGTTTGCCTTTTTCACAGCTGCCATGCATTGAGTTGACATTCCCATGGAACTATCCACTATGACGCCCAAATCCCTTTCCTGGTCTGTGAGTGATGAAAGCTGTCAACTGGTTTGTATCTCACCCGTTATATTTGACCTGTACAAAACCCACCAATGTGAGCTTATTGGGTGCTCAACAGAAGAGGAAACAGCAAGTTTGATTTTCCAACATGTTACGTGCGAAGATCGCACCATCGCTCTTTATATTGCAAAATCAATTTAACAGCATCCATTTAACTAAAGCAGAGGGCCTAAGCTGCGATTCCAACCGGCCCCTCACCATTTGGCAGGCTCTGCTCATTTAAAGGTGAAACTACCCTGGATTTCGCTCCAACCCCGACCGCCTGCTAGAAAATCTAGCAGTTCATTACCCGTACGGTTTAGTCTTTCAGTTCAAAAATGATTCTTTCGAAAAAATATATTATCTCCTACTGGGAATACAGCTTAATAAAGCCCTTTGATAGCCCGGGGCTCAACACAGTTCTGGGGGGGGGGGGGGCGGGAGCGAGGATTCAAATACTATAATTTTTAAATGGCTTGATTTAATGTGTTTTCCTTCTCTGTTGCCTGCTGCGTTTGGCGACCGATACAAAAGGCTCTTGAAAGGGATGGCTTTCAACTATGGCTCTGGCTTCAAAAGCTCAAGTAAAAACCGAGACCCCTCCATCTCTGCTCCTGCTGGGCAGAGTTAAAAGCCACCTCTTTTACTGACTTGAGCAAGGTTTCGTTTCCTTCGGCTTCAGCCGCTGCGTTGGGAACCCACAGCCGGCCAGGGGTGGCGGAGACCCCTCCTGAATCACTTTGAAAGCCTGTGGCCTACACTAATTAGAATGCAGGAAGAGATGGGGAGACAACAGAGTCACATCTTATCTCAGCTATGAAGATCGATGGGGAATATGAGCCAGCCGTTCTCTTTCCACTCAACCTACCTCACATGGGGGTTGTACAGAGAAAAAGGTGGGAGGAGGACCAATAAGAAGAGAAGAAGAGTTTGGATTATATCCCCCCTTTCTCTCCTGTAAGGAGACTCAAAGGGACTTACGATCTCCTTTCCCTTCCCCCCCCAACCACAACAAACACCTTGTGAGGTAGGCGGGGCTTAGAGAGCTCCGAAGAACTGTGACTAGCCCAAGGTCACCCAGCTGGCATGTGTTGGAGTGCACAGGCTAATCTAGTTCTCCCGATAAGCCTCCACAGCTCAAGTGGCAGAGCGGGGAATCAAACCCGGTTATCCAAATCAGAGTGCACCTGCTCTTAACCACTACGCCAATGCTGCTCCTCGACCTGAGCTCAGACGTTTACCAAAAAAGTAGGTTCTGTTCAAATCACAAATTGCAAGCACCCGCTTTGAGTAGAAGAGAAGAAGAGTTTGGATTTATATCCCCCCTTTCTCTCCTGCAGGAGACTCAAAGGGGCCTACAATCTCCTTGCCCTTCCCCCCTCACAACAAACACCCTGTGAGGTAGGTGGGGCTGAGAGAGCTCCGAGAAGCTGTGACTAGCTCAAGATCACCCAGCTGGCGTGTGTGGGAGTGTACAGACTAATCTGAATTCCCCAGATAACCCTCCACAGCTCAGGTGACAGAGCGGAGAATCAAACCCGGTTCCTCCAATTAGATACACAAGCTCTTAACCTCCTACGCCACTGTACTAAAAAAACAGGGAGATGTTTTTATAAGGGAAGGGTTCCCCAATATGGTGCCCTCTGATATCTTTCCCGGAGCCCATTACAAGCTTTTAGAAAGCTAGTGCACCCACATGTGGCAAAGCTTCTGATTGGCCACTGGATATGCAATTGGCTGGATTAAAATAAACTGCTAACATACTGTTGGTTGCATACTGTCTCACTCCTCTGTCCCAGTGTATTTATTAAACTACCCCCTCTCCTGGCTTAATTTCTGCTTCTGTGTGGGGTGTAATGTCCCGGCAGCCATTTTGTGGTTGGCTCCATTTCAGATGGCAGCCATTGTTTGGTTGGCTCTGCCTCTCATGACAGCCATTTTGTGGATGATGCCTCCTTCCGTGGCAGTCATTTTGTGGTTGCACCCACCGCTGTGCGTCAAAATTCCAAAGGCGCCCATAGTCTCAACACAGCAGGACAGTGGCAGGCCTGCAGGCAAGGGTGCCCAGGAGCAAGCACTGATTGCCCCCCCCCCAAGTTTCACCCTCCAACCAAAATTGTGCTCCCCCAATTGAGGTGGGCAGGCAGACAGTGAGTGGGGCGGGGCGGGCGAGCAGGGCAGGGCAGGTGGTAAGCAAGGCAAGTGGACGGGGAGTGGGTGAGCTGAAGGGTAGGCAGGTGGAAAGTGGACAGCGTGGGCAGCCAAATGTGCCCCCACATAACCCAGGTGAGTGGTGCCTGGGTCTTGAGCCCCTTCAGGTCCCCCCTAGGTATGCCATTGAAGCTGGACACACCTGTCTAAGGGTTCTTCTGACCCTTTCCTTTGAAACAGGTGCTTTGTTATGGTTCCCTTTGGGGGTGTTGTGGGGCTAACTGCACACTGCAAAGGGCTCTGGGCCACAAGCCCTCTGGTGCCTGCCCTTCTAAGCCTGCCAGGGCAGGCAGCCCCTGTCCCCCTCCACCGCATTGCGCCCTAGGGAGAGGCAGAAACTGGCACCAGTCTCCAAGCTACCGTGTTTCCCCGAAAATAAGACAGTGTCTTATATTAATTTTTGCTCTCAAAGATGCGCTATGTCTTATTTTCAGGGGATGTCTTATTTGTATGTGTTCTGTTCGTCGGACATGCTTCCAAACAAAAACTTTGCTACGTCTTACTTTTGGGGGATGCCTTATATTTCGCACTTCAGCAAAACCTCTACTACGTCTTATTTTCCGGGGATGTTTTATATTCAGGGAAACAGGGTAGAATATCTCTCTCTCTCTCTCTCTCTCTCTCTCTCACACACACACACACACACACACACACACACACACACACCTTTCAGCAAGCATTGCATGTAAACAGAAAGCAAGCCTCGTCTCAATTCCAAGGGAAAAAAAGGAAAAGCCACGCAGCTTTTTCTATTATTTTGGCAATTTCCCTTCCTTCTACCAATTTGTGCAATTATTTCCAAACTGCACCAAAGAAGAATGGCGGTTAATTAGAAGAACGCGTTTGGAACCACTTTCCTCCAAGGAAGGCACTCGTCCCGGTGGGTCTCCAGCCCCACCCCCGACAGAAGCTTCGATCCAAAGGTTGCTACGCACTCCCCACGGGTGGCTACCTGCGGATCCTCGGCTGATTAATTCATTAGGTGGAGATGCTGGAACACGAGGAAGAGGCCCAGCCTGTGGTCGCCTACACCAAAGGGGCCGCTTCATTAGTCTCAAACCAAAAGAGCTCTCTGGGAACCAAAAGGCTTTTATATTTTTGAGGAACCTATTTGAGAAGCAGGATGAGGTCTTGATGGAGATGCCGCTGCTAATGAACACCTCTCCTCCTCAGACACCTTCCCTCTCTTTCAAAGCACTCAATTAAAACATACAACAGCAGAGATGTTCGAGGACTCAACCTACAGCCCCCGGTCCCCGCTGGGCCAGAGAGAACAGCTTTTGATGCCACCAAGGCAGATGTGGAGGGCTCCCGAAACAACCTGCTGACGGGGGGGGGGGGGCACAACCCGCAGGGCACGGCTTGCTTGTTAGCTGGGGAGCGTGGGGGGAATCTGCTAGCATTGTTTCCAGGTGGGGTGAGTTCTGAAGGCCTGAGCACCCCATTGGCAGCCGGGAGCTCTTAAAGATTTTGAGTTTGCCTTAAGAGTATCAAAAGGTGCAAGACACATTGTCCAGCGGAAGGCTGGCACTTGGGGCTTTTGGCCCAGGACCACGTTGGGTATGGCCAGTCCTCCGGGTCATTGTATCTTCCAACATTTCACAGATTAGAGCAGTGGTGGCGACCTATACTCCAGATACCATGGGATTCCATAATTCATCAGTTTCGCCAGCATGGCCAATTGGCCATGCTGGCAGGGGCTGATGGGAATTGTAGTCCATGAACATTTGGAGTGCCATAGGTTCACCACCACGGAAATAGGGATATGCTTCCCCCCGCCCCCCCCTTAGACTACAGAGAGCCAGTGTGGTGTAGTAGTTAATCTTAGATTAGAACAGAGATCTCCAAATTATGGCCCTCTGGATGTTCATGGACTACGATTCCCATCAGCCCCTGCCAGCATGGCCAATTAGCTGAGCTGATGGGAATCGTAGTCCATGAACATCTGGAGGGGGATAGTTTGGAAACCCAGGTTTAAATCTCCATTTTTTTATGGAACATGGTGGGTGGCCTTGGGCCTGTCACACATTTTCTGCCTAGCCTACATTACAGGTTTGTCGTGAGGATAAAATTAAGGGGAGAACAATGTAAGTCATTTTGAGTCCCCACTGGGGAGAAAGGCAGGGTACAAACGAACTAAATTAATAGGTTATTCCCTGAACATCCCCTCCGCCATGGCCACCAGCATACATCACTCTCTTCTCTCAACAGCGGGTTGTTCTATGAATCTCAGAAGATGTTTGTCCTTTGGCAAACCACACCAGATTAAAAAACCAAAAATATTCTGCCATCTGCTATTATCAACTTATCAACCAGTCTAAATGAGCCAAACCGGTATGGGAAATGGCAGGCCACGGACTTCAATGTTAATGCGCACGCATGCACAATAAGAGGCCAAATGTTGCTCCGGATGTCAAAGGTCAGATGCCACGGGCTCAAATGACAGGAGGGGACATTTCAGTTCAGTTGCTGGAGAAATGGCTACAGGAAAGCGGCGTTTGCCGGTGGAACTCATTGCCTCGCTGGGGAGGACGGGCTCTCCCGCTCTAGAAATCTCTGAACAGAGACTGGATACACATTAGCAGGGGATCTGTGGGTTTCCTACAATGAGCAAGCGGCTGGAACAGATGGCCGAGAAGCCCCCTCCCAACTGTAGGCTGCTGTGCGCCCACTCACCGTTCCAGGCCAGGCACATTTCCTAATGTTTTGATGGCCGGTTTTTTAAAACTGTAATGAATTCCAGCTGCCACATGTTGCTCTACCCTGGCTCCTGCCAATGGGGGAAGGCTAAGCTCAGACTTGTGAATGCTACAGGTGGTTAGCAAGTCTTTGACAGTTAGCTGCTGACTATTCTGATAAGGAGCCCTTCACTTGCAAAGTAGAGCTAAGTAGAGCTCTTTCCTCAGCTCGTTGTGGGATTTTATTCATTTAATCCTCCTTTCTCCCTGGTGGGCATCCAAACTGGCTTACATCAGTCTGCTGTCCTCCGTTTTATAAGAACATAAGAACATAAGAACTAGCCTGCTGGATCAGACCAGAGTCCATCTAGTCCAGCTCTCTGCTACTCGCAGTGGCCCACCAGGTGCCTTTGGGAGCTCACATGCAGGTGGTGAAAGCAATGGCCTTCTGCTGCTGCTGCTCCTGAGCACCTGGTCTGCTAAGGCATTTGCAATCTGAGATCAAGGAGGATCAAGATTGGTAGCCATAGAATCTTCACAACGACCCTGCAAGGTGGGTTAAATCGAGACTGGGTGACTGGCCTGAGGTCACCCAGAGAGCTTCCCCAATGGCATTCGAACCTGGGTCGTTCAGATACTTATCCAACGTTCTTAACCACCAAATCAAGTTGGCTCTCTACTCGCTGCCTCCGCGAGTCGCTCTGAGCTCTGGGAAGAGATGCGTGGCTACAACTGTTTCCAGACAAGTCATTCGACATATCCAGAAGCTGCAAGACTGTGTCACATGTGTCATGACCTGGCTCCGTCCTGCCTACGAGCCCTTAACAGGTGCCCACTGTCCTCTCTCCATCTGGATGACCACTATTTAGCCAGCTTCTCCCCCTTGGCAGATGCTGCAGCGGTTGCTATAGTAATTGCTTATTAATTTCTGCCCGGAGCCCATTCGTGTAGCATCGGGTTGCCAAGAGGTTGCGTGCAAAGACATCGCTCCCCACCCCTTATGGCTCTAATGATGGGATGTTTAAGACCGCCTTTGCCAGGTGAGACTCCTTGGGAGAAGACAGTGCCGGAGACTTCGGCTCTCCAAAAAGTGTTGCCAGGTTTCCCCCCACCCCCCACTTCCGTGGACAGAGACTCCAGCAGCTGCAGAACAGCAGGAAGAAGAGTGTTCTGGCAAAGAGATTCTAAGCTGGAAAAACTCACATGTTATGCAGACATCCTGTTCGTAATAATAGATCCGTAATGGCCCTATGATGGGATGGGAGGAGAGGCATATTAAAAATGCCATCCGTGTGTTCGGCGAGCAATAGCTGTGGATCACAGATTGCAGAAGTGGAGGGGTAATGGCATCTTACCGCAATAGCTGATAGTTCTGGCCTGTCGTTCCAGACTCATAAACAGCTATTTGACTAGCCGATGGATGGCAGGTAAAGGTCTCTGGGCAACCTGGCTGAAAAGAAACTCACCGCCCCCTTTTCCCAGGACGTTAATATGCAAGAAATGTGTCAAACTTGTGATAGGTGGGCAGGCGGGTCAGGAAACCTGTTTCTTAGCTAGAAACTCCGACGGATTTCTTTGCACAGCCGTTTAACTTACTCGTCTATTCAACTTCTACCACGCTCATTTCCAAGACAAGGTATAGCTAACTAACCAAGGGCTAATTTACTTGCAAAGGTATTCACTAGATAGGGATTGCGGTGATGTCACCCAGTAACTAACTAGGGTCAAGAAGTTTCTTTTCCTTTGTTTTGTTTGTCCCTTCCTTTGAAGGCCTGAATTAGCACCTGATTCGTTTTAGCTGGACTCACCGGCAGTCTGGATGAATAATGGTCAGGGATGCTCTAGGCCTGTGGTGGAGAACCTTTGGCACTCCAGATGTTATGGACTACAATTCCCATCAGCCCCTTCCAGCATGGCCAATTTGCCGGGAGTGGATAAACTGGCCAGTTGGCAGCATTGTTTAATACAGAGGATGTTTGGCTGTGCTCAGTTTTCAGATCTTAGAATCATTGTGTTGGCCATGCTGGAAGGGGCTGATGGGAATTGTAGTCCATAACATCTGGCGTGCCAAAGGTTCACCACCACTGCTCTAGGCGGATTCTACATTGAGCAAAGTGTCCAACTAGATGACCTGTTTGGCCCCTTCCAACACAATGATTCTAAGATCTGAAAACTGAGCACAGCCAAACGTCCTCTGTATTAAACAATGCTGCCAACTGGCCAGTTTATCCGCTGCCCGCAAATCCAGATGGATTTAACTGCTGCCCTCTCCCTGCCTTCTTCCAGGTAGCTCTTAAACGGTGTGGCTTTTCCTCTCCTCTCCACAATTAGCTGTGTGGCAATTTGCTAGCAATATAGGCTAATCACTACCTTCGCTCCAGAGAGCTGCTCATTTCGCGGCGGCCTGGTTTATTTCGTTCCCTGTAGAAATTTCCATGCAGCCGTCACCGTTCTCGACAGCCCAACAGCGGCGCAGTTGCCGTGCCAGACAGGAACCGGGGGATGCTTCGGAATGGGGGTGACGAATGGAGAGTGGCACCCGCTTGCTAGCAAACTCTACTTGACTAGCCGATGGATGGCAGGTAAAGGCCTCCGGGCAACCTGCCCGAGAAGAAACTCACTTTTCCCAGGGCGTTATTATGCAAGGAATGTGTCATGCCGGTGACAGGTGGGCAGGTGGGTGAGCAAACCCTGTTTCTTAGCTAGAAACTTCGATGGATTTCTTTGCACAGCCATTTAATTTACTCTTTTATTCAAATTCTACCCTGCTCATTCCCAAGACAAGTCGGGCTCAGAGTGGCTAGCAGTATTCTGTATTGCCAATAAAACCAGAGCACAGAAACCGAGGTAAAGCTAGAAATCAGCAAAACGTTTAAAATACTTAAATGATGGTCTCAGTTTCAACTTCTATGGATTTTTTTCCATTTACCATGATTGAGGCCATTCGAGGGAGAGGAGTCAGTGTAGTCTGGCGTCGTTTTGCATCCCGTTCTGGCAAATGGGCAGAAGGTTCAAGGCTAGAAAGCAGGGCAGGGGGTACAACCAGTGGTGGGATCCAAAAATTTTAGTAACAGGTTCCCTTGGTGGTGGGATTCAAACAGTGGCGTAGCACCAATGGGGCTGGGCGGGGCACGATGGGGCGTGGCCGGGCATTCCGGGGGCGGGGCATTAATAATTTCTCTGTTACTGTAAAAAACTCTTACTGTAAAAAAAAGTTCCTAATTTCCAGCTGGTATCTTTCTGTCCATAATTTAAACTCATTATAGCAAGTCCTATCGTCTACCGCCAACAGAAACAACTACTTCTCTAATTGACTGCCTGTCAAATACTTAATACTTTCAAATACTTCATTTTGTTTCTAGAAATCAAAAGAAGGATACTTTCCTTAAACAAGGAACTTTACCATATTTCTAAAACATGTTTTCAAAACAGCCCAACAGGGAGAATTATCCCGTTTTCTACCTTCGCTAACCAGCCACGTAGGAAACAACAGGACTTAATGATTTTTGGACCTAATGGAATTTCTAACGGAAAAGCGGACCCAATTAGTAACCCCCTCTCGGCACACACAAATAATTAGTAACCCACTCTCGGGAACTGGTGAGAACCTGCTGGATCCCACCTCTGGGTACAACGGTCAAGGAAAGGGCTAAAGAGGGAGACCAGAGATCTCTGCAAGAGGCAAGCAGGCCCTAGAACAGGGGTCTCTGACACGGTGCCCACCAAGCGATTTTTAAAAATGTGTTTGGCCAGGTGGGACTCTTGTTTCCCAAGGCTTCGGATTACACTTTAGAGGCCCCTTCCGCGCATGCAGAATAATGCACTCTCAATCCACTTAGCTGGGTTTTCCTGTGTGGAATAGCAAAGTCCACTTGCAAACAATTGTGAAAGTGGGCTGAAAGTGCGTTCTTCTGCATGTGCGGAAGGGGCCAGAGATTGGTTTGGCTGTGCAAATGTTGTAAAAAACCTTGCCACTGGAGCAGCGACCACTACACCACAATAAAAAAGCCAGCATCCGCCATCTTGTTCTCTTGCAAGTACAGACTGGGGGTTCTCTGCCTGATAGCAACATGTGGAGTTTCTTTGCATAATTATGCCGGAGGATTGGAAACTTGGCACAAAGGAGCCAGGGTAGGGGAAAAGTAACCTATAGCCCGTCTCATAAAAGCACAATTTACCAAAACATCTAGCTGACCCCAGATGGCATCCACATAAGCCAGCCGCGTTCCTTGAAATTGAAACTCTTTTGTATGCCTTTCAGCATCTTCCGTCACAAAAGCTCAGCTGTCACAATTGAAACTGATATTCTCTTCTCCAATTAATAACATTTTTGCTGACAAGAAAGCCCGGGGCAAAACGAGAAGCAGCGGAGAAAGGTGAAGAAATTATTCCCTTTGCTCCAGCAAGGAAGAGACTCGGCGTGAGATAATGAGGATGACTGAAGCGCTCAGAATTTCGAGCCCACTTTTACTCTGTTTTAAATACGCTGGAGACAAAAAAAAGAATCAAGAACCTGTCGCACTTCCAATCACATCATTATGTTTTATGTGGAGATGTCCATGATTTGCAGGAAATGTAACCAAAAGAGAGGTTCTAAGTACAACTTCAACGTTTTATAAGTCAAGTCAATTAAATCAATTCACTGACAACTCAGCCTCAGGAAAAATTCAAAGGTACGGGGGTGGGGGGAGGGGAGAGGCGGAGGTAGAGAAAAGGGAGATAAATTATTTCCTTTGCTCTCAGATTCGTAACAGGCGTAAATCTAAGCAGGACTCTGGAGGTCTCACTATCAGAAATGACCGAAACAAGAAGAATTTTTACATGGGCGCACATGGGTGTATTGCAGACACGGGTGTAATGCAGTGAATTGGCTGCATGCCCCTTGTCTAGGAACAACCCTCACTGAATACAGTGGGCCTAACTTCTGAGTAGACCTGCTTATGGCTGCTCTCTAAGGGACTGCCCATAAAATCCTAAACAAAATTACATCCTTCTACGTCAACTGAGCGTAAAAGAAGAGGAAGAAGAGCTTGGATTTACACCCCGCCTTTCTCTCTAAGGAGACTCAAGGTGGCTTACAAACTCCGTTTCCCTTCCTTTCCCCACAAGAGACCCCTTGCGAGGTAGGTGAGGCTGAGAGAGTTCTGAGAGAACTGTGGCTAGCTCAAGGCCACCCAGCTGAAATGAATAGACTTGGACTGGACTAACCCTGCAAGGTATTAAAGAAGCAGAAGAAGAGTCTGGATTTATACCCCACTTTTCTCAACTGTAAGGAGTCTCAAAATGGATTACAAAGTCCTTCTCTTCCCTTCCCCACAACAGACACTTTGTGAGGCAGGAGAGGCTGAGAGAGTTCTGAGAGAACTGGGACTAACCCAGCAGGCTTCATGTGGAGGAGAAAGAAAACATATTCACTTCACCAGACAAGGGTCCGCCGCTCATGTGAATGAGTGGGGAATCAAACCCAGTTCTCCAGATTAAGAGTCAATTGCTCTTAACCACTACTGGCTCTTGGCATCCCTGCTGTGACGAATGTAACGCTGCTACGGATTGCTCTGTAAACAATGAATGGAGAAGTAATGGGTTCAAATCTTTCCTCTGCAATAAACTCCCTTGGCAGCTTTAAATATCCCCCACCCCGCCCAGCCTCTCCATCTAAACCACAGGGATTTTTAATGTGTTAAAAAATTATACCCCCCATACTGACAAGACTCGAGGTAGAGTGGATTATGACTTGGGTGATCTGGGTTCAAATCCCTACTCTGCTTGCTTGGGTAACTTTGACCCAGTCACAACCTTCTGTCTAGCCTACCACGCAGGGGTGTTGTGAGGATAAAATGGAGGAAAGAAGAATGATCTCAGCTGCTTTGAGTCCCTGCTGTGAAGAATGGCAAGGTACAAGCAAAGTAATTCAATAAACAGCGCACCTCTTTTGTATAAGGTGACCAGATGGCCACCTTCGCCAACCGGGCAGGGCGGGCGGCTGTGCGCACGCGCATGTGCGCACAGCCGCAGGACCGCAATGCCTTCTGGGGCGCTCCTGCGGCTGCGCGGGAGGCTGCCACACTGCCTTGCACCCCAGAAGGCAGTGTGGCAGCCTTCCAAAACCTGGGACATTTGAAAAAACCCGCGGGACGCAGGACAAGTTGTTTCAAGGCGGAACTGTCCCGCCAAAAGCGGGACGTCTGGTCAGCCTACTTTTGTATGCAGGTTCCAGGTTCAATCTCTGGCATTTCCAGTAAAGGAAAAATTTCACGCAGCTGGCAGTGGGGAACAAATGTAGGGGCAATATGCGTACCCCTTATCTACAGAGATTCAAGTTGGTTCACAAAGTGCCAACAGCAGAATATGACACAGTCAGAAAAGCAGAACACTAAAAGCACAAGCCAGCCTTAAAATAAATGCCCCAAAATGTCCTATTTGCCCCCCCCAACCCAGAATCAGAGACCTCTTTAAGTAGGGCAGATTTGCAACCGTTCCTAAAAAGAGGGTACCCTACTTTGAAACATGCTCGAGCAAACTGTCCCACAAAATCGGTCCAGAAAATCCAAATGTCCGAGAATAAAGAGGGGAGGCACGGAGCGGGCACCCAGAGAAGAAGAGGGCGGGTAGGGTATAAGCGGTGAGGACCTTTCTCTGCCCCCCCCCCGCCACTTTGGTGAGGTGCTACCAGTCGGAATAATAAATACCAAGCTAATTGGGCCAACGATCTGGGTTTGGATAAGGCGGTCACCAGAGAGCTGTGCCGTTTTCCCGGCTTTAACGCAAAACATAACAGGTATCGAGGAAGTAAAACGCAACGTGAACATAATTAAGTTCCTAACCTTCCTGCTTTAAATTAAGGAGGGTGGGGAGGGGGGAAACTGTAGAGAAATCAATGATGCTAAACTATCAGGTGGAGGGGCACATAATTGTTGCTCAGCCAGGGGATGGGAATGCAGTATCTTTAAAACAGGCCTTCCGGAACTTTGTTCTTCAGGGGAAATCGACGGCAGAAAAAACAGGGAGGGAAAGTCAAGGACAAGAGAGACAGCGAGCTGTGGCAGAGTTTCAGGAAAAAAACTGCATCAGAACATGTAGGGTCAAGCAAGGAGACGTGTTAAGAAGAGCCATAACTGGTTGTTGAAGGTTTTCACGGCCGGAATCACTGGGGTGCTGTCTGTTTTCCGGGCTGTACGGCCGTGTTCTAGCAGCATTCTCTCCTGACGTTTCGCCTGCATCTGTGGCTGGCATCTTCAGAGGATCTGATCAGAGAGAGAATGCTGCTAGAACACGGCCATACAGCCCGGAAACCAGACAGTACCCCATGATTGGTTGCCGGTGCATTCCCCTCCCCCAGTGTGGGGCGTTTATGCTTAAAGTGCTGCCCAGGTGCAGCCAACTTATGGTGACCCCAGCAAGGGGCTTTTCAAGGCAAGTGAGGCACTTCCGCACATGCAGAATAACGCACTTTCGATCCACTTTCACAATGGTTTGCAAGTGGATTTTGCTATTCCACACAGTAAAATCCAGCTGAAAAGTGGATTGAAAGTGCATTATTCTGCATGGGCGGAAGGGGCCTGAGTAGCACAGGTGGTTTGCCACTGCCTTGCTTTGCAAGTCTTCCTCGGTGGTCTCCCATCCAAGTGATCTCTCACACAAATCAGCTTCAAAGATCTGACGAGACGGGGCTATGCCAGTCTGTCCTCCCCCCCCCCCCCACAACTTGGGTTACTGATACCCAATTGCAAACTATACACAGTGACCCACCACTTATCCCCACAAAATGATTTTTTAAAAAGTTCATACATTTATTTTGCTCCTCTTGTGGACTGATATTGCTTTGAATGCTGCAAACCCCTCCCATTTGCCACACGGTAATAATACTAGTACTAATAATAATACAGATTGGGCATCATCAGGTCACAACCAACACGTGGCAACTCAAAGATCAGGGGTTTTTCAAGGCTGCAGATGAGCAGAGGTGGTTTGCCACTGCTTGGCTCTCTGGCGCAATCCTGGACTTCCTTGGTAGTCCCCTGTCTATGTAGAAACCTGCTTTGCTTCCAAGATCTGACGAGATCACCATGTAGTTTGTTTGAAGGCACACATGGTGGGGTGGTTAAAAGTGGCAGACTCTAACCTGGAGGACTGGGTTTGATTCCCTACACCTCCTCATGAGTGGTGGACTCTTAACTGGTGAACTGGATTTGTTTCTTAGCTCCTCCACATGAAGCCTGCTGGACAACTTTGGGCTACTCACAGTTCTCTCAAAACTCTCCTAGCCTCACCTACCTCACAAGGCAGCCACCTTGAGACTCCTTACAAGAGAGAAAGGCAGGGTCTAAATCCAAACTCTTCTCTTCTTCTATTGTGAGAAATGTGAGAAACGACCAGTTCGGTCAGGTTTCCTCGATGCAAGCAGACTGGTGTTTAAAGCTGAGCGAATGCTGATGTTTGACAGCTGCAGGTTTCCTGTTTGCTGCCGGCAGCAAACCGAGACAACAGAGTCCGACGGATCCTTAGACTATCGCATTTACTGTGGCACACGCTTTTGTCAGAGGCAGGAACAAGAGTATTATATCTGCATTTAAGCTGTTGTGGAGCAGGGCTTCTGTGGGAGTGAATATATTTTTCCACCAGCTTTGCAAGAGTCAACACCTTTATACTGGCAGGAAGAGAGAAAGACTCCGTAAACCTTTGATTCAGGCGGCAGCATATAAAGATCTCCATGTTTTTGTTGTTAAAATTTACAACCCTACAGCGCCGCTGGTTCACCCAGGCATACAGCAGAGCCGGCCCAGAAGATTTCTTCTGCAAAACCATTTATACTATTAACAACGGAGCTCCTCTGACAATTACCGACAGCAGCCTTGTAAATAAGGCGTTCACTTGGTTTCCACTGGCGAGCGAGAACCTTCCAGAGGTGATTAGGCAAGGGAGACTTTGTGCATTGGAAAAGTGTTGAGGGCTTCTTTAGTATTTTGGCAGGCGGCCCTCTCGACCACAGTTAGGAGAGTGAGGATATTGCTTTTTATCGATCGAGGCTGCGTGTCGATTTCCAAACAAAAGAGAAAACCGACTCTGAAAACAGCTCATTTTCATTTCCCTCGGACACAAAGGAGACTTGAAGCCAACAAACGCCCCTACTTACGACTGCTTTTGTGGGTTCATTTGCATTGGGCGCGTATAACCTGCAGGTTTAATGTTCGATTTATACAGCACATACGTCATTTCTACACACACCACACAGACAACCTATAATACCAATTGCTGACCTGTAAAATCAGCCAGTGACTTCATTGCAGTCAGTGTAGCACGCGTGCAGCCCTGAACATCGCTGACCTGTTATTGCTCGGTCTTGGGTGGCTGAACGCCACTTGTCCTGCTAAGAAGTTGGACGCTGACCACTCAGGGGTCGCATAACTAGTTAGCATGCCAGAATTAATCAGACAAATCGCTTCACCAACTAAGAATGGCCCTGCACCCCCCCCCCCCACAGAGACTACACTGCAGTGTGATGAAACAGAACAAGATGTAGAAAGAAAGAATCGCATGTTCCGTTAACACGGATGAAGCAAAAGCAAAATAAAGAGGGACGGTGATTGAACCAGGAAGGTCAAGGTCTGGGCCAAAAAGTTATCCCTTGCAGCTCAGGCAGTGAAAATCAGAACACACTATGAAGATGGGGTAAAGTTGTTCCCAGCAGGCTCCAATTGGGGCTGGAGGACTCTTTGGGCTGGAGCCAAGTTCTTTAGCTAGTTTCTTTAGCTAGCAGGACCGATCTGGGGCAAACTGGCATTTTCATTTTTGGTGATATTCCTGGAGTGCAGCCAAGCAGATGGGCAGCCCCATCCAAATGGCCGGGAGGGGTATAAATCCAAACAACAACAACAACAACAACAACAACAACAACAACAACAGCAGCAGCAGCAGCAGCAACAGCAGCAACTACAACAACTCTTCCTCTTCCTCTTCCTCTTCCTCTTCCTCTTCCTCTTCCTCTTCCTCTTCCTCTTCCTCTTCCTCTTCCTCTTCCTCTTCCTCTTCCTCTTCCTCCTCCTCCTCCTCCTCCTCCTCCTCCTCCTCCTCCTCCTCCTCCTCCTCCTCTTCTTCTTCTTCTTCTTCTTCTTCTTCTTCTTCTTCTTCTTCTTCTTCTTCTTCTTCTTCTTCTTCTTCTTCTTCTTCTTCTTCTTCATTTCCGGCAAACGATTTGCAAAATTCCTTTACTATCTGATGACTCGCATGTGTGAACAAGTCATTCACATTTCTTGCACCTTGCGAAGATGTGGGAAGATATAAGAGGCATGCACGCCATTTGTTGGTGTCGGGGGGGCCAAGTGATCTCCCAGCAGATGTGAACTAGCCCTTAACTGGCCGGCAGCTTTACGCTCACACGTTCAGATTACAATCATCAGTTCGGCGAAGCTGCACAGTTGGGGGCGGGCAGTATTTTCTACACATTGAAGGAAGTGTCCAATCTTTTCTGCTCTTACACTACCATCCTAGGCAGAGCCGTGTGTGTGTGTGTGTTAAATGCTGTCAAGTTGCTTCCGACTCATATCAACGTCCTCCAAAATGTCCTGTCGCTAATAGCCTTGCTCAGGTCTTGCAAACTGAGTCCATCTCCTGTTGGGTCTTCCTCTGTTTCTGCTCCTTTTGACTTCTCCCAGCTATATTTTCCTAGCAGAGTTACGCCCTTCTAAACCCATTGACTTCGGCGGACTTATAAGGATGTACCTCTGCTCAAGACAGCTCTGTCAGTATCTTAACGGCAGCCCAGAGATCAGGGCTGTTCAGTCTTGTTCGACCCACATTTGCAATGCTGATCGGAATCAGGTAGGCCGCTAGCATCTTACAGGAAATTGGATCGTGGGCAGAATCGGGTTAAAGCAAGATATGAGAGAGGGCAGTGGAAACACACACTGTGCTGGCTTTTGTTAAAAAAAATGTTTTTGATTAATGGGAGTTCAGCTTCCAAAGATCTATCTTGATTAAGAGGAGGGGGAGGGAGAAATCGAGGCAGTCTTACTCTCTCGCTCTCTCCCCT
Organism: Sphaerodactylus townsendi; assembly: GCF_021028975.2. Lineage (NCBI taxonomy): Eukaryota > Metazoa > Chordata > Lepidosauria > Squamata > Sphaerodactylidae > Sphaerodactylus > Sphaerodactylus townsendi. Next base: position 48,679,673 of record NC_059437.1, read on the forward strand.
CGGTCTACTTCAAACAAGTCAAGATAAAGGAATTGTGAAGGAAGCCGACTCCGATGATCATACTTCAGAGGGTGAAAGACTGGTGAGGAAGTGTGAAGTGTTGGCCATCTTAATGAGCAACTCTCTTGAGGATTCTCCAGGTCAGCAATTCGGCTTTACAGATCCGCAGAGCGGTTGGCGGTGCAGAGTGGTCGGCTGCCGTACTGCAATCAAAGCTCTGTTCGTTCCCAGAGTTCTATTTTCACGGAAGTCAGTTTCAGGTAAATGGTTCAAGGACGACCCAGCCTTCCAAGGTTGGTCAACTGAGTACCCAGTTTGCTGGGGGTAAAGTTTAGATGACTGGGGAAGGCAGGGTTGAATCACCGCCTAGTAAAAGTTGTGGTGTGATGTCATTCCATGGGTCAGTAAGGATCCAGTGCTTGCACAGGGGAATACCTTTACCTGAAACAATTTCATACAGGCATCCTCTCCTGTCTCCAACAAAATGGGCCATCCTGGAGGAATTTTCTTTCTGACTTAAAAAAAATTAGTTGTTGCCTGATAACTGCAGAGGAAGAAGAAGAGTTTGGATTTATATCCCCCTTTCACTCCTGTAAGGAGACTCAAGGAGGCTTCCAATCTCCTTTCCCTTCCCTCCCAAAACAAACACCCTGTGAGGTGGGTGGGGCTGAGAGAACTCCGAAGAACCGTGACTAGCCCAAGGTCACCCAGCTGGCATGTGTGGGAGTGCACAGGCTAATCTGAATTCCCCAGATAAGCCTCCACAACTCAAGCGGCAGAGCTGGGAATCAAACCTGGTTCCTCCAGATCAGAGTGCACCTGCTCTTAACCACTACGCCACTGCTGCTCCTGCTTCACAAGCTCTGCTTCACAACCAATCTCTGCCCCCATAGATTCAAGCCCCAGAGGAAGATGCTGCCCCTCTGAAAGCCGTATTAATTCTAATTACAACACCCCATATAAGTCTGCAGGGTGGTGAAATTGACTAGAAAAGACGGCCAACCCCTTCTGGGCCAGTCTATTTCATCACTAAAGGAATCCATTCCATTCCATTTTCATTTATTGGATTTATATGCCACGCTTTCCCATTGGACGGTCTCAGGGGGAGGAGGTTTGCAACTACAGAGAACAAAAATATTAAGCAGCCCTATTAAACCACAATAAAACAATATTAAAATCACAATTTACAATATTAATATCCTAGTGCCTTAATCTGAAAGGTAACAGATTAATCAGAGTGACCGAATGAATTTACAATTATGAGAAAGATATAAAATCAATCAATGAAAACAAAGAAAAAAGAGAAGGGGAAATAAGGGAAGGGAATATAAGCATCAGGGATGGCTTGTGTGGAAAGCTAGCATTTCTCTTGAGGTATTACAACACTCAGAGGAACTAGGAAAAAACTGTTTTACAAAATGGAAGAAGTGATAAATAGGCAATGGAAGGGGAAAGAGTCTTGAATTGCAGAGCCAAGTTTATTTATTTGTTATTGGAATACATATTTTATCCCACGATTCTCCAAGGACTCAAGGCAGCTAACACAATATCAAAGATACAATAAAACCCCAGTTGTCCAAATCAACAACTTAACCATGAGAGCACAGCCAGATTTGGAGACTCCTTCCGAGCCAACTGTCACCAAATAGCCAATTTCAAACACAGTAGCCGCAAGTCGAAGGACTCAGGAACAGCCTTATGGTCCTTCTTATCAGCATGCCATAACAGAAGTGTCAATATTTTCTCCAGTGTTCCCAAAAGCCCTGGCTTGAACAGAGGAGAATTTTGCACATCTATAAGAAGGAAGCAAGAACACAGATGCATCATAGAGCGTATAGTATAACGGTTGACATAGGGACACATGGTCCCTCTGGCATATATGTTCTAGCTCACAGTGGCCTTAACAAATAAGATGAATGTATGATAGCCCAATACAAGGAAAGGTGGTGAGAGAGTGGCCACCATGGATGGTGCCACAGAAGCTCACCTGCATCACTTTGAAGAGAAGAAGAAGAGTTTTGATTTCTATCCCCCCTTTCTCTCTTGCAGGAGACTCAAAGGGGCTTACAATCTCCTTGCCCTTCCCCCCTCACAACAAACACCCTGCGAGGTAGGTGGGGCTGAGAGAGCTCCGAGAAGCTGTGACTAGCCCATGGTCACCCAGCTGGCGTGTGTGGGAGTGTACAGGCTAATCTGAATGCCCCAGATAAGCCTCCACAGCTCAGGCGGCAGAGCTGGGAATCAAACCCGGTTCCTTCAGATTAGATACACGAGCTCTTAACCTCCTACGCCACTGCTGCTCCTTTCAATGAGGTCTAAGGCAAGACAGGAAGGGGGGGGAAACTAGAAAAAACCTCACCGCCTAAAAACATCCCATAGGGAAGACTGACTTACACCACACTTTTGGGTGGCGTAAGTTGGCTGCCAACATAGGAGGCATTCCCAGGCTGGAAGTCCTTTGTGAGATCAGTAAAGTCAACTCTGCCCCGGGGACACTCTGAAATCAGCAGTGCAGCTTCCCGTAGTGCAGGAACAACAGTGTGGGAGACCAATTTTTGATTTCTGTGTCATGCACCCTGCCACCAGCGTAAGTCTCTCTGCACTGGTGTCCATGCCACTTTGCATGGTGCTGGTGGTATGGGCACCAGAGCAACCCTTTCGCTACTTTCAATGCGGTTTCAGGGCACCCCCTTCGGAGATCTGACAAGCTAGGGCAGTGGTGGCGAACCTTTGGCACTCCAGATGTTATTGACTACAATTCCCATCAGCCCCTGCCAATTGGCCATGCTGGCAGGGGCTGATGGGAATTGTAGTCCATAACATCTGGAGTGCCAAAGGTTCGCCACCCCGGAGCTAGGGCTATATCATGCCACCTTCCCTCCCTTACAGAGGGGTATCTAGGGAAAATGTAGCCCAGTGCAAAATCTGAGTTTTCCGCAACACCCCCGCCCCCATATGGGTGGCCACCTTCCCCCACCACGACCTAACAATGTTCTTTTGCACCAGGTCTTGAAGTCAGTGTATGGACCCTGCAGGAACGAGGAGGGGTGTAAGCAGAGGTGGGATCCAACCAGTCCTCACCACTTCTCTAGAAGTGGTTACTAATATTTTTCTGAGTGCCGAGAAGGGGTTACTAAAGCAACCTCCCTGCCCAATAGGGACTGGAGGTGCGTTTGTGCGGCGGCGCCACTGTTTGAATCCCACCACCATCGGAACCTGTTATTAAATTTTTTTGATCCCACCACTGGGTATAAGGGAGATTTCCCGCCCCCAAATGACTAAATGGCCACACCCCGGGGACATTTGACCCCATGGGTGGTATGCCCCTGCTTTACAAATAAGACCCAACTCCCTAAAGGAAGCCAGAAGTGAATAAGTATGAGATATTTCAACAACAGATTTAAAGAACTGGGGGACCTTTGGGACGCACGCCGGCAATTGGATCCTGCGGGGTGAAAATAAATAAAATCCGAGGCTCCCTACAGACTCATTTCTAGACCAATGAATTTCCCTGCCCTGTTTTCTATTCTTCCTGAAAATGCAGCCTCAGCCGCAGGACATGCACCAGGTAGTTCCCTTTTTAAGAGGGCCTTTGAGTAACCAACATACATTTTCTTTATCTATCATCCTGTGGCCGAGAAGAGTTTGTTCCATTTCAGGTGGCACAGTGAACAATTGGACCTAATACCAAAGGAACAATATTACTTGCCGCTTATGCAACTGGTATTTGTGCACTGCAAAACAAACCGAGCGCCAAGCACGAGGCATTTTTATGTTCCGGAAATCTAATATCTCCTACTGTCTGCTGTTAGTTACAAACCTCAATCCATTTACCCCTTTTATTAGCTCATTACCCTCACCAATTGCCTGTCAATTAAACCCTTGCAGGCGAATTCTTGTCACAGGCTCTCTCTCCCCCTTCTTGGCGTGTATGCAAATGTCACGAAAGAAAGCTTGGGCAGGATTAGTCAGAGGTGGGCTGCTGGCATCTTTTTATGGAATGAGGGTAGGGTGGGGGAAAATCTCCTGCTGTCATGGAGTTCCAGGACAGGACTCCAAAAGGAGCATAATCAATGATTGGACATGAGTAGGAGGCAAAGCGTGATTGGTGGGAAGAGACGGGTGGGCGGGATGAGCTGATTACAATGGAGGGATTTGGAAAGTTGACAGAAAGCGTGACACCCTGTTACCCACCGTTTCCCCCGTTCATGAAGATGTCACGATCTTGCACCTGCTCCCTTGCTTACGAGTTGGGTCTTGCATCTAGTACTGTTGTTTTAATTTTTGTATTGTTCCCATTTTAAATGTTTTCATCACAAAATCATAGAGTTGGGAGAGACCCCAAGGGCCATCAAGTCCAACCCCCTGCCATGCAGGAACACACAATCAAAGCACTCCCGACATATGTTCATCCAGCCTCTGTTTAAAAACTTCCAAAGAAGGAGATTCCACCACTCTCCTAGGCAGTGAATTCCACTGTCGAACAGCCCTGATGGTCAGAAAGTTTTTCCTGATGTTTAGGTGGAATCTCTTTTCCTGCACCTTGAATCCATTGCCGTGTCCTAGTCTCTGAGGCATCAGAAAACAAGCTTGCCCCCTCTTCAACATGGCATCCTTTCAAATATTTAAACACGGATATCATGTCCCCACTTAAACATCACTTCTCCAGTCTAAACATCCCCAGCTCCCTAAGCCTCTCTTCGTAGGGCATGGACTCTAGACCTTTGACCATTTTGATTGCCCTCCTCTGGGCCCGTCCCAGCTTGTCAATATCCTTCTTGAGTTGCGGTGTATTGTATTAATGAATCCTATTAATTTGTTCTGACCCACCCTCAACTCTGTGGTGACAGGGCAGAATATAAATTTGAAATAAATAAAAAAAATCCGCCCCTGGGAAAGCTTCCATAGTGCTGACCATTCTGTGGCTCAGCCCGATTTCTTACCGGGATGCCGGTGCAGACATCGTCAAGAAATCCAGAAAAGACTAGCTTATTTAAACTCCACCTTTCTCTTCAAGGGGTATCATTCTCTTTCCTTTGTTTTATCGTCACAACAACTCTGCGAGGTAGGTTCGGCCGAGAGAGTGTGACCGACTCCGTGAGCTTCCACGGCACAAGTGAATATCCAGACTCAACCTCTTTCACCTTTATTTAAATGACGTTGACATTCCTCTCTGGGTGAATCTTTCCCCTTTCTGCATCTATCTGGCAGATCTATCTCACAATTGTTCTACACCAGTGGTGGTGAACCTATGGCAGAGTCGCCCCCATCACCACCCCCACACATATAGGCTGGCCTGGGCCACTGGGATCTATTATTAGCATTAAACCTAAGACCTAGTTTTGGGGGAGCAATGTAGGTAACCCTGTTAAGCGCTGTTAAACCCCACTGATTTTCATGCAAAGACCTAAAGTGTGATCCTTTACCTGGGAGTAAGCTTGGTTGCTGGCAATGGGGCTTGCTTCTGAGTAAACCCTCCTAGGGTCGTGATTCACCCGTTGGAAGAGTTGCATGGTTGCTTCAAAGCAAAGCCACCGACTACCACCAAGCTTACTCCCGAATAACGCACGCCTCGGAGCCAACTGGTTTTTCCTAAACTAAAACCTCAGTATTCAGGTTAAATTGCCATGTTGGCACTTTGCGATAAATAAGTGGGTTTTGGGTTGCTGTTTGGGCACTCGGTCTCGAAAAGGTTCGCTATCACTGTTCTACACAGATGATGCCGTGCTGCTATCTCGATCTTGAATTAGGCTACCGCTGAATGCTTTCGCGCATTGTTGTTTGAACAGGTCCTCGGATATCGATCGCCAAAAGACCAAAGTTGTGGTTTTCTGCAACAACGTCCCCCTCATCTACTCTGGGTTTGCAAAAAATACCCCTTTCCTTGTGCTCGCAACTTGCTGTACTACCAGCATTAAATAAATAAATGGAAAACTGGACCCAGGTGTTCCAGTACTTGTCCAACACTCTAAACCCCTACACAGCACTGGCTTCATGTTTGGTGGAAAGAATAAAGCCTCTATGTCTGAAAGGATTTCATCTCTGCCTTAAAGCCAAAGGGTAGAATGATGAATCCTTCCTGGACTTCCTTTTTTTAAAAAAATATGCTGGTTATCATTCTGTCCATTAACTCCCAACTGCATTAACGGAATGGAAGGGGAAGTGTATGCTTGGTGGTGCTTTGAACAGCAAATGGATTTATAGTTGATCAGTCCCAGTACAATTAAGACAGAGTGAATTTATGCAGCTAGCAATGCATTTAGCGGAGCACTTAGAAGAATGGGTGTTTGGCAGAGCTGTCCGGCCCCCGCGCTGAAACCCAAGTACGTCCTATTTCCAGTCCTTCCTTCACTCATCCAATAAAACACGTCGGCCGGAGATTATAGCCATGAGTTCAGCATCTTCTTCTTGCGGATTCTCAGAGCGGGCGGCAGGGGTGAGAGCCACTCGAAATTCTAAACAGGCAGGTCACAGAAAAACAAGAACCTCAGCACAATGCAAAGGGCCATTTCTAATTAAGGTAAAAGCGGCCGCTGGGTCGGATCGACGGGCCGTCAAGTCCAAAAGCTGGTTTTGCAAAACAGCGGTTAGCCAGATAGCCTTGGGAAGTTGGGCACGGAGGACAACTTCGACCCCCGCTGTTGCCCCCTGTCTGGTAGTAAGGCGACTACTGTCCCCAGAGGCTCCATTTAATTATTGTGGCTAACAGCCAAGGATAGACCTTCTCTCCATGAATTTCTCGAATCTGCTTTTACAGCCAAGAGTGGCCACCCCAACCCGGGTGATTCAGGCTAGCCAGATCTTGTCACAATTGAGATTGCAAATGCCTTAACAGTCCAGGTGCTCGGGAGCAACAGCCGCAGAAGGCCATTGCTTTCACATCCTGCATGTAGCAGAGAGCTGGACTAGATGGACTCTGGTCTGATCCAGCTGGCTTGTTCTTATGTTCTTATGTTCTAATCTCAGAAGTTAAGCAGGGTCAGTCCTGGTTAGAACTTGGATGGGAGACCACCTAGGGCGCCGGGAGTCACTTAGGGGAGGAAGGTAATGGCAAACCACCTGTGAATGTTCCTTACCTTGAAAATCTGAAGGGGTTGTCATGAATTGGCTGCAACTTGACGGCCCCTTTCCACCCCCAAACAATGACTATCACTAAGGCCAAAACAGAGAATTCCACAATCTACTGATCTTGGAGTGAAGAAGTCCTTCCTTTTGTCTGTCCTGGAGCTACTCCCCCATCAGCATCACAGAGGAGGGAGAAAGCCTTATCTGTGCCCATTTTCTTCAACCTCCAACTGTTTCATGGGTCTCTATTATGTCCCTCCCTCCCCAATCGATCCTTCGTGGGAAGTAGATTTTTTCCCCCGGCAGCATAATGTTCCCGTGAAGCAGGAAAAGATTCACAGATCTGTGCGACACACAACCCACTGAGCTAAAATAAAAGCTGATCAGCCACATGTCACAGCCTGAAAGGACATTTTCTGTAGTCCAAGCTGGCGGTAGCTTTAATAGCTGGGGAGTGTAGCTCAGTGACAGAATGCATTGGGGGGGGGGGGGTTGTGGTTCAGGGGAAGAGCTTCTGATTTGCAGAAGGTCCCAGGTTCCATCCCCACCACTTACAGGTCAAAGGACCAGGTGATGGGAAATACCTCTTCCTAAGACCCCGGAGAGCCCTGACCTGGATAGATCAGGCGAGTGCGAATTTCATCGGATCTTGGAAGCTAAGCAGCTTGTAAGCTAATTCCCTGATGGGAATCCTGATTTGACACCACTTATGCAGTTGGGAGTTAATGGACAGAATGATAAGGAGCAGCAGTGGCGTAGGAGGTTAAGAGCTCATGTATCTAATCTGGAGGAACCGGGTTTGATTCCCAGCTCTGCCGCCTGAGCTGTGGAGGCTTATCTGGGGAATTCAGATTAGCCTGTGCACTCCCACACATTTGTTGTGAGGGGGGAAGGGCAAGGAGATTGTAAGCCCCTTTGAGTCTCCTGCAGGAGAGAAAGGGGGGATATAAATCCAAACTCCTCTTCTTCTTCTTCTTCTTATATCTTTAATGGCAGGAGTGGACTCTAATCTGGAGAACTGGGTTTGATTCCCCACTCCTCCACATGAGTGGTGGACTCTTACCCGGTGAATTAGATTTGTTTCTCCACTCCTCCATATAAAGCCTGCTGGGTGACCTTGGGCCAGTCAGAGGATCCTCTAAAGATGCCAGACTTTTGGCGTTTCCCCACTTGCCATGCTGCTCTCAGCGTGCGTCATTTCTGGCGTGCGCCCGGTCTTCCCCATGACCCCGCGCATCCAAAGGCGCTGTTTGGAAGAGCGCCAGGACTGACGCGTGCTGAGGGGGCGCAAGAGCGGCAGCGTCGGGGCGGCTGTGTTGTCGCCGCCCCTGTAGTGGGGAGTGCCGGGGGACCCCGCACTACTTGCCTACAGTAGCGCGGGGCAGAAGGTAAGTGGGAAAACGCCCACAGATGCAGGTGAAACGTCAGGAGAGAATGCTACTGGAACACGGCCATACAACCTGAAAACCCACAACACCTTAAAAAACTCATTTCTTGGCTTTTAAAGCTTCCGTGCAGGGAAAGAAATCATAAGGATGGAGCATCACATTCTACACTGTGCAAAGGGTTTTGGGATATCAATATCGTGACAGCCTCATTCTGAACCAGTTGCAGACATGGCACCCCTATCTTGCGTAGAAATGCAACCGATAAAATATTATCTATAAATAAGTAACCAGATAAATCAATCACTAGGTTCCAAGAGGTCTTGCTGAAGAGCTCTGGCACAAATCAATGGGCAAGTGCTAAATTAATTGGCCCTTCCCCAGTACATCTGCCTGGCATTTCAACCCCCCAAGAGGAACATAAGCACAGTGGCCATCTGTTCTGACCTGCCGGAGTGGGTGTTTGATAACTGCCCGTGCTTTGCAGCTACCTTCAAGCAGCAAAGCCCAAATGTTTAACCCCTGATGGGTTGTTGCGGGAACCCATGAAGTCAGTTTATCCCACGCTCTGAGTCCATGTACTGTCTCTCCTGCTCGTTGATAGCTTTGCAGATGTCGGGCATGCACAGGTCTTTCCAAACACCTGGCACGTGAGATAATTTCACTAGGAGTCTTTCCGCACTACAGAAGGGAGCTAAGGTCGACTCGGTTCCCTTCAGTGGCGGGGCGATTCCAGGCTGTCCGCACAGCAACTTACTTGGCCCCCTGGAACCGAGCTAAGTGGGCGGGATCATCTTGGTGCCTGTTTCACTCCTCGATCGTGATTGGAGCTTGTGTTACCACGGGAAACGGGAGCGTTCTTTTTTTTTTTACAGTTTACAGTTTACAGTTTACAGTTACATGCCCGCCATGACTCCCGTTCTGCGCATGCCACAAAAGCGGCTCCTGATTGGTTGAACGGATGAGGTGTCATTTCGATGCGTCCGCACTTCGAAGCTTCGAAGCGGTATCGACCTTGTTCCAGCAGAAAGGTGCAGTTCATAACTGGGGGGGGGGGGGAGAACTGAGACAAAACAACGTTGAGCTCAGTTGCAGTGCGGATACACTGAGGTGAACCTAGGTAGAAACCAGTACAACTCTGTCAGTGCGGAAAGCCCCTAGTAGTACCTGGGTGGCCCAGGCAAGGTCATGGCCCCTAACCCCAACAATGTGGAAGGGCTAAATTTATTAGTACTAGTTGACTTAGGGTGACCAGTACCTATTCAATAAGGGTCCAACGGGTGAAACTTTGCAGATTAACTAACGGCTCCGCAGGTCAAACACAGTACTTTGAATTGAAACCAAATGGAAGCCACGGAGTTGTTTTAAAACTGAACTTTCACTGTGCGGTATCTGCCACTGGAGATTATTTCATTGGCAATGCCAATAATCGGAGCTGAGACCCTCTGTATGCCAAACAGCATCCTTTTCTTTAACACGGACGGCTGGTGAGTTTTATCAGGCTTGGTAGAACCTAAGCGGATGGGCCCGTTACCAGATTTTGGAGCTGGCTGTCAGATCTAATTCAGGGATCTTGGAAGTAGGAGCTAGCCCCCCAAAATGAATCTACCGCAAACCACCTCTGCTTTTGTCTCTGACGGATGTGTTTAGGGGACGCCTAAGAAAGAGAATGTGTTTATGTCCTTTCGGTGCAGTTCAAACTGACTAAAAGGAATAAAATTATAAAAGTGGCACCGGCAGGAAAGAAGCACACGGTAACTCCGGCCCACTTAGCTCAGCAGGATAAATTTTAATGGACCTCTTGGTTCATGTTGAGAGTTATTTTGTTACGGATGGGTATGTTTTTAGGAGGGAGGAAAAATGGAAAAAGATGGCTTTAGTCTCTTCAGGTTTTGGAGATGCTCACTGCCTCCCTTGGGCTATTCCCACTAGGCGTTGGTTTGGAGGAGACCTTTACAAGAACTCCAAAACCAGTGGGGGGGGGGGGGCTGGGAAGAGAGGAAGTAACTGCTAATAGGAACAGACAGCCTCTCTCACGCTGCTCATAAGGAACATCACAGGCAGCTGGATAAAGGGAGTCCGGAGCTGAAGGAGAGCAGACGCCAACAACTTACCAAAGAGGGGTACAAGCACAATAAAGGGAAGATCTGTCCTGATACAGAAAAACAGAGAGGGGAGCGTGCGAGAGGGGCAGCCAAGATAAAAGCAGAAGTTGAACAAAAGAAAATCTTCAGATATTTGATCTCCAAGGAGGAACCAAACTTGGGGGAAATCTTCAGTGCAAGGTGAAGAATTTAGCTGAATCTGTTTGGTTCAAACTATCTCACAATGGAGTCAGCAGTCAAAATTGACCAGTATAACAATTTGCTGCCTAAAGGAAGATTTTACCTCCTTGTCAGCTGGGTGAAAGACACCTGCCCTCAGGTGCCCTTTGCACAGATCTCTTAGCAAGCTGTTTGTGGGAAGAAGAGGAGGAGGAGGAGTAGTTTGGATTTATATTCCATCTTTCTCTCCTGAAAGGAGACTCAAGAGGGCTTACAAGCTCCTTTCCCTTCCTCTCCCCACAACAGACACCTTGTGAGGTAGGTGGGGCTGAGAGGGTTGAGAGAACTGTGACTAGCCCAAGGTCACCCAGCAGGAAAGACATCTGGTTCACCAGATAAGCCTCTGTCACTCAGGTGGAGGATTGGGGAATCAAACCTGGTTCTCCAGATTATCCACCTGCTCTTAACCACTACACCACACTGGTTTTCCAAGGTTCTGACTCAGTAGAAAGCAGATTCATGTATTCATTACGGCTTTTCCCATTTAAAATACTACTAACGTGGTGGGGAAGTCTCATTTTGATTAGCAGAGCAGAGAGGAAGCTGAAGGGTTAAACCTCCTTTTTCTTTCCTCTCAAGCTCCTGATGCAAATTGGGACTGCCAGAGCCGGTGATTTGCATGTTACAGACAGATGGACATGCAAGAGTTTCAGATCCAGGAGGTCCCCGGTTCAAACCTTGCTTTAGCTGTGAACACACGGACGAAGGACTTTTGCAGGTCATTCTTCCTCAACTGCAGCACCCCCTCCCCCAATTGATACTATAGAAACAATGAGATTAACCAAGAAGAAGAAGAAGAAGAAGAAGAAGAAGAAGAAGAAGAAGAAGAAGAAGAAGAAGAAGAAGAAGAAGAAGAAGAAGAAGAAGAAGAAGAGTTTGGATTTATATCCCCCTTTCTCTCCTGCAGGAGACTCAAAGGGGCTTACAATCTCCTTGCTCTTCCCCCCACACAACAAACACCCTGTGAGGTGGGTGGGGCTGAGAGAGCTCAGAAGAGCTGTGACTAGCCCAAGGTCACCCAGCTGGCATGTGTGGGAGTGCACAGGCTAATCTGAATTCTCCAGATAAGCCTCCACAGCTCAGGCGGCAGAGCTGGGAATCAAACCCGGTTCCTCCAGATTAGATACATGAGCTCTTAGCCTCCTACGCCACTGCTGCTTCTGCTACCTTACAGGGTTGCTTTATGGTTATAAATTACAAGGTAATATAATTTATAAACTTCCTGCATGGCAGAGGTTGGACTCAGTGGCCTCTGAGGTCTCTTCTAATTCTATGATTCTATTGTATACCCTTTGAAGCCTACATAAATGATAAGCTTTATTTTTTTTCCCCCCCAAAAAATCATCATTGGTTTTTATGCCAAAGTTGGATCCGGCAGCAATGCTTTCACCAGCAAGATTTCAAGACGTGGTGCCACTCCCCATAATGCTACCACAACTCCTGAAAAGCAGAGTCGAACAGCACAGAGTCTCACTCGAGAGGAAACCAAAACGAGAAATCCCCCGATAGCAAGCATGATTTGGAAAGAAGAACCAAAATCACCACGACCTGCTCAAAAAAACCACGCAGCTATGAACTGCTCCTGAGCAAAAAAAACCCAAAAACGTAACGGAGTGTGACATCTGCTATCGAAGTGGCAAATCCGAGCTGGAAACAAATTTGCGCCATACGGCCCAATTTCACACCGCCGTGCTCCTGAAAAGATGGTCGGGCTCCGTCGACGCTCTGCATCAGCGCTCACAAAACCTGCTCACCCTTTTTTTTTTTAAAAAAAAGAGGGAAGCAAAGAGATACTTTGCAAGGAAGGAAGCTGTGGACATGTGGCGTCGTGTGTGGAAACTTTCCAATAGCCAATGGCGAGATACATTTGAGTTTGAGTGAGATGGAAAGAGCGGGTACTATGGGTCAGGAACTATCTGGAAGAGGCGTTTTCTGTGTTCAGACGTGACTCGATTCTTGTGCTCCCTCCTTTATGCAAGCAAGAGATGTGGTGTTCCAGCCACATTTGAAAGATTCCTATTGTTCTCCTCCTGTTCCCAGAATGTACATCAGGTATAGGAGCTCTGGTATATGGTTTCTTCACCAGGATGCTATCCCAGGATTCCCTTGGGGATGGAGTAACTACCAATGTGCCTCAAAATCAGAGGATGGTAATTTTTGGTACAAGAAGCTCACCAGAAGGCGGCATCTAGACCGAATTCAAGGCGTTGGGTTTGACCTTGAATGCCCTACATGGCTTGGGACTGGAATATCTGGCAGTCTGATTTCTTTCGTATGGTTCTGCCCCTCAGGGCTATCTTAACTCTGGGCAAAGGGCAAAGCAGTTTTGGGTTCCGTCCCAAAAGCATGCAAGATATGTACACAGAGGTGACTGTGATACTTAATCAGAGGTGAATGCCAATGTCTACTTATTATCATACAAATTCACATTAACATTGATTGTTGTGGGTTTTCTGGGCTGTGTGCGCGTGGTCTGGTAGATCTTGAAGTGTTTCTCTCTGTGATACATCTCTGAAGATGCCAGCCACAGATGCAGGCGAAATGTTAGGAACAAGATCCATCAGACCACGGCCACACAGCCCGGAAAACCCACCACAACCTGTTGAATCCGGCCGTGAAAGCCTTCGACAATGCATTAACATTGTACCTTATCTTTAGTAAAACACACGCTAAATGTGCATTTTCCAGTAACAAATATTTATAGTTTGGTATAGTGTAGTGTTTATTTATTGACAGCAAGTCACAACATACATAGATTAGCATGGGGCCCCCTTCAGGGCAGAATACAGATTTGAACATAGATCTCTCCACACTTGGCAGCGATGGAAAATTCTGTCAGACTGAAACATTTACAGGCAATTTTTGACAAAGGGTGAAACTTCCCCTTTCAGAATTCTCAAACAGCTTGCTAATTGCCCAGGGAGGGGTCCTTATTGACCACTAATGGCCCACCTGGCTGGACTGGACTTCAAAGACAGTTCTGAAAAGGTAACTGGAAGGACCCCAACCCATGGGGTTCTAAGTTTGCGAGAAATAATTTGTCTACTTTGTATTTAATTATAATTATTCATATTTGTTATTTTTAAAAGCCTCCCTGCCAGCATTCAAGGTGCCTTCCAAATCCGTAAACAGCCAGCAATTTAAAACAAAAATAGCATTAAAAGGAGGCACAATTTAATTCAACACACACAAAGGAAAAGTATAAAAGATCAACAGCCATGACCAACGTTCCAGCTGCAATTTCATCTGGCATCAACATAACAGCACAGAAACAAGAGAGAGGAAATGTCAAACTAACACTGATACTTCTGGGGCTGAAAAGACAACTAACTTGTTCGGCCTGATCATCCCTCTGTAATGAGGCACAACCACAGAGAAGGCCTCATCTCTAGACCTCACCTAGAAGCCCCCACTTTCCAGCCAAAAAGTGGAGGGATCTAGTGGAGGACTTGTTGGTTAGCCTTGAAGTTTGGCTAGCCTCAACCAGGGTCAGGGCTTTTTCAGCTCTGGCTCCAGTCTGGTGGAACTCACTGTTCTGAGGAGACCAGGACCCTGCAGGACTTAATGCAGTTCCACAGGACTGTAAGATGGAGCTGTTCCACCAGGCATATGGTTGAGGCATCTATGGTACCTTATAGCCGGTTCACTCCTATTCCCCTTTCCTCCCATCCATCCATCCATCCATCCATCCATCCATCCATCCATCCATCCATCCATCCATCCATCCATCCATCCATCCATCCATCCATCCATCCATCCATCCATCCATCCATCCATCCATCCATCCATCCATCCATCCATCCATCCATCCATCCATCCATCCATCCATCCATCCATCCATCCATCCATCCATCCATCCATCCATCCATCCATCCATCCATCCATCCATCCATCCATCCATCCATCCATCCATCCATCCATCCATCCATCCATCCATCCATCCATCCATCCATCCATCCATCCATCCATCCATCCATCCATCCATCCATCCATCCATCCATCCATCCATCCATCCATCCATCCATCCATCCATCCATCCATCCATCCATCCATCCATCCATGGGTTTTATATACTGCTCTACCCCCGAAGGGCTCTGAGTGGTGTACAACATAACTTCCTCTACACGGTGTACAACAACCCATACAAACAACCCCATTAAAATTAAATTAAAACACAGCGATAAGATTAACAAAGATGGCGTCACGCAATAACCCCAATTAAACCCTCCCAAAGAGGGGGAAGCAAAATAGAAAGTGGGTCCCGTAGATGACAATGGGAACTCCGAATGGGAACTTTCCCTGTTTTTTTATGTCCCCTTGTTGGGATATTAATATGTTATCTACACCCCTATAGGACTGTTGCATTTGCCTCTTGAACTAATAGTTGGATTGATGGCTATTGTTAGACTATTATAATTTTTTTAGATATTTCATTTAACCCCCTCCCCCCCTCAAGGTTCTCACCCACTCTAGCATCCATCAGAACATGTTTTTACTCGATCAACATATCCATGCAGTGAAGAAACAATAGCCACTAAAGAATGAAATGGAAAATAATGTTTCCAGGGTCAGATCTTGGTTTCCAAAATGCAAGAGGATAATGGGAAGGAAAGCCACTAGGAAGGGCTGCCTGACAACACACTTGCAGAGGCTCCACCATAGATTTTGGGGTTCCAACCCACCAGGTGGGAAACACTGGTCTAGGACAACCCCATGAGTTGGAGGTTGAGACTGAGACTTGAACTGGCAGCCTTTTGGACCACAGCTCCATTTCCTGGCCATTATACAATCTCTCTTGCTAAAGGGATGCAGGTTCACTCTATCCCCTCCCAAGATATCTCCACCCACCACAGAGAGAACTACTTCCTATCTTTTTTTGGTAGCAAGCTAAGGAGTCCAAAGGATCCGTGCACTCCCTGATCAGGCAGGAAATAGAACTGGAGATAATTGGAGTCCTAGCCTGAACAGGAAGTGATGTTTTTGATCCTGCCTCCCTGAGAGGGGGTGGAAATCACCCACCGAGAAGGTCTCCGCCTCCAAGAGAACTACTTCCTATCTAGAAAGTAGAACCAAAGTCTGCCCTATCTTCCTAGAGCACTGCTGAACCCGTGCCTCTCTTCAGAACAGTCTCCGGCAAATACACCCCTCCATGTGAAACTTCTCTCTGCTTTTACTGTTTAAACAATAAAGTGCAGAGAGGGAGTGGTTAACAATGGCAGATTGCATATAATGGGCCATTATTTCAACAGAAGAGCACCAAATGGCCATCTTTCTCACCGCTTCTTCTGCCTCCGTCCCCCGCCGTCACGGTGCTTTTCAGCATTATGCTGAGCACCGGTAATTTCTCGCTGATGGACTCACGGTTCTGCTCTCCTCCTGGCTCTTTCTGCAAACAAGCTACTGCAACGTCTTCCAGTAATAGCTCCCAAACAACGTTATGCTCCCAAATAAGGCGCTGTTGCCGACCTCTTCTCAACAAGGATATGGTCAATACAAGGGACTGCAGTTGCCAGGAATTAATGGCTGCCATGCAAAAAGAACATCTGATAGCATTTTTCAGAAAATTCTTCTGAGATGGGACAGAACAACACGCAAGCCTTCTTTTTGACAGCCAGCATGGTACAGGCCCATCTTAACAGCAGGGCCATCTTAACAGCATTATAGTACCGTTCTGGGCTCTGCTATTCAAGGATATTGACAAGCTGGAACGGGTCCAGAGGAGGGCAACCAAAATGGTAAAAGGTCGGGAATCCATGCCCTATGAAAAGAGACTTAGGGAGCTGGGGATGTTTAGTTTGGTGAAGAGAAGGTGAAGAGGTGACATGATAGCCATGTTTAGGTATTTGAAGGGATGTCATGTTGGTGAGGGAGCAGGTGTGTTTTCTGCTGCTCCAGAGTCTAGGACCAGGAGTCATGGGTTCATGGTGAAGGAAAAGAGATTCCACCTAAACATTAGGAAAAACTTTCTGACCATCAGGGCTGTTTGACAGTGGAATGCACTCCCTCAGAGTGTGGTGGAGTCTCCTTCTTTGGAGGTGCTGGGTGGCCATCTGTCAGGAGTGCTTTGATTGTGTGTTCCTGCATTGCAGGGGGTTGGGCTTGATGGCCCTTGGGGTCTCTTCCAACTCTATGATTCTATGATAGGTCCTCTAGGCCCCTACCTATACAACCTCTCACAGGAATAAAAATGTAAATGGTCAATAACTTTGTAATCTTCGTACTACATGTTTGCCATACAAGTGTTCTTAATGAATCTCAGATTCAATCGCTAATAACCAATGGCATATAAATATAGTCAATATCATTGCTATTACCTGTCAAGTGAGTTGAAGTGACGTTCATATATACGCTTTTACGTGATGTAGTGCGTGAGGTATGTACACATACATGCACATATGGTTGCAGAGCGGACTGTGATGCTAAATCAGAGGCGAATGTCAATGTCCACTTGTTATCATAAAAATTAACATCGATATTGTTGATTATCTCTAGTAAAACACATGCTAAATATTTGATTCCCCACTCCTCCACATGAGCAGCAGACTCTTATCTGGGGAATCAGATTTGTTTTCCCACTTCTACATTCCTGCTAAGTGACCTTGGGTCAATCACAGTTCTCTCAGAACTCTCTCAGCCCCACCTGACTCACGAGGTGTCTGTTATGGGGAGAGGAAGGGAAGGCAATTGTGAGCCGCCTTGAGAATTCGTAACGTAGATAAAAGCAGGATATAAAGACCAACTCTTCTTCTTCTAGAGCCGTGGGGGCGAACCTTTGGCACTCCATATGTTATGGACTACAATTCCCATCAGCCCCTGCCAGCATGGCCAATTGTAGTCCATAACATATGGAGTGCCAAAGGTTCACCACCTCTGTTCTAGAGGTTATATGTCCAGGTGGCCATTTTTGCAGCGGTCATTTGCAAACAGGCATCATCAGCTGCATACCAAAGCCCTTCCCAATTTCACTGGGGGTGTTCGTAGAATTCTGGACTTCTTCCAGTCTCCTGCAGCTTCACTTTTTTAAAATTCTTCTGCAAATTTTCATCAAAAATTCTGTTTCTCTCTTCCAAGTGAGTAACAACCAACCCCACCCCTCCAAATCGCAGGCTTGTACAACTCATCCGGTCACAGAACGCCAAAGATGAACGCCAAAAAAATTATATGTATCTCAGCTCATGCATATGTGCACAAGAGAAGGCTTTCGCTTTGTTTTAAGATGTCGAGAGGGATTAAATCTCAGAGGTTTCTGCCGAAGAAAGGCTGTTTGAATCTCTCTGTCTTTGGCTCCTGAAATATTCAGGAAACACCTGCTCGGCTGCATTCATCTATCACTAGGGGTACATTTTCGCACAGCCAAAAAATTGTTCTCTGATCAGCCAGCCGGACTTGGGGCTGCTCTTGATTTTGGACTAGACATGCTTAGAAATGGTGCAGAGAAACTGCATCAAAGATTCAGGATTGCAGGAGTAGAACTTGCTCTGAATCAATAATTCTTATTGATTATGCATCAACTTACAAAGTGCCTGCAACTGGATTTATTTATTTAAACCAGAGGTCCCAACATGGTAACTGTGGACGGCCAGCACCCATTGTCACCTTTCCTGGCACCCACCAAGTGTTTTTATATAGTGTGTGGGTGAGAGCTGTGATGTCCACATACAACAAGTTGGGGACCACTAAATAAATAAATGAATATTTAAATAAATGAAGGTTTAAATAAGTAAAGCGGCCACTGAAGATCTGATCGCCTATGCCAGTGGTGGAGAACCTATGGCACTCCAGATGTTCATGAACTACAATTCCCATCAGCCCCTGTCAGCATGGCTAATTGGCCATGCTGGCAGGGGCTGATGGGAATTGTAGTCCATGAACACCTGGAGTGCCGTAGGTTCGCCACCATGGGCCTATGCAAATTAAAAGAATGTTGTTTTAGTAGCATCTGCCATTACAGTGTTTGCTTTATGCTCTTTTCCCAGTGTAATTTTACCCAGCGTGGTGTAGTGATTAAGAGCAGGTGGACTCTAATCTGGAGAACCAGGTTTGATTCCCCACTCCTCCATACGAATGGCAGACTTTTATCTGGTGAAGCAGGTTTGTTTCTCCACTCCTACATATTGCTGGGTGACCATGGCCTAGTCACAGTTCTCTCAGAACACTCCCAGCCCCACCTACCTCACCAGGTGTCTGTTGTGGGGAGAGGAAGGGAAAAGGAGTTTGTAAGCCCCTTTGAATCTCCTTACAGGAGAGAAAGGGGGTATAAATCCAAACTCTTATTTTTCCCTTCTCTCCTGCACTTGGGCTCCCTCTGCACGTGTGGCTCTGCTTTCTGAAGCAGTCATTTTTTGGTTGGCTCCACCCACTGCGGCAGCCATTTTGTGGACACATCCACTGTCCCATGTACAAATTCTAAATTGCCGACAGGCTTGAAAAGACGGCAAATCCCTAATTTTAATGGCTTCTACACAGCTTCTACATGTCTAGAATAGTATTATCCCAGACTTTCCCCCAAGGGCCTCAGGGCACCAAACACTGCTCTCCCTGCTCCACTTTATCCTCACAACAGCCCTCTGAGGTAGGCTAAGCTGAAAGAAATGACTGGCCAAAGGTAGCTCAGGGAGCTTTACAGCTGAGTGGGGATCTGAATGAAGGTCCCCCTGGGTCCTAGAATGACCACCAAACCCACGCTACCATCCATCTCAACTAGAAGGTTCATGGTATACTGCACAAGAATTTAAAAAAAACCCCAATCAATTGGTTAGAATCCATAAAAATATCAATAAAATCCAGCTTCTTGCCCACTTATAATGGACTCAACCAAAACACTGATGGTTAAAAGACAAAATGATTCCATTTAGCAGCAGATACAAAATGTGAAAATACAAAGAAGAAAGAGTTTGTCCTCTTAGAGCATGGCTGGAAAGCACTTGATATACTAACTTGATTGAAGCTAAGTTGGCTGCCAATTGTCAGTGCTCGGGTGGAAGACATCTTGGGACCCTCGCACACACCACGGAGAACTGGTTTGGCTCCAATTAAGGATGGATAGCTGTGCAAAACAAAAATTGCTCAGGAGTTGAGCTGTGAGCTGTGATGTAACGGATCAGCTCAGGGGATGACCTCTATTTAGGATAATGTGCCTTTTCTTCCAGTCTTCCAACCCCAACCCCGCTGCATTATGTCGTTTTGCTAGGAATCTTTGTTGCTAGACTCAAATGTTATTCTGTCGTACTTTTAATCCACCTTGCATCCCACTGGAAAAGATGGGCTATACATGAAAACCTCTTGTCATCTCCCAGAGGGAGAATATGCAGCACCTGTACAACACAGGGACTGCAACTCCAATGAGAACTTCTACTCTGAGCCCCTGGAAGGAGGTGAGCCCAGAACAGTAACTCCTACAGAGACACAATGTTCTGCCACCATTGAAGGTGTGCTGCATCTCTGCATTGGAAGTGACCAAATGATCCAAGCTGCGTCTGATTAAGAGGCACAACAGAATGTCTCGAATTTCTACGGTCAATCTGATGAGATAGTATTTGCACCCTGCTGGATAGGCTAGATTAGGCAGTATGTGAATGAGTAATTTCTTTTTCACTTGAACCGGTGAACATGGATTGATATCCATATGGACTAGCATTGGACGTGTTTCACCCAATCGTTTTGTTTCACAACTGTAATGTTTTTAATATGCCATTAAAGTAAGGTGACCAGATGGTCACCTTTGTGAACTGGGATGGGGTTGTCAGCATCGCTCGCAAGTATCACGAGCCTGCAGCCTCGCAGGAGCCGCGACTGCCTTCGGGAAGTAGCGCCGCTTCCGCCCTGTCGCGGCAGCCTCCCAAAATCCGGGACAATGGGAAATAACCCGTGGAACGCCAAGGGGATCAAATTGTAGGTGAAAGTTATGGACTGTCCCGCCAAAGCGGAGATCGCCTGGTCAGCCTACATTAAAGGCTTTTGTTTGTTTTTGCATTAAGTTGGGAACTATTGGTTTCTCAGTTCCAGCGGATGACCCCTTAATCGTTCTCAATGCTTCTCTGGCAACCAGTGGAAGAAGGCTTTGGGTCCCATGGAAATGTCACCTCTTGGCACAGCACCTGTCCACGTTCAGTTCAAATCACAGCTCTTCTCCAGTGGTCTTTGGAGGGGGAGGAAAGCACCCCTCCAGCACGGCAGAGTGCCAAAGCGCCTGCTCTTGCTCGGACCTTTCTTTACTGGGCCATCCATCTCTGTGGCTTGATTAAGAAAGCCAGCCCCTATTTGCAGAACAGCAGTTAAACAGAAAATTAGCTTTCCAAGCACTCCGGCAGAAAATAAATAGCCTGTCATGGCACATTTGCCAATGGATTGAACTTGATTGAATGTGACAGCTGAGCCGTTGGCTTCGGCAGGAAACCCAGAGCCAGATCCCGGGGAACGAGGCTTCCTTTCCCAGCAAAAAGAAAAGCAACGCTGCTTAAAAAAAAAGAATCATTATTTATCCTGTTAATCATCTTTTCCCAAGCCAGCTTTCCTACGGAAACAAGCACTGATGGGAAAAGAGCCGAGCTGCGGAAAAGGAGACATCTGAAGCCTGGTTCTCCCTGAGGTGGCAAAACCATAGTTGGACTCACCGTTTCACTCTAAATATTAGTGCTTGGCTTGAAGATGGTTTCCAGGTTCAGCCCCCAGAATTTCCAGTTAAAAGGACCAGGCAGTGGAAGACACAAAAGACCCCTATCTGAGACCCTGGAGAGCCATTTCCAGACTGACAATCGGGACCTTAAAGGAACATTAGTCTGACCTGCTAATAAAGAAAACAGCTTCATCGCATTATATCAGGGCAGGGTAGGGAACCTGAAACCTCCAGTGTTCTGGGAACTACAATTCCCATCAGCCCCTACCAGCATGGCCAATTGGCCATGCTGACAGAGGCTGATGGGAATTGTAGTTCCTGAACATCTGGAGAGCCGCAGGTTCCCTACCCCTGATCAAGGGTCTCCAACCTATGGACCTCCAGATGTTCATGGACTTTGATTCCCATCAGCCCCTGCCAACATGGCCAATTGGCAGAGCTGCTGGGAACCGTAGTCCATGAACATCTGGAGGGCCATAAATTGGAGATCTCTGATGTATATGGTTAGTGTTTGGGGTATTTTTTAAATCCCTGGTCATAGAAACCAGAATATCAAGGACAAATAGTGTCCTTTCCAACATGCTTGTTTTCTATATTTAGCAACTACTCTGTTTTGGGTACAATGGTATTTTGAATCAGGCAAGCCCTGGTCTGAAACAGTACTTGTAAGAGGCTTGAGGCTCACACTTCATGTCTGAATTTCTTCTGGACTCTTCTCTGAGGGTGAGGGGAATGTTCTCTCCAAGCTAAGCCCATGCTAAATGTCCTCTACGTGCTATTCACATCCAGATTAGCACAGGCAACTGAATAATCAACATAATACTTTGCCGAATATTCGTGCCATTTGAGTGTTGTTTCGGCAACACCCAACTGCTCCTCACTTGCCTTCACTGCCTGACACCGTACGCCATCTTGTTTACAGGCATTCAAGATTTCATCATGCCCTACACAACAAAGGGATGTCGTTAACAAAACTGGAGAGTAGGGAATTACTGTTGGGGAATTGGATTGATGTGAGACTATTCCTGAAGAACTTCTCCACTGGGGGTTAAAGCCAATGAGATGCTGACACGTTCATGAACAGATCTTCATTCCATATCCATTGGCTCAATCACTGCCTTCCCTGTATTCAGACTGGGGCAACTCAGACTGGGGCAACTCAGACTGGGGCAACTCTTCTGGTTTCCTAACCTCAGAGTCATAGAATCACAGAATCATAGAGTTGGAAGAGACCCCCAAGGCCCATCAAGTTCAACCCCCTGCAATGCAGGAACACATAATCAACACACTCCTATCAGGTGGCCATCCAGCCTCTCTTTAAAAACCTCCAAAGGAGAGGTTGGAGGTAGTGCATTTCACTGTCGAACAGCCCTTACTGTCAGGAAGTTCTTCCTGATTTAGGTGGAATCTCTTTTCCTTCACCTTGAACCCATGACTCCTGGGCCTAGTCCCTGGAGCAGCAGAAAACAAGCTTGCTCCCTCCCCAACATGACATCCCTTCAAATATCTAAACAGGGCTATCTTAACCTTCTCTTCATCGAACTAAACATCCCCAGCTCTCCTCATAGGGCCTGAATTCCAGGCCTTTTATCATTTTGGTTGCCCTCCTCTGGACTCATCCCAGCTTTTCAATATCCTCCTTGAATTGCAGTGCCCAAAACGGTACACAGAAGTTCTTCTCCATGATGCTGCCCCACTGCAGGAAACAATCAGTTGTGCACAAGTTGTTGGCATGTTTCCTGCAATAAGACCAACAACAGTTCCGCAGGGCAGAGTGTGGTGTCTCTATGGTCGAGGAAAATGGCATGAAACATTAAACTGGCCTTTTCAGAAAAACAGACGCAGCAGTCTTTTAAACCTGTGACTTTTTTGAGAGCTGTTTCTAATCCTCCTTTCTCTTGGGAAAGAAATGGCTCCCCTTTCCCCTGCACTACAGCCACGACCCAGAGTGGTGTGTCGCTCGGGGATCTTAAAAAGTGATGTTCGTGGATCTTCCAGTGTGGATTCCAATTGACCATGGAGCGCCTCAGCTATTACGCTGGCTCTGTACTCTCCAATATTTCCCAGACAACAACAAGAACACTCTTGTCTACGACAATCCCCCCCTCGCTACCCATTTTCACGCTTCCCACACATTACTGTACAGTTGCTGAAGGCTCTTCAATGCCTCCTGCACTCATTTCATCTGCAATAGCCTGCAGAGCCCAGATTTAGTAGCAAGGATGCCGTTTGTTCTTTTTGTTAAAGAGGCGGAAGACAAATGAAAACGTCCAACAATATGTTCTTGGGAGTTCCACGCGGACTTGAGCAGCTGGAGAGTGTGAACGGCCCCGCTATGCCCAGGGTGGCGTCTCAGCGTTCGCAGGCGTGCATTGACGTGCGCGAATGCTAAGGAACCTGACTCGTGCTCAGAGATTTCACTAGATGCTCGAGGAGGGAGCGAAAGCCTGAGAAATTGCCAAGCACTTTCATGAGATAGTCCCCTGTTGCACTAGGATCCTCAGAGGCCCAGGTTCAAATCCCCGCCTCTACCACGAAAGCTCACTTGGCGACCTTGGACCAGTAATAAGCATTCAGCCTGGCCTACCTCACAGGGTGGTTGTGAAATAAGAGAGGAGAGACGTCTCAAGAAGCTTTGAGTCCCAAACTGGGAAGAAAAAACAGGACATAGATGCATTTTCCCCGGGCTGCGGGAAAACACCGTCAACTAGTGGAACATCTGTGGGATCCAACCACTAAATTTCTGCGGGCCGCCTCCTCTGCTATAAGGCACGTGCCCTAATGAAGGCAGAGACAGAACACTTTTGCCTTGTTTGTATTTATGTGTTTTTAATAGAACTATACATTTTTCATGAAGGAGAGGTTATTAAAATTGAATGGGGCTCTCCGGGGGGGGAGGGGGGATCGGCCTGCCTTCCAAGAGCCGGCGTAGGCTTAGAGCAAAGCTCCGTCAGCTGTCATTAAACGAGGAGGATCGGGGATATTTTTTCCCCATTTACACCTGGCAGCCAGATGTCTGTTCAATCCGCAAGGTACAAAAAGAGAGGCGCTTCCGAACAGTCGTCTAGCCGGTTGACTTTGATCTATCCCAGAATAGCCGTTGATTGGGCTACCGCGAAGAGGGAGGAAAGTATGCTTTTGTGAGGAAACTTGAACGGCTTTTTAGAACTGTCCTTTCAAAGTTCCCTTTCTTTAGAATGGTTGCATAATGTTTTGTCCTACGCTGGGAACTCAGTCTGGAAAGCCGTTTTGGGGAGAGCCAACTGAGGGCAGCTTAGCAAAAACAGAAGCCGTTTGCGTTTAAACGGAGCTTCAAAGATCACCCAGCTCCCACAGCCGGTGGTATAGAGCTCGGTCTACAGAAGACCTGGCACTGAGACACCAGGGTTCACCCTCCTCATTCCAAAGAACACCAGAAATGGCTGCACTGAAGAAGAAGAAGAAGAAGAAGAAGAAGAAGAAGAAGAAGAAGAAGAAGAAGAAGAAGAAGAAGAAGAAGAAGAAGAAGAAGAAGAGGAGGAGGAGGAGGAGGAGGAGGAGGAGGAGGAGGAGGAGGAGGAGGAGGAGGAGGAGGAGGAGGAGGAGGAGGAGGAGGAGGATTTATACCCCACCTTTCTCTCCTGTAAGAATGAGAAACTGCCCTTGTTCCTTGTTTATCCGGTTAGTTGATAACCCCAGGTATCAAACTCAAGTTCTGGTAACTGTCTCATAGAAATTAAGAACATAAGAACATAAGAACTAGCCTGCTAGATCAGACCAGAGTCCATCTAGTCCAGCACTCTGCTACCCGCAGTGGCCCACCAGGTGCCTTTGGGAGCTCACATGCAGGAGGTGAAAGCAATGGCCTTCTGCTGCTGCTGCTCCCGATCACCTGGTCTGCTAAGGCATTTGCAATCTGAGATCAAGGAGGATCAAGATTGGTAGCCAGAGATCGACTTCTCCTCCATAAATCTGTCCAAGCCCTTTTTAAAGCTATCCAGGTGAGTGGCCATCACCACCTCCTGTGGCAGCATATTCCAAACACCAATCACACGTTGCGTCAAGAAGTGTTTCCTTTTATTAGTCCTAATTCTTCCCCCCAACATTTTCAATGGATGCCCCCTGGTTCTAGTATTGTGAGAGAGAAAAAATTCTCTTTGTCAACATTTTCTACCCCATGCATAATTTTATAGACTTCAATCATATCCCCCCTCAGACATCTCCTCTCCAAACTAAAGAGTCCCAAATTCTGAACATGTGTTTATTTGTTTATTTACTCATTGTATATTTATTTCCCACCTATCGCCAATGGCCCTGGGTGGGGTACAATCATAAAACTCCAGAAATATATGATCATAAAACGATTCTAAAAACTCCTTCATAAAGCCTCCCCATCCTCCACCCTAACCCACCCTTCTAAAAACACACAGTCGTTTAACCCACGTAGAGCCCAACCCAACACATTTCAGAAAATGGGCTAGGGGGGCTGAACCAAAAGGGAGATGGTACAGGTGAGAGCAGGTAAACTTCAACTGACCTTTATTAGGCATACCCATAGGGAAAGTACAAAGCAGAGCAAAAATCCACATCGTTCATAAATAAAACTAGGATGGAATCAGGAACAATGAAGAAGAAGAGTAAGAGTTTGGATTTATATCCCCCCTTTCTCTCCTGCAGGAGACTCAAAGGGGCTGACAATCTCCTTGCCCTTCCCCCCTCACAACAAACACCCTGTGAGGTAGGTGGGACTGAGAGAGCTCCAAGAAGCTGTGACTAGCCCAAGGTCACCCAGCTGGCGTGTGTGGGAGTGCACAGGCTAATCTGAATTCCCCAGATAAGCCTCCACAGCTCAGGTGGCAGAGCAGGGAATCAAACCCGGTTCCTCCAGATTAGGTACACAAGCTCTTAACCTCCTACGCCACTGCTGCTCTTAACCTCCTATGCCACTGCTGCTACCATTATGACCTTATCTTGATCACCTCTGACAAAAATTCAGCAGTTTTTCCAGCTATCCCACAGTCACTATTATTCAGAAGGTGTATAATTTGTGCTCTTTATCTGGAGAGCAAGTACCAGAATAAAAGGGAGTATAAAGTGTGGGAGACAACACCCAGAAGGGATCACCCGTATGCCCAGGCACAGAGGGTCGTCTTGGCCTAAACTCCTGCAGAGTCGCCGCCTGGTGGGGAGAATGTTCCAGAGCACTGAAACCACCATACAGAAAACCCGCCAGGCAGCCCCGACCCCCCAAATCTCAGAAGGTGATAGAGCCACCAGGAGGGGCCCCCCACTGTACTCAGCACCTGGGCAGGTCTATGTAGGAGGAGATGTTCCTTCATACGAAGAAGAAGAAGAAGAAGAAGAAGAAGAAGAAGAAGAAGAAGAAGAAGAAGAAGAAGAAGAAGAAGAAGAAGAAGAAGAAGAAGAAGAAGAAGAAGAAGAAGAAGAGGAGGAGGAGGAGGAGGAGGAGTTTGGATTTATATCCCACACTCTCTCCTGTAGGAGACTCAAAGGGGCTTACAATCTCCTTGCCCCCCCCCCTCACAACAAACACCCTGTGAGGTAGGTGGGGCTGAGAGAGCTCCAAGAAGCTGTGACTAGCCCAAGGTCACCCAGCTGGTGTGTGTGGGAGTGCACAGGCTAATCTGAATTCCCCAGATAAGCCTCCACAACTCGAGCAGCAGAGCTGGGAATCAAACCCGGTTCCTCCAGATCAGAGTGCACCTGCTTTTAGCCACTGCTCTTAGCCACTACGCCACTGCTGCTCCAGGCCTTATGATCGGATCATGTATGCAACTTTCCTTGATTGTTCAAGCTCATAGGTAGCATGAATGAATGCTTTGGATATTGGAGGAGCTTGTTAGAAACTTGATGTTATATGCTGAAAGGAAAAGAACCAAACGCACCCAAACTGCTAGTTTATTACATCTTTATTGTATTATCTAGAATTCCTTTCGGCTCCTAATACAGAAAGATATAAACACGTTCAGCCTCTCCTGCATGGTTATTTTCCTCCTGTTGATAACTTATTTCCCTGATGGTTTCTTATACGGTTATATTGACTCTCCAGGTCTCAGGCAGAGAAAGGACTTGGAAGCGGTTTCCCGGACCCTCCTGTCTGACATCCTTTCAAGCGGAGAGGACAGGAATTGAACTTGAGACCTTCTGCGTGCAAAGCGAACGCTTTACCCCTGAGCCACCGTCTTCCCTTTAAGTTAATGGGGGCGGAAAGGCAGTGGTGGCAGAAAGGCAGTGTTCAGTAATCCATGGCAACAGCGTCACCCAGCCAGGGAGGGAAGGATGAAGGTATAACAGGAAAAGACAGAAGTGACAAGAGGTAAGAAATGTGTTTGCTCAGGGATGCCCTCGCAATTACGGGGAGACGCAGGGAAAAGGTTAGGAGCTAATCTGTTTACATATTACGGGTACGCCAAGGAAGAAGACGTACGGAATGCAAATCGTGCCAAGAGATCAATCTTCGCTGTAGGATGCCTGTAGGGAGCGGTATGACCCGAAGTAATTTCGCTGCAGTCCTCGGAAGCCGTCTGTCTCCTTTTGGACTGATAGGATGAATCCCACAAGGCCCACTGGAGAGCTACAGTGATACAGGTAGGTCACAGAGGCTAAGGATTTATCGGAGGTTGCTTCCCTTGGTTTTCAGAGGTCCACTGCCTCAGTTTACTGCCTCAGTCTACTAACTCCATCTTCACCCTCCTGAAGTTTTCTTTTATGCAGTGTATTGTCCAAGGCTTTCATGGCAGAAATAATACAGCTGTTGTGGGTTTGCTGGGCTGCGTGGCCATGGTCTGGGAGGTTTTGCTCCTAATGTTTTGCCTGCATCATAGAATCAGAAGAGACCCCAATAATGGTCAGTTCAATGTGTCCCATCCCCTAAAAGACCACAAGGAGGCCACAGCTGCCCAGCCCCTGCTCTGCTGCTGGCCTTTAGAAACTGGAATTTGCAGCTATACTGCCCCTCTACAAGGAGGTTCCACTGAATCCTCACAGCCTTTGTAGACCTGTCCTTCATGTATTTGCTTTTTAAAGTCACCTATGCTTGTGTCTATCACAACACTCTCTGACAGTAAATCTCTTAAATCAACTGTTACATGAAGAAGTTCCTTATTGTCTCTAACCTGAGTCACAACTTCTCAGTCACAACTTCTCAGCCAAACCGACATTGGAGAGTTATTTACTTCATTAAGTTCATTTTCTTCCCCATAGGAACCCAAAGCAGCTTACAACATTCTGCTCCCCAATGCATTTTATCTGTACAACGCCCCTGTGAGGTAGGTTAGGCTGAGAATGTGCCCAATAAACATTCAACACAACTTGGCTGTTTTGTAACTTAAGCCTATTAGATCCAGTCTCGCCCTCTGGAGCAGCGGAGAACAAGTCTTCACAATCTTCCAGGCGGCAATCCATCAAGTTTGCGAAAAGTGTAATCAAATTTCCCCTCTGTTCTTCCCCAGGCTAAATATACCCAGTTCCTTCAATCTTTCCAGGCCTCTGACCACAGTCAATTTGTCTACATCTTTGTTAAAATGCAGCACCCAGAAGCGGAGCGCGATATTCCAGATGACGTGTTTGTTATACTAACCGAGGAAATAACAACAGCAGGCCTGGCGATTGTCAGTAGGAAAGCAATGTTATGGGAAACAGATTAAACAGACTTCCACATGGCCATCTCACCTATCTTACCTTACCTTTAAAATACATTGTATATTTAAAACAATATTCGGGGCGGGGGGGGGGGGATCACAAAGCAATGCATAATACGAAGCTCAGTCCCAGGATCATCCATTACTTCATTGGCACTTTGCTGTCTAGTCATAGGCTGCGTTGCACCTGTTACCTCAGAGCAACTCAGCCAATAGAAGACACCGCTGCCTGCTAAGGGCTGCCCTGTGACATCACAGTCAGACAGCCAATTGCTGCAGAGCACTCACAACCACAGTTTAAGCCTGGTTCCGTGGACCACCAAAATGACAAACAGCAAGTGGGATCTAGATCGAATCAACCCTGAACTCTTCCTAGAAAATAACATTACTAAATCAAGGTTGTCATACTTTGGTCACGTACTGGGAAAACGAGAGTTGCTGGAAAAGGTCATAATGTTAGGAAAGGCTGAAGGCAG
The DNA here is from genome assembly GCF_021028975.2 of Sphaerodactylus townsendi. Classification (NCBI taxonomy): domain Eukaryota; kingdom Metazoa; phylum Chordata; class Lepidosauria; order Squamata; family Sphaerodactylidae; genus Sphaerodactylus; species Sphaerodactylus townsendi. The sequence continues at coordinate 48,709,178 of NC_059437.1, forward strand.
CAAGAAAAGACCACAGATGAGATGGATCGAGTGAATCGAGGGAGCCCTCGATTTGCAAGACCTGAATAAGGCTGTTAACCATAGGACGTTTTGAAGGACATTGATTCTTACGGACACCGTGAGCCAGAAATGAGTTGACAGCACTTAACACACGACTAACACCAGGACTCTGAGCCGAAGCTCTACACAGCCTCTTGCAAGCACAGCAAACGCCGTGGCCTTGAGAACTGACCCAGCAACCTGGCATGAGAAACTGACACAGGGAAGCAGAGTCTACTCAATTTCCTTGACTCCTTACAGGCCTGAGAAATAAATCACGCATCCCCTCTCCTCCTCCTTCGCGCCCAGTATTGCTTATGTGTGGTGAGGCAAGACAACAGCTATTGGGTAAATTATTCAACCCAGGAGCAATTTAACTGTAAACAAGAAAAAGTGTTGGGGGAAATGGGAACAGCAAACTATTGGACAAATTCACTTTAAAAAAATCCTCAAAGCCTAATCAGAAGAGCTGGAGCAGACGATAAGGTTCCTGGGCGCTCTGCTATGCATGGCCGGGAGCACAGATGTTAGTGGATTTTCTACGCATGTAAAATCCAGTGTACACAGGCTCAGAACGGGCAGTCGATTCCTGGATATTATCTGGGAAAGCTGTCACAAGAAATAAGCTTGGGTGTGTATGCCCTATTAGAGGATTACGTCCTGAGTAAAATCCATGCATTGACGGAGGCGGAGCCAACACACACAGCAGATATTTACCTACTGAGCAGCAGTGGCATAGTGGCTAAGAGCAGGTGCACTCTGATCTGGAGGAACCGGGTTTGATTCCCAGCTCTGCCACTTGAGTTCTGGAGGCTTATATGGGGAATTCAAATTAGCCTGTGCACTCCCACACACGCCAGCTGGGTGACCTTGGGCTAGTCACAGCTTTTCGGAGCACTCTCAGCCTCACCTACCTCACAGGGTGTTTGTTGTGAGGGGGGAAGGGCAAGGAGATTGTAAGCCCCTTTGAGTCTCCTACAGGAGAGAAAGGGGGGATATAAATCCAAACTCTTCTCTTCTACTTCATTTATATCAGGCATTTCTCCCCAGAGGGATCCCAAAGCAGCTTATATGGTTCTCTTCTTTTTCAGTTTACCTTTTTGGTTAGGCTGAGTGTGTGACTAGTCCAAGGTGTTAGAATGGGGGGTTTGAACCTCGGTCTACTGGATTCTAGTCAGGCACTCTAACCACTACACAATACTGTTTGTCCTTTCCGAAGCAATGGATGCTGTCGATATTGGAACCCATCATACCTAAGGGAAGCGACAGTGGTTTTTACGGTCTGTTTTGGTACACAGAGCTTAGCCAATAATCTCCTATGAAATCAACTTGATTGACAGTACAACCCCCCCCCCTCCGGGACATCTGTTTAATCCAATGAAAAACAGGGCCAGTCCTCCATGAAAGGGACCGTTTGGGTCAGCCTCACAAGGAGCGCATGACACGTCATTCCTGGTGACATAAAAGAACTGCAGCTTCGTGGTGTATCGGGCTTTGGAGATCCTGGTTTCAAATCTCCACTGAGTCACGGGAACCCACCAGGTTACCTTCAATTCCCTTCTTGAATTGCGGGGCCCAGAAACAATGTTGAGCCGGAATCTCCACAAATTCTCCTCTTCTATCTTATTCTTACCACGACCGTGTCAGGTTGGTTAGGCTGATAGAGAGAGCCTCTTCCATGTCCCAGTGAGTTTGGTGGCTGAGTGTGGATTTAAACCTGGGTCTTCCCAGTCACCCCAACCACTAGGTTCTGGCTACGCATCTGTTTTCACGACGGCCAGCTTAGCTTTACCTCAAACGCGCTCTCTTATTTGGTCTCGACGGAGTGGTGGATTCATATAACCAATAAGTTGCAAGACCTAGCTGTGTCCCTTGATGATCTTCTTCTTATGACTGCTAATGAGATATACCGTCTCATAAAGCAAAGACTCTTTGAGCAGGACTACCAGAAACTGATGGCACAAGCAAATAAAACCTGCTCTCCAATCCATCTACATATTTTGCCTCGTTTTCCCACTCCTGCTAACTATCTACATCTTCTACATGAGCCCACTCTGAGACGCGCTGTCACCTTAGCCAGATGCAATGTTCTTCCTTCTACCAGACAATACAACAGAGAGCACCATCTTCCATCCTCTGATAGATCTTGCACCTGCAATCCTGGTCTTGAAGAAACCATCCATCATGTTCTATTATATTGCCCTTTATATGCTGTAGAGCGGGAAAGACTACTTAATCCTCTCTTAGCTGATCTAGGCAACGCTACCGATGCTGTCAAAACTTTGTTCTTGTTAGACAGCAACTCAACTGCTACCATCGAACAAACTGCTAGATTCTTGTGTGTTGTCATCACTGGACGTTCCCAAATGCTCAGTAGACTCAATCCCAATTCAGGGGCTTAATATTCCAGCTCTCCTGATGCTTGTTTTTTTTAAAAACTTTTTTACCAGCCAATTTTAATTTCCATTGTATAATTTATATATATGCCATTAAAGGTTTCATCATCATCATCATCACCCCAACCACTACATACTGCTGCCTCTCAGTCAGTACCGCTGCTCGTATGGGGTCGTGGCTCAAGCCCGTTGCTGAAGACTCTACCCGACCTTCTGCATGGCGTATTCGTTAATTTCGCCATTGCCTGTCTCCCCCTGATTTAAACACTCAGAAGGGTGTTTGCCCTTCGGGTTAAAGACACAGTAGGAATGCCATAACCGTCCTGCAATATGCTATCTGGAGTTCAAAATAGACATCAACAGCTGGAGAGCGAGAGGGAGCAGGTTGAGAACAGCAGGGGTGCCATGGCGCTTCTACTCAGGCGGTGACGATGCAGGAGAAGATGCATCAGCTCCGCACGCTTGATGTTTCACTTCCAGAGTCCCTGGGGACGGCAGCTGAACCTTGACGAAGGACATGTCTAGGAACTCGTACTATACACTCCGAGGGAGTAAAAGCAGCCCCGACATGTGAAAAATGGGGAGGTATGTCGACCAGGGACCAGAAATTAGGGACAGCCCCAGGTTGCTAGAAGCACTCCTGAGCTAATGCACGCAAAGCATTTTGTTGAGCACTAATACATAACTAGAGCTGCAGGGTTCAGTCAATTAATGGATTTTAATTCCACTATTAAAGCTCTTCCAGATGATTAAAAACCACCTGCACTAAATCTATCATTTTCAAAACTGAAGTACTGCAAATTCAAATCCAGCTCCGTCGCACAAAGGTGGGAATACTTCTTCTGAGTTGGGCCCTGCTGTGACCCAGGCAGGAATCATCTAAAATCAAGTTGTGGCTTCAGAAGAGGCACCCTTCCTTCATTCACCTGCAGGAAGGAATGCCTTTTCTGAGATGGTTTGCTACACGGTGGGAAAATAAACAATCTTTCTGGAAAAGGCATCCCTCTTGTTCTCACCCACAGAATGCCTCTTCCAAAACAAAGCCTACACGATCTAAAGCAGGAGTCCCTAACAAGATAACTGTGGGCACCATGGCACCCACCAACACCTTTTCTGGTACACTCCAAGTGTTTTCAGAAAGTGGACATTGCCAGATGCAGTGTTCGCCAAGCCAAACTTCTGATTGGCCGTTGAAGAAGAAGAAAAATTTGGATTTATACCTCCTTTCTGTCCTGTAAGGAAACTCAAAGGGGCTGACTTTCTCTTCCTCTTTCCACAGCAGATACCTTGTGAGTTAGGTAGGGCTGAGAAAGTTCTGAGATAACTGTGACTAGCCCAAGGTCACCCAGCAAACTTCATGGGGATGAGCAGGGAAACAAATCACATTTAGCAGATAAGAGTGTGCCGTTCAGGTGGAGGAGTGGGGGATCAAACCAGCGTTCTTCAGATTACAACCCACCTGCTTTTAACCACTACACCAGTGGTGGCAAACTTTTGGCACTCCAGATGTTTTGGACTACAATTCCCATCAGCCCCTGCCAGCATGGCCAATTGTAGTCCATAACATCTGGAGTGCCAAAGGTTCGCCACCACGGCACTACACCATGCTGGCTTTCAAGGAGGAATGATCAGTACACCTACAACCTCTTTCTGTCCTGTAAGGAGTCTCAAAGGGGCTTAAAAATTCCTTTCTCTTCATCTCCCTACAACAGACACCTTGTGGGATAGCTGGGGCTGAAAAAGTTCTGAGAGAACTGTGACTGGGCCAAGGTCACCCAGTAGGAATGTAGGAGTGGAGAAACAAATCCGGTTCACCAGATGAGAGACCATCACTCAGGTGGAGGTGAGGGAATCAAACCACCAACTCTGAACCATACCACGCTGGTTCTCTGATTGCCTGTGCAGGTGCCACCACCCGAAAAGCTCATGAAGCTGCCACCACCAGACAAGGATTCTCACTGCACGAATGAAAGTAATTTTGTGGCTGTTTCTACCACTTGCGGTAGCCATTTTGTAGCTGGGCCCACCACACTGAGTCACAATTCCAAAGGTGCCCAAAGGATCAAAAAACGTGGGGATCCCAATATAAAGACAGACTGACACACAATTATCATCTACCGACACAGAGAGAACCGTTTCCCCCTCTTCAAACAAAAGGTTCATCCGTGTGCAAATTTAAGCAGTCTCCATAAATTAATCTATCAGTTAAGATATGCAAGATTTGTTACGATTTCTTTAATGGAGAAGCAGCCATCACTGGGCTGGGCAAAATCCCCATCTCAAGTGAGATTTGTAAAACTCCCATCTCAAGGGAAATGTACAACATGGCTACCGTTGAGTACAGTTCCTCACAGAAGAAATACTGAGGACTTATCAAAGGATTTATCTAGTTGCTGAAGAATGAGGCGGGTGGGGGGGGGGGAATCGAAGAGCGAAGGCAGCCGACTGGAATTTGGCAGCGGCTCACATTTCGCGAAAAGAAGATTATTTCCCGGGTTTCTCCTCGAAAGTGCACTCTCTCTTCCGTGGCCGGCCGTAGCTTTGGCCAAGAATCACCATCTCTTTCAATTATCTTGTCTCGCAGCCCCGGCTCCCCTCTAGGAAAGTCTCCATTTGAAGGGAAGAAGCTATCGCCTCACGGGAGGGAGTGCTCCGGGAAAGTGGCAGAAGTCGAGAAACGGCTCGTTCACAATGGCTCCCCCCATGTCCTTTCGAAGGCAGGGGCTGCTTTCCTCTCTGCATCAACCTCCATAACTTTTGAAAAAGTGAGCCGTCGCCATTCAGAGATGACGGCCGGAATCTCAGCGGTGACCGGTTTTTCCCGCCAATTAGGCCCGATAGAGCCACTCAAGTCAAAGGGAAAGAAGGGTACTACCACAGTGCAAACTCCTACAAAAGCCGATTATTTCTTCTCCTCAGATTCCCCCGTCGCCTTCCGATTAAGAAAGTTCACGGTGTCCTGATGGCTCTCTAGTTTTCTACACTTCAGCATTTTGCCGAGTCCTTTTCCACACAGTTTTTGCCTCAGACCAATTCCCAGCAAATCGCGAGGCTGTGCAAATGAGTTTTCATTTTCACAGGAACGGGGAAGGGAAACCATTGCAGCACCAGAGTATCATTTCATGGCCATTTGTTTGGGAATTTAAGCCTGACTTCTAAAGTACCAGAATATTAACAGGTCCACATTTTGCTCAGGTCTGGAACCAATATACCCATTTTAATGCCTTAGGGGACAGCATCAAGTGTTTGCACTATGGGGAAGACGCCAGTGCCCCTAAGATAGCATTGCTACCTGTTCATTTTTACAAAATATATTATTTTTGTTCCTCTTTTTCTTCGGGGACCTTGACACAGCTGACATTGGGTAAGAAATAAAGGCAGAGTGATACAAGCATAGCCACTCAGGTGGGTGAGCAAACAGCAGCATGTATTGCTATCTGAGGAGAAAGAGAGGGAGCCATTTATCAGCCTTCTGGAGGGTTTTATTCAATTGCCCCACCCCATACCACACAAAAGTAAATGCATAACTGAACCATCTGAAGGAACTGAGGTGATCTGCCCCTCCTTTCTGTCTGTCTACTGGGTTTGATCTCAGAGATTATCATGCTAGAGGCTTTTCAAAGTTCAGTCATCAAACATTAGAATTTTATTAAACTCCTCAGGGATATAAGGATAAGGGCGGGGAGAATTTTGGCAAGAAGGAAAGAAGCAGACTTATATACAAATATTAAGATATTCTTAGTATTACAACTCAGGGAGCATTTGGCTGTTTGACAAGTGTTTGCTTTGTTACAGATTTCTAAATTCTTTGAAACAAGATCGACTTCCTCGTTGTTATTTATTTATTTATTTATTTATTTTATTATGTGATTTATAAGCCGCCTCACCCCCGAAGGGCTCGAGGCGGCTCACAGAGTAGCTGCACGTTCCACAACAATCAACAAAACATATCAATTACAAGGGTGCAGCTTAGTTCATTAAAACTAACTTAAAACTTTAAAACTTAATAACAGTTACAATTACATACCGGTTAAAACATCAAGCGTCCGATCTACAGGCCAGCGGAGGGAGGGGATAGGTCGGGCCCAAGATGGAAACCAGGGCCCGGCCAGATAGAAAACGGCAGCTTCAATGGGGGGTAATAAAACCGCGGCCAGTAATAAAACCGTTATAAAGCTTTGATTCAGATTTGCACCCACAGGTTCATGTGTAAGCTCTGGTGCCCAAAATCTTCGGATTTCCCAAAACTATAGGATCACTTCAGACATTCTGAAGTAAATTACCTCAGAACTAGGGATGGGAATTTTTCTCCTACATGAAGTTTAAATTGCTCTCCTGGGTAGAGACTGGTAATTCTCTGACATCCTCTCTCTCACTCAGCCAGCTCCCTCTGTTCTATAGAAAAGTTTAGGAGACAAGTTAGCTCTGTTTTTAGACCCTGGGCTAGGAATTCTTCTTTCTCTAGAAGTCTATTCCCCTCTTTGGCTAGAGTAGGGTCCTCTTCCCCAAATACTCTTTCCCCGCTAACACCACAGGTCATCACACAGATGATAAACACATGTAAACACTCTGATTTCAAGAGTACTTACTAATAAACCTAATAAGCTCTTACTGATGTATTGTCGAAGGCTTTCACGGCCGGATTCAACTGGTTCTGATGGGTTTTCCGGGCTGTGTGGCCGTGGTCTGGTGGATCAACCACACAGCCCGGAAAACCCACCAGAACCAGCTCTGACTGAGTTCTAAACTTTACCCTGTCCCAGCATGTCACACATACACACAGGCTTTGTGAGGAATAAACCCCCAGTCAGGGTTTCTTTTCCGTCATCTCTGCACGTTCTTAGCTTTGAAGTAGCACTATAAAGGATGGAGGTTTTTTGAATGCTATTTTCCTTAGATGTATCTCACAATGTGTTTGTACTACCAGAGCAGGTTGTGCAGGTAAAGACATAAGAGAGGCCATGCTGGATGGGACACAGGAGTCAACTAGCTGCCTCTAGAAAGCCCATCAGCCGGATGACAATAACAGTGTCCTTCTGCCCATGTTCCCCAGCAACTGAAATAAAGAGACATTCTGCCTCTGGTACTGGAGAGAACAAGCATCCATCAGTGACATAGCATACACAGAAGAAGAAGAAGAAGAAGAAGAAGAAGAAGAAGAAGAAGAAGAAGAAGAAGAAGAAGAAGAAGAAGAAGAAGAAGAAGAAGAAGAAGAAGAAGAAGAAGAAGAAGAAGAAGAAGAAGAAGAAGAAGAAGAAGAAGAAGAAGAAGAAGAAGAAGAAGAAGAAGAAGAAGAAGAGGAGGAGGAGGAGGAGGAGGAGGAGGAGGAGGAGGAGGAGGAGGAGTAGCAGTTTGGATTTACATCCCACCTTTCTCTCCTGTGCCTTAATAGTGCCTTAAAAACCTACAACATCAGCAGTGTGAAGAAGAGGAGGAAGAGAGAAGGAGGAGGAGAAGAGTAGTAGTAGTATGGATTTACATCCCACCTTTCTCTCCTGTAAGGAGACTCAAGGTGGTTTACAAGCTCCTTTCCCTTCCTCCCCCCACAGCAGACACCTTGTTAGGTAGGTGGGGCTGAGAAAGTTCCAAAGAACTGTGACTAGCCCAAGGTCACCCAGCAGGAATGTGGGAGTGGGGAAACACATTTATTTCACCAGATAAGCCTCTGCCACTCAGGTGGAGAAGTGAAGAATCAAACCCAGTTCTCTAGATTAGAATCCACCTGCTCTTAACCACTACACCACGCTGGAAGGCCAGGCAGCAATGACCCATCTTAAGTCAACCATTACTGGAGAGGGGGAGAGACATCTAATATGGGGCAGAAATTGGAGTACTGATTAGGACTGGGGAGACCTGGGTTCAAGTTTCCATTATGCAACGTAGTGAGGTCAACTGTGAGAGATAAAATGGAAAACTGGAGAACCTCATACTCTATTCTTAGCTCCACGGCAGAAGGATGCAACAGACAGCTCATAGGATTTTTAAATTCTCAATTACGGAAGAGGGAATATAATCAGCAAACACAGTGAGAACCAGGTTATAATCCAATCAAGCTTCATTAGACCCAAGCTAAATTACTAAGGCCAATTACATAGGAATTAAAAGACCTTTAGGACACCTACAGGCTCGGTAGTTTCGCACTGTGACGGACACCCCAGGAGCAACCGGCTCTCACAGAAACTCTGAGGCATGCTTTCTGCCCGAAACGCGCTTCCCTCTCCACCATCTGGCCGTCTGCTCCGCTGAATCACTCAGGAAAAAAATCCACACAAAGCTTAAAAGTGCTCCGCTGTCTCTTAAAACCACCCTCTCAGACAGGCAGAGCTCACGTCATTTTGGGAGCAGAAACACTCAAGCGAAATGTCTGGAGGAGCCCAGGAAAGGGAAAATCTGGGGAAGATGCCAACCCACTCAGGACCTCAGAAGTCTCACTGAAGGACAATCTCCTTTTCAAGAGTAGCATCAATCCCAAGGGAGGGGTGGGCTGTCCTTTCACATTAAGGAGAAAAGGAAGAGGAAGAGCCGTTCAAAGGCAAGGAACCAATTAGCCAGTGGCGCAGAATAACAGGGCTCCGTCCAGGGTGATGCGCAGAGGGGCACAGTTGCCTGCCCTCTTGAGCAGCCAGGTTTAGAAAGGGAAAAAAATAAGGCTCATGGATTTAGCTGATATTCTTCCCGATGTAAGCGAATAAAGAGAGCGAAGGGGAGCATGAGCTTCTTGATCCAGGGCGCGATATGCATTCCCTTCAGCAAGGATAATGAAGAAAACGGACAGTAAGGAAATTCCTTGGAAATGTGGTGTTGGAGGAGAGTGTTATGGATACTGTGGACTGTCAGAAAGACAAATACCATGTTTCCCTGAAAATAAGACAGTGTCTTATATTAATTTTTGCTCCCAAAGGTGCGCTATGTCTTATTTTCAGGGGATGTCTTATTTTTCTGTGTTCTGTTCGTCGGACATGCTTCCAAACAAAAACTTTGCTACGTCTTACTTTTGGGGGATGCCTTATATTTCACACTTTAGCAAAACCTCTACTACCGTGTTTCCCCGAAAATAAGACAGTAAGAAAAATCTTTATATTAATTTTTGCTCCCTCTTAAAGATGCGCTTTATGTCTTTTATTTCTTTCTTTCAGGGGATAAGTCTTTTATTTTTCTGTGTTCTTGTTTGTCGGACATGCTCTCCCAAACAAAAAATCCTCTTTGCTCACTTAATTTACTTACTTTTTTGGGGATGCCTTATGATTTCTCAGACTTTTAGCAAAACCTCTACTACGTCTTATTTTCCGGGGATGTCTTATATTCAGGGAAACAGGGTAAGTAGTGTCAAAGGCTTTCATGACCAGACTGAACTGGTTGTTGTGGGATTTCCAGGTTATGTGGCCGTGGTCTGGTAGATCTTGTTCCTAACGTTTCACCTGCATCTGTGGCTGGCATCTTCAGAGGTGTATCACAGAGAGAAGTGTGTTGCTGGACACGGTGTGTGTGAGTGACGCAGTATGTAACTGTGAGTCCTCCTCCTCCTATCTCTCCAGGGTCTCGAGCAGAGAGGGACCTTTCCTATCACCTGCTTCCAGGTGTCTTTTAACTGGAAACACCTGAGACTAAACATGGGCCTTTCTGTTAGCAAAGCAGACAATCCAACACAGATTAACCCCTCCCAAGGCAAACATGCAAACCAAGGAGAAGACATGGAAACTGTAAAGAATAAAACGTTTCTCTCTTTGCCTGTTTTGAAAGTATGTTGTATTAAGACTGCAAAATTTGTGACCTAGCAGAATTGTTTATGTGCTAAGATTTCAATAGATAAGAAAAAGCAGGAGGTTAATTAGACCCTCTGGCGACTTTGTGATGGTGCTCTAAAAACATTCTTTAGACGTTCTCTATCTTATAAGCACAGGGGTCATCTCTTCATTATTAGCATCATAAAATTCACACCCTTGGGTGGATTGCTTATGAAATGAAGAGGTGGAACCCATTACTCTAGGTTTGCCATAGAGTCCTGACAGGAGGTTTGGGGTACGGTCCAGAAGAATCACATGGGTCAAAGGAGGCAGATTGCTGGTCCCTGCAGGAAAGTATATAAACACAATGTAAACAGCGTTGGAGCTTCATTTCCTTGGGTCAATTATATTTTGTTTTCTGCAGAAAACAAATCACTTGCTTTTCCACTGCTTTTGTGAGGTTAATTGGAAGGAGTCCACATCAGGGAAAGGACCGCAGGCCTACACAGCCAACAACACTCCCTCCACAGAGGCATAAGATTACTATGGGAGACAGAAAAACTGGATCAGATGGCCCCACCCTTCAGGTTCTGAGCTGTCAATTCATAAGGAAGGACTCCACCCACTGAGCTACTGAACTAAGTTCACACCAACAGATAAGCCCATCTTAAATGCTAATAAATGGTGAGCAGCAGTGGCGAAGTTGTTAAGAGCAGATGCACTCGATTCTGGGGAACTGGGTTTGATTCCCCGCTCTGCCACTTGAGCTGTGGAAGCTTATCCGGGGAACTAGATTAATCTGTGCACCCCAACACATGCCAGCTGGGTTGCCTTGGGCTAGTCGCAATTCTTTGGAGCTCTCTCAGCCCCACCCACCTCACAGGGTATTTGTTGTGGGGGCGGGGGAAGGAGATTGTAAGCCCCTTTGAGTTTCCTTACAAGAGAGAAAGGGGGGATATAAATCCAAACTCCTCCTCCTCCTATGAAGAAGAAGAGTTTGGATTTATATCCCCCCTTTCTCTCCTATAGGAGACTCAAAGGGGCTGACAATCTCCTTGCCCTTCCCCCCTCACAACAAACACCCTGTGAGGTAAGTGGGGCTGAGAGAGCTCCGGAAAGCTGTGACTAGCCCAAGGTAACCCAGCTGGCATGTATGGGAGTGCATAGGCTAATCTGAATTCCCCAGATAAGCCTCCACAACTCAGGCAGCAGAGCTGGGAATCAAACCCGGTTCCTCCAGATCAGAGTGCACCTGCTCTTAGCCACTACGCCACTGCTGCTCTTCGATCTGCTATCACAGATTACAGAAAGCATCCCTGGGCAGGAAGCTTTTGAGCGCATAGCTTCTTGCCACACAGACCGCCCAGGGTTTTTTCCCCCTCCGACTGTTCTGCGGTTGCAAGGCAGCAGGTGCGGAGAAAAATCGCCCAATCCACACAATTAGCCGCTGCACATAAATGCCTTGCTGAGAAGGGGCAGCCACCATCTGTAGCAATTTACAGTGACTGCCACGGCCATTCGACAAGCACAGCTTGTGGGAAAACGATGAAGCTTCTCAGCCAATTCCATCATCATGTTTGGATCCTGGACCACTGAAAATGGTTCCCAGCCAGGCCCCCGTTCTGGGGCCTCACCAAAACTGGAGCTGAATTCCCTGATCTTTGTTGCCTGTTTGACTAACTATATAAAGCAGAACTAGATTAAATCCAAAAGATCCCATCCAACTAGGTCAGAAGCAAGAACCTGGAAGCCTCTCTTAGCCATCTTGGCCAGTGGCCAATGGCAGTTCCATCTTCCACAAATATATCTAAGCTGGTGGCTCTAACGTCTTGCAGCACGAAATCCCACAAATCGACCACAAACCATGTGAAGAAAGGTTTCCTTTAACTGGACCTACTGGCAGTCAATACCATTGTGTGATCCCAAGTTCTAGCATGATTGCGGAAGGGAAGGGGAGGAAACCATCCTTGGTCATCTCTGCTGCAAAGTAGAGGTGAAATCAGATGGGGAGCTGGGAGACAGGCTCTCCCCAACAAATTTTAAAGAGAAGTATCAGGCACATGGGGTCCTTTCCCCTTCTACACAGCCTTGCTACCGTGTTTCCCTGAAAATAAGACAGTGTCTTATATTAATTTTTGCTCCCAAAGATGCACTATGTCTTATTTTCAGGGGATCTCTTATTTTTCTGTGTTCTGTTCGTCGGGCATGCTTCCAAACAAAAACTTTGCTGCGTCTTTCGGGGGATGCCTTATATTTCGCACTTCAGCAAAACCTCTACTACGTCTTATTTTCAGGGGATGTCTTATATTCGGGGAAACAGGGTAATCAACACATACACACAAACAGACTCTGTGGTCTCTGCAGTCAAGAGGCAAGCAAAGAAAGAGATGCCCAGACTTTTACTTTGAAGGCCTACTGACAGCGTGTGTGTGTGTGTGGTGGGAGGAGGGGGGAAATAGAAGGATTACCCCCCCCACACACACACACACCATTTCTGGATTGCCCCAATACAAACTGGGGCTGCATATGCTTGATCTTACTTTTTAAAAGACATAGAATGCCCAGTGCAGGTGATTGAAAAGAAACAAAGCACAGCTGCCATGATGTACTGTCAAAGGCTTTCACAGCCAGAATCCACTGTTATTGTTGTCTGAAAACCCAGGTAAAGCAGCTACTTAGCAGAGATTTATTAACAAAAATCTTGCTGCCAGCCTGAGATCTAGGGAGCCAGCGTAGTGTAGTGGTTAAGAGAAGGTGGACTATAATCTGGAGTGCTGGGTTTGATTCCCCGCTCTTCCCCCTGAGCAGCGGACTCTTATTGGTGAACCAGATTTGTTCCCTACTCCTACACATGAAGCCTGCTGAGTGGCCTTGGGCCAGTCACAGTTCTCTCAGAATTCTCTCAGCCCCACCTGCCTCACAAGGTGTCTGTTGTGGGCGGGCCGGGAGGGGGGGGGAAAGGCAGTGACTGTAAGCCACTTTAAGACTCCTTACAGTAGAGAAAAGTAGGGTATAAAAACCAACTCTACTTCTTCAATGTTCGGAGCTTCAAAAACCCTCCACGAATGTTTGATTTGGACTCTAAAAGCCCCCAGGATGGAGTGATCCATTATCTCTGTCTCATTCAGTTTGGGCTCCAAAAGCCTTCAATCCAGAATGCTGTATCACTTCTAAATACACCAAATAGCTAACCCTTCCCCTGCCGGCTTCTTGCCGTGCCTGTGCCCCCTCCCACAAGTTGGAAGGGGACCCCCACCAAGGAAAAAAACAGGCAGCGGTCCCACCTACAGTGCAAGAGAGCAGCAGGTGGTCGAACCCCTACTGAAGATGTGACCCGTGTCTACCAGAGAGGAAAATGCAGCCAAAGCCCTCCAATAACAGCAGCAATCCCAAATTCATTAGCTGACTTAGAAGGCACTGTTGCTAGTGTAACCCCCATGCCCAGAATGGATTGGCCCAGAATGGGTTGACCCAGTAAGGGGGTGGAGACTCAGAGCAGCAGAAAGGCTGAAAGAGCTCTTTGCAGAAGACAAGGCTACCAGACTCGGACCTTGATTTCTATAAGCCCTTAACACCTTGTTAAGGTAATTGCAATATTGTTGGGAACTACTGAAAGGTAGTTGTTGTTTTTGCTATGTTGTAAATGTTGGAGTTTATTGTTTCAGGGTTTCTTTTGTGGTTGTAATGGGTGAGAGTTCTCCTGGAGACCTTCATCATGTTGCAACCTGTTCATCAAGCCCTTGGAGTCTTCAGGAGCCAGCCAACTTGCAAAGAAGAATTTGGACTTGACAATATCAGTAGACTGTAAATAGAAGGATTTGTAATGCAACCTGAACAGGACCTTGAATTGTAAAGTTAAATGTTGATGTTTTAAAAGTGTAAATTGTAAAGAAAAGTAAACCATTTTGTTGTTTAAAAATTGTTGTTGCAACTCATTCCAAGTACTGCCCCACAGAACCCACAAGCTGAGGTTACACTAGCACCATTGTCCAAATGTATGTTGCAGAACAGTGGCGCTGCAACAACAGAATGTAGGATACCTTGATTAATTCGCAAGGGCACCATTGGCCCCCGTCCCTGCGAATGAAGTCACAAACTCCTGGGATTTCAGGCTGAGAGGAGACGGGTTCCCTTTATGGTGACAAATAGCCAGGTCACTGGAACCATTTACCCACCTGTCAGGAAGAAGCAAGACAGATGGCGTTTGAGAAATCCTGAGTGCTGGGCTAACTGCCAGCGACGGAAGCTATTTGATGGGACAGAGGGGCTATGGCAGGAACCAGGGAAACAGGGGAAGTGTTCAAGTCAAGGGCCGGGGAACAGGGAGGAAAGGAGCAAATTCTGCCTTGGCCAGCCTCTGTTTCAAAGTTACAGGTTTGCTTGTGTCCATTCCTTGGACGAGAAGGCCAAAGTAAAGCCAGTGATGAGAACAACCCGGGATTCCTAGTTGTGTTTCTTTTAATTGTTTTTTTGTAACGTTCCTTCTTAATGTATTGTTGAAGGTTTTCACAGCTGGAATCAACAGGCCGTGGTGGTTTTTGGGGGGCCGTGCGGCCATGGTCGGGTAGTTTTTGCTCCTAACGTTTCGACCGCATCTATGACTGGCATCTTCAAAGGGGTGCCATCTTTAGAGGCATGTTTCCATGACACTTTGTGGAGGAGGAGGAGGAGGAGGAAAGGAGGAGGAGGAGGAGGAGGAGGAGGAGGAGTTTGGATTTATACCCCACCTTTCTCTCCAGTAAGGAGACTCGTGGCTTGTAAGCTCCTTTCCCTTCCTTCCCCCACAACAGACACCTTGTGAGGGCTGAGAGAGCGCCAAAGAACTGTGACTGTCCCAAGGTCACCCAGCAGGAACGTAGGAGTGTGGAAACACATCTGGTTCACCAGATAAGCCTCTGCCACTCAGGTGGAGGAGTGGGGAATCAAACCCAGTTCTCCAGATTAGTATCCACCTGCTCTTAACCACTACACTATGCTGGCTCTCAACAGGGTCATTGCCAGCCTCTTTAATCTGAAGCACTTCCAAGTAATGGGAAAGCATCCCCGGCTACAACCATCCTCCTGCTGGCATAGTGCCAGGTTTTGGTGTTTCCTAGAAACAGAATGTTGATGAGGAAAAGCATCAGGAACGAAGCTATCAGCTAAACAGCACAGAGAATAATCCTACCAAATAATCTTTTTAAAAGCCTAGGGCAGACCTTTCTGTGATCTCTTCCCAGGTCTCCCTAAGGGACACCTGAGAAACTGTGCTGCAGCTGGTGAGCTACTGGTAGCTCATGATCTACCTATTGGAGGAGGTCCCTGCTCTAAAGAGAGATTGAACAGAATGTCGTGGTCTAGGAAAATACATACAGTGCCCTGCCCTGCCCTCCCCCCGCCCTCCCCGCTGTATAGGGTCCCTAACATCATCGGGACCCATTATTCTCTTTTGGGAGGGTTGCATATGGGTTTCGTGGGATACTGTTTTAGAATGTATTTTTTAAACTTATATTTATGTTTTTATACATGATATTATATTGTTCACCGCCCTGAGCCCTTCAGGGATAGGGCAGTATATTAAATCAAATAATGATAGCTAGCTAGCCAGACAGACAGACAGACAGACAGACAGACAGACAGACAGACAGACAGACAGACAGACAGAAGTCCAGTGGCACCTAAAAAAGGAACATTTTGTGAGCCTCGTTTAAGAGACCCATCAATGCTTGCAAATGCGCAATTCCCCCTTCCTGGTGCACAAGAAGCTACTTATCTGCTGCTCCAAAGAACAAGGAGAAAGAGAAAGTACCCAAAGCTGGTAATGCTGATTGCAATTAATTACTGTTAATTAAAATTTATATGCCGCTCTTCCCCTAACAAGCTTGGAGCTGTGTCCAATAATAATGGTTGTACAATGAAACCTAATCCATTTAAAATATAAAATATATAAAGCAATCTACAAACAATCCCAGATGGCGACAAAATAAATCCTGAGATCACAACAGTGTGACCCAAAAAATAGAATGAACCAAGATGGAAAAAGATTGAAATAGGATGGATGGGTAGATAGATGTTATATTTAGAAAACACACCAGAAGCTAAGAGTCGTACAGTACTAATGCTATAAAGAATAATAGCATTACAAAGCACAAACTTCAACCACAAGTTCATATTCTGACCCCTTCCGAAAAGAGATGACAGCAAAGGGGGAATGAAATGAAAGGGATTAGAATGTATCCCACAGTCCCACTTTTACCTCATCCTATGTCTGAGAAGCTCAGGGCAATGCACACATTTCTCCCACCCCCTGCTTCATTCTCACAACAACCCTGTGAGAGAGGCGAAGCTGAGATCATGGCTGGCCTAGGATCGCTCTGCGTAAACCCAGATATCTCAAAGCAAAGTCCATCTCTCTAAGCTCTACACCACACTGTCTCTTAAGAAGAAGAGGTATGTCTTCACAAATGATTCTACCACCTTATCTGTTCTGTGCAAGAACTAGGCCACAAGCTAGTTTTTTTAGAATACCACCTCTTCAAGGACCTCCTCGAGGCAGCTTACAAAATAAAAATAATTTTAAAAAACTTTTTAAAGATTTATTTATTTATTTATATTTATTTATATTTCGAACTTGTAGGCCGCCTCTTCCCCAAGGGGCTCGAGGCGGCTTCCAACATGGCTGTTCTCCGACAGCAAACTCAACAACACAATTTAACACTCTTAAAACCAGCAGCAATCACATAATTTAAAACAACTTAACAATATATAGATGATAATTAAAATCCAGCATCAGTGACCTAACCCTACAGAAAAACAGACCACAGAACTGATCATCGACGGAGGAAGAGGAGGAGGAAGTGGAAATGAAGGTGGAGGTGGAGGAAGAAGAGGAGTTTGGAGACTCAACACTCCTTACAAACTCCTTTCCCTTCCTCTCCCCATAACAGACACCTTGTGAGGTAGGTGAAGCAGAGAGTTAGAGAGAACTTTGACTGGCCCAAGGTCACCCAGCAGGCTTCATGTGTAGGAGTGGGGAAACCAATCTGGTTCACCAGATAAGCATTCACTGCTCACATGGAGGAGCAGGGAATCGAACCAATCAAGAGTCCATCACTCTTAACCACTACACCATGCTGGCTCTTCTCAAGCAGAAGGGCATTGCCTAAATGAGGTAGCACTACTGAAAGAGCCCTGTCTCCGGTTGCCAGCTGCATTACCTCTGACAGAGAGGGTACATCTTAACTGGCAGTCTAGACAATATTGGAGGAGACGCTCCTTCAAGGACACTTGTCCAAGGCAATTAGGCCTTTGAAGATAAGAACCAGCACTTGGATAGATGATCGCCACAGCAGACTACTACTTTATACAGGCTCTCCAAACAAACAGACACACACAAACACAAATTATATTTGTAACGCTCCAACTAGCTATGCTGGGGGTATTCCCAGAAAACAAAGATCTAATCTCACACATGCGAGTGGCTGCTGGTGGAACAATAGCAGCCCAGCAGAGAAGCTCTTTTGGCACCATATTTAGAAGTCTGCGATGTTAAAAAGCTCCAAACAAACTCTGGAACTATTTTGGCCTGGCCTGGCAAGAAGCCAAGCAAAACCAGCGTCCTTTTGTGCAGCACGCAGCAGTCCATTTTTAGAGTCCAGACGCACTTCAAAGTTAAAATCCTTGTCAACCCAACTAGCAAGCTATATTAAACTCCGGTCGAAGCCTATGACGAGCACGCCATCAGCTGAAGAATAAGAGATGAGCCATTACGGGGATTTTTTTTTTTAAAAAAGTTAACTACGTTAATTGTGCATTTTGTAATGTGACTTTGGATGGGTGTATATTTGCATACACACTCAAAGCCTTGTAGTATTTTTTAAGCAAACAGAAAACAGCTACAGGAGGTTCATAACCCTTTCCCCAAAACTTTGACTATTCCAACACTCAACAGTGACCGATCAAAGGAAGCCCCCAAAACAACTAGAACAGGGGTCTGCAACCTGTGGCTCTCCAGATGTCCATGGACTGACGGAAATTGTAGTCCATGAACATCTGGAGAGCCACAGGTTGCAGACCCCGGAACTAGAACAAGGTTACCCAGAAGAATGAGGATTTGAATCCAGGGAGGAGGAAGAAGAAGAAGAAGGAGGAGGAGGAGGTGGAAGAGGAGGGGGTTTGGATTTATAACCCACTTTTTTGTGCCTTAAGGAGTTTCAAAGTGGCTTAAAACTCCTTCCCTTCCTCACAGCAGGCATATTGTGAGGCAGGTGGAACTGAGAGAGTTCCAAAGAATTGTGACTGGCCCAAGCTCACTCAGCAGGCTTCATGTGTAGGAGTAGGGAAACAAATGTGCTTCAACAAATTAGAGTCCGCCACTCAGGTGGAAGAGCGGGGAATCAAACTCAGAATTCCAGATTACAGTCCATCTGCTCTTAACCACTACACCACAGTGTCTCCCTAAATCTCAGGCTGGAACCAAGATTTTAATTAATAAATCTTTGCTGCTTTATCTGGGTTTTCAGACCACAACAGCAGTGGATTCTGGATGTGAAAGCCTTTGACAATACATCATGACAGTGGTGTTTTGTTTCTTTTCAATCACCTGTACTGGGTCAATATCTCACAAACAGCAGATAGGGTGATGAATATGTAACCTCAGCTTGTGGGTTCTGTGGGGCAGAACTTGGAATGAGTTTGCAACAACACTTTTTAAAAACAAAATGGTTTACTTTCTTAACCTATAGCATCAAACATCAACATTTAACATCACACTCCAAGGCTCTGTTCAGGTTGCATTTTCAAGTTCTTATATTTACAGTCTACTGATACTGCCAGGTCCAATTCTTCTTTGCAAGTGGGTTGGCTCCTGAAGACTCCAAGGGCTTGATGAACAGGATTCAACATGATGAAGGTTTCCAGGAGAACTCTCACCCATTACAAACACAAAAGAACCCTTAACAAGATGTTAAGGGCTTACAGAAATCAAGGCCCGAGTCTGGTAGCCTTGTCTCCTCCAAACTAAATGAGCTCTGCAGCCTTCTCCTGCTTTGGGTCTCCACCCTTGGATGCCAGTGTACCAAACCAGAAAATAAGCGTATCAGGGAAAAATTAAGGAGAGAATCTTTCTCTGCAACACAACGAGATGAATTTCCCTATAAAGGAGCATTCAACACACAGGCTTCATTGGCAGACTGAAGTGCTACAACCCTGATATAGCTTTACCACTGCGACAGTGAGTAGAAGGCTTAATGTTTATTTGTGGAGGCAGGTTGGCTGGTGGCCCCGTTCTTTCTTGAGCTTGTTTCTAGGCCTACAGCACATTATTCATCAAGTCTAAAATGAGAGTCACATCCCACAAATGTAACCACACTACCTACCTCCCCTCCTCTACATTCCGTGTACATTTATTCTGTTCACCGGCAACAACCCAGGGAAAGCTATTACAATCTGAAATCTGATTTCGAGCACTCCACCACTCCATTGTTTATTAGCCTGTCACCTTTACTAACCTTGTTTGGAGCCCGCCGTGGCTTCCCGTTACCTCTTCCTACTGAATGCATTAGCTGATGCTTTCAGGGAATCTAAGGTTTGGTGCACGTCCAAGTTATTCAGTTTCGGTTAATGCGATACACCTTTCAACCAGCTAAGAGTAAAAATGCTCACAATATTATCGGTGCGTTTCCAGGCAATCTGTGGAAGGCAGCAGATGGATTCATGCTTACCCACCAGGTTCTGATTCAGGAAGGGGAAATGTATCCATTGTGCCTGGACTCAACTCTAGATGACAGATTTGACCTCCTAGCTTCCTAATTGCCACCAGCAAAACCAGAAGGAGAAGAGGCAGGGGCTAGATATTGTTCCCCCATGCCTGGATCCAGAGGGAGAAGAGGTAGCAGCCGGGACTCATTCTGTCATGGGTGGATTCGAGGAGGAGGAGGAGGAGTTTGGATTTATACCCCACCTTTCTCTCCTGTAAGGAGACTCAAGGTGGCCCACAAGCTCCTTTCCCTTCTTACCCCCACAACAGACACCCTGTGAGGTGGGTGGGGCTGAGGGAGTTCCAAAGAACTGTGACTAGCTCAAGGTCACTCAACAGGAATGTAGGAGTGCGGAACGCATCTGGTTCACCAGACAAGCCTCTGCCACTCAGGTGGAGGAGTGGGGAATCAAATCTGGTTCTCCAGATTAGAATCCACCTGCTTTTAACCACTATACCACGCTGGCTCTCAAGGGACGACAGGCAGCATCAAGGAATCCTTTCACCATGTCTGGATCCAGGGGGAGAAGAGCCAGCAGCCAGGCATTGTTCTATCACCCAGAGGAAGCGGCAGCAGCCAGATACCCTTCTGTCATGCCAAAATCCAGCTCAGCTAAGAGCCCCACCCCACCCCTTCCAATCGGGAGGTGGCCAGGAAGTAGCCGGGCATCTTGCCAACCTACCTGGACCCAGTTCCCTCTATTGTGCCCTTCCCTTTTGCTTCCAAATCACTGCAGAGGGAGAAAATACAGCCGCTGGGCACTCCCTCCAGCAGGCCTGGATGCAGCTCCAGCTAAGAGCACCCCCTACTTGTAAGCTGCCACTTTCCATCAGCAAGGCAAGCGAGAGAAGTGGCATAGGAGGTTAATAGCTCGTGTATCTAATCTGGAGGAACCGGGTTTGATTCCCAGCTCTGCCGCCTGAGCTGTGGAGGCTTCTCTGGGGAATTCAGATTAGCCTGTGCACTCCCACACACGCCAGCTGGGTGACCTTGGACTAGTCACAGCTTCTCGGAGCTCTCTCAGCCCCACCCACCTCACAGGGTGTTTGTTGTGAGGGGGGAAGGGCAAGGAGATTGTAAGCCCCTTTGGGTCTCCTGCAGGAGCGAAAGGGGGATATAAATCCAAACTCTCCTTCTTCACTCTTCCAATAAAGGACAATAGGAGGGGTGAATGCAGCAGTTGTAGGAAAAACCAAGGAACTCTTCACCATTTTGGTGTCCCTCCTCTGGACCTGATTCCAGCTTGTCAATATCCTTCCTGAATTGCGGTGCCCAGAACTGTACGCAGTATTCCGGGTGAGGTCTAACCAATGCAGAACAGAGAGGTACAATTACATCCTTCCATCTAGACATCCTTTGCATGCAACAGTCTCCAGGTGAAAGCCATCATTCCCCTTGAATGTCAACGTGGAAAGCAGGAAACAGCCAGAGTTTCCTCCAGGAGGTCTGGGTCCTGCTCTGGCCGAAACGGAGTTGCCAACAGTGGGCTGGGAAATTCCAGGAGGTTTGGGGTTGGAACCTAGGAAGAGGCAGGATTTGGGGAGACAGCTCCACGGCATGGGCGTAATGCCCATTGAGCAAGGTGGGCAGCTGCCCAGGGCACCACCTTGTGGGGAGCATCAAAATGCAGGGTTCGTTTTTGGGTATTTTAGTGGTTTTCCATTTTTGGCCTGCAGGGGGTGCAGTTTTTAGGCTAGTGGCACCAAAATTTCAGAGTATCATCAGGAGACTTATGCTACCCCCCAAGTGGTACAGTTTGGTTGGGGGGGGGGGCAAAGTTACGGACCCTCAAAACTGTAGCCCCATCTCCTATTAGCTCCCATTGGAAACAATAGGGGATGGGGCACCCCCTTTGGGAGTCCATAACTTTGGACTCCTTGAACCAAACCTCACCAAACTGGGGGGTAGCATAAGGACAGTCTCCTGATGATACGCTGAAATTTTGGTGCTGATATGTCTAAAAATGCACCCCCTGCATGCAACAATGTCCTGGTGCAAAAAAATTGGTTGTGGTAGAGTGGCCGCCCATGGCGGGGGCATCCAACTCAGGTTTTGCCCAGGGCTACAGTTTGCCTCGTTACACCCCTGCTCCATGGGGTATAATGCCATAGAGCCAGTGGTGGGATTCTAATAATTTAACAACTGGTTGTTTACAAGCACCACTTTAACAACCGGTTCTGCCGGCTGAATCCCACCATTGTGTGGTGTGGTGTGAACTGGCTGAATCCCACCACTGCATAGAGCCCATTCTACAAAGCAGCCTTGTCCTACAGGGGAACTCATCCCTGTAGCTGTAATTCTGGGCAATTAGTTGTAATTCCCAGCGATCTCCAGGGTCCACCTGGAGACGGTAATCCTAGCCAGAGGCCCCCTCCCTTCCAGCAACTATCTTCAAGGCCAGACGCAGAAGACACCAACCAGGCAACTTTCCAGCATGACTGCACTCCTCTCCAGCAGAGCTCTTCTCCACCCAGCCAGCAACTGGCATCAGTGGAAGAAGAAGCAGGAACCGGGACCCCCGACTGTCAGGCTGTGATGAATTCTGGCTGATAAACCGGAGCAACTGTTTCCAATCGCATTTTAATGGACATTGGCAGCCCCACACCCATTTCTGTAAGACACACAGGGAAACTATTTGTTTGTGCTGAAAAGCGGAAAAAATATATAATAAATCTGATTGCAGCGATGCACTCCAGTTAGAGAATTGGTGCCTGTTATGCAGCAGCCCGAAAACAGAGCTGAATTTGGGGGCAGTGACAAGTAAATTCCAACCAATCACATTTATCTGGTTCTGGTGGGTTTTCCGGACTGTGTGGCCATGGTCTGGTGGATCCTGTTCTTAACGTTTCGCCTGCATCTGTGGCTGGCATCTTCAGAGGTGTATCACAGAGGAAACACACTGTGATACACCCAGAGGTGGGATCCAGCAGGTTCTCACAGGTTTCCAAGAGTAGGTTACTAATTATTTGTGTGTGCCGAGAGGGGGTTACTAATTGGTGATTTTGCCACGTGTTTTTTGCCTTAATTATGCCCCTCCTCCGCTCCTCAGCAGTAGCGTGCAGAACTTGAAGCAGTCTAGCAGGAGGTGTACCGGCGTGCGTGGCAGCCTGCACCTGCGTGCATTCATTTCCCGCCCAAGGACCAGCGCAGCGGCTGCGTCCTTGCCACAGCCCTGCCCAGCAATGCCCTGCCCCCATAATGCCCGGCCACGCCCCCATCGTGCCCCGTCCAGCCTCATTGGCGCTACACCGGTGTTTGAATCCCACCACAATGGGAACCTGTTACTAAAATTTTTGGATCCCACCACTGGATACACCTCTGAAGATGCCAGCCACAGTTGCAGGTGAAACATTAGGAACAAGATCCACCAGACCACAACCACACAGCCCGGAAAACCCACCACAACCAGTTGAATCCAGCCATGAAAGCCTTCGACAATACAGTGTTTTGCTCTGTTTAGGTATTTCTGGAAGGTATATATTTGGCCTGGCCAGAGAACAGGATGCTGGATTAGACGCGTGCCCGATCCACCGGGGCTCTTGCATTCAAGGTGCCGGAGACCTCTTTTCACTGCTACCAATGTTCCAATTAACGCACTAATCAAACAAACCTGGACTCGCCTTTACTTCCCATCTGAGCCATTCATCCCCCACGGAGCGTTTAAAGGGGCTTGTGGCATGGGTTCCCTCCTGAAGCTTCCCCCCTCCTATTAACAGGTTTGAAAGCACACATTCATTTGTACAGAGGGCCACTTTTCTTGATTGTCGACGGTTGCCACCCAGTTCCTGTGATGCCACAGATCTCTCTTCCCGCTCCCTCTCTTGACATGCACCAAGTCCCTCGGCTGCCAACGGAGCCCGTGAGCCGGAGCGTCACCTACAGATGATGGATTAGCCTTCTCAACGTTGCCCAGATGGCTTGCTGGTCCGGAGGTGACACTTCGCCCGCCTACACAGGAGGCGACGGCATCCGGCAACACCTCCTCTGCCATCAGCAGAGCTTCTAGCCTCCCCCTGGTAACTGGTGAAAAATTAGTTTTCTTTTTAGGTGATGGCTCCCGCCAGGCAGAGGAACAAGAGGGGTTTCTCTCCTGCATTTCTCTCCCCTCCTTTCCAAAGCTTCAGGTTCAAGAGGGAGATCTGTCACTGTTGTGGCACAGGGCTGCTGGAGGCAACCTTAACTTTGCCGGAAATTATTCTGACTGGACCTTTGGGCCTAGCCTTTGCCTCAAAGGGAGTTTCAGTAGCAGTTATTTTCAGGAGCTAGATCTGAGTCCAATAGTGCCTTAAAAACCTACAATGTCAGCAGTGTGAAGAAGAAGAGGAGGAGGAGAAGAGGAGGAGGAGTTTGGATCTATATTCCACCATTCTCTCCTGTAAGGAGACTCAAGGTGGCCTACAAGCTCCTTTCCCTTCCTCTCCCCACAAAAAGACACCTTGTGATGTAGGCAGAGCTGAGAGAGTCCTGAGAGAACTGTGACTAGCCCAAGGTCACCCAGCAGGAACGTAGGAGTGCGGAAACACATCTGGTCAATGGTGGGATCCAAAAATTTTAGTAACAGGTTCCCATGGTGGTGGGATTCAAACAGTGGCGTAGTGCCAATGGGGCTGGGCGGGGCACGATGGGGGAGGGGCCAGGCATTCCAGGGGCGGGGCATTGCTGGGTAGGGCTGTGGCAAGGACGCAGCCGCTGTACCAGTCCTTGGGTGGGAAACGAATGCACTCAGGCGCAGGTTGCCATGCACACCGGTGCACCTCCTGCTAGACTTCTTCGAGTTCTGCACGCTACTGCTGAGGAGCGGAGGAGGGGCGTAACTAAGGCAAAAATCACGTGGCAAAATCACCAATTAGTAACCCCCTCTCGGCACACACAAATAATTAGTAACCTACTCTCGGAAACCTGTGAGAACCTGCTGGATCCCACCTCTGCATCTGGTTCACCAGATACGCCTCTGCCACTCAAGTGGAGGGGTGAGGGATCAAACCCAGTTCTCCAGATTAGAATCCACCTGGTCTTAACCACTGCACCACGCTGTTTACTGGTAACCATTCCATAATCAAAGCTATTTTGAAGGACTGTTGAAAGCTTACACCCTGGAAATTTTTTTGACCTTTAGGGAGTTGCCAGACTTGAATCTTACTCTTTTACTGCAGACCAACAAAACTATACCATCCCGGGATTAATAATAACAGGGAGATATTAATCAAGCTCGTTTGCAGGGCTGGCATCATTATCCATCTTTGCAGATTCAACCTGAAAATCCCTGTTTTGGTTTTGCCTCACCCTCGGGAAACCTGAATCCATGAGTCTTTATTTTCTAGTAGAGTTCCAATAGAGATCCATTGTATGTGAAGACAGTGTGGGGCAGTGGTTAAGAGCAGTGGACTCTAATCTGGAGAACTGGGTTGGATCCCTCACTCCCGTCTGTGAGCAGCAGACTCCAATGCAAGAACCAGGTTTGATTCCCCAGTCCTCCACAAGATGGCTGCTGGCAACCTTGGCCTAGTCAAAGTTCTCTCATAACTCTCTCATCCCCACCTACCTCACATGGTACCCGTTGTGGGGAGAGGAAGGGGAGGAGTTTGTAAGACACTTTGAGACTCATTACAATTGGCAAAAGTGGGGTATAGATCCAAACTCTTCTAAATGGACCAAGGGTCCGACGCAGGTGAAGACAGCTTCATCTATGCTTCCAGCTTGGAGAAGGTGTGACTGGGACCCGCTCTTGATGCTTGGAAGGTCTCCTTCCTGACAGCTCACACACAGTACAGGACAGAAAGGGCAGCTGCTGGCAGGGGAGAAGAACAGAAGGGCGCGCCGTTGCGCATTTAAGTGGGCAGGAAGCATGACTAAACTCACAGTGTCTCTCCGTGGAGAATGTGTTGCCTTTGATGGTATTTGCAAGAACAGCAGGGGGAAGCCAGCTTTGACGGGACCTTGAGTGGCAGGCAGGGAATTCGGGCTGTGCGGAAACAGAAGCGGGGGAGACAGCCCACCTAATAAAATTGTCATTTGTTATTTTAGAAGAAGAAGAAGAAGAAGAAGAAGAAGAAGAAGAAGAAGAAGAAGAAGAAGAAGAAGAAGAAGAAGAAGAAGAAGAAGAAGAAGAAGAAGAAGAAGAAGAAGAGGAGGAGGAGGAGGAGGAGGAGGAGGAGGAGGAGGAGGAGGAGTTTGGATTTATATCCCCCTTTCTCTTCTGTAAGGAGACTCAAAGGGGCTTACAATCTCCTTTCCCTTCCTCTCCCCACAACAGACACCCTGTGAAGTGGGTGGGGCTGAGAGAGCTCCGAAGAACTGTGACTAGCCCAAGGTCACCCAGCTGGCATGTGTTGGAGTGCACAGGCTAATCTGGTTCACCAGATAAGCCTGCACAGCAAAAGTGGCAGAGCAGGGAATCGAACCCAGTTCTCCAGATTAGAGTGCACATGCTCTTAACCACTACACCACGCTGGCTCTCTTTTATTATATGTTATCTTTTATATTCTTTTATATTATCTTTACACTGGCTCTCTTTTATTTAGAAAAGTTCTGTGGGCCTCTACAGAGAGAGATCTGTTGAACAGCCTAGACTAGACGGAGCTCATCAGATCTTGGAAGCAGTGTCAGCCTTGGTTAGAGCTTGGATGGGAGACCACTGAGGTCTCAGCTTGCTAAGCAGCAGGCAGGCAGTGGCAAACCATCTCTGTCCCTTGCCTTGAAAACCTCGTGAGGTGTCAGTGGAAATTGGTCGCAACTTCAGGTCAACTTTATCCTCCCAGCTTTCATTCCCGACCGTCGCTACTAATGGCAGTCAAACTGGCTTGCTGGATTAGCCAAAGGCCCTTCTTATCTAGCAACCCGTTTCCTACAACGGCCCACAGCGAGCACCGAATGGTCAACGGTCCATCAGTGACCGCTGAGGTGAACTGCATTTGCTCATGGAGGTTCCACTTAACGCTCACAGCTGGCGGGCACTCTCTTCTTGCCAGTTTGCATTCCGCTTTTGGTAACTCCTTGGCCCCTTCCGCACATGCACTTTCAATCCACTTTCAATGCACTTTGCAGCTGGATTTTACTGTGCAGAATCGCAGAATCCACTTGCAAACAATTGTGAAAGTGAACTGAAAGTGCATTATTCTGCATGTGTGGAAGGGGCCAAGGCATCACATATTTGGGCTTAGGTCCTATCTATCAACCAGCTCCACCTCCGGAGTGGCATTTTCCATCTAACCTACTGGGACTCTCCCATTGGTTCTTTCCTTGCTGAACTGCCTCTATCCCAGCAATCCGATGCTTTGGAACAGGGGTCCCCAAACTACGGCCCGGGGGCCAAATGTGGCCCCCTGAAGGCATTTATCCGGCCCGCCAGGCATGGCGGCGATGGCTCCATTCATGTGCAGTGGGGGCTCGAGGGAGAGGAGGAACTGGCCCCAACGGCCGTTGATTGCAGTTACATGATGGCACCCCCAAATCTCCATGCATTTTCTGACCCAGAGTTGGAAACCTTACATGTGGCAACGTCTGCTCCGCCCTTCCCTCTCGGCTACTCCATGTGTTGCTCTCAGGCTTTCTGTTCCGCCTCACTCCCATTGGCATCAGCCAGGCTGGTGAATCACTCGCTGGCTGCTAGGGAGGAAAGAACCCAGGAAGATACCTGATCCAGGGTTAGATGGAATGCCTCATTGGGAAAGTTCTGCTTTTTTTTTTTTTTACAGGGGAAGGTATTCCACAGCCTCCCCAACAATATTTGGAACCCACTCTGTACTTGACATACTTTGGTCACTGTTCTAAAAATAGACCATGACAGAAAGGCTGAAAGGTGAAATCAAACATTTTACAATCATTTGTGCATAGGAATTTGTTCATAGTTTTTTTTAGTCCGGCCCTCCAACAGTCTGAGGGACAGTGAACTGGCCCCCTGTTTAAAAAGTTTGGGGACCCCTGCTTTGGAATAACACACACAGCCACAAAAGAGGCACTGCCATGCTAAGATGACCTCTCTTCGCTTCCACAGGGGGGCACCATGACATAACCCAAAAATGCTGCTCTTCCAGTCCCTTACAAAAAGCGGTTCTTCTCTCCCCCCCCCCCCCGTTTTCCCCCTTCACTCCCGGTTTTCGACACACATGCAAAAAACCTTTCAAGATTTATGGGAGTTGTAATCCAAACCTCTCTGGCTCAAAAGCCAACAGGCTCTAAATCACGACACGGCTTTGACAACAAGCCGTCAAGCAAAGCGGAGGTTGCCTCTGCAGATGCGGGGGTGCTCTGCAGATTCCCTTGGAGAATTCCCACTAAACTCTTCCCCGGAGCTTAATTTTTATGGCGGGGGGGGGGATGAAGGGGGCACACAGCGGAACAGGCAAAGTGAAGATAGATTTGGGAAGCTACTAGAGAAGTAGCTCCAGGGAGACTGGAGAAGGAGGAGAGAACGGTGATTAATCTTTCTGAAAGCGATTATAAAAATGGCTCGTTTCAACTTGGGTTACTAATTCTTGCAATGAAGTTGGCCAGGGGGGAAGAGAAAAGCAAGAGGCCAGGTGGGTCTATTCTAGAGGTAAACCTGCTGCAGAAGAAGAAGAAGAAGAAGAAGAAGAAGAAGAAGAAGAAGAAGAAGAAGAAGAAGAAGAAGAAGAAGAAGAAGAAGAAGAAGAAGAAGAAGAAGAAGAAGAAGAAGAAGAAGAAGAAGAAGAAGAAGCAAGAGGAGGAGGAGGAGGAGGAGGAGGAGGAGGAGGAGGAGAGTTGGATTTATATCCCCCCTTTCTCTCCTGCAGGAGACTCCAAAGGGGCTGGCCATGAATCTCCTTGCCCCTTCCCCCCTCACAACAAACACCCTGTGAGGTAGGTGGGGGCTGAGAGAGTCTCCGAGAAGCTGTGACTAGCCCAAGGTCACCCAGTTGGTATGTGTGGGAGTGTACGGGCTAATCTGAATTCCCCAGATAAGCCTCCACAGCTCAGGCGGCAGAGTGGAGAATCAAACCCGGTTCCTCCAGATTAGATACACGAGCTCTTAACCTCCTACACCACTGCTGCTCCTTAAGTAAGTAAAAAAGTAAATAAGCCACTAAAACCCCTTTCAAATATAAGGATTACCCATCCTGAGAAGAGAAACCTTCCCGTCTCTTTATCATGCTTTTACCCCACAATTCCTTTCAACGGGCCAAAATCCAGATGAGCATATCTGTCTAGTATATTTGTATTGCACTGCTCTTCCAAGGAGTTGAGGGGAGCAAACACAGTTACCTCCCCTTTCTATTCTTGCAACACCCCTGTGAAATGGGGTAGGCTGACAGAAGAGAGAGAGAGAGCACGTGCACATGCGCCTGGACCCAGAGATGCAACAAGCAGCCTCTTTCCCAGTTGGACAATTCTGTTCTATCTCTAGCAAGATCAATCCAATTATTAATATCAAATGCAGAGATGAGGCAGAGAAATGCAGAGATTAATATCAAATGCAGAGATCTACCACCTCTCAACAAACTAGAAGGAGATAAGGCCAGAGCAGGGCATCATGCAGAGATGCTATGGGCAACCTCCTCCTGTGGGCGAATTTAACCCCCCCCCCCCAAAAAAAATGTTCAAATGAAGCAATTGATTCCTCAAAGCATGCCAGCAGTTCTACCCCAACATGTGATGTAGGAATAATTATTTCAAGGAGACGAGGGAGCAACTGTCATTTCTGAATGTTCACCTACAAGCAAGCATTGTTTATTCAAGGTTGTAATGAGGATAAAATTCAGGCAGGAGGGGATCGAGGATGCAGCCCTGAAATCCTCAGAGGAAAGCTGGTGCAAACATCTAATCAAATAATGAGAGTGGAGAGATCTGTGGCTTCTATATCTGTGCTACAAATTTAACTGGCTAACTCATCATGGAAGCCTGCGCCCATGGGCTAAGGAACGCATACACTGAATTCTCAGCACCTTCATAAAACTACAGTTCCCCAAGTTCTCTGGGTAGGTGGAGGCAGCCTAGACAAACTATTTTCAAACCCCTGTAAAAGTGGCAGTATACAGCACCCAACAACTACAAGGCCGAGGTTGAATTTTAAGTTGGGGTTCCAAGGCCTTAAATCAATTAACTGGAATTGCAAAGGCCCCTTCCACACATGCAGAATAATGCACTTTCAGTCCACTTTCACAACTGTTTGCAAGTGGATTTTGCTATTCTGCACAGCTGCAAAGTGGATTGAAAGTGGATCGAAAGTGCATTATTCTGCACGTGCGGACAGGGCCAAAATCTATCAATGCCTTGTGTGAGGGGGCATTAAAAAACCCTTTCAGGAATGTTTCCGAGGAAAAGGCAAAATTAAGGAGTTCTATGTGCTAGACCCTATTCTCCCCCCGTAACTCTATTTTCTGTCACAAGTATTGCCAAAGCCTGTCGAAGTTCAGCACTTTTTAATATAACACATGGTATATATTGCTAAACAAAGCGAAAGGACTCATGTATCTCTCCTCGAGAACCTATTATTTACTCTAAAAGAAAAACGGTACAATCTGACGCTGTATCCTTCAGATATCCTTTAGACTGAAACACATAATCGCTTTTCACAGGTTCAGCTTAGGTTCCATTTACTTGAGATCTGTGGACAAATCGATTCCTTGTGAAACTCGCATCCCCGCCTCATCAAAGACTCCCTTTCTTGAACAGTTAACGAGAATACTGGACAGGTTATTGGAAGAGAGCCTTTGTTCTTGGTGCATGGATGCATCCAAATGCTCGCCACTTTTAATTTTTAAAAATAAACAGTGTTTATCATTGTCATCCCTACAGGCTCAATTCAGAAGCGATACCAAACAGCTACTAGCCGACCGGCTTGACTTAGGCCCATACAGAATAATGCGCTTTCAATCCACTTTCACAATTGTTTGCAAGCGGAATTTGCTATTCCGCACAGCGGCAAAGTGCATTGAAAGTGGACTGGAAGTGCATTATTTCGCAGGTGCGGGCCTCAGATACAATCCCAAACCAGGGTCTTATGTATGGTGGGTTGCAGTCATGATAAAGCAACCCATTCTCCTGTTTCCCGTTCACACGCGTACTGTGGAGGCGGTGACTGGAACCCAAAGAAACAATCTGGATTGCTGGGGTGCTGTGTGGTTTCCGGGCTGTATGGCCGTGTTCTAGCAGCATTCTCTCCTGACGTTTCGCCTGCATCTGTGGCTGGCATCTTCAGAGGATCTGATAGTAGGAATGGAAAGCAAGGGGAGTATATATACTGTGAGGTCAAAAGGTGAGGCCATCTGAATAGAGTAGCCTGGCATGTGAGTCACAAAGAAGTCTGTAGCACATGCAGAATCATGAACTTTCAAACTGCTTTCAATGCTCTTTGAAGCTGTGCGGAATAGAAAAATCCACTTGCAAACAGTTGCGAAAGTGGTTTGAAAATGCATTATTTTGCGTGTGCAGAAGGGGCCATAGAGACACTTCTCCTTAAAAAAAAAAATTCCAGCACCACATCCTGAAATGAACCACCACAGCCAGGACGACCGTTCCACGATACGACAGGTTCAGTGGTGGGATTCAGCAGGTTTGCACCACTTCGGCAGAACTGGTTGTTAAAATGGCGTTGTTAAATTGTTTGAATCCCACCAGTGGACAGGTTGTGCCTGTATAGCTACCCAGATGCAACCGGCAAAAGAAAAAAGAGAAAGGGGCCTCCCTGCGATGCAATGCAATGGGCACTGGCCGGTGGATTCTCCTTGACTGTGGACAGCAGGGTGGAAGGAAGGGGAGGGGGGAAAAGCACCTCCTTCCTGCCGCTCACATGGTAGCAGCTGCCGCCTGGAATTTTTTCCAAAGGATCGCTAATTTTAGCCATTTTTAAAAAAACCAGTGTTGGGGAAAATAAAACGGGGCAGGCTCTTGTTGGGAACAGGGCTCAGTGCAAACTGTCTGCATTTTTATGGCCTCGTTCCATTTCCTACTAGGGAGTTGGGAGGCACAGAGAGGTCAAATCCCCACTTGAAATTTGCACGCAGATCCAAACCTGCTCGTTGTGAAACTGTGTCCTCTTCATCGGAGTTTCTCCCTCCCCACCGCAGTGAGCACACAGCAGACACACCCGGTTGCAGGACTCTTAGCAATCCCCACTACCAGGCGAGCTCGCTTCGCCGGTCTCCCCTGATTGGCTGCCGTGCCTTGATGGGGCGGGACCTTTTCCCACTGCGGAAACGTACATTGTAGGGGCGTGATCAAAAAAACCCAGTGTGTAAAAATTTAACTGTTTAACTGTGCAAACAGTTAATCGTTCCCTGTGTAAACCATTAATGATTCAAAGTTACATGTTTGACTGTTTAACGTTTGCATCCCCTTCTGCTGGCAGATTGCAAAAGTGGGAACGAAACCAAGGAAAGGCTGCATGTGCATCGCAGCGCTGATTGGTTGCCCAAAATCCACATCACGCTCCAGGGCGGGAAACGAGTCAGCTTTTCAACCCTCATCCCTCCCCTCAGATCAGCTCTGACCCGTGTTAATGGGGTCTATGCCACTTGCAACCAGGTCCTGCCGGAACGCGGATTAACGGGGAGAACGAGCGCCAGAAACAGAATCTGCCACGCAAGCAATGGGGAGGTCGTCCCTCAAACCTGGTTAGTTTGTGTTCTGAAACCTGGCTAAGACGCTAGTGGGGATTCGAACAGGAAAGGTTCATGGAATTAGTATCGCCCCACCCAAAAAGTGAGGTTTTGGTACATGGTTAAGAGGTGTTATACACCGGCTGCTTTGTTTCAGGGAAATATCTCACTCCGTAGTGAACTGACGTGTCTGATAGTGCTCTGTGAGACTGGACTTGTGAGAGCAAAGAGAGGCCAGGCAACTCTGCCAGCTTCATTTACAGCCCTCGCAATGACGGAGAGTGGCCGGAGGACAGAAGGCGATGTAAGACGATGCCTGGGATTATGTAACTGAGGGAGAAAGAGACGTCAGCTCAGAACAGAACACCAGTGTGACATTACAGTGTACAGATTCCAAGCTGAGTGCCTCTCTACCTGGTTGAAGCCCAACCCTCTAACCACTACAGACCACTCTCCTTCTACAGGTGCAACCATCACCAAAATTTCTCTCTGCCTCACATTACCTGGAATGCAAAAATTCTCGTGGACAGTTTTTCACCCATTCATGGTGCCAGTCCTCAGTATTTTTCTTTTAACTTCCTTTCTGTCCTTCCTGCCAAGGTCGACTTAAATTAGGGGTGTCCAACTCTGGCACTTCAGATGTACATGAACTACAATTCCCATGGCCATGCCAGCAAGGGCTGATGGGAATTGTAGTCCATGAACATCTGAAGAAGAAGAGGAAGAAGAGTTTGGATTTATATCCCCCCTTTCTCTCCTGCAGGAGACTCAAAGGAGCTTACAATCTCCTTGCCCTTCCCCCCTCACCATGTGAGGTAAGTGGGGCTGAGAGAGCTCCGAAAAGCTGTGACTAGCCCAGGGTCACCCAGCTGGCATCTGTGGGAGTGCATAGGCTAATCTGAATTCCCCAGATAAGCCTCCACAACTCAAGCGGCAGAGCTGGGAATCAAACCCGGTTCCTCCAGGTCAGAGTGCACCTGCTCTTAGCCACTGCTCTTAGCCACTATGCCGCTGCTGCTCGCCACTGAAGCACCAGAGTTGGGCACCCCTGCCTTGCACGATCCATTGCCCCACTCCTGAGCTAAACAACCCCCGCCACAGAGGAAACGAGGCTGGAAAAACGTTTAACTGGCACAGAGTCAAGCAATTCATTTCTTAGATGAGGCGGAATTTGAACTCGGGTCAGGTTTCTCCGCTGGCAGCTCGGGTCTGCCCCCGGCCTGACCCTCGAACATTACACCGCCCCTCCATGCAACAATCAAATTACAAAGAGACACGCGTGGGTGAAACCGTTTGTGCAGAGAAAGGGCATTTGGAAAAGAAGCGGCGGCACAGAACGCAGAACTGCAGAGCTGCCTTTCTCTCCAGATGCTCCCGAATCCGTCGTACACAAGAAACCACTGGAGACTGCCTGGACCACCCCTGCGTGCTGACTCAGGACCTTTCCCTCTTTCCTCTTCCTTTAAAAAAAATCTCCACTGGTTTCTCAGTTGGCAACACAGCTGGCTTCCGAACCCCCACTGATGCTGAATGGCCGTTCTGGGGATGGGCCATTTAAAGATGCTTTCCTTCCTTCCTCTGTTTGTTTCTCATTTCGCATGGAAAGAAATGCAGCCAAAGAACAGAAAAGCCAGCAGAGCAGGACCACGGTGTCTATGGGGTGGCCATTAACTGTCCTGTTCTCAAGGTAGCCCCCAGAACCCTGCTGGAGGAAACTGGACCCACAGGAGAGGACTGAGAATCAGGCACCTTGGCTGTGCCCAAGGAAAAACAGCAGTCCTTATCTATGTCTTCTAAGCCCTGATAATTTTAAAAGGAGGATGTTAATGTTAGGTCCCGAACCTTGAATCAATAAACAGACCTCCCCAGTGGTGGGATCCAAAAATTTCAGTAACAGGTTCCCATGGTGGCGGGATTCAAACTGTGGCGTAGTGCCAATGGGGCTGGGCAGGGCACGATGGGGGCATGGCCGGGCATTCCGGGGATGGGGCATTGCTGGGCGGGGCTGTGGCAAGGACGCAGCCGCTGCGCCGGTCGTTGGGCGGGAAACGAATGTGTGCAGGCACAGGCTACCACACACATCTGCTAGACTGCTTCAAGTTCTGCGCGCTACTGCTGAGAGGAGGGGCGTAACTAAGGCAAAAATCACGTGGCAAAATCGCCAATTAGTAACCCCCTCTCGGCACACACAAATAATTAGTAACCTACTCTCGGGAACCTGTGAGAACCTGCTGGATCCCACCTCTGGACCTCTCTCTGTGATACATCTCTGAAGATGCCAGCCACAGATGAAGGCAAAACGTTAGGAACAAGATCCACCAGACCACAGCCATACAGCCCAGAAAACCCACCGCAAAGTCTAGATATGTTGATCAGTAGCGTTTATTGGAAGGCAACAAAGAACCCAGCTTGTAGTAAGCCAGTTCTGGCGAACCTGGCTTTTGCTACCTATATTCAGAAATGATCCCCCCTCCTGTGTTCCCAAAGAACGTGAGGAGGAGTTACTCCGGAGCCGAGGCACCCCAAGGTCAGCGACAGTCAGAGATAAGGCCTCCTGGTCTCCTACCCCCACAGAGCTACGGAAACATCCCGTTTCCCAAGGGACCAGAAGGTGTCAGGGGTAAGCCTAATGATCTGTAAAGCGTGCAAAATTGTAGACCAGAGATCAAGGAAAGGATGTCCCCTTACAACATTGGTAACATATAACAGGCTGAATACATATATCTTGTAACAACTACATTGAAGCAGGGATGCATTTCAATCAACCAGATACAATCATGGCCCATATATTTTGTAGCAACCACATTCAGCTAGGAATGCATCTCAACCAACCAGGTGTCGTCGCTGACAATTAATATAACATTTCAGTTCTCAAGGCACTTCTCCGACACTAGTTCGATCCTTCTTACAAGCAACCTTCCTAGGTAGGTCACGCTGCGGACAATCTTTCAGCAACAAACATGGCGTGCGTTAGCAAGACTAGGTTTGTGGCAGGAAAGGGATTTGGATCAGAAACTTCTCCAAGGTCTAAATTCCACAGGCATGGCTGATATGTCATTTAGAGGTCGAATCCCCACTACCGTCTTAGCCAGGTTTCAGAACACAAACTAACCAGGTTTGAGGTCATTTGTGTTCTGAAACCTGGCTAAGACGGTAGTGGGGATTCGACCGGGGAGGTCGTCCCTCAAACCTGGTTAGTTTGTGTTCTGAAACCTGGCTAAGACGGTAGTGGGGATTCGACCAGAGAAAAACGGTATCTGGTTTTGGGGGGCAGAGTGAGATTACTGGAGTTCTGGCACCGGAAAATGGAGAATTCTTCCCCCGTACCACCACAGAGCATCAGTTACAGTGTTAGGCTAGGACAGTGGTGGCAAACCTTTGGCACTCCAGATGTTATGGACATGCTGGTAGGGGCTGATGGGAATTGTAATCCATAACATCTGGAGCGCCAAAGGTTTGCCACCATGGAGCTAGGATCTTCACAGGTTTACTGCCTCCCCATGGAGGGGTTTCAAGGCAAGAGACCTTCAGAGGTGGTTTGCCGTTGCCTGCCTCCGTGTGGGCGGAGAGGTCTGAGCCCAGCGTTCAGCATCAGAGAGCGGAGACTCCCCGGAGCGTCAAATCATATCCCAAACGCATTTGTTGCAAAGAACCACAGGTGTGCTGAAGGATGTTTTCCGCATTGTCAACTAGAAAGGAGCTCTCAGATTAACTCTGAGACATCAGCCCCTCAACGACGAGCGAACGCTTAATGCATTTTGTCCATTTCACCAGCGATTTGGGGTCGCGAGTTGTCTCTCCAAGTTACTAGGATCGTGACCGATGTGTGAAGTCAACGAGGTAAACAAGCGGTGTCAAAAGGAAAAGAGAACAAACCAGGCAAGCAGAGTTTCGCTGCTCGGTTCCTTTAA
Organism: Sphaerodactylus townsendi; assembly: GCF_021028975.2. Taxonomy (NCBI): domain Eukaryota; kingdom Metazoa; phylum Chordata; class Lepidosauria; order Squamata; family Sphaerodactylidae; genus Sphaerodactylus; species Sphaerodactylus townsendi. The sequence continues at coordinate 48,745,542 of NC_059437.1, forward strand.
ATTCAACTGGTTGCATCTGTGAAAGAATGGGACAGGCTGGAAGGCACAGTGGCAGCTGACGGGGGATTTCCCCCCGTAAGTGGTGAAGCAGAGAACAGACAGATGGAACAAAAGCCAATTTAATGTCAGGAATTTATCAAAGCTACCAAGACTCTCCCGAGTGGCCTCGGTTACCATTGTTCCGTAACCTAATCCGCTAAACAAGGGAATAGAGAATCTTGAAAATAATAAGGTGCAAACGCAGCAACGAGACTATCACATCAAAGCGGAAGCCAAGGCCTTGCTTTCCAAAATGTCACCATCCCAGGGATGCACATGAACCCACATGAAGCTGCCTTATACTGAGTTAGACCGTTGGTCTGTCAAGGTGAGCATCGTCTGCTCTGACTAGCAGCTGCTCGCCAAAATCTCAAGCACGGAAACCACCGTGGTGTATCGGTTATGAGCGGTGGACTCTAATCTGGAGAACCAGGTTTGATTCCTCCCTCCTCCGCGTGAGTGGCGGCCTCTTATTATTTGGTGAGCTGAATTTGTTTCCCTGCTCCTCCACATGAAGCCTGCTTGGGCGACCTTGGGCCAGTCACAGTTCTCTCAGAACTCTCTCAGCCCCACCTACCTCGCATGTGCGGAAGGGGCGCCAGAATGCCTGACTGCTGCAATTTCTCTCTCCTTCTTTAAATTCCTTCCCCAAATCCACCTTGTTTATGAAGTCTTTTCCACGAACCCTCCCCTGCAGAAACTAAAGCTGGGCACAGATGACCAGAAATAATACAAGGTCTTTTTCCTGTTCCTGCATGGCCCCATCTCCCCTCCCCTTCCTTTGCCATCTCCCTTCACCTCAGATTGTTAGACTGTGAATTCCTTGGGGCAGAGAACTCCAAGTCCAAGATAAACCACAGAAGCCACATGAATGGGAACAGAATCAGAAGGAAGATTATTGGGGTGCTGTGTGGTTTCCGGGCTGTATGGCCGTGTTCTAGCAGCATTCTCTCCTGACGTTCCTCTGAAGATGCCAGCCACAGATGCAGGCGAAACGTCAGGAGAGAATGCTGCTAGAACACGGCCATACAGCCCGGAAACCACACAGCACCCCAGTGATTCCGGCCGTGAAAGCCTTCGACAATACAGGAAGATTATTCTTTCCCAAACAAACGGAGTTCACCAATACTAAACCCATTCGCATCCAGCCAAGTGGAATTTGCCAAATACCAGCTCGTGTTTGAATTTCAGTCTGAGAATGGACGCATCAATGTACATTCGGAGATGGAATAAATTATTTCCCTTTTAGCAGATGTAGCCCCTCACTTCATCCTTGTGGTTTCATTGTATGTTTGGGCTGCGAAGGAAATTCCCACTAGACGCATGCCTGAGACCAAAGTGGCTGTAGCTTGATTTGTGTTTGTTGTTCTGCTTTGGGGAGGGGGAGGCTAGGAAATTTTATCTCTGTTTTGCTTAGTCAATTTTTATCCAACTGCTTTTTATTGGTATTTCCTATCAACCGCCGCATTTTATGTAAGCTCGGTTTTGCCTCTAAGACTGCGACTGCCTCCATCCATTTGCAATAAATTACTACTACTACCATAAGTGTACATAGCATAGCGGGAAAAAAAGAGTTGTTTCTAAGGGAGCTGGAAAGAGTTTTCAGAGAGGCTTCGCTTCCCACAGTGCATACATCTCTATCTTGTCTCTGGCCCCACCGCTGCCTCCACACACAGTAACACGGCTTTGCAGGTTTTTGAGAAAGTGGACGATGAGCTCCCAAAGGCACCTGGTGGGCCACTGCGAGTAGCAGAGTGCTGGACTAGATGGACTCTGGTCTGGTCCATTGGGCTAGTTCTTATGTTCTTATGTTCTTAAGATCCACCAAATGGCTACTTTTAACGAACCACATTAACTGCTTCCATTAAAACAATTCCAGAGGGGTAGCTGTGGTTTTATTCTGCTGCTAAACAACGAAAGGGTTTGGGGGCATCTTGAAGCCTAATGCGTTTATTATGCCCGAACCTTTGGCCCCTTCCGACATGCAGAATAATGCACATTCAATCCACTTTCATAATTGCTTGAAAGTGGATTTTGCTATTCCACACAGTCAAATCCAGCTGCAAAATGCATTGAAAGTGGATTGAAAGTGCATTATTCTGCTCGTGCGGAAGGGACCCTTGAGCTTTCTTGATCAGACACATTGTGCGTGCACGGTCCATGCATGATGCATCTGGTGAAGGGAGCTCAGACACACAATCGCTTCTGTCACAAAAAAGGACATCGGTCTTCGAGGTGCTGCAAGACTTTGGCCCCTTCCGCACATGCAGAATAATGAACTTTCAATCCACTTTCAATGCACTTTGCAGCTGGATTTTACTGTGCAGAATAGCAGAATCCACTTGCAAACAGTTGTGAAAGTAGATAGAAACAGTGGTGGGATCCAAAAATTTTAGTAACAGGTTCCCATGGTGGTGGGATTCAAACTGTGTCGTAACGCCAATGGGGCTGGGCGGGGCACGACAGGGGCGGGGCATTCTTGGGCGGGGCTGAGGCAAGACGCAGCCGCTGCACCGGTCCTTGGGCGGGAAATGAATGCACGCAGGCGCAGGATGCCACGCACGCTGGTGCACCTCCTGCTAAACTGCTTCAAGTTCTGCGCGCTACTGCTGAGAGGAGGGGCGTAACTAAGGCAAAAATCAAGTGGCAAAATCACCAATTAGTAACCCCCTCTCGGCACACACAAATAATTAATAACCTACTCTCGGGAACCTGTGAGAACCTGCTGGATCCCACCTCTGGATAGAAAGTGTATCATTCTGCATGTGTGGAAGGGGCCTTTGTTCTACTTACTGCCTAAGGGTGTCAGCCTCCGGGGGCAGCTGGCGATCTCCCTGAATTACTTCTGGTCTCCAGACTATAGCAATCAATTCCTCTGGGAAAAATGGCTGCTCAGGAGGGGGGACACAATGGCATTAAACCCTTCCAGCCCCTCCCCTTCCAAAACCCTGCTCTCTCCAGGTTCGATTCCCGAAATCTCCAGGAATTTCTCAACCCGGTAAACTTGACTTCTGCTTTCAGTTCCAACACTCAAAGGGGGGGGGGGTGTCTTGTAAAAACAGATCTACAGCAGGCAGATGCATCACAAGCTGTCGAGGGAATCTCAGAGGATACGGAACACACACCAGGAAATAATCGCTGTGGGTTTGTTACATGACACGTTGACACCTCCAGGAAACTCCATCACCTTCCAGCGGTACCCGTCACACTGGCAAGATTGCTTCGCGCTGCGATTCTTCACTGCGAACCTGAGAATAATTTCCCCACGTTCCTTTCTTATGGCTATTCCAAGGTCACGGCTACAGACACGTAGCTACGAAGAATCCGGCTCCCGTTCCAGGATTTTCTGTCCTCTTTTTTTAAAAGAAAGGTGTTTAGATGTTTGGCAAAAAGCTAAGGAAAATCAAAGACAAGCTTTTGAAAAAAAAAAAAGCCTTTTACGCCCTCTTTCTCCACAGCGCCTGGATTCAAAGGGCTTCACTGATGTAAGTCGGGGCTTAGTAGTAGAGCATCGCTGTTTTCAACCCCCAGGACTTCCAGTTAAAAGGATCAAGGAATAGATAGACCTCCACTCAAGTCCTCGAAGACAGTTACTACCAGTCAGGGTAGAGAACGTCAGCCGTGATAGATCCAGGGTATAACTCAGCAGAAGGTAACTTCATGTCTTCAGCGATAAAACCTCAGCGGCAGCAGGAAAAGTAACAAAGAAAATCTGCCCTGACGTTGCTGACAAAGGATTGATCCAGCTGTTCCCTTCCTGGGTGTGGTGGGGATAGAAAGGACACTTCTAGGTTTTAGAGAGCCCTGCGCAGGCAGAGGAGGAGGACAGAGAGATATTGGAAAGGGGCCACAGCTCCTGCTGGCATCCAGGAGCCAGCGCGGTGTAGTGGTTAAGAGAAGGTGCACTCTAATCTGGAGAACTGGTTTGATTCCCCACTCTGCCACTTGAGCTGTGGAGGCTTATCTGGTGAATCAGATTAGCTTGTGGACTCCAGCACATGCCAGCTGGGTGACCTTGGGCTAGTCACAGTTCTTTGGAGCTCTCTCAGCCCCACTCACCTCACAGGGTGTTTGTTGTTGGGGGAGGGAGGGAAAGGAGCTTGTAAGCCACCTTGAGTCTCCTGACAGGAAAGAAAAGGGATATAAATCCAAACTCTTCTCTTCTTCTTCCCTTGGGTGAGGGTTCACACAGGTGTGTGTGTGTGTGGGGGCTTCAGCAGCTCTGAGCCCCACCAGAATCCTGGGCCCTGGCAATTGCCCCACTTCAGGGTTTGCTGGTGCCGGCCTCGAGAGATGGATTTCGCTCCCCTCTCCTGCCCCAATCGAAGCTGAATTCCCTTTTTCAGAATCTGCAGGCCCTTTGACTCAACCCAGACTAATCCTTTCAAAGCACATAAGCTAGGAAGTTCAGCCTTGTTTATGCTGACAGGAGCCCTGTTTTGATGCGGACTTAGCGCTCAGGTTTCTATGTTAATCAGAGGACAGGACCTATATCAAAAATCTGATGCTTTAGTTATTACCAGCGGGCCCGGCCACACGTTGCTGTGGCTGAGTCTGGTGAAGTAGAAAAGAAAAGGGGAAGCGAACAGTTCGAATATGTGTCATTGCACAATGATTGCAAGGGAAGGGAGGGGCAAGGGGCCCCTCGCTCCCCTCCCTCTCTCCTGTTCCCTTGCATGGCAACCCGGCCGGTCCCTCCCTAACATTTCCCTTCCTCTGCTAGGGTGGGTGGGCCATGTGCAGGTGGCTGGTCCTGTCCCTTTCACTCCCTTCCCTTGCAGGAGAACTATCTAGCGTAAAACACACAGGGAGGCAGGAGCTACGTTATGTTCAAATTTCAGAGCGTTTGGTCCAGTAAACCCCCGGACGCTCCCTCACCTTCCCCTTCCTCCGCTAGGGTGGGTGGGCCATGTGCAGATGGCCCGCCCCATCCCTTTCACTCCATAAGGCAGTGGTTTTCAAGGAAGGCATGGTTGGTTCCCTTGTATCAGAGGGTGTTGCTTTGACGGCCAGCAGATGGCGCTGTTACGGAACAGGACTGTGGTTCCAACTGTCACAGGTGTGGCATGTACACAATAACTGGCACAGTTGTGACATGTGCACAACAGGAGGTGTGGAAACAGTATGGAAACCTGCCCGCACACAAATGCGACGTTGCGTGAAAATTTCAAAGCAATCGGTCCAGTAGTTTGGGAGATTACCTGTCAGCAGAAAAACACACTGATAGGTTTTTATATATAGTGAGATTATTAGTGGACCATTCCCAAAAGACAAATCAGTGGGTTTTAGATCAAATCAAGCCTAAATTGTCCCTAGAAATGACTAAACTGAAGCTATCGTACTTTGGTCACACCGTGAGGAGCGAGACGCACTGGAGAAGACAATCATGCTACGGAAAGGTGAAGGAACAGGAAGAGAGGATGAGGAAGATTGACTCAATGCAAGAAGCCAAAGCCTTTGACTTGCAAGACTTGAACAAGGCTGTTAATCTTAGAACTGATTTTTGGAGGGAGGGGTGCACGTTTTTTTGCGGTCAAGTCACAGCTGATATACGGCAATCCCGCAGGGGGGATCATTAATTCATCGGGTCGCCATACATCAGAAGCACCAACAGGACAGTTGTTATTTTCCAACATTACGTCAATAAGATTATGGGGACATAACCTCTCTTCAAACCAGTATTAAGATTTTGGTTATTTTTGTCACAAGTGCATAGCTACCAATCTATGGCTACCAGTCTTGATCCTCCTTGATCTGAGATTGCAAATGCCTTAGCAGACCAGGTGATTGGAAGCAGCAGCAGAAGGCCACTGCTTTCACATCCTGCATGTGAGCTCCCAAAGACATCTGGTGGGCCACTGTGAGTAGCAAAGTAAATGGACTCTGGTCTGATCCAGCAGGCTCTTTCTTATGTTCTTATGAATCAGCTATCAAGAATTTACTGTTTTCTTCTGTATGACTGCATCGACACAGTTCTTATTCTTCATTGAAACTGAATAAGGTGTCAGAAGGATCTCATAGTAAGTTTGTACCCAGAATCTTGTCACAATATCCTGCATATAAGCAATCCCATTAGACAGCACGGTGCAATGGTTTGGAGATGACTCTAATCTGGAGAAACGGATTCGATTCCCCACT